>NW_027507825.1:15640652-16338152 GCF_037356315.1 Lithobates pipiens
CCTCCCCCCTCTATCTCTATCCTCCCCCCTCTATCTCTACCCTCCTCTCTCTCTCTCTCTCTCCCCCTCCCCCCTCTATCTCTACCCCCCCTCTCTCTCTCTCTCCTATCGCTCTCTCTTTCTCCCCCCCATCTCTACCCTCTCTCTCAACCCCCCCCACCTCTTTCTCTCTCAACCCCCCCAACCTCTTTCTCTCTCAACCCCCCCAACCTCTTTCTCTCTCAACCCCCTCAACCTCTTTCTCTCTCAACCCCCTCAACCTCTTTCTCTCTCAACCCCCTCAACCTCTTTCTCTCTCTATACCCCCTCAACCTCTTTCTCTCTCTATACCCCCTCAACCTCTTTCTCTCTCTATACCCCCCCTCTCTCTCTCTCTCTATACCCCCCCTCTCTCTCTACCCCCCCTCTCTCTCTGTCTCTCTCTCTACCCCCCTCTCTCTCTCTCTCTCTCTCTTTCTACCCTCTCTCTCATCCACCTCTCGCTGTCATCCACCCCTCTCGTGCCCCCCCCACCTTTCTCCCTCCTTTCTCACCCCCTCTTTCTTCTCTCTCTCTCTCTCTCCCTCCCTCTCCCTCCTCCCTCCTTCTTCTTTTTTTTTTTTCATTTGTTCCATGGTTTCTGACCTAGTCTAAAATGTCCTACATCCCAGGAGACTTCATGGGCATTTTCTTATCTTGCATCTGGTGAAGGGGCTTTCTTCGCTAGCCATGGCATGCCTGAGCTAAGGGCAGATGGATTCCAGGAAGTAAATGCCACATTGATCAATTATCCTTACTCAAGATAGCCACAGCTAGAAATGCTAGGGGGGTTGGTTTTTCTAAGCGATTTCTAAAAAAAAAAAAAAAAAAAAAAAAAGCATGGAGACATGAATGGATTGGGGGGATATTAAAAATGAATTAAATAGCATTTTTAGTTTGTGGTGCTCAGATGCAGTTTAGTTCCAATTTAACCTTTAGGATTTGCGAATATTTTATACCTGGTGGCTACTTTTATTAATCCTAGGTTACAAAGTGTATGGTCTGAACTCTGTCATTCATCTATCATCCATTCTCTGTACTTGGTTTTTGGGAATTTTGTTTATAAATCATTCATCTACTGTACTTGTATTTTTTATTTTTTTTGTTTCCTTTCATCATAATGCATGTAACTCATTCTTCCTCTACTTCCTTGGGTCACCGCTCCTTTTTAGCGCCTCTTCGCAAAAAATTTCCATTTCTGAAAAGCAAGAGCCAGGAAAAGAAGCCGCCATCACAGAGCCAGCGCCGTTTCTCGGAGCGCCTGCGGTTCTGGTCGTCCTGTGACATGTCACCTACAAATAAAAGCTCGGTCTCTCTCCCGGAGATCAGGGACTTCTGACTTCTCTTTTTTCTGTCTTTCTCTCATTTTTATTTTTTTTTTCCCGGACCAAAATTCCCTTTTGTAATCTATACCTCAAGGACCAAAACAACCGACCCAATGTGTGTACTCTGTATGGCCTAAAAAGTTGCATGTTTGTTAAAGAAGCAAAAAGAATGAAAGGAGTGAAGATGATTAAACCTAAAAAAAAAGTGACCCTTCATAGGACGGGAATGCCGCCGTAGGGCGGGCTGAGTAAGTTTTGCACTTGAGGCTGGAGCAGGTGTTAATGCTTGGAGTTTGTCATGCTGCTGTGTTGCTGCCACCTAACCGCCAACATCAGGATTTGATTGATCAATAACGATGTGTATGTGTGTGTGTGTGTGTGTGTGTGTGTGTATATATATATATATACTGAAGTCCCAAAATTATGTTTAGTTAATATAGGTGACCTTAAAGGGAAACTATAGTATAATTTTAAATGAGTAGACATTTAAAATATTTTACCTGAAGGTTCATTTTGATGTGACCCGAGAGAGAAGCAGAGCTGGCATATGGAACTTGCAGCTATGAATGAATGAATGAATGAAATACTTATATAGCGCACAATGCGAACTGAATCGCCTCTATGGCTATGGCTGCTCCCCATGAGTTATACATAGAAACAAGGATTTTTTTTACATTAACCATTACTGATCTAAATAGATTCTTCTTCAGATGGATAAATAGATGGATGAACAGACAAGACTATATTGGATGATTTTAAACACTGCCATAGATGGATAGAAGGAAGGACTGCATTGGATAGACTGAACTCAATGGATGAAAGGGCTATTTCAAATGGAGGGACTTTATTGGATGGATGGAAAGGCCGTATTGGATGGACGAAAGGATTGAATGGATGGATGGATGGACAGTGTTGGATAGATGGAAGGGCTGTGTTGGATGGAAGGACGAAAGGGCCGTGTTGGATAGATGGGGGTGGTGGACGAAAGGGCCGTGTTGGATAGATGGGGGGTGGTGGACGAAAGGGCCGTGTTGGATGGACGGGGGGCAGACGAAAGGGCCGTGTTGGATAGATGGGGGTGGTGGACGAAAGGGCCGTGTTGGATGGACGGGGGGCAGACGAAAGGGCCGTGTTGGATGGGCAGATGGGGGCGGGGGGGGGGAGGCCTGTATTGGATGGATGGGACTGTCGTTGGATGGAAGGAAGGATTGTATTGAATGGGAGGCGGGACTTGTTGGATAGATGGATGGGCGGGCTGTATTAAATGGATGCATGAATTGATTATATAGATCGGGGGTGTCCAACCAGTGGCCCGTGGAGCCCTCGGATGTGGCCCATGACCTCCTGCTCTGTGATGGTGGGTTGGCAAGCCCAGATCTTGGGTTCCCAACCCTCTATCCCAGGTCATCAGTGTTGTGAATAAAGCAAGCAGTAGAAGAAGCAAGTGGCTGCAGAGCAGAGTCGCATAAGCTGATGCTTCCTGTATAGCATTGGCTCCTGTCACAGGGGTAGTGATACCAAATGTGCTCTGCCCGGGACAGCAACGGCCGCCAATACCTGAATGGAAGACAGTTTTATAGGTCAGTTCATTACTAAAATCACAGTATATATGGGCATATCTTCTGCATTGGTTTCTGGGCGGCTTTCAAACTGATCCGCAGGTGCAGCACAGTGTACCGGTGGGTTACCTTCACTGAGCCATAGACTTCTGTAATTACATGCGGTGTGGCTCACTTTCTGAAAGTGCACCACACCTGCAGGACATAATAGAATTCTATGGAAAAGTGCAGCTAACCCGCAGGAAATTCACAGGTGCGCTGCACCGCACCGTACCCACGGTGTAGGTAAACCGCAGTGCAAAAGTGTGGAAACAGCCTTAGGCCCCTTTCACAGTATCAGTCCGACCCAATCGGAACTCTCCATTCACCTCTATGGAGCAGCAGATGCAAACGGACTTGTGTCCATTTACACAAATGCCTACCTCCAATTCGATGACTAAAAAAATAAAAAAAAATAGAAGGGGATCCGCCCCCTTCCGTCTGGGCAGATCAGATCAGAGGGCCCATAGAGTAGAGTGGACGCTCTGCAATATGCTTGTCATCCGCCCGCTCCACTCATTGTGGCCTGTGACTGGTTACCTAGTCGCTTAAATGGCTCTCGCTCTTCAAAAGGTTGGACGCCCCTGATGTAGATAGTGGATGCAGATCGATATACAGTACATATCTATTATGATGACTATAGTTTCCCTTTAAAGTGTTTTAATTTTTGGGTACTTTTGTTCCGAATTCATATAAAGTATATACATCTGTATATAGCTACACCTTCACTTAAAGGCACAGCATGCTTTTCTCCTTGTTTGCGCACATCCAGATATCTTACCTTGGCTCAGCAAAGGATTTTAGATGCCACCCAGCATGTCCTGTTTTTGCTTACCCCTTCTAACTTGCTCCAAGGGAACTTGCTAATAACTTGTCCTGTTTTGAGTGTTTTCTCACTGTCATGTTAAATGCATCCTGCTTGCATGCTAAGTCTTCAGTTTTTTCACTTGGCAAATTTGCTTTGTCCGTGTGACCATTCAGCACATCTATATCTGTAGGTATATTGCAGTTTATATAAAGAGGGACGTAGAGAGGACTGAGCTTCTGGAACTTGTAATGCTTATGGAGCAGTTGGGCTGCTGATACTTGCACTTTTCTCCCCAAATGAATAAGTATGCCCACATGCTGACATAGAATTTTAATTACATTCCCCATTATACTTTGGGGAGACGTGCCCTGAGGCCTACAGTTCTGAAACCATTGTTGCTTAGGTTTTCCCAAAACAAAGCAGAGCATGTCTTTAAATTTGTGTGTTTATTGTGCATTCCTCCATGGGATTTAGGGGTGTTAGGATTGCCCGTCTATCCCTAGCAACTCTGATTTTGGGAGTATGTACTTTGGGGGGGGGGGGGGGGTCATGGAGGACACTTCTTTTACACAACTCTGTATATACATAGACATGTGGTTTAAGATGTCTGGCGATTGGTTTTGTCAGCCAACAATTCTCCACCATTCGTCTACTAAGAATTCCAGTAGATCTTTTAGCCCCTGTGCACACGGTCGGACATTCTGACAACCAAATCCGTTGGATTTTGTCCGAAACTGTTGCAAACACACAGTCGGACAAAGTTGGCGGAAAATCCGATTGTACATAACGTGATGACGTTATTTTGTTACAGCGGGACTATGTTCAGGCTAGTAGCCAATAGCTTTGGTCTAGGAATTTGATCTGAGCATGCGTGGCACTTTGTCCGTCGGAGTAGGCTACACATGATCGGAGTATGTCCGATCGGAGCATTTTGTCTAAAAGTTTTACCGGCAAGTTGGAAAAGTTGGTCCATCGGATATTCAGACGGAAACAGTCTGATGGAGACCACACACAGTCGGAATATCCGACAAAACGGTCCGATAGGACACATTCCGTCAGAATCTCCGACCGTGTGTACAAGGGCTTAGGGGGCAGCATGAGCAAGCATGGGTTATGGTGTCACCTTCAGGGGATCAAAATCTCTGCTGTGTCCTTCAATAAACCAAAGAGAAATGGGATTTTTGTACTCGCCAATAAATCCTTTTTCTCTGAGTTCACTGGAGGACACAGCTTGATGATCTGAAGGTAGCGTTATATAACCTAATGGTCCGATATTGAGATTTCTGCCGTGTTCTTCAGTAAATGAAAAAGGAAAAAATGTAATATTTATGAAGCCTTTCGTAATTTGCTGGAATACATTAAAAATTAAGGTGTAATTTAAAGTAATGCATCTTAAATGCATTGCCTTTTGATGTCTGTTGTCTAATACCTGTGATGTTGACCTCAGGCTTTCAAAAGTAGGACATCTTGCAGAAAGCTCGAACAACTACCTATTCACACAGTGTGAAGGAAATAATCCTGTAATCCTATATTTGGTAAAACATTCGGAGGAAAAGCTTCTTAATTATAAGTTGTGACCTCAGAAGTTCTTATTGTGAGTAAACGTCCAATCAGAAGCTGTATGGTTTTGTTGACTGAACTGCAGGAAATCTGATAGAGTTGGGGGTTTGGTTGATGGGATAGCACAGGCGTATTCAAAGAGAATAAACTGCATGATGATGGAGAGAAGAAGCTAATGGTTTTCAATTGGTAAAACATTGGGCATTTTGTTGTGTGCCCTTCCTAAACATAGTTTAGGACATACAGGCATGATCAGACCACCCTGCAGCTTGTCTGGAGGTGACTCCATTACCATGCATGCTCTTTTCAGCCAAGCATGCATGTTTATGCTATGGAGGCAGGACAGGGGGAGCCACCTTTTTGTTCCAGCTTATCAAGGGTAAAAACCATAACAATCATTCCAACAAGATGCTGGGGGTTTGCCAGATAAAGTGAATGCAGGTTTAAGAGTATTCAGAGAAGGGAGGGCAAAGAATGAACAGACCCTGTTTAGCTAATAGCAAGTAAAGAAATGACACTTGGCAGAAGGCATGAACATGGCCATTCCCTAGTTCTCCTTGGAAGGATATCCGGTGGAGCAATCTGTAGATGGTTGATGCCCAGTTACCCATACCAGCCAATCAATAATAGTCTAGATTTTGGCACGATCATATGAAAAGATGATTTTTGGTTGGCTACAGAGTGACATCACTTTTTTCCATTTAATAGTCTTTATTGAAAAATTGGCGGTGGCAAACAATTGGAATTGTACGTGGTTATAGGGTTGATTTACTGAAGGCAAATAAGATGTTCTCTTTACAAGGGAATTTGCATTGAGTTTAATGAATGTGGTGAAGTTTCACTTTGCAAAGAATACCTAATCATGTACAAGGAAAAAAAAAAAAAATGGCAATTGCACGTGATCGACTAAAGAAGGTCAGCAGATTCACCTCATTCACTAAGCTCTGGGGCGAATTCCCTTGTAACAGCCTTTTTTTTCCCTTTAGTAAAACAACCTCTACATGTCGTTGCAGTGGCACACCATGCTATAAAGTTAATTGTTTAGTAGGGAAGATGCGGTATTAAAAAGATATCACTTAGTACCTTTGGGTCACCCAATGGTGACATCTAAGGCATGATATAGTCCAATGCAATATAGAGGACAGTAGAATGAACCGAAGAAAAGAGAGGAAATGGAAAAGGCAGAGAGTTAAATGAAATCTACTGCTCGGGGGAAGATCCAATCCCACCCAGCACTCCTATCCCTGCAACCTTCGGGAGAATTAAAGGCACAGGTGTCTACGATCAGCGTTAGGGAGCAGGTAGGATTGGATCCAAGGGGACCAGACCTACTCGTAGAGAACCAGTTTATAATGTAAGGCAAAGCAAAGGGTTCCCAAATTATTTAAACAAACTGGTTAGTTTACTGTCCTCCAGACTTTGGCCTGGGGGGGTATAGTGAGAGTAGACAATGACTCAGACTTGGTCGTCGATGCGAGTAAAAAAAATTACATGGTGCCTATGGTCAGTAGGAGGAATAATGCCCCATCACTGGGGTCAGTGGGAGGAAAAGTTCCTTTATCATTGGTGTCAGTGGGAGGGAAAGTTCCTCATCATTGGTGTCAGTGGGAGGGAAAGTTCCTCATCATTGGTGTCAGTGGGAGGAGCAATTTCTTATCATTGGTGTCAGTGGGAGGAGCAGTTCCTCATCATTGGTGTCAGTGGGAGGAGCAGTTCCTCATCATTGGTGTCAGTGGGAGGAGCAGTTTCTTATCATTGGTGTCAGTGGGAGGAGCAGTTTCTTATCATTGGTGTCAGTGGGAGGAGCAGTTTCTTATCATTGGTGTCAGTGGGAGGAGCAGTTTCCTATCATTGGTGTCAGTGGGAAGAATCGTGCCCCATCTTTTGGTATTCGTTAAAGGAATTGAAATGATGTCCCATTTTTTGTTATTAGTGTGGGGGGATAATGCCCCATTGTTGGCGTTAGTGTGAAGAATAGTGCTCCATCTGTGTCAGTGGGAAAAGGAATAATGCCTCATCTTTGCTATTAGTGGGAGGAATAGTTTTGCATCATTGGTGTCAGTGGAAGGGAGTGTCTTGTCATTATTAGTGGAAGGAATAATGGACCATCATTTCCGTCAGTGGGATGAATTATTTTTATTCATATTCTGCAATCCACAGCTAGATAAAGCACAGCTATACATTTTCTGGTTTTTGGTTTTATTAGGCGATTATAACTAGGCCCTGATTAAATGTAGTGCAGCCTATATCCTATTCGATTTTCAAGTCTTGCTTGTGTATTGTTATACTGAGAAGACCCTTCTTGTCTGCATTCCTGACATACACACCCCACCGTCCTACCTTGTCCTTACATGTCTGCTTGATATGAAACTGGTTATGCGCTGCTTCAAATTTCTGTATTTGTACGTTGTTACATCCGCACGAAACACCGCACAGCAAGCGTGACCGCAGTGAACTGTAGGAATGTTTGGATTGGAGTATCACTTAGCAGTGCCAGAACCTATTCAGTCTCTGCATTATCTCTACTACTACTACTACTACTACTACTACTACTACTACTACTACTACTACTACTACAGATCTCTACCACCCATCACAAACATTCCCCTACATCTTCCAATGACAGCCCCTTAAAGATCTCCAGGCACTTAAAATTGGCAACTTTCCCATCTTTTCAAGTTTTTACCTTGATGGGCTTATTTTGATGGCAATAAAATGTATGTTTCGGGAAAGGTCTACCAGCATTTTCTTTTCTTTATGGAATTAAAAATTTCAGTACAAGTCTCGTAGGCTGATGAGTTCCTACGTAGTAGTTCTCTAGGCTTATCATAACCAAGCTCCCACATGAGATAGGAAATATGGTTTCTTTCTCCTACTGCCTGTTTACTGAGGTGGCACGTGCTGTGCGGTGTTTCGAAAATGGTGGATAGTCTCTCCATTCTACTCTACTGATGATCACTTTTTTTGGCTTCTCCAGTTTTGGTTGATGTCAGTCAGAAGCAGCACCGGATGTCCTATCATGGGGGAAGCAACGAGGATGTTGAAGGTCCTGAACGTTCCTCTCGTTCTCGCAGAATTGAGCCCCCATCCAGAGCTTTTTCCACGTCAACTATCAACCTCTCTGGCACATCCAGTCTGAGATCTCAGCAGCCAGGTAGACCCAAAGGTAAGGAGGTCAGCGGGGTAATGATAAATTAAAGGGACCTTTCTTCTGCTACTCAAGTGAGCTTTTCCATTTTGCACTGTGCATCTAAACAGTGTCATTTGGGATTGTAGACAATAAATTGTCATAATGTGTCTATAGATATTATGTAACTTGTGAGGTCAGCTTCAAGCTGTTTGTTGTTCATTAGATTACCATCACTGTGTAGACTGAGGCCTTAAAGTGTACAGTATTTAAATATGAAAAATTAGATTCTCTTATTTTCCTCCCTTTGTGTCTATCACATATATGATTTAAAGCATATTGTTATACTCAGCAAGCATGAAAAATATTTTTTAATCCTTTCAAAAATCCAGTGAGCTCATAAATTCCTGTACACAGGAAATACTGTAGTCTTATCCCAAGCAGTGCTATCCCAATTTGCTGCTGTGGACTCAGAAACCCCTTCCCTACCTATGTTCTGGAGCTGATGATAGTGTTTTATAGTGTAGTTCTGTCCTAGGGTGACTAGACATGTGCAATTCATTTAGTTCTGAATTCGTTTACCGAATTTCCGAAACTTCAAATTACCAAAAATTCATAAATAATAACTAATAACAAATATTAAATTCTCGCTATTGGAATTTCCTTTCAAATTTGTCTGTTAGTGAACGTCTTTTAATGAATTATCTGAAATAACGAATGCCATAGCTAAACTAATGGAACGTAATGATCTAATAGTAAATAATAATAAAACCTTTTTATTATTTGTTCCATTCCATTTGTTTAGATGCGGCATTAGTTATTTTCGATAATTCGTAACTTCAGATGAATTTGTATTCATTACGTTCACAAAGTGAACACAAATTTGAAAGGAAATTCCAATACCTATAAATTTAATAGTTATTTCGAATTTTACTGTTTTTTTTTTTGTTTTGTTTTTCAGATTTTCGTATTTCTGAACATTCCAATTCCGAAAATTCAGAATTTCGAAAATTTGAAAATTCTAATTTTTGAAAAAGCAAAAAAAGGAATGAAACGAAAACAAACTAATTTTTTGTCAGTGCACATGTCTAGTGACAAAGCTATATCTTCATAGATACAGTACCGTGAGCGTTGTCACCCTAGTACAGGAAATGTGTTATTAGCAGTATCGCCAGGTGAAAAGCGAAAACAAAATCTACATTTTAAGAACTGCAAAGCTACAGTATATTACATTGTTAAAGAATATACAAAGCCGCGCCAACCCTCCCCTACATATATAATATAAATTCAAATTAAAAAATAAAGACTAGTACAATTAAGTAATAGACTTCAAAAAATGTGAAGGTGACCAAAAAAGCCAAAAATGGCATAAAATAAAAATAAAAAGTCCAATTTAAGAAAAGTTCACAGGTGAATCCAAATAACGGACATAAGTGTTCTTAAATGTCAGCACCACAGTGGTTCAACACTTTCCAAGGCGCGTGAGATACCCGTCACCATATGTTGAATGCGCTTACCAGAAAATATATGGAATGAAGCATATATAAATGATAAATGGATGACGTCCAGGTTAACCTTCCTCAGCTGGGTCAGCACTCCATCCCTTAGCGGTGTTTCCAAGATAATAATCTGTTCAGTGGTCTCGATATGAAGCACCGGGTGCGGCGACTGGGCGGCCTCAGGAGAAGTTCATATGGCGTGTTGCTCTTGGGTGTAGATATACTTTAGCTAAACTAATAAAAATGTAATGAATTATTTAGCTCAATAGATTTTGTAATGCCTAAATGAAACTAGAAAGAGATTGTGTGTATGTATATGTATGTAATATATATAAATATATATATATATATATATATATATATATATATATATATATATATATATATACACACACACACACACACACACACACACACACACACACACACACACACACACACACACATATATATACATATATACATACACACACACACACACAGCTCTAAGGCAGTTTCTTTTACCTTGCTGCTCCAGAAAGCCTCTATCCCAGTTGGAGTGTGCAAGCCCTGTATGCAAACAGATACTTAGATGAAAAGAAGGCTGGACGGCCGCACTCCTGAATTTCTTTGTTCAAGTGCCGGATACAAAGGTGAACTACAGGTAGCTGCTGATACCTGTAGTTCACCTTTGCATCCGGCGCTTGAATAAAGAAATTGCACAGGAGTATGGCCGTCCAGCCTTCTTTTATTCTAAATAAAGAGATTGCATGATGAGATGGTAACGTGTACAGCAAGCCTATTTATCATTGCAGCAACTGAGATTTATTACCTCTGTTTTCTTGACTTTACATAGGTTTTACCTCCAATGATAATGTTTTTGACCCTGCACTAGACAATGAATCAAGTCCTGGAGGTCTACGAGGTAAGATCAAGTTATTGGTAGACTCCTTGTTCTGCTGATAGATGTTGCCTGGTGCTCCAAAAAAAAAAAAAAAAAAACTGCCAGCTATGCCAACAGTTCTTTTTGTCCATAGACAGTCCCAGAATGAGTGGCGGGCAAGTCCTTGCATCCCAAAAGGAAGCAATAGGTGCCCGTGGGAAAATGCAGCCAAAGTTAATATCCACCAATACTTCAACATTGACCCATTTAAACCTAGGCGTGGGCACACCCTAATGGCCCAGTTTGGTGCCGATCCCAACTGCTTCCTGGTGCCCCCTGTCTCCCTGTCCAGTGCTGCCAGCTCCCCCTTTTTTTTTTTTTTTTTTATCTCCTGCCGGCTACTTCTGGGTATGCATCAGGATGGAGAGCAGGGGAAGGGGCTGGTAAACTTTCAATTAACTGTCCCCTTCCTTTTCTGAATAAACACAGTGAGTGATCTGTACTGTGTTCTTTCTAAACTGAAGCATAGTAACTTCTATAGAAAGGGACTATGGAATCTGTCCTCAATCCCTTTCTCTGCATCAAAACCCAAAATTGTAAAATATAAACAAAAATAAACTACTGAAACCATGCAATGCCCTACCGACACCAATCTTTGCTCTACTGGCACTGTCCACTGCTCTGCTGATACACAAGCATGTGTGTTTGTGCTGTGGGGTGCACACTCTAATGCAATACCAATGATGGTAAAAGGTGTGGATGGGGGATCAGGTCAAGGCTCTCATAACTGAGCTTTTCAGATGTATGGTTATAGCCACTAAAGGAAGCTGGCTTCTAGATTTGCATATTGTTTTTTAAATCTTCGGTACACAGAAATATAACCACATGTAAAGAATTACTGTGCTGTGTCCTCCAATAAATGGAAAAATAAAACTTTTTTTGTCTTTGAATACCCACCACTATATCGTCTTAATCTTGTTACTGAGAGCTCCAGTCCCCACTGATTTTCTTTAAATCCTCGCCAACCCCACTCTCTGAGGCTGGGTTCACACCTAGTGCCTATGTGGCTCCCAGCAGGGAGTACTGTGCGTCCTGGTTCACCATTTCAGATCCGATTTCAGCCCGCATCCAATTCGCAATAGTGTGAACCCGGCCTGAATCTTGGCTGTCACTGGCAGTTCTGACCTTAATCGGCGGATTCCCAATCATGTGATCACTATAGCATTTTTACAAAATAAAGTCAGCGTTGGCCTGCCATCTATTTTATACTGTAATTGTCAGATACAATTAAAGAATGAAAATTATTCTTTTAATTTTGTTTTTACATGCAAATTGGCCAGCCTATAAAATATATATATATATATATATATAATAATCTCTTTTAGATTCAGAAGAGTATTAAGAATAATATATTAATTGTTCTTCATTTGTAAGGGTGCTGTGTGTATATGAATATTGTGCTCACTAAAATATTCTCTGGTTTTAGTTCCTCGGCCCAATAGTTTGGAGAGCAGCAGAAGCGCATCAAACAGCAGCTCCCCACTGACCCTGAAAGGTAAGGGAGACCCTTGGACTACTAGCACTTTAAACTTCTCAAATTTGCAGTATATGGTCATAAAATCATCTTATTAATAAAAAAAAGAGATGGGTCATATCGCTGAATAAAATTTTAATTATGGGCAATCTGCGGTTTTCAAGGAACTACAAGCCTCAGCCTGACCTGGCGGGACTTCCTTTGCTGGTAAAGTCTACAGCAGAGTTACGGCTGGAAAGCCAAACTCTCTTTTAAGTAAAAAATGGAATTCCATGCAAAATGTTTTTGATTGCTTTGTAAAGTCATATAACCAAATTTTTATTGCTAAAAGGGCAAGATGAAATAAAGCACACCAAACGACAAATGAGTCCAAGAAAATAAATCATAATAAGAAAGAAAAATACGGACCATGTGTTTCAGGGTCTGAACACCTATCCTTCATCAGGATTACAAGAATACACTGTAGCCCTGACAAAGGTGTTCAGACCTCTGAAACATGTTGGCTGTTTTTTTTGTTTATTATTATTTGGTGAACCGTTCTAGTTTTCTTGAACTCATTTGTGGTTTGGCACTCTTCATTCTATCCTTCTCTTTATGGATTTGGGATACCCAGTTAGATTCACCAAGGCCACTGCGCCTTAGAAATTGTTTTGTCATCCTGCAAGATCTTACTGCTGATTATTGGCATTTCCAGTGCCTCTCTAATACCTGTTCCACGTTTTTATTGGTCCTTTTTGGGGAGATTTCCACTTTTTCTGTCCTGTAGATATGATGGCAAGTCCAGCAGAAGTCTACCAATAGTGACATATGAATGACCCACTATTGTCCCCAAAGCAGATATTCCTTTTGGCAGATATCCCCACAGCTATTGCACCAGTGATAACTTTCTGTGGTCTAGGTCTTCCTCACTTTGCATTGTGAATATGGTCCTTTTCCACAGTGGAAGCAATAGTCTGTCATCAGAGATTTTCCATCATTTTAAAGCAACCAAATGCGACCTTTTTTTTTTTTTTAGTGGACCTCATGAAAGATCGTTCCTGATTGGGTGTCAAGAGTTTCTGCACATTTTTAATCACACAAGTCCAAAAATGACAACCTCTTTTTTGTGTTGGTCTAGGCTCCTCGAGTTATCCTCCAGTCAGGACGGAGAGTATGAGCAGCGAAGATTTGGTTCCCACTAAAGACTCTGCCACCTTGCCCAGAGACTGCTATGCTGCCAGGTCCAGCTCTACCCTGATGATTCCTAGTGGCAAGCTGGAGATTCCATCTAATAGGAACAGCATGGTCTCTTACAACCAGTCTGAGAAGAGACCCCCTAGTCGTGCCCAGTCCAGGCCAAGGTCGGGGTCTCCAGGGAGTGAGATGGTGAGCTTGGAGGAGTTTCTGGAGGAAAGCAATCGCCAGTCTCCCCCAACTGTAAGTATTTCCCAATGTGTTTTTTTTGGGGGGGGGGGGAGGGGGGGCAAATTTCTACACCCCATAAGCTTTACATTGTGTATACACTGTGACCTGAATAATACTTGATGCTGGCAATACGTAGAGCAACAGAGTCTTAATTTGGGGTCCTGAAAATAATTGTCTTGCGTTGATGACCTCTAACATAATTTACGTTCTTCTAGAGAGTTATCTTGCTGCCTACCATGTAACACTAGAAAAATGTTCTGTAATTTGAAATACGTCCTATGGATAACAGTTCAATCCTCCCTGCTGTTCACTTTTTTAAAATGAAGGCAAACTTGTGCTGCAAAAAGGAATTTTTTACATTTCTTCTGCATCTTTCTTGAGTCATTGATAGTCCTTGAGTACCAAGCAACTAGCATTTTCTCAAGGCCATTATCAATGGCAGTCTCAGTATTTATCTCAGCTCAGATTCTCTTTAATTAGCTTGTATAAATTACTGATCAGCAATGCTCAATTAAAAAGCTCTGTTCTTCTAAAACAGATATTGCAGTATGTCTGTGAATGTTCTCATTTATCCAGGTGATTGTAAATCTAGTAGTAGTTTGTCACACTGAACTGGACATCTCCTGTTGAAGACATTTCGTATTTCACCAACCCCTTTCTTCAGTCCCTATGAGTGTCAAGAAAATCCCCCAGTATTTTACGTCCCCTTTATCCAACCATCATGGAATAGATAGATGATCACTAGACGTGATCAGCCAAGAACAGAATTTGAAGTGAGAAAGCTGTAGAACCAACATCTAGTTACAGAATCCCATTGTTTGTGTCCCATAATCCCTGATACCATCAATGGGATTATGTTGCTAGAACTGGGTGGTTGTACAACTTTCACACCTCACATCATGTTCTTGGGCAACCAACATGTACACACTGTATGGACGTAAGATTTTTAAAGTTATGATGAGAAATGTTGGGGTAATACTATCTTTCTTACACTCACTGGGATTGAAGAACTGGCTTGGTAAATATGAAACATCTTTAAAATTACAAAACCAAAATTCCTAACTTTTACTAGCTGATATCTCAGTATTTGGTACGTGCTTATTGCTTGAAAAAAGCAAGCTCTGAGGGATTCTTGTAGGTCCCTCAGAGATCTACAAAAAGCTGGTGGCTTCTTGTAGATCTCTGAGGGATCCTAGTAGTATTCCCCCTGTAATTGAGTATACAGCTCCCTCTCACCTGTTGAGGAGATAAAAATGTCCTGCTTATGTTTATTTCATACAGTTGGCTCCCTAATTGCTGGTATCTAATGAAAAAGAAAGATAGTTTTAGGTGGATTGACCATTTAAATCCCAAGAGGTCAATTTAAAGACTCCATGAAAAATTTGTGGCTAAGGTGGTGAAGGCTTTAATGCTTATATGCTTTTATCAAAGGGGTGATCTGAAATTGAGTAGAACTTGCCTTTCTCCACATCAGTTCAGGTTGTGCCAACCAATCCCATGAGGTCACTCTTCTTGCAGGTCTCTGACCAGCCTTGCCACCACCCCTCTCACAAGATATAATTATGCACAATGCAGGACCAGTGACCACTACTGAAACCCACACTGTACATGATGTTGTCGGAATACTCATCCACATAGCATTATGCATTGGAAGAGGACCGGACCATTGTCGGCTGCAGGTCCATGAAGTTAGGCAAGTTAGATCACCTCTTTGACAAAACCGAACTATAAATCCTTCAGGAAAGAACATTTTTTTTTTTTGTTTTTTGTTGATTGCCAGGTCCTCCTCTTTAATGCTGCATCCACACCTGAGTGACAAACAAAATCCCATTCCTTTCAATGGCCCCTGTTCACACACAGATGTGAGCAAGAGGCCATTGAAATGAATGGTAATTTTGCTTGTTGGGTGTCTTTGAGCTACAAAACAAGCAGACTAATAGATGTCAGTGTAAACCGCGACAAATGGACCAACCTACAATTCATTATTATTATTATTATTTTTTTTGGGGCAGGGAGAAGCAGTACAATGGAATCTCCCACATAATGTTTTGCCTTGCCATACAAGTCTTAAGTTTTTGCTCCTCGTCTCTCCTTTTCAGCGTCGCAGCAGTTTAATTGACAGCGAGTTCATCACACTGCAGCAGTTTCTGTTAGAAGCCGAATCCCTCCACCCTTCCTCCCATTCCCCCTCTCCCACCCCTCATCTCAAGGACTCCTCCGAGCCACCGTCAAGAACCGCATCGCCGTCACTTGAGAATTGCACTTGGAGGCAGAGAACGGACCCGGCCAATAGGAGAGCGACTTCGCTGTATATCCCCAGGGTAATATCCCCAGGGTACCCAACTTCTGGACCTCCATGTCTGTCCTGCACCATCTCAACCACAAAGCATTTTGCATGCCTAACACTTGTTTAACCCCCTTCTATCCTAGGCACTGATCTCCCAAGATTAACTCGGGTTATTTTCGATTTTCGGGTGTCTCACAAACTGATGGGATTGTGGGTCTAATCCTCTGTGGAGGTTTTTGGGAATGTGCCAATGGTGTCCAGTTAACAAATAACATCTTCACACTCCACAGAGCTGCATTAACTAATATCTCCTATCTGTGTTTAGGAATTCCTGGAATAGTTTGGTGCCAAAGTTATGTGGTGGTTATAAATTAAGACTGATATTTGTGTGTAGGATACAAAGAAATAAAATTTCATGTGTTAAGGATGTGGCTGCACCCTTGCTGTAAATGTTAATGCATTCTTCTAGCTGAACTCTGGGCTCAAAAGCTTTCATTTAAAAAAAGGAGCTGTCAACCCTCAAGGTTCTTCACCCTAATGCATTCTAAACCTGTGAATAGTTATGAATTAGTGATATAATAGTTATGAAACCTCACTGTGCAAAGAATACCCAATCACTTGCAAGAAATATAATATATATATAATATATATATATATATATATATATATATATATATATATGTATTATATTGCTTGCTCACAGTTAGATGATGGAAGTGAGCAGAGCTTTCACATCGTTCAGCCAGGCAACTAGCATTTTCTGGAGGAGAGGCAAGCAAGGCAGATTTAATTTAAAGAAAACATTTTCAGAGGTCCGCTAATGAAATTTAAAACGATTTAAATCCGGCAACCAGAACTTGTTAATATCGGTATTAAAGCGGAGGTCCACCCTAAAGTGGACCTTCCGCTCATCGGAACCCTCCCCCCCTCCGGCGCCACAATTGGCACCTTTCAGGAGGGAGGGGGGTGCAGGTACCTGTACAGCACAGGTATCTGCACCCACTTCCGGGATAGCTCTCTGCGGAAAGGGGCGTAGATTACGCCCCTTTCCGCAAGTGCCCCGCTGCCTGCTGGGAAACGCACAGATCCCAGAGGCAGCGGGGACCGTCCTTATTGCGCAGCGCGACTCGCGCATGCGCAGTAGGGAACCGGGAAATGAAGCCGAAAGGCTCCATTTCCTGATTCCCATACCCAAGATGGCGGCGGCAGCACCCGAGAGACGATCTAGAGATCGGCTTCGGGTGCCGACATCGCGGGCGTGCTGGACAGGTAAGTGTCACTATTTTAAAAGTCAGCAGCTGCAGTATTTGTAGCTGCTGGCTTTTAAAAAAAAAAAAAACGCGGAGTCCCGGCGGACTCCCGCTTTAAGGAGCAGGGGCCCTCTGATTCCTAGTGTATTGTATTTGTACTGTCTACCCACAAGATGTAAAGCGCTACGTAAACTGTTGGCGCTATATAAATCCTGTATAATAATAAATCTCCTGTGCTGTAGCTGTCCCCCTTTTCCTTACCTGAGCCCCATCATCCATCAATGGGGATGAGCACAGCAGCTCCAGACGCTGTCTTGGGTCCTCATTGGATAGATTGAGAGCAGAATGACGTGGAGGGGGGGTGGGGCCAAGTTCTGCTGTCTGTGTTAATAGTTGCAGCAGTAGGACTCGGGAGCGTGCCCGCACGAGTGCCCCCATGCAAAACTGCTCTCTGTGGGGGCACTCGAGAAGAGAAGGAGCCAGGAGCGCCACTAGGAAAAAAGGCAGATCGGGGCCACTTTCTGCAAAGCCATTGCACAAAGAAGGCAATTATAACATTTTATTAAAAAAAAAAAAAAAAAAAAAAAGCCTTTATAATCACTTTAAATCTATTCCTAAGTAGCCACAGAGAATCAAAATCTACTTTGTGTGCACCAAATGCCTTTAAAAACCCAGGTATTGGCCTATAAAAGTAGCAGTGACAGCATCACAGTGCTGACCATAGCCTGAGCAGAGATGTGGGAGGGACCCAACACTCCCCAACCACTACAGAAAACTACAGGAGGGGGCGGAGACAAGACCAGTCAACCAGGACAAGGAGAGCGAGCAGCAGTGAGCGGTCTTTATTGCAGGAAGTCTTGCACTGGATTACTGCATGGAGCCGGAAGAATTACACAAAGCTTACTGAGATCTAAACAGAATACACAGGATCCATGGATTTGCATATATGCTGATCCCGGGGTTCAGCTTTAAACGCGCAGTATTAATGTAGAGCCTTAAAGCGGGGTTCCACCCTAAAGTGGAACTTCCGCTGATAGGAACCCTCCCCCCCTCCGGTGTCACAATTGGCACCTTACAGGGGGGAGGGGGGGTGGAGATACCTGTCAAAGACAGGTATTTACACCCACTTCCGGGCATAGACTCCCATGGGAGTCTATGTCATTTCCTGTCCTGCCGCGCTGTCTGCTGGGACACACACGGGTCCCAGTGACAGCGCGGAGAATTCCAATTGCGCTGCGCGACTCGCGCATGCGCAATAGGGAAGTGAAGCCGATTCGCTTCACTTCCTGATTCCCTCACCTAGAATGGTGACGTCAGCAGCCGAGGGCCGAGCGATCGATCGGCCTCGGCTGCCGGCATCGCTGGAACCCGGGACAGGTGAGTGTCCATTTATTAAAAGTCAGCAGCTGTAGTATTTATAGCTGCTGGCTTTTAATATTTTTTTTTTTAGGTGGAATCCCTCTTTAAGGCTCCGTTCACACCTAGGCGTTTTTGGACAATTTTCTACTCTAAGCCTCAACTCTATAAACACGCCCAACAAGACAAATCCCCGTCATTTCAATGGCCCCTGTTCACATCTGAGTGCTCTGTCGACTTGAAGCAAAAACGCCATAAAAGGTACACGAGGTTCTTTTTTGGCAGATTATAGGCGTTTTTAGGCCCCTTTCACATGGGCGAATAGATTGCAGCTTTTAGCCGCGGACAGTTATCTACCGCAGCTAAACTCAGACAATGCTTTCCTATGGCTCCATTCACACACTGCATTTAACAATGGTTTCTTTACATGGGGTTTGGTGCGGTTAGAAAAAATAAATAAAAAATTGACTAACTGCGTTCAGGAGTGATTTATTGCAGATATCTGCACATAACTGCAGGTAGTCGCAGAGTACTATTTCTTCTGCAGATAGCAGCGGCAACAAGGAAAGAATAACAGGAAGCACATCAGAAATGGCAAGAATGTTTAACCGCTTGCGGACCATCCGCCGCAGTTTTACTGTGGCAGGTTGGATCCGCTGTACAAAATCACGTTTTTGTACGTGATCTCGCGAGTCCTGCGGACTCTGTGTCCGTGAGGATACCTGCGATCGTCTCACGGAGAGGAAGAACGGGGAAATGCTAATGTAAACAAGCATCTCCCCATTCTGCCTAGTGACAGTACACTGATCACCGCTCTCTCTAATCAGGAGCGGTGATCACTGTTGTGTCAAACACAGCCCCTCCCCCCCCCCCCCCCCACAGTTAGAATCACTCCCTAGGACACACTTAAACCCTGCGGCAACCCCTTCCCTCACAGTCACATTTACACAGTAATCAGTGCATTTTTAATCACACTGATCGCTGTATAAATGTGAATGGTCCTAAAATAATGCCAAAAGTGTCCGATCTGTCCTCCATAATGTCGTAGTCACGATAAAAAAATGCAGATCGCCGCCATTACTAGTAAAAAAATAAAAAATAAAAATGCAATAAAACTATCCCCTATTTTGTAGACGCTATAACTTTTGCGCAAACCAATCGATAAATGCTTATTGCGATATTTTTGGTAAAAAAAAAAAAATGTAGAATATGTATCGGCCTAAACAGAGGGAAAAAAAATGTTTTTTTATATATTTTTTTGAGGATATCTATTATAGCAAAAAGTAAAAAATATTGCTTTTTTTTTCAAAAGTGTCGCACTTATTTTGTTAGTTTATAGTGCAAAAAATAAAAACCACAGAGGTGATCAAATACCACCAAAAGAAAGCTCTATTTGTGGGGGAAAAAAAAAAAAGGACGTCCATTTTGTCTGGGAGCCACGTCGCGCAATTGTCAGTTAAAGCGACGCAGCGCCGAATCGCAAAAAGTGCTCTCGTCAGGAAGGGGGTAAATTCTTCCAGGGCTGAAGTGGTTAAACGCAGCCGCATGTAAATGCAGCTAATCGCAATGTACAACTGCAAGTGAACGCTGTGCCAGGATTCTCTGAATTTCAAAATAACAAAACATGCTTTTTAACAGCGGCAGAACAGCCGCCCGCGTGAAGGGGGCCTAATTCTTTTACATTGGTGACCTTACCTTCAAAACGCCTGTACAAAAACGCATGTAAAATATCAACGCCTAGATGTGAACAGAGGCTAAAATGTAAACCTTTTATGGTGCATGAGAAAGCAAAAGCTGTTGTTGCTCTGAATAGAAACCAATCAGCTTCCGGTTTTATTGTCAAAGCGTTATTGAACAAGTTAGAAGCTGATTGGCCACCATGCAGAGCTACACCAGATTTTGCACACTCCAGTTTTAGTAAATAAACCCCATTGCAACATTCTAAATGTTTATTAAAAATCTATGTATACTTTGCTTTGGATGTTGTAGGGATGGGTTAAAACCTTTTGGCAGTTTCTCTTTGGAACTCCACTTTAGAGAGATTTCCTCTGACTTGTTGCATCTTTGGAACAGGAAATAAAGGGAAATTTCTCCAAATAAGGAACATAAATCTCCCTGGCAGGCATTTGGGTTCCTCTTGGTATGGAAAGAGGGGGGATGGTGGATAGCTAGAGATATCTATAAATGGACAGTTGAAAAAAAAGGACTTTTTTTAAGGTGCAAAAAAAATCATAAAAAAAAAGATATTATAAATCATTAAAATAAATGTTATAAAAGATATTTTCAACTGCTACATATATCTCTTGAGTGGAAGCATCGATGAGCTATATGTGGCTGTTGAAAATTATCTGTTTTATAAAATGAATTTTAATGATTTATATTAAATATCAATTTAAGTTACCTTAAAAAAAAAAAAATAAAATAAACTTAAAGGTGCAAAAAACACATAATAATTTAAATTGATATTTAATATAAATCATTCAAATTCATTTTATAAAACAGATCATTTTCAACAGCCACATATAGCTCATCAATGCTTCCACTCAAGAGATATATGTAGCAGTTGAAAATATCTTTTATTCCATTTTAATGATTTATAATATCAATTTTTTTAATTGTTTTTTTTTTTTTAAGGTGCAAAAAAAAAACAAAAAACATAATAATTAAAAAAATTGATATTATAAATCCTTAAAATTTTATAAAAGATATTTAATAATAAAATATAATAAAAAAAAGGACTTTAAGAACTGTCCATTTATAGATATATCCAGCTATCCGCCATCCCCCTCTTTCCATACCAAGAATATAAATTTTTTAATTATGCGTTGATTTGCACCTTAAAAGTCCACACTTTTTTTTTTCGAACTGTCCATTTACAATTATTGGAATGTGGTGCCAAAATATTACATTGTTTAGGACTTAATAGTGAATATATATTAGATGTATATATACTCCCGCACTACCGCTCATGTATTAATATGTGTACGTAAACAAATTAAATGAATAGCTGCTGCAGGCACCCACTGTATGACCCAAAAGCTGGGAAAAAACAAAAAACTTGTACAAAATCAAAAAAAAAAAAAAAAGAATTTGCTTTAAAAGCAGAAACAATCTAAAATACAGGCTTCCTAAAATAATGATATGTTTCCTGAATGCCTTTGACCAAATTTAGTTTTGTGGTAATGCGGTCAATTATGCACACTGGAGGAAAACTTTTTTGTTGTCCCACTCAGGTTCCAGTTGTCGCTTTTTTTTTTTTTCATATCTTAGTGGCCAATCCTATGCCAGCTTACATTCCCTATTGACAGCACTAAAAACTTTTCTGACTTTCATAAATTGTTGTGTTTTGTCTTTTTTTTTAGGAGCCATCAATCAATCGGGATGACTTGTTGGGCGATTATTTTAAAAGATCCGGTGAGCCTCAGGAGACTGGAAACCTGTCTGGTCAACCCGGCTACAGGGACTCCCAAACGATGCCTTCCAACTATCTAAGTTCATCAGTGGCTGGAGATGGTAGAATGATGAAACCGGGGCAGTTTGTCAAACCCAGCCCACGTCAGATAGATATGGGAACAAGTTCGCTCAGGCGACTGCAGCCAACACAACAGCCCATTACAACACAGAGGCAAACTCCAGAGCCCCAACATCCAGGTATTATGGCTGCCAGGGGGAATTCTCTCAGCAGGGTATTTAGTTTGGCTACAGCAGACCTTCTCAAAGCCAATGGTCCAGACATGAACCGAACGGAGAAACCTGAGCTGGAGCCCCCATCCGGGAAGGATTTTAACAGTCCTATTTTAAGAACCTCCACCCCTACTGGTTCTCCAAGGGACAGACCAGTGTCGGTCAGGATGCCCAACCTACCAAGAGGCGATGACTTGCGCAGCCGAACTTTAGATAATCGATATCTGTCAGTGGCCAATTCCAGTCAAGACCGGACATTGCAGTCTGCCTCGCCATCCGGCAGCTTCCAACAGCAGTACACAACAGCGCCCTCTGTTGGCCGTGGCAAACCACGACCTACAGCTCGCTTTGGAGAAGTGGCCATGATCTCACCTGTGAGACAGATCTCCAGCATACCCGAGGCTGAAGGTCAAACTGTCAGTGCACCTCCCAAACCACCTATCACAGACTGCCCACCACTTCCACCTAACGAAGAGGAGGCCAACAAGAGTGGGTCTACCAAAAGTACCCCTGCATCTCCAGATCCCAATGCTGACCCCCAATCTGTTTGGTACGAGTATGGCTGTGTGTGATGAGTGGAGCAAAGTGGTGGACATTTAAAATTTTATTGTGGTCCATCCTTCAGAATTGCCACTTTCTACAAGAACATGATCCTTCAAGGGCTTTGTTTTTACAGGAAATGTTTCAACTTAACTACCAGGCTGCCGAAGACCTCCATATTATTACCATGTACTTTCTGAGGTTTAGGATTATTATTTTGACCAGTATGTACATAAATGTGCTCACTGCTGATTATATAAAGACTCCCATGGAGAGGTGCACCGTGACCATATGCATCTTCAGCTCAAGGAACAAGTCAAAATCTTCTTGGCTATACAGAGGTTTATATTGTAAATAGTATTGTCACTTTTTTTTAGTTTGTATATGTTGTAAGTCAAAACCTGGTGCTTAAAATATCGGTGCAGCCATTGCAGGGAGAGGCTTGGCATTAGACATGTACATTAAGCAACAATCAATTTAAAGCACACCTGTCATTGGAGCAATATGGAGGCCAACCCTCTTCCGAAAATGTTAGTTGTCCAGTTTCTGCCTTGTGGAGTCTTTGGTTTGGAATAAGCAAATGCAGGTTGCAGAAAAGTCTTCATCAGTATGCTTGTCTCAGGATAATAACTCTGACAACATAATAGCCAGGCAACCTGCAGTTTCAGGAGAGCCCAGCTTATAGGTCAGCCTTCCTTTGCCATGTTGGTATTGGTGCCTTCTTTGGCCAGTTGGAGGAAATTATTTTTTTTAATCATGTATTGACTGTGTGAACAGTCCTCAATCAAGATCTATTAGGTCTTGGCTTATAACAGGGGCACCAATATGCAGTTAAAGAAGACCTGTCACAAAATAAGCCATCACCCTCGCTTAAGAGGCTTCTCATTGAGGTAGGTATTCCTTAAATTATGGACTGCATTTTCATTCTTGCACCAAAGGCTTCTCATATTCACCCCCCAAGTTGTTGCCCTGGAATTAGTAACATGGTGGAAGTCAGAGTGGCATCTTCCATCAGCGTCAGTTTTTCTTAATGCCCTTTAAAGTGAAACTCCTACCACACCTCTTTGTTTTCTTTGGTAAAATGGGGAATTAAGGTGGCTTTGGACAGCAGAAAACATTCACCTAACCCAGCTATCTATGGCCAGCTTTGAGGCTTTTACATGGCTGTAGGTCCTATCTGACCAAGGGAGACCTCTCCTAATTAAGCTTTCTATGGAAAGAAGAAATTGACAGGCTTGGTATTGGCTCCTAGGGATGTGCCCATGCCCCTTGGATCAGCTATGCTTACCCTATGGGTAGCACGTGACTCTCCTCAATTCCTGCCATGATGCTACATTGGATGTCTTAGAGACCAATCCCAAGACAGCAGCGCTGTCCCCATGGGGTTGGATGGAGAGTCCTTAGCTCTGACTGAGTTAGGCTTGGAGTTCACATGGGACTTATCTTTTCTCCTGCACCGCCCCCCCCACACCCACTGCTAAT
Organism: Lithobates pipiens; assembly: GCF_037356315.1. Classification (NCBI taxonomy): domain Eukaryota; kingdom Metazoa; phylum Chordata; class Amphibia; order Anura; family Ranidae; genus Lithobates; species Lithobates pipiens. The sequence goes on from NW_027507825.1 coordinate 15,664,987, forward strand.
GCATGGCACAGGATGGGTGTATTGCCCGGCAACCATTCTGTGCCCCCTTTGCATTTGGTGCCCATAGTTGGCATAAAGTTTGCACTGCATGTGCATGGTCAGCTACTTGCTTTCTAGCAGTTAGAAGATAGTTACACATGCATACCAAATTTGTGCCAGCTGTGGGTGGCTGGGGTGCAAAGTGGGCATGTTGGAGTAGGGTGTACTAGTAGATCCAGAGCACTCAGCAAGGGGGCACCCCCTTTCTGCTACTACGCTCTGAGTGGGAGGTTGGCCAAATCCCATCCGGTCTACATACATTCCAGCATTGGCTGCATGGCCTTTTCTCAGGGCAGCTTTCCTTTTGGAGGCAACACTGGACTTGCTATTGGTAGAGCATGTAGTGGGGTAACAACGCAAGAGAACAGTTAGGAGACTGGGAAAAAGTGTTGTCTCCCTTTTTAACAGGGCGTGCTTAAATGAGGGCTTCCATGGTGGGATTACCAGGGTTTTAGCATGAAAGCTGCAGATTAAAAAAATATGAACCCCCCCCCCCCCCATGGCTGTCCAACAACACAGCTGGCAAAAAGTTGACTACTGTGACAAATGGCACTTACCTGCCTGAAGGGGCCTTTGTTCTACCCTGCAGCTAGCCTTAAGCAGCACGTAGGAAGATGGTATTTAATTTCTACATGTTCTTTGTCCCCTGATAAACAGGACACATTGTTAAAAATTGAAGAGGCCTTCTTCTTTACAGCTTCTTGGACATTTTAGTGAATAGGTTTACATCTACTTTGTGGCGTGTCGCCCTGCATGGGAAAACCATGTTCCAATTTGATTTATACAGTCTCCTATACCTTTTCCAAAACTAGCTATTTTGAGGGTATGTAAAAATAGTCTACTCCATTGGTACTCTCGCCACCTAGCTATAGGTAAGATCTAAAGCAGATTTGCGCAATTAGATTGACACGTTTATGGACAAGCCTAACAGTGACCAATGCTGGACCACGCAAGACGTTGGGTTCAGACTTCTATCCTGCTGCACGAAGTCTACAATCTGTTCCAATTTCTGTTGTGCTAGTTGTTTTGTGAAGATGGTGATGAAGAAATTAAATAAGAATAACATTTACCCAGCAGATATGTATTACAAATGTTTATGAAATAGATTCTTGTTGATTGTTTAATTTATTAATCTGCATTACTACTGAATATTTGTAAATTAAAGCACAATGACTGCGGCAGTTTATTACTATTTTGTATGTTCCGGAATGGTTATTTGCTATGCGATGGTCAATAGAGATGATTAATTGGGGAATCCGACCCCATTTAGAACAATGGCAATACAATCTGAGAGCATTGGATTCAGCTGTCGGCCTCATGAATGAATGAATGAATGAATGAAATACTTGTATAGCACACAATGCGAACTGAATCGCCTCTAGGCTCAGACTCGTGAGCAAACATTACAATTGTTAAATGTAATTAAATTTAATAGGGCCATACTCAGGTGTATGTCTGCATCAGAGTTCACCTGAGCATAGCCCTGTACATTCATGCACTTGTATTGGCAGCTGTGGATGGCACATGTGGCTGCCCAGGCACCAGAAAGCACTGGAGAGACTCGGCATACAGGAGCTGCCAAGCATAGAGGCATTCATGTAAGTGTCTGTACTAGAGCTGCACGATTCTGGGAAAAACGAGAATCGCAATTCTTTTGCTTGGAATAAGGATGGGGGGGGGGGGAAGAGGTGAATATCGAGATTGCGATTTTATGTACGTTTAATCGTGCAGCTGTAGTCTGTACCAACCTATCTGTTTACTCGAAACACTGGCCACTAATCTATCAATGAACCAGTTATGTTATCTGTGATGTCACTTATCACTAATTAATGGATAGGCCGCATTCTCTGTGATGTCATAGGTTGGCACACACTCAGGGCTATTGCTAGAAAGCTATCTATTCACTAGAAAGCTGTGACATCACTGAGAATGCAGCCTATCCATTCACTAGAGACTGGTGACATCACTGAGAATGCAGCCTATCCATTCACTAGAGACTGGTGACATCACTGAGAATGCAGCCTATCCATTCACTAGAGACGGGGACATCACTGAGAATGCAGCCTATCCATTCACTAGAGACGGGGACATCACTGAGAATGCAGCCTATCCATTCACTAGAGACGGGGACATCACTGAGAATGCAGCCTATCCATTCACTAGAGACGGGGACATCACTGAGAATGCAGCCTATCCATTCACTAGAGACGGGGACATCACTGAGAATGCAGCCTATCCATTCACTAGAGACGGGGACATCACTGAGAATGCAGCCTATCCATTCACTAGAGACGGGGACATCAGTGAGAATGCAGCCTATCCATTCACTAGAGACGGGGGCATCACTGAGAATGCAGCCTATCCATTCACTAGAGACGGGGGCATCACTGAGAATGAGGCTGCATTCTCTGTATTGTAACAGTGATGGGCTGTATTCTCAGTGATGTCAATGCTCCCTAGTGTTAGGTTGGCACACACTCAGGCCTATCCAATCACTAGAGAGCAGTGACAATACTCTGAATGCAACCTATCTATTCACTAAAAGCAAATTCATCACCAAGGATAGAGCCTTTCCATTCATTTGGGACGAATTACATCGCAGATATTAAAATCTGTTGATCTGTGATGTAATTTGTCCCAAATTAATGAACAGACTGTATTCTTGGTGATGTATTTGCTTTTAGTGAATGCATTCAGAGTATTGTCAGCGCTCTCTGGTGATAGGTTGGCACACACTCATGCCTATCCAAACCCTAGGGAGCATTGACATCACTGAGAATACAGCCCATCTCTGTTACAATACAGAGAATGCAGCCTCATTCTCAGTGATGTCACCAGTCTCTAGTGAATGGATAGGCTGCATTCTCAGTGATTTCACTGGTCTCCACTGATTGGAGAGGCCTGAGTGTGTGCCAACCTATCGTTTTACGCTAAACATTGTTACTAATCTGTTAACATATCCAGTCCATTGATATCAAAACCTGTTAACCAATTAGTAACAATGTTTAGAGTAAACCGATAGGTTGGCACACACTCAAGCATATCCAATCGGTTTACTCTAAACATTGTTACTAATTGGTTAACAGATTTTGATATCAATGGACTGGATATGTTAACAGATTAGTAACAATGTTTAGCGTAAAACGATAGGTTGGCACACACTCAGGCCTCTCCAATCAGTGGAGACCAGTGAAATCACTGCGAATGCAGCCTATCCATTCACTAAAAAGCCAAGACATCACCAAGAATACAGCCTGTCAATTCATTTGGGATGAATGACATCACAGATAACATATCCAGTCCATTGATATCAAAATCTGTCATCTGTGATGCCATTCATCCCAAATGAATTGACAGGCTGTATTCTTGGTTATGTCTTTGCTTTTTAGTGAATGGATAGGCTGCATCCTCTGTGATGTCACTGCCCTCTACTGAATGGGTAGGCTGCATTCTTTGTGATGTCACTGCCCTCTAGTGAATGGAATGGATAGGTTGCACTCTCTGTGATGTCACCGGTCTCTAGTAAATTACCTGACTGCCTCCATTGTGTCAGTACAGGGACCATTTTGCTCTTCTCCTGCTGTTTGCTCTGTGCTGCCTGTTGGGACTTGTGTTGCATTACAAGCTGGCATAGAGGAATCTCTGAATAAACACTGAATAATAGCCTTGTGCAATGGGTTATGTCCACAAGATGTAAATGAGTGTATTGTACGGGTCCGATTTGTACATAGTGTTTGTCTTTATATTCTGGACAACAGACCTACCCTGAAAGGTGCCAGGTGCATCTGGAGCCAAACCCCGTCCATCACAGAGGTGCTATTCCTGCAGATTACAGTGGAACCCTCCACATTCTATTCCCACTATATTGAGGCTTCTACAAATGTCATTGTGTGTCACTTGCACTTTTTCTAAGCTGTTGGCAGTCTTTACGACATGCAACATTCCCTTTACCCCATCTTAGTCCTATCTCCTGACCTGTTTGGACCTTTTTATTGTATGATTTACATGATCATTTCCACAAGCTGCAGTTTATTGTGATCTGATCTTGCTGTGCTTTCCTTGAGATCTGCTACTTTCATCCGCAAGACTGAACCAAGCTCAGTACCTACGGGAAAGAATCAGGTAAGGATCAGCTATAGCTTTGTAAAGTCCTGGGCTGTGTAGATCAGTGGTTCTCAACCCTGTCCTCAAGTACCCCCAACAGGCCAGGTTTACAGGCTTTCCTTTATCTTGCACAGGTGCTTTAAAATCAGAGAGCCAATAGCTTGGTATTTGACAGCTATTTTATCTAAGAGAAATTCCCAAAACATGGCCTGTTGGGGGTATTTGGGGACAGGGTTGGGAACCACTGATGTAGGATGACCGAAAAAGGTACATTAACCACGTCACCTCTGGAACATTTAACACCCCCACCCTTCATGACCAGGCCATGCATGTCCTTTTTTTCTACACAAACAGAGCTTTCTTTTGGTGGTATTTGATCACCTCTGCGGTTTTTATTTACTGTGCTATAAACAAAGAATAATCTACAATTTTGAAAGAATTTTTTTTTGTATTACTTTCTGCTATGAAACATATCCAATTAAAGAAAAAAAATCAAATTTCTTCCTAAGTTTAGGGTGGCCAATATCTATTCTGATACATGTTTTTGGGATAAAATAAAAAAATAAGCATATATGGAGTTGTAGATGCTATAACTTTTTCACAAACCAAACTATGGGATTTTTTTTTTTTTGTTCCTTACTAGTAAATGGCAGCAATCAGCGACTTCTAGTGGGACTGCCATATTCCAGCAGACAAATCTGACACTGATACTTTTGAGGGGACCAGTGACACTTAATATGGTGAACAGTGCTAAATATATGCACTGTCACTGTACTAATGACACTGGCAGGGAAGGCGTTAACATCCAGGGCGATCAAAGGGTTAATTGTGTGCCTAGTCTGTGCTTTCACTAGGGGAAGGCATGGATCACTTCCTGGATTTACACAGACGAGGCACACCTGCAGCTCTCATTGGCCCTCGTATGACTCGCCCCCCCCTCCCTTCCTGGCAAACTCTCATAAGAAAAAAATAACTGAACTTCAAACAAGTTTCAGAAAAAGGCCTGGGAATTGGGGTTACTACAGATTCATACTTGCCTAAGTGTATGCAGCATGGGTCCAATTCTACATCTGTCCCCCACCACCTCTGCACCGAGAACTGTGCGATCGAACATTGCCAATGGCTCTGTTCTCTCACCTCCCTGAGCTGAGTGCTGCTGCCTGTCAATCAGCAGCTCTCCTGCTCTGCTCCCCACCAGTGGCGTAACTAGAACCTTCAGGGCCCCGATGCAAGAAACCATGAAGGGCCCCCCTGAACCCCAGCCAGGGCCCTTCCCTCCAAGTCCAGTGGTGGAACTCCAGGGCATGGTCACAGGTATGACCTTTGTGAGCCCTGTAGTTCCACCACTGGTATCAGTATTTTTTTGTTATTAGTTTTTTTTTACATTTTTAGGTGCCCCATTGGGGGACTGTCCCTAGGCAGGATGGGGTCCCCGTCCCCAGAAGAAATGAGGTCCTTTTCTCCAGGGCAGATGAAGTTACTGCCCCCCGGACTCTGGCTGGGGAGAACAGACATCGGACTGAGCGGCAATGCATGGAGCAGGAGAGGGGTACTCTGAAGAGTCGGCCGAGGACACAGGTCATGCGGGGAATGCACAACTAAAGAGCAGCCAGTGCGATAGTCGAGCATTGAGCTCTGCTAGTCACCCTCCACCTTCAGCCACCCATGTGCATGGTGCACTGGTACCCCTAGCTGCCTATGCTGCTGCCGGCCATATGTAGAGGGGGCTGCATGGGCCCCCTGCAGCACAGGGCCCAGTTGCGGTCACTACTGCTGCACCCCCTATAGTTACGCCCCTGCTCCCTACGCTCATTGGAGGGGGTGGTGAAGCATCTGTCTAAGCGGCTCGCTGAGGCGGCTATTAGTCCAGGCACAGGGCGGATCCAGAGTCAGGATGCTGTGGTGCCTGGACCGATTCCTGTGACGTCAGCAGAGACCGGACTTCAGACCACTCTCTGCTGAAAACGGGTCACAGGAGTGCAAAACAAATGACACTCCTGTGACCCATAGGCGAAGCCCAGCCAAAACGAGCTTAAGCTGGACATCTCCTTTAAGTGGTTAAACGTCTCTCATTTGCAGACCAAAGTTCATCCCTTTTGATCTAAAATAATCAAAAATGATAATAAGAAACATTGCATCTCTCAGCGCTGAGCAAGGTTGTGATAAACTTTGCTGGCTTCCTTTTTTTTTTTTGTCAGCTGTGAGCAGGGAACGGCTCTGCACTTGTTACGTGAATCGTAGAAATGCTGGATTAAGATTGTGGTGAATGGTTTGTCTCATTCCCTGTAACATCTGAAGGACAACTTGTTCTGTTGAAAAACAGACTCATGGCGTATGCGCACGAGCAGTTTTCCCAGTCCGAATAACACGATCACACCAAAGTCCGACTGGCAAGAACGCGGTGACTAACAACACGTACAATGGGACTAGAAAAAGGAAGCTCAATAGCCAATAGCTTCCATCTTGTACTTGCTTCAGAGCATGCGTCGTTTTTGATCTGTCGGAACAGCATACAGACTAATGGTTTGCCTGATAGGAATTGGTTCCGTTTGAAATATTTAGAACATGTTCTCATTCTAGGTCCATCAGTATTTTCGGAAAAAAAAAAAAAATGTTAGATGAGGCCCATATACGATGAAAAGCTTCCGTCTGACTTTTCCTGTGGGATATTCTGCTCGTGTGTACGCGGCATTGCTGGTAAGATCACCAGGTGGAAAAGAAACCTAATGCAGCCATCACATCCAAGAATGGGTATGATGCAATATAATATAATGTTTGCATTTTGGATGTAATACCACTTTAATGACTTGCGGTATTACTGCGGCCCAAATGTGTTTCTATAATATTCATTGAGGCTTCATAAGTTCGAGTTACTTCTCAGATGATAGGTGATCCCCCCGCTAAGAATTCAAAGCAACTTTGGTGTTGTTGTCTACGCGGCTCTGTATAGAGAACCAGCAGTTTAATAACAATCTATAGCTCATTAGTAATGGTGGGAACGTTCGCTGAGTGAACGCGCGGTCTGCACTGACTTGTTCATTAAATGCAAACCTCTTTTTACAAGGAAATTTGCAATGGCCGCAAATGACAGAAAAATTCCATTTGTCAGCTTTAAAAACATTAACGGACTGTTCCGGTCAGCTTCTAGTGAAATGGTAATGTGTAAAGCTATACGAATTGTTTTGCTGAGATGGATAATTAGGACGCAATCGGCTGAACTACTCCCAGTTCTGCTTCACGCTGCCCTGCTGCTGGTTCTGTGCCTTAGACCCCTTTCACACCGAGGCAGTTTTTAGGTGTTTTAGTGATAAAAAAAAATGTTGCCTGATAAGCACCTCTCAAGCCCCCCCCCCCAGTGGGAAAGTCTGAGTGCTTTCACACTGGGGCGGTATGCTTGCAGGACGGGTAAAAAATAATAAAAAAAAATAAAGTCCTGCAAGCAGCATTTTTGGGGTGGTGTAGACACCGCTCCTAAAGTGCCCCGGCCCATTGAAATGAATGGGCACCGCTTCCGAAGCACCTGAAAAGCAATACGAAATCGCTGCATCACGGGCGGTTTTAACACCTTCTTGGGGCTTAAAAGTGCCCCGTTAACTCCTGAAAAGAGGCGGTAAGGCACCGCTAAAATGAGCGGCGCTTTACCACTTAGGCCAGCAATGCCCCAGTGTGAAAGTAGCCTTAAGATGGTATTAAACGCAAAAGCAATTATTATTCTGCAGCTTACAGTCCTTATGCAATGGCTGTTTAACCACTTCAGCACCAGAAGATTTGGCTGCTGAATAACCAGGCCATTTTTTTGGCATTTCGGCACTGCGTCGCTTTAACTGACAATTGCGCGGTCGTGCAACGTTGCACCCAAACAAAATTGATTTCCATTTTTTCCCACAAATAGCTTTCTTTTGGTGGTATTTGATCATCTCTGCGTTTATTTTTTGCGCTATAAACCAAAAAAAGCAATTTTGAAAAAAACACAATATTTAGTACTTTTTTTTTTTTTTTGCTATAACTATCCCCATTTTTTTTTTTTTTTTTTTTTTTTAAGAAAAGCTAATTTTTCTCAGTTTAGGCCGATATGTATTCTTCTACATATTTTTGGTAAAACAAAAAAAAAAAAGCTTTGGATAGGAGGAGAGGTGAGCAGTGGAAAGGAGGGCTAGGAGAAAGAATGACCTGTGGCTTGAGGGAAGGTGAGCTGTGGATGGGGATGCATTTTTTTCTGCAAACTGTGGTACACAGAGTTGTGCAGTGCTGAGGAGTGTGTGTGTGTGTGTGTGTGTGTGTGTGTGTGTGTGTGTGTGTGTGTGTGTGTGTTACACTTTGCTAAACCTTTGTGTGCGAAATGCAGTTCTGAGCCTTGGCCGCATTCAGCATCATTTTACTTCTCTTCCCCGACGAATGGTGCGATGTGGGGGCAGGGACAGGGATTTAACGGCAGAGGGTGGGTTCCTGCACCTATTCTCTGTGGGGGAAAAAAAAAGAAGCCCTCCACACTCCTAAACCTTGTGGACGGCCTTTCCAGATGAGTTGAAGCTGTTATAGCTTCAAAAGGTGGGCCAACTCAATATTGAACCCTATGGACTAAGACGCCATTAAAGTTCATGTGAGTGTAAAGCCAGGCGTCCCAATACATTTGCCAGTATAGTGTAAGCATTTTCAGGCCTTCCTTTATACCATATTGATCCACCCAGCAAGACTTTGAGCATCACTAGAAGTTAACACCTGAATACAGGTCCACTAAACCTCTTAGCACTGACAATGCACAAATATGCGACCTCTTGGTGGGTGGGCCTTGACGCAGAGAGGCCACATATTTGCGAACCAAATTGTAAAAAATAAACATGCCGTTTTTTGTGCTATAAACAAAAAAAAAAAAAAAAAAGGACAGAAAATTAAACAAAACAAAAAATTAATATCTAAAAATTTTAACTTTATTCCACAATACATATCCATGGAAAAAAAAAAAAAAAGGTATTCATCAGGTTAGGCCAATATGTATTCTGCTACATATTTTTGGTAAAAAAAAAAAAAAAAATCACAATAAGCGTATATTGATTGATTTGCCAAAAGTTATAGCGTCTACAAAATAGGGGAGAGATTTGTGGAGTTTTTTTTGTTTTGTTTTTTATGCTTTTACTATGGTGGCGATCTGAGATTTTTGACAGGACTGTGACATTGTGGCGGACAAATGTGACCCCCAAGGGACACTTTTTGGGGACCATTGACATTAATCAATCAGTGCTATAAAAATGCACTGATCAATGTATAAATGACACTGGCAGGGAAGGGGTTAACGGTGTTCGCTGCGTGTGTTCTAACTGTGTGTGGCGGGGGGGGGGGGGGCTAGGCTGCCTGGGACAACAAAGATCGCTGGTCCCGATCATTAGGAACCACAGATCTCAGGAGCTGTCCCCTGTCAGAAGGAGGAGCAGTCTTATTTACAAAGGCAGATTCCCGTTCTGCCTCACCGTGATCCTGGGTGGCCGGCGGACATCCGGTCCGCGGGCGCGCTCCCGTGGCAGGCACGTACGCCCGTAGTTTAACATACGGGTACGTCGGTTTGCTGCAGGACTGTATGTATATATACACTGTGGTTGGTCGGCAATTGGTTAAAAATTAATAAAAAAATTTTTTTTCGCTTTGTGGTGCTCGGATACAGTGAAGATCCAGTTTTAAATCCCACAGTAAAAAACAAAACAAAAAAAAAGCTACTGCGGCCAGGGAAGTGGTGACATCTGCATTGTATGTATATTGATGGCTTTTCTCTAATCCCCTCTAATAGAACACAGTTACATCACGTTGGGTCAGGTCACGGCATAACATGCCAATACACAATGGGACATGATGAAGTGTGTGCTGCCAAGACTGAGAGTGGATAGGAAAGCCCTTTCCTATGACGGCCGCACTCTGTTTATATGAACCATACAGAGCACAGCTGTGAGGAATAACGCAGCCAGGATGTTAAAGAGCAAACAGCGATTGCCGCTGGCTACAGAGAAAGTGCTGCAAAGTATTACAATGGTCATAACAAACCATAACCTCTACCGGGGGGGGGGGGGGGGCTATGGGGCTAGAAATGAGGCACTTGGGGCTAATACATATAGCAGATTTCTCTAAACAAAAGAAAGGTGCCCATAGACATCAAATTAACTCTTATTTTAAAGTAATGGAAATCTTTGTGTGTGTAAAATAATAAATATCATTATACCAGAGGTTCCCCCACCAGCGCTCCTGGCTTCTCGTCATCTTCAGGAGGACTCCGCACAGAAGGGTTTTTACCTCAATGCAGAGAAAGCATTAAAAGCAGGGGTAGGCAACCTGGGGACCTCCTGCTGTTGCAGAACTAAAAGTCCCATGATGCCTCTGGGAGGAATTGTAACTGCCAGCCTTGCAATGCCTCATGGGAAATGTAGTTCTACAACAGCTGGAGGGCCCCCAGGTTGCCTACCCCTGTATTAAAGTCTTACTAAACCTAGGAGCCTGCATTCACTATATCTGGTGCCCCACAAAACATAGAAATGCAATTATTTTAGTAAATATAAACTGCTAAATACCTTTTCTCATCAGCATACATAGTTAGTAAGGTTGAATAAAGACACCAGTCCATCCAGTTCAACCTGAGTGAGTGTCTACAATTGTCCCTATCCCTGTACATTGCACACTCACATCGGTCCCTACCCTCAAGGAGCCCACAATGCAAGGTCCCCATTCATATACTAGGGCCAATTTTGGACAGAAGCCAATTAACCTACCTGCATGTCTTTGGAGTGTGGGAGGAAACCCACGCAGGCACAGGGAGAACATGCAAACTCCAGGCAGGTAGTGTCGTGGTTGGGATTTACAGTATACAGCAATCTTGTGACTTCTATCAGTGTCTGGTTAAAGCTTGTGGGAAGAGTTTTCATTCTCCTCTTACTCTCCTATGAGGCTGCAGGACCCCGACCCTCTGTCTGGACAGTTCCGATCGGCCCTGTGCTGATCACATGCACCTTCCCAGGGAAAAAAAAAAATCTCCAACAATACACACCAAACTGCGCATGTGCAGAGTACCCCCAAGATTTGTTTTAACTATTTGGAGATGGATTGGGGACAGTGGAGAAGGCAAGATCAACTTTTTTTTTTTTTTTTTTTTACACACAATGCAAAGGATTAATCCCTTATATTCTACTGCGTATACAGACTGAAAAATAATACATTTTAAAACTTTAGAACCACTTTCAGCCCAAAACCAAAAATGGGATAAATTGCAGCTTACCAGTCCTTTGATTTGATGGTTGCATTAGTTTTCTTTTATATTTAAAATACACAATATAACAAATTGAAGACAAAATTTCAGCTAACATGTTTAAGCAGTTACAGCAAACAGTTTTGTTCCTTTTGAGATATAGGTTTTACATAAATAAATCATTGTAAGTAACTCTGCTAGTGGTTTGTCTCATCCCTCAAACTGCTACATCTGCAGGACAACCTGTTTTGAAAAACAACAGACTTAGGACTAGATCACTAGGTGAAAATACCGTAAGAGAAAGAAAGCCTAAAATAGAAAAAACGTTGAAAAACTTGGAAGCAACCCCTACTCTGCACTGTGAAGTCCAACTACACACACATACGTATGTGACACCACATTATATATATATATATATATATATATATATAGTTACATAGGTTGAAAAGAGACACAAGTCTATCTAGTTCAACCACAAAAAATAAATAAATAATAATATCATACAATCCCATATCCCCAATTCTATACCCACAGTTGATCCAGAGGAAGGCAAAAAACCCAAGCAGAGCATGATCCAATTTTCTAAAGCAGGGGAAAAAATTCCTTCCTGATCCCCCGAGAGGCAATCTGATTTTTCCCAGATCAACTTTACCTATAAATGTCAGTACCCAGTTATATTATGTACACTTAGGAAATAATCCAGGCCTTTCTTAAAGCAATCCACTGAGCTGGCCAGAACCACCTCTGCAGGGAGTCTATTCCACATTTTCACAGCTCTTACTGTGAAGAAACCTTTCCGTATTTGGAGATAATCTCTTTTCCTCTAGATGTATAGAGTGCCCCCTTGTCCTCTGATGACCTTAAAGTGAATAACTTGACACCAAGTTCCCTATATGGACCCCTTATATAATTTGTACATGTTGATCATATCCCCTAATCTCCTCTTATCAAGAGTGAATAAATTCAGTTCCTCTAATCTTTCCTCATAGCTGAGCTCCTCCATGCCTCTTATCAGTTTGGTTGCCCTTCTCTGCACTTTCTCCAGTTCCCTGATATCCTTTTTGAGAACTGGTGCCCAAAACTGAACGGCATATTCCAGATGAGGTCTTACTAATGATTTGAACAGGGGCAAAATGATATCTCTCTCTCTCTCTCTCTCTCTCTCTCTGTGGAGTACATACCTCTCTTAATACTGGAAAGGACTTTACTCGCTTTGGAAACCACAGCTTGGCATTGCATGCTATTATTGAGCTTATGATCTACCAAAACCCCCAGATCCTTCACTATGGAATCCCCCAGTTGTACTCCCCCTAGAATGTATGATGCATAAATTCACATTTGTCAACATTAAACCTCATCTGCCACATATTCGCCCAATTAGACAGAGCATTGAGGTCGGCTTGTAAATTGGAGACATCCTGTAAGGAGGTTATTCCACTGCATAGCTCTGTGTCATCTGCAAACAGGGCTGGACTGGGACAAAAATTTGGCCCTGGACTTCATCCAGACCGGCCCACTCCAATTTTGCAAACACGCACAAAAACAGTATGCTGCGCACTTGCACGAGAGTGACGTCATCACGGCCCGGCTAGCCACATAGGAGAATGCAAACCCAGAAGCCGACAGCACACTGCTGGAGGGCTTTGCTTCAAAGGTAAGTTTGTCATGTGACAATAAAATCGTGCCCACACTGCAAGGGCTTGTTTAGGTCCAGGCAGCATGAAAAAGGAAGATTTGCTTACTTGATCCTCCATCCTGTTAGACTGGTCCTCAGAGTCTTTTCCCCCCCCATGCTCCAAGGTCTTCTGATGCCATCAAGACTGATGCAGAAACCATAACACCAATTTTTCCCATTGGGCCCCCTTCATTCTATAGGGTCCTTCTTCTAGGCCCCCTACATACCATACAACCCCCTAAATTCCATAGGGTCCTTCTGCCCATTGGGGCCCTCTTCATTCTATGGGGTCCTTCTTCTAGACCCCCTCCATACCATACAACCCCCTACATTACATAGGGTCCTTCTTCCCCAAAGACCAAAGCAAAGAGTCTCGGGGTTATTTTAGACGCACAAATGTCAATGGATGCGCAAATAGGATCTGTAGTCAGTGGATCTCACCATCTGCTGCGCATGCTTCGCAGACTCATCCCTTTTATCCCAAATAATGACAAAGCAGTGGTTGTTGGAACAATCATTAATTCACGACTGGACTATGCAAATTCACTTTACATAGGATTACCACAATATCAACTTGCGCGATTACAACTGATCCAAAACACGGCGGCGAGGCTGATAACAGGAAAAAAAAAACCCTGGGAATCCATCTCTCCTTCACTGAGGAGCTTACATTGGCTAACCATAAAAAATCGTATCACGTTCAAGACCCTTTGCCTCACCCACAAATGCGTGCATAGAGAAGCTCCGCAATACCTAATGGAGAAAATAAATCATTACACACCAAACCGCAGTCTTCGATCAGCCAACAAAAACCTCCTCCTCGTGCCCAAAGCCCGGTATAAATCCAAGGGGGATCGGAGATTCGCTGTCCAAGGGCCTCGGCTATGGAATGCTCTACCAATCAACATCCGCCTGGAAGAAAATCACCTGGCTTTTAGGAAAAAACTCAAGACCTTCCTCTTTTAGCAGATGATCAAAGCTCGCCACAGCGCCTGGAGGCGATTCAGTTCGCATTGTGCGCTATACAAGTATTTCTTTCATTCATTCCCATTGGGGGCCCCCTCATTCCATAGGGTCCTTCTGATAGGGCCTCTACATCTCAAATCTTCATTCCTTAGGACCCCTTCTTCCTACAAAAGCCTCTTCATTCCATGGGCCCCCTGGTGATTTTTTATTTTCCAGCCCCCCCCCCCCTCTACCCCCTAGTGTCCCCCCTGTCACCTGCCTGAAGCCTGGCTCTGCATTATATATTTTAAAATAAACAACTAATGCGCACACCTATTTTTGATCAACCGCAGTAGTGAGAAGCTGCCAACATCAAACAGGTTAACACAAACCCACAGATAAATTGAATATATAGCAAAGGATGTGACGCTAACCAAAATAAGATCAAAAATCCATTTGTTGCAAATAATGATTCAAATAATACGAAAAATCCAACATAGCTAAAAGTACATCAAAAGTGTCAATTAATATTGAAATGTGCATAAAAAAAAATTCAGCAAAAAATTCATATATAAACCATGCTTATAATTAAAACCATTTTATCCAAACTATGTCCTTGGTATTAAAGTGTAAAAAGAGTGAAAAAATAAATAAAAAAATAAAATAAAAGGGGGGGGGGGGGGTTTAGTTAGTTATAAGCATGGTTTATATATTAATTTTTTGCTGAAAATATTTTTATACACATTTTAATATTAATTGACAGTTTTGGTGAACTTTTAGCTATGTTGGATTTTGCATCTTATTTTAATCATTATTTTCACCAAATGGATTTTTTATGTTATTTTATTTAGCACCACATCCTTTGCTATAATATATATATATATATACACATACACACACATACCGCTATATGCTATATACAGTGTATCTATCTATCTATCTATCTATATATATATATATATATACACACACATATACATATATATATACACACATATACATATACACACACACACACACACACACACACACACACACACACACACACACAAAAGCCGAGTTTTGTTTGCTGAAAGCGGAGGTCCACCCTAAAATGGACCTTCCGCTCATCGGAATCCTCCCCCCCTCCGGCGCCACAATTGGCACCTTTCAGGGGGGAGGGGGGTGCAGTTACCTGGATAATCCAGGTAACTGCACCCACTTCCGGGATAGCTCTCTGCGGAAAGGGGCGTAGATTACACCCCTTTCCGCAAGTGCCCGCCCCCTTCCGCAAGTGCCCCGCTGCCTGCTGGGAAACACACAGATCCCAGAGGCAGCGGGGACCGTCCTTATTGCGCAGCGCGACTCGCGCATGCGCAGTAGGGAACCGGGAAATGAAGCCGAAAGGCTCCATTTCCTGATTCCCATACCCAAGATGGCGGCGGCAGCACCCGAGTGACGATCTAGAGATCGGCTTCGGGTGCCGACATCGCGGGCGCGCTGGACAGGTAAGTGTCACTATTTTAAAAGTCAGTAGCTGCAGTATTTGTAGCTGCTGGCTTTTAAAAAAAAAAAAAAAAAAAACGCGGAGTCCCGGCGGACTCCCGCTTGAAGCTGAAGAGCTGTCGGAGAGGAGGGGGGCGGGGGAAGCCGAGCGGTGATGGAAAAGAACAACTGTGGGCCGGAGGTGGCCGAAGATGTGTGCAGTGCCAGTGTTCTGAGAGCGCCGAGTCGGGGCGGAAAGAGCTGAAGTGCGCCGCTCTGCGCTCCGAAGTACAGCAGTCCTCAAATTAATGGCTGCGCGAGTAGGGCCACCGGCCCACCGGGAAACTCCCTGTAGTCCCAATGGCCAGCACATGCCTGCCCTCCCAGTAATCTGTCCACCAGATCTGTGATGTGCCGAACCCGCGCGCCCGGTAGACAACATACAGTTTGGCACTTCAGGTCTTTGTTACAGATTGCCCTCTCTGTACTCCTAAGAATTGAGTCCCCTACCACCAGAATCTGTCTTTCCTTTTCCTTCCCCCCCCCCCCTCTCACTGGAGGAGTTCTTCTCCTGGCAGCTAGGAGAATCCCTCAGCTCCAACAGTGCTGGTCCCTGACTGGGATTACCAATGTCACTCAATGGAGCGTACTTATTGGGATGCTCCAGCCCTGGATCAGCCTCCCTGGCACTTGCCCCTCTACTCTCTGCTAGTGCCTGCACCTCCTTGTCTCCACCCACCTCTGTGCTGGCCCCTGCCGTGTACGTTCCTGGCTCTCATTTAGGGTGGGGGGGGGGGGGTCCTCTCAGTGCTGACAGTTGCTTCCCCAGATTCAGAACCTGGGCTTCCAGGGAAACAATGTGCTTACATTTTGCACAGCAGTATTTGCCCTCGATCAGAGGATCAAGGAACGCATACATGCCGCAAGATGTACACCGAGTCGCCTCTCCGCACCCGCTGGGCATCGTACCTATTAATTGAATGAGGATTAGAGATTATACCCAGTCCAAATTACCTAACAACTAGCTTCCCGACACTAATACTCAACAAGACAGTACACAAGTACTCACAGACCAGCGTGCACCCACAATACCCAAGTACTAACGATCCACACACACTACTCAGACAACACTCAGGTAGTCACACTACACAGGTACTATGACCCCCTGTTATAAACTCTGGTTTTTAACTCGCCACTTTGACCAGTTCCACTTAGTGTTCCCACAGACACAAGATGAGCAGGCTCACAATGAGTTCTACACAAAGTTATATAGACCTCAAGCACTTGTGCCCAATTAACCACTCCCCTTAATTAGTAGGCTAAAGGAAGTAAAGAAAAAAAAACCTCTTTAAAAAGTGTCAGAAAGGGGTATTAAAAAGCTACAAGGAAAAGCCCCAAAAGAACCTAAAAATGCAACCCAACAGTCAGTGGCGTAACTAGAACCTTCAGGGCCCCGATGCAAGAAACCATGAAGGACCCCCCTGAACCCCAGCCAGGGCCCTTCCCTCCGAGTCCGGCGGTGGAACTCCAGGGCGTGGTCACAGGTATGACCTTTGTGACCCCTGTAGTTCCACCACTGGCATCGGTATTTTTTTTTTTATTTTTTTTTTTATTTTTAGGTGCCCCATTGGGGGACTGTCCCTAGGCAGGATGGGGTCCCCATCCCCAGAAGAGATGAGGTCCGTTTCTCCAGGGCAGATGACATTACTGTCCCCACGTGAGAAGGGGCCCCTGTCCCCAGGGGGAGATGGAGGGGGTATGTAATGGTGTGTGGGGGATGGGGTTCTCTCACTCACCATGACCAAGCTGCAGGCCGCGCACTCATCCATGTTGGCCTGGGCTCCATCCAGTGTGCTGGACGGGCGATCAGCATATCTCCCAGAAAGAGCTTTCATCATCTGTGTATGACGGGGGAGGAGGGAGGCTGGCAGACAAGCCTGCAGTGTCCTCCGGGGGGCTCTCATAGGGCTGCACTGCATCTGTGTTCTTAAAGTTTGTTTACTCTGGAGAAGTATGCAGTGCAGTGTGGGCCGGACTCTGGCTGGGGAGAACAGACATCGGACTGAGCGGCAATGCATGGAGCAGGAGAGGGGTGCTCTGAGGAGCCGGCCGAGGACACAGGTCATGCGGGGAATGCACAACTAAAGAGCAGCCAGGGCGATAGTCGAGCATGGAGCTCTGCTAGTCACCTCCACCTTCAGCCACCCGTGTGCATGGTGCACTGGTACCCCTAGCTGCCTATGCTGCTGCCGGCCATATGTAGAGGGGGCTGCATGGGCCCCCTGCAGCACAGGGCCCAGTTGTGGTCGCGACTGCTGCACCCCCTATAGTTACGCCCCTGCCAACAGTCACCAGCAGTCAAAAAGCAATACTTATTCACACTCCACTCAAGGCTCCACTGTTTAGCTTACAACCAGCAGTTTGTATAGAAAAAGTTGAGTTGTGCTCATAAGTTTACATACCCTGGCAGAATTTACGATTTCTTATGATTATTCCCCAGTATTGTTTAAGGTTCAATCCCTATTATCCCTTTTCCCTGATGAAGTCACGTGACCAGTGACGATACGCGTCGGAACGAGGATACCGGAAGTGACGTTCGCATACACGAGCGGATTGCTCGTCCGTTTTTAATGCTGTATTTTATCGTATGTTTGTGAGTACCTCTTTTTATATTTCGTTACAATAAATTTTACGAACGTACTTCACCATCCGAGTGTACCTCTATCTTTCCTATGAGACCTCTGGGAGCTATACTGAAGCTAAAGATCTATATGGAAACTATCTGAGAGGAAAAATACCTACCTGAGGGGACCAAGATCCACCTGCTAGGAATTGGGATAGAATCCCTGCACCCCTGTTTTTGCTGCTTGATTTGCTGTTTACCTTACAGCAGTAAGGTAAGGGGCCATTTCACCTAGTGTGCCGTGTATACTGGAGACACAGAAATTACAACACGATTGCTGGCACCTATTTTTCTTTTTTGAGAAGCACTGAACAAGTCACTGAGCACCTATTGCAGCTTTTATATAGACTGTCTTATATATATATTTAATAACTTTTTTACTTTCAAGAAGATTACGGAACTAATTATCACTGGCACTTTATCTAATTTCACTATAGACTGTATTTTATCATTTGTTCATGCATTACGAATTGCACGTTTTAACATTTGCACTTTATGGAATATTTTTTCCTTTTGCTTAGTTACTTATGTTGATATATAAACATATGATTTCTGGAATTCAAGTTTTAGAATACACTAGCACAAGACACCTTAACTTTTATTTTAGGTTAGTTGATTTATAGTTAGATTTTAAGTTTTCCAGTACTAGGCTCTTTATATTTATATTTATATCTAGTTCAGGTAGCGCAACACCATCTGTTTGATTTTCCCTTCCAATCCCTATTATCATTTAAATTATTCAATCTTTGTCATTTCGTCTGTATCTCTTAGTAAAGTTTTACAATGAATGAGGCCATTGCCCCCTTTTCTTCATTGTATGAGGTGGTCTTATTAATACATTTTGTCATTTAATTATATAAGTTTATGATGTGTTTAGTAGTTCCTATTTGTGTATGCTTTACTATATGCGCCAGATTTCCAGCTCTTATACGTAGTATTTATTTATCTCTGTAGCCTTGATTTACCTCTGTCTATGTCCTCCTTGTTGCTGGGCAGCCTGTGATGAGACCAGGGTGATGCCCCCTTTTTACAACTTGGGTTCGATTTCCGATAAGTGGGTGTTTTGGCAATAGACGGTAAGCGCCATTCTGTTAGATTTCACATACATGGGTCCACATTTATTATTGGCTTTCATTTTAATATGATTTAGTCATTGTGCATTATTGATACTAGTATTTTAATGGTTTTTGTAATTAATTCACTGTGTCTTTTGTATACTAATTATTATCAATTTATTTTCAGTTTTGCACTTCCCCTGATGAAGCTAATTGCGAAACATGTTGGGATTAAGTGCAGTCTGCCTTTCATCTTTCACCTCTGGGATTCCTCTTGTTGAGTAACTGCTTGTATAGAGTCCTCTGTACCATTGCTTATTATTTATGCTGTTTTAACTCATACCAATACATTTCTAACTATATTTTGTCATTTTTCTGGTATAACTAACACCGCAAAAAAAAATCCCCCTCTTCTTTCCTTTTTTGTATATAATACAGGAGATGGTCAGAGACTGCAGACACGCTACAGGAGATGGTCAGAGACTGCAGACACGCTACAGGAGATGGTCAGAGACTGCAGACACGCTACAGGAGATGGTCAGAGACTGCAGACACGCTACAGGAGATGGTCAGAGACTGCAGACACGCTACAGGAGATGGTCAGAGACTGCAGACACGCTACAAGAGATGGTCAGAGACTGCAGACACGCTACAGGAGATGGTCAGAGACTGCAGACATGCTACAGGAGATGGTCAGAGACTGCAGACATGCTACAGGAGATGGTCAGAGACTGCAGACATGCTACAGGAGATGGTCAGAGACTGCAGACACGCTACAGGAGATGGTCAGAGACTGCAGACACGCTACAGGAGATGGTCAGAGACTGCAGACACGCTACAGGAGATGGTCAGAGACTGCAGACACGCTACAGGAGATGGTCAGAGACTGCAGACACGCTACAGGAGATGGTCAGAGACTGCAGACACGCTACAAGAGATGGTCAGAGACTGCAGACACGCTACAGGAGATGGTCAGAGACTGCAGACATGCTACAGGAGATGGTCAGAGACTGCAGACATGCTACAGGAGATGGTCAGAGACTGCAGACATGCTACAGGAGATGGTCAGAGACTGCAGACATGCTACAGGAGATGGTCAGAGACTGCAGACACGCTACAGGAGATGGTCAGAGACTGCAGACACGCTACAGGAGATGGTCAGAGACTGCAGACACGCTACAGGAGATGGTCAGAGACTGCAGACACGCTACAGGAGATGGTCAGAGACTGCAGACACGCTACAGGAGATGGTCAGAGACTGCAGACACGCTACAAGAGATGGTCAGAGACTGCAGACACGCTACAGGAGATGGTCAGAGACTGCAGACATGCTACAGGAGATGGTCAGAGACTGCAGACATGCTACAGGAGATGGTCAGAGACTGCAGACATGCTACAGGAGATGGTCAGAGACTGCAGACATACTACAAGAGATGGTCAGAGACTGCAGACATGCTACAAGAGATGGTCAGAGACTGCAGACGCGCTACAGGAGATGGTCAGAGACTGCAGATGCACTGCAGGAGATGGTCAGAGACTGGAGACGCGCTACAGGAGATGGTTAGAGACGGCAGACACGCTACAGGAGATGGTCAGAGACAGCAGACACATTACAAGAGATGGTCAGAGACTGCGGAATCGTTACAAGAGATGGTCAGAGACTGCGGACATGTTACAAGAGATGGTCAGAGACTGCGGAATCGTTACAAGAGATGGTCAGAGACTACAGACATGTTACAAGAGATGGTCAGAGACTGCCGTTCCTATGGACGTTAGTAGATAATGGCCAATCGTCCCCTTTCACCTGACCCAAGGATACAGCAACAATGGTTCCTCTGATCAGGAGTCAGCTCACTCTGAATTGCCCGTGGCGACTCCGCTGGGTAGAGCCCAGATCTGTATTCTGGCAATGACTCCATTCCTTTCTCCGCCAGGTATGGCACTAGGCTGTGTAGCTTTCCCTCTGATGGTGTTTCCCCAGCACTGTCCTCTCCCTCTGGAGTATTGGGTGTACTTCCCTGAAAGCTTTCCTGGGCACCTGGCTCTCTCTCTCTCTCCCATTCAGCTGAGCATGCTGTGTGGGCTGCAGATTCCCTGTTACAGTGGGGCTGCCAGTCCTCAGGACTACATGTCCCACAATCCTCTTTGCTTCTTTTTTTTTTTCTTCCCTGGCCAATATGAAGGTGGGGGAAGAAACATAGTGCATCGCTCACTAGTACAGCAGCGCACACGAGGAGAAGGAGAAGGAGAGGGAGAGGGGAAATAAGAGCCTGCGGCTGCAGTGGCGTCACTAAGGTTGATGTCACCCCTCCAACAACTATAGTCGCCCCTCAGTATAGACCCCCTCCATCAGTGCAGACCCCCACTAAGTAAACCCCTCCCTCAGTACAGACCCCATATCAGTATAGACCCCCCAAGAACAAAACACCCCCCTCTATCAGTACAGACCCCCTCAGGACAAACCACCCCCTCCATTAGTACAGACCCCCCAGAACAAACCACCCCCTCCATTAGTACAGACCCCCCCCCCCCAAGAACAAATCACCCCCCTACTTTGGTACAGACCCCCCTTAGAACAAACCACAACCCATTAATACAGAACCACCCCCCTCCATTAGTACAGACACCCAAAACAAAGCACCCCCTCCATTAGTGCAGACCCCCCAGACAAACCACCCCCCTCCATTAGTACAGACCCTCCAGGACAAACCACCCCCCACATTAGTATAGACTCCCCCAGGACAAACCACCCCCTCCATTAGTACAGACCCCCCCAGGACAAACAACCCCCCTCCATTAGTGCGGACCCCCCAGACAAACCACCCCCTCCATTAGTACAGACCCTCCGGGACAAACCACCCCCCACATTAGTATAGACTCCCCCAGGACAAACCACCCCCTCCATTAGTACAGACCCCCCCCAGGACAAACAACCCCCCTCCATTAGTGCGGACCCCCCAGACAAACCACCCCCCTCCATTAGTACAGACCCTCCGGGACAAACCACCCCCCACATTAGTATAGACTCCCCCAGGACAAACCACCCCCTCCATTAGTACAGACCCCCCAGGACAAACAACCCCCCTCCATTAGTGCGGACCCCCAGACAAACCACCCCCTCCATTAGTACAGGCCCCCTGGGACAAACCACCCCCCATTAGTATAGACCCCCCCAGGACAAACCACTCCCCATTAGTATAGACCCCCCAGGACAAACCAGCCCCCCTCTATTAGTATACACCCCGGGACAAACCACCCCCCCTCCATTAGTATAGACCCCCTGGGACAACCCCCCCTCCATTAGTACAGGCCCCCTGGGACAAACCACCCCCCATTAGTATAGACCCCCCCAGGACAAACTACCCCCCATTAGTATATACCCTCCCAGGACAAACCAGCCCCCCTCTATTAGTATACACCCCGGGACAAACCACCCCCCTTCCATTAGTATACACCCCGGGACAAACCACCCCCCTTCCATTAGTATAGACCCCCCGGGACAACCCCCCCTCCATTAATACAGACCCTCCGGGACAAACCACCCCCCTCCATTAGTATAGACTCCCCCAGGACAAGCCACCCCCATTAGTATAGACCCCCCAGGACAAACCAGATCCCCTCCATTAGTATAGACCCCCCAGGACAAATCACCCCCCTCCATTAGTATAGAACCCCCCAGGACAACCCCCCCCTCCATTAGTATAGACCCCCGGGACAAACCACCCCTCCTCCATTAGTATAGACCCCTCCAGGACAAACCACCCCCCCTACATTAGTATAGACCCCCAGGACAAACCACCCCCCTCCATTAGTATAGACTCCTGAAAAACCACCCCCCTCCATTAGTATAGACCCCCCAGGACAAACCCCCCCCCTCCATTAGTATAGACCCCCAAGGACAAATCACCCCCTCCCTCCATTAGTATAGAATCCCCCAGGACAAAACCACTCCCCACCATTAGTATAGACCCCCAGGACAAAACCACTCCCCTCCATTAGTATAGACCCCCCAGGACAAACCACCCCCCTACATTAATATAGACCCCCCCAAGACAAACCACCCCCTCCATTAGTATAGACCTCCCAGGACAAACCACCCCCCCCCCCTCGATTAGTATAGACCCCCAGGACAAATCACCCCCTTCATTAGTATAGACCTCCCAGGACAAACCACCCCCCCTCCATTAGTATAGACCCCCAGGACAAATCACCACCCCCCTCCATTAGTATAGACCCCCAGGACAAACCACCCCCCTATATTAGTATAGCCACCCCAAGACAAAACCACCCCCTCCATTATTATAGACCCCCAGGACAAACCACCCCCCTCCATTAGTATAGACCGCCCAGGACAAACCCCCCCTCCATTAGTATAGACCCCCAAGGACAAATCACCCCCTCCCTCCATTAGTATAGAATCCCCCAGGACAAAACCACCCCCCTCCATTAGTATAGACCCCCCAGGACAAAACCACCCCCTCCATTAGTATAGACCCCCAGGACAAACCACCCCCCTACATTAATATAGACCCCCCCAAGACAAACCACCCCCTCCATTAGTATAGACCTCCCAGGACAATCCACCCCCCCTCCATTAGTATAGACCCCCAGGACAAACCACCACCCCCCTCCATTAGTATAGATCCCCAGGACAAACCACCCCCCTACATTAGTATAGCCACCCCAAAACAAACCATCCCCTCCATTACTATAGACCCCCAGGACAAACCACCCCCCTCCATTAGTATAGACCCCCAGGACAAATCACCCCCCTCCATTAGTATAGACCCCCCAGGACAAACCCTCCTCCATTAGTATAGACCCCCCAGGACAAACCCTCCTCCATTAGTATAGACCCCGGGACAAACCACCCCCCCTCCCTTAGTATAGACCCCCAGGAAAAAAAAAACCTCCATTAGTATAGACCCCCAGGACAAACCCCCCTCCATTAGTATAGACGCCCCAGGACAAACCACCCCCTACAGTAGTATAGACCCCCAGGACAAACCCCCCCACATTAGTATAGACCCCCCAGGACAAACCCCCCTCTCCATTAGTATAGACCTCTAACAAATCACCCCCCCACGATTAGTATAGACTCCCCCAGGACAAACCACCCCCCTCCATTAGTATAGACTCCCCCAGGACAAACCACCCCCCTCCATTAGTATAGACCCCCCAGGACAAACCACCCCCCTCCATTAGTATAGCCCCCCAAGACAAACCACCCCTCCATTAGTATAGACCACCCAGGACAAATCACCCTCCTCCCTTAGTATAGACCCCCTAGGACAAACCACCCCCCCTCCATTACTATAGACTCCCCAGGACAAATCATCCCCCCCTACATTAGTATAGACCCCCCAGGACAAACCAACCCCCCAACATTAGTATAGACTCCCCAGGACAAACCATCCCCCCTGCATTAGTATAGACTCCCCAGGACAAACCACCCCCCCTCCATTAGTATAGACCCCTCCCAGGACAAACCACCCCCCCTCCATTAGTACAGACCCCCCCAGGACAAACCACCCCTCCATTAGTATAGACCACCCAGGACAAATCACTCTCCTCCCTTAGCATAGACCCCCCAGGGCAAACCACCCCCCCTCCATTAGTATAGACCCCCCAGGACAAACCACCCCCCTCCATTAGTATAGACTCCCCAGGACAAATCATCCCCCCTACATTAGTATAGACCCCCCAGGACAAATCATCCCCCCTACATTAGTATAGACTCCCCAGGACAAATCACCCCCCCCTACATTAATATAGACTTCCCAGGACAAACCACCCCCCCTCCATTAGTATAGACCCCCCCAGGACAAACCACCCCCCCTCCATTAGTATAGACCCCCCAGGACAAATCATCCCCCCTACATTAGTATAGACTCCCCAGGACAAATCATCCCCCCCTACATTAGTATAGACTTCCCAGGACAAACCACCCCCCCTCCATTAGTATAGACCCCCCCAGGACAAACCACCCCCCCTCCATTAGTATAGACCTCCCCCAGGACAAACCACCCCCCCTCCATTAGTATAGACCTCCCCCAGGACAAACCACCCCCCCTCCATTAGTATAGACTGGGCACAGACCGCCCCCCCAGTGACTCACTGTGCGGCTGGTCTCTCTGCACACAGAGACGCAGCTGCTCCAATCCCCACTCTCCTCCTCTGAGCGAAGCGAGCCCATGAGGGGCACTGTATCGGAATGCATATGGCGGCGGCGCGCATGCGCACTCCAGCGGGTAGCCGAATGTGATGGGTAGCTGAGTGTGACGTGACACCATCACTGGCCTAGGATAATGACCAGACAAGAAACAGGAAGTGGACTGTATAAGTTTGTTAATTAATGGCAGACAAAAAAAAAGTTTTAGGGCCAGTTCACACCACATGCAGTCCACTGCATTTTATTTCTGCATCAAAAACACATGGAAAATAGGTTATATGGTTTTCAATGGCATAGTTTACACCAGTGCTTGTTGTTCCAGAAAAAATAAAAAATAAAATAAAAAGTAGAACATGCTGCAAACGCACTGGAACACCTCCTCCTACTGCATCAAAAACGCAGAAGAGCATCTGAAACGCATACGGACTGCGTTTTCATGGTGTGAACTGACCCTTATTATCGAACGTGAAAAAACAACCAGGGCAGAAGATTTAATACATGGAAAGTTGAAAATGACTGAAGGTCCGCTTTAATATTTCCAAGCCCGTGCTACATAGACACTGACTCAGTTCCGGAATTCTGGGAGGATTGTATCCCCGGGATCTGGCACACAGCACAACCAACGTCCTGGAAAATCCAACCCTTTCCTTGTTTTGTCATATTTGTATCGTGTTAGAAAATTGCTGATAAACAGATGAGTAATGAAAAGTCATACAGAATAAAACAAAACCAATATTTACAAAAATGCCTCTCTGGGGTCCCTGTGTGGGCCTGACAAGTAATTCTGATATTTAAAATCATAATATTGTTCCAGGAATTGGATAACACAAATGAGAAAACTGCATACAAAAATGACAGTTCAGGAAAACGCTACAATTATATTTACATACATAATTAGTCTGCTTGAAAAAAAATAAAATAAAAAAAAAAGACTCAAGCCCATCTAGTTCAACCAATAAAATGTAAATGTTTTTACAGTCCTAAATACACAATTCTACACCCACAGTTGATGCAGAGGAAGGCAAAACAAAAAACAAAACAAAAAACAAACTAAAAACAAGAAAAAATAAATAAATAAAACCCCAGCAAAGCATGATCCAATTTGCTCCAACAGGGGAAAAAAAAATCCTTCCTGATATCGAGAGGCAATTGGATATTCCCTGGATCAACTTTACCTATAGATATTTCAACTGTTAAAGAGGGATTCCGCCAAAAAAAAAAAATATTAAAAGCCAGCAGCTATAAATACTACAGCTGCTGACTTTTAATAAATGGACACTCACCTGTCCCGGGTTCCAGCGATGCCGGCAGCCGAGGCCGATCGACCGCTCGGGCCTCGGCTGCTGCCGCCGCCATTCTAGGTGAGGGAATCAGGAAGTGAAGCGAATCGGCTTCACTTCCCGGTTCCCTACTGCGCATGCGCAAGCCGCGCCGCGCAATAGGAAATCTCTGCGCTGTCACTGGGACCCGTGTGTGTCCCAGCAGACAGCGCGGCAGGGCAGGAAATGGCGTAGACTCCCGTGGGAGTCTATGCCCGGAAGTGGGTGAAAATACCTGTCTTTGACATGTATCTCCACCCCCCTCCCCCCTGAAAGGTGTCAATTGTGACACCGGAGGGGGGGAGGGATCGAATCAGCGGAGGTTCCACTTTAGGGTGGAATCCCGCTTTAAGTGACAAGCTTGGCGCATGCACCTTTTGGGTCTGAAAAGATTGCCAAAAACAACATTTAAAAGTGAAGCAAATGAATGACAGGTCCACTTTAATGCCCGAAGATTTATGACCCCCCCCCCCCCCCCCCCCCTTTATGACCAGGCCATTTTTTTTGCAATACGGCACTGCATTACTTTAACCGAGAATTGCGCGGTCGTGCAACACTGTACCCAAATAAAAACGATGTCCTTTTTTTCCCCCACAAATAAAGATTTTTATTTACAAAAATGGTCAATTTTGAAAAAAAATAAAAAAAAACCCCCACATTTATTCATAAATTTAGCCCAATATTTATTCTGCTACATATTTTTGGGTAAAAAAAAAAATTCCCAATAAGCGTATACTGATTGGTTTGTACAAAAGTTAAAGCATCTTCAAACTATGTGATACATTTGATTATCTTTTATTAGTAATGGCAGCGATCAGCGACTTATAGTGGGACAGCGATAATGCGGCAGACAGTCGGACACTGACACTTGACACTTTTTGGGGTCCAGTGACACCAATACAGAGATCAGTGCTAAACATATGCACTGTCACTGTACAAATGACACTGGCTGGGAAGGGGTTAACATCAGGGGTGATCAAAGAGTTAAATGTGTCTGTAGTCTGT
The DNA here is from genome assembly GCF_037356315.1 of Lithobates pipiens. Classification (NCBI taxonomy): domain Eukaryota; kingdom Metazoa; phylum Chordata; class Amphibia; order Anura; family Ranidae; genus Lithobates; species Lithobates pipiens. Next base: position 15,692,670 of record NW_027507825.1, read on the forward strand.
GTTTTTATCATCTGTGGGGGAGGTGCCTGTACTAGGGGAGGGCATACAGCCAGTCTCTACTTTGCAGGAACACAGGATCCATGCCTTCCCCACTGAGAGAACGGCAATCTGCCTTGTCAGTCAATCAGGCGGGTGCCGGCGGACAGAGTCAGCAGTACCCGCTGATTGGCTCCCTCTGAATAATCACAGTGGGAGCAGGTCGCATGCCCCCAACCCAGAAGCGCTGGATCACATACTAGGTAGTAGAGCTGCCTTGCCCCCACCATATATGCACAGTATACGGTCAACAAGTAGTTAAGTGCTGATGCAGCTAGAGGAATCTGGCATGATGAGGCGAAATGAACTCATCCAATTTGTATTAATGGAAATCCTGTAAAAATGTAATAAATGGTCGGTATTGCTCAATATTACTCAATCTATATCCTCCCAGTCTACGCCTCTCCCCATTATTTCTATACACAGGCTGTCACTGTGGATGAAGAATTTCCAATCTATAGGATGCTGGCCAATGTTAATACTGAAATTATTCATAAAATTAATCTAGCTGCACTTCCTGAGCCCTGCGCCACCAGATGCTCTAATTGTGTGATGGAAAAGCAGCCGGTGATTCCAGGAAAATTAAAACCTTGCTACCCTATATTGTGAATCCAGATTAACCCCCCTGAGGGCCAGAAGATGGCCAGACAGGGCTGCTGAGCAAGTTCTATGGAAGTGATCTCACCAGTCTACACAACGCACAGCTGTGATATGAGATGTATACATTATGCTAGTGCGACGCATGTCAAAAACAATACAAAACAAAAAAAATCAATAAATTCCCAGCTTAACTACCAGCCTGCCTGCAAGAAACCAAAAATTTACCTTGTCTAACAATTCACATTAACCACTTGCTTACTGGGCACTTAAACCCCCCTCCTGTCCAGATCAATTTTCAGCTTTCAGCGCTGATGCAATTTTAATGACAATTGCACGATCATACAACACCGTACCCAAATTAAATTTTTACCATTTTTTTCCCCACAAATAGAGCTTTGTTTTGGTGGTATTTGATCACCTCTGTGGTTTTTATTTTTTGTTTAAAAAAATTGAAAAATTCTGAATTGGAAAAAAAAATATGTATTTTTTTTATTTTATATTTTGTCAAAAATTTTTGCAAACAAGTAATTTTTCTCCTTCATTGATGTATGCCGATGAGGCGGCAGTGATGGGAGGCACTGATTGGCACCACTAGTGAGCATTGATAAGTGGCACTTGTGGGCATTGATAGGTGGCAGTTGTAGGCATTGAGGGCACTGGCAGGTGGCAATAACAGGTGGCACTGGCAAGGGGTACTGATTGGCACAGATGAGGTGCCTGTGATGCTTCCTCTTCGGGACCGATGTCCCTTTAACATAAGCCAGTGATTGGCTTTTTTTTCTCCTCACGCTGACAGCATGAGGAGAAAAAAACAATTACCAAGCTTTTGTTTACATCATGTGATCAGCTGTCATTGGCTGACAGCTGATCACATGGTAAGGGGCCGGGACTGGTCCCTTACTTGGATCGGGACCGTTCTGATCGCGAGCGCGGCCCAAAGTGGCCAAGTGCCATAGCGGGTCCCGCCTTCTGGAGCCTGTAGCGCCAATGCCAGGACCACAGGACGTGCGAGTAGCCTGCAGGCTCCAGAAGGCAGGAAAACCACATCCCTGCTTGGGTGGGCAGCTCTCCTCTCCGACGAGTGACTGACTGCCTGCTGTGACTGCACACCACGGCTGAGCTGAGGTGGTAGGTCAGACTGTGTGTGTGTGTGTGTATGTATAAGTCATTGTCAGTGTATGTAGGTCAGTGTATGTAGGCAGGGCCGATCCTGGGCGGGTGCACCGCGCTCCTCAGCACTGTAATGTGGGGGCGCCGCCGAAGCGGACTGCACTGGTTGCTCACTTGGGTTGTTAGAATCGCTGGCCACCTCTGTCATGTTCTTCAGACAGCGTGGTGTGCAGGGTGTGCAGCCATCCTGCACACATCAATGGTGGGGGGCCAGCGGAGCGTGTCTGCAGAGAGAGCTGCTGCGCCTTGCTGTGAGTGTCTGCAGTCTCTGCACTGCACCAGGCCAGTCAAGGAAGTGACAAAGTTGTGCCCATTAAAAGCAGCCACTGTGCCCATCAAATGCCCACTGTGCCCATACGCTGCCACTGTGCCCATCAAAGGCTGCCACTGTGCTCCGCCTAAAAGCAGCCACTGTGTCCATCAAACGCCCACTGTGCCCAAAAGCCCACTGTACCCATCAAACAAAGGAGGGGTTGAGCAGATGGGGAGAGGGTAATTGTGCAGACTAGGGGGTGGGGTAATTGTGCAGACTCAGGGGAGATGGGCTTGTGAAGACTAGGGGTACGGGAATTGGGTAGACAGGGGGTACAGACTAGGAGGAGGAGTTGTGCAGAATGGGAGGGGGTGGAGAACTGAGAGCAGCACAGAGGAAACTCCCAGAGTCTTGGAGGCAGGCAGAGGCAGGGCACACCAGGGAGTTGCGACGCACGCGACTGGCTCAGGTTGTGGGGCTAGACACTGGTTTGCAACAACTTGACCCCAGGACCAGGAGCATCAGTCCCCCAGGAGGCTGTGCAAAGACCTGCTGAGCTGACATTGCTGAGGTGAGAGACTCTGACACAGCCGACCCCTCACATCAGACTGCATTGATGGGCACTGGTGGGGCGCCACTGATGGTCAGTGATGAGGCTAAGCTTATGGGCACTGATCGGACAGTTTCCCACCATTTTTTGTACTATGTATGCAGTCTCTGACCATCTCTTGTACTATGAATGGAGTCTCTGACCATCTCCTGCACTATGTCTGCAGTCCCTGACTATCTGTTGTACTATGTATGCAGTCTCTGGCAATCTCCTGTATCATAACTGCATCCTCTGACCATCTTCTGTAGCGTGTTTGCAGTCTCTGACCAATTATTTTATCATGTCTGCAGTCTCTGACCATCTCTTGTACTATGAATGGAGTCTCTGACCATCTCCTGCACTATGTCTGCAGTCCCTGACTATCTGTTGTACTATGTATGCAGTCTCTGGCAATCTCCTGTATCATAACTGCATCCTCTGACCATCTTCTGTAGCGTGTTTGCAGTCTCTGACCAATTATTTTATCATGTCTGCAGTCTCTGACCATCTTGTGCAGTATGTCTGCAGTCTCTGATCATCTCTTGTACTATGTCTGCAGTCTCTGACCATCTCTTGTACTATGTCTGCAGTCTCTGACCATCTCTTGCACTATGTCTGCAGTCTCTGACCATCTCTTGCATCATGTCTGCAGTCTCTGACCATCTCTTGCATCATGTCTGCAGTCTCTGACCATCTCTTGCATCATGTCTGCAGTCTCTGACCATCTCTTGCATCATGTCTGCAGTCGCTGACCAGCTCTTGTATCATGTCTGCAGTCTTTGGCAATCTTCTGTAGTATGTCTGCAGTCTCTGACCATCTCTTGTACTATGTCTGCAGTCTCTGACCTACTCTTGCATCATGTCTGCAGTCTCTAATCAGCTCTTGTATCAAGCCTGCAGTCGCTGACCAGCTCTTGTATCATGTCTGCAGTCTTTAACAATGTTCTGTAGTATGTCTGCAGTCTCTGACCATCTCTTGTACTATGTCTGCAGTCTCGGACCTACTCTTGCATCATGTCTGCAGTCTCTGACCATCTTCCGTAGTATGTCTGCAGTCTCTGACCATCTCCTGTAGTATGTCTGCAGTCTCTGACCATCTTCTGTAGTATGTCTGCAGTCTCTGACCATCTTCTGTAGTATGTCTGCAGTCTCTGACCATCTTCTGTAGTATGTCTGCAGTCTCTGACCATCTTCTGTAGTATGTCTGCAGTCTCTGACCATCTTCTGTAGTATGTCTGCAGTCTCTGACCATCTTGTTATTTTTATTGTTAAGAGATCATGGAAGGATCCCAGGTTAACAACGACTCCTTAGGGGAGCATCTCTGTGTTCGAGTGGTTGCCATAGGTGGGCGGCACAGTGGTGTAGTGGTTATCACTCTCGCCCAGCAGATAAAAAGGGTTGCCGGTTTGAATCCCAACCACGACACTACCTGCCTGGAGTTTGCATGTTCTCCCTGTGCCTGTGTGGTTTTCCTTTGGGTACTCCGGTTTCCTCCCACACTCCAAAAACATGCAGGTAGGTTAATTGGCTTCTGTCCAAAAAAACAAAACAAAAAATTGGCCCTAGTATATGAATGGGAGTTGGGGACCTTGGATTGTGGGCTCCTTGAGGATAGGGACCGATGTGAGTGTGTGATGTATGTGTGGAGTGCTGCGTAAATTGGCAGCCCTATATGGGTACCTTGAGACACAATGGATAGGGACAATTGTAGACACGCACCAACACTCAGGTTGAACTGGATGGGCTGGTGTCTTTATTCAACCTTACTATGTAAGTATGGGAGGCGTTAGTAAGATGACCACGCCCATGTGGGGGCACCCAAAATATTTCTGCACCTAGACGTCTGTGACCCTAGGATCAGCCCTGTATGTAGGTCAGGCAGGTCAGTGTAATAGTCAGTGTCAGGCAGGTGTGTTTAGTGAACAGCATTGATGGGCACTGGTAAGTCACACAACCCCACCGCCCAGCCCAAAACACCACCACGCCACATACTACAACACCACCAAAGTGCCCCCCCCGTTCTTCCCCTTAAAGGGTAAACGGAAAAAAAAGGTTAATTAAAATTCACAAGGACTACTATTTCTTTATATTGGCTTTTATAATGTACAAATGCAGCAAATTAGAAATTGGATGAAAGGTTATGCACTGGAAAATAATTTTTGAAAGATAAAAGTGCATTTTATATACAACCATATATATCAGACCAAAATGAGGGACATTGCTTGATATCAGGGACAGTTGGGAGCTATGCTGTGCCAATTCCGAGCGATATGCTGCTGCAATGCTGTGCCATTAAACATGCTGCTGCAAAATTGTGCCATTAGTAAGTGCTATATTGCAACTGTATGAAGAACCTATAGTTTGTTACTTGAATAACAGAGCCTACATCTACTATCTGCAAGTATCTCTGTTCACTTTATTACAATATACAATCCAGGACCATGTATGTGTGAGATCTCTTCCAGGTTTGGCATCAGAGCCCCATCCCTGCCTACAAGCTGGCCCCCCACCATTGATGTGTGCAGGATGGCTGCACACCCTGCACACCACACCTGTGCATCCCAGGCAGCTTAGGACGGCTTGGCACAAAAAGGTGTACAGGCGGGTACACTCATGTGAAGGAGGTTTAAAAAGGCAATGACCGCATCACCACAGGTGAATGTTTGGCTTTACAACTTTGGCCCTTGGTGTTCCAAAAATGACACAGAGATTCCTCCCACTGACACCAACGATGGGGCGCTATTCCTCCCACTGACACCAACGATGGGGCACTATTCCTCCCACTAACACCAACGATGGGGCACTATTCCTCCCACTAACACCAACGATGGGGCACTATTCCTCCCACTGACACCAATGATGGGGCGCTATTCCTCCCACTGACACCAACGATGGGGCGCTATTCCTCCCACTGACACCAACGATGGGGCGCTATTCCTCCCACTGACACCAACGATGGGGCACTATTCCTCCCACTGACACCAACGATGGGGCGCTATTCCTCCCACTGACACCAACGATGGGGCAATATTCCGCCTACTGACACCAACGATGGGGCAATATTCTGCCCACTGACACCAACGATGGGGCACTATTTCTCCCACTGACACCAAAGACGGGACACTGTTTACTCCCACTGATGCCGAGACATTTTCTACTCCCGCTGGCCATGGTCCGCCCCCCCAAGTCTGGTGCACAGCAAACAGGCCCTTTGTTCAGAAGGTTTGGATACCCCTGTGGTAAGTGAATCAAATAGGAATGTTTTCATAATTATCCATCAGCTACTGCACCTGCAGGGCTCTAATAAGGACAGTGGTACACAGTCTGCATCCCTTTAGATGTGATTTCCTATTAGGGAGTATCTCACCAAAAATGACATTTTTGTTGCAGGGGATGCCCTATCTCTGACTTTTATCTTAGTGATCAGTGAGCCAATCACACAAGCAGGAAATTACATTTCTGATTTTATAATTATATATATATATATATATATATATATATATATATATACACACACACACAGTGGGGATGGAAAGTATTCAGACCCCCTTAAAATTTTTCACTCTTTGTTATCTTGCAGCCATTTGCTAAAATAATTTAAAGAGGGATTCCACCAAAAAAAAAAAATATTAAAAGCCAGCAGCTATAAATACTACAGCTGCTGACTTTTAATAAATGGACACTCACCTGTCCCGGGTTCCAGCGATGCCGGCAGCCGAGGCCGATCGATCGCTCGGCTTTCGGCTGCTGCCGCCACCATTCTAGGTGAGGGAATCAGGAAGTGAAGCGAATCGGCTTCACTTCCCGGTTCCCTACTGCGCATGCGCGAGTTGCGCCGCGCAATAGGAAATCTCCGCGCGGTCACTGGGACCCGTGTGTGTCCCAGCAGACAGCGCGGCAGGGCAGGAAATGGCGTAGACTCCCACGGGAGTCTATGCCCGGAAGTGGGTGTAAATACCTGTCTTTGACAGGTATCTCCACCCCCCTCCCCCCTGAAAGGTGTCAATTGTGACACCGGAGGGGGGGAGGGATCCGATCAGCAGAGGTTCCACTTTAGGGTGGAATCCCGCTTTAAGTTCATGTTTTTTCCTCATTAATGTACACACAGCACGCCATATTGACAGAAAAACACAGAATTGTTGACATTTTTGCAGATTTATTAAAAAAGAAAAACTGACATATCACATGGTCCTAAATATTCAGACCCTTTGCTGTGACACTCATATTTAACTCAGGTGCTGTCCATTTCTTCTGATCATCCTTGAGATGGTTCTACACCTTCATTTGAGTCCAGCTGTGTTTGATTATACTTACTGGACCTGATTAGGAAAGCCCCACACCTGTCTATATAAGACCTTACAGCTCACAGTGCATGTCAGAGCAAATGAGAATCTTGAGGACAAAGTCTCTGCCTGAAGAGCTCAGAGACAGAATTGTGGCAAGGCACGGATCTGGCCAAGGTTACAAAAAAAATTCTGCTACACTTAAGGTTCCTAGGAGCACAGTGGCCTCCATAATCCTTAAATGGAAGACATTTGGGATGACCAGAACCCTTCCTAGAGCTGGCCGTCCAGCCAAACTGAGCTATCGGGGGAGAAGAGCCTTGGTGAGAGAGGTAAAGAAGAACCCAAAGATCACTGTGGCTGAGCTCCAGAGATGCAGTCGGGAGAAAGTTGTAGAAAGTCAACCATCACTGCAGCCCTCCACCAGTCGGGGCTTTAGGGCAGAGCGGCCCGATGGAAGCCTCTCCTCAGTGCAAGACACATGAAAGCCAGCATGGAGTTTGCTAGAAAAAGAAAAACACCTGAAGGACTTCAAGATGGTGAGAAATAAGATTCTCTGGTCTGATGAGACCAGACCAACTTTTTGGCCTTAATTCTAAGCGGCATGTGTGGAGAAAACCAGGCGCTGCTCATCACCTGTCCAATACAGTCCCACCAGTGAAGCATGGTGGTGGAAGCATCATGCTGTAGGGGGTGTTTTTCAGCTGCAGGGACAGGACGACTGGTTGCAATTGAGGAAAAGATGAATGCGGCCAAAGTACAGGGATATCCTGGAAGAAAACCTTCTCCAGAGTGCTCAGGACCTCAGACTGGTCTGAACGTTTACCTTCCAACAAGACAATGACCCTAAGCACACAGCTAAAATAACGAAGGAGTGGCTTCATAATAAATCCGTGACTGTTCTTGAATGGCCCAGCCAAAGCCCTGACTTAAACCCAATTGAGCATCTCTGGAGAGACCTAAAAATGGCCGTCCACCTACGTTTACCATCCAACCTGACAGAACAGGAGAGGATCTGCAAGGAGGAAAGGCAGAGGATCCCCAAATCCAGGTGTGAAAAACTTGTGGCATCTTTCCCTAAAAGACTCATGGCTGTATTAGATCAAAAAGGTGCTTCTACTAAATACTGAGCAAAAGGTCTGAATACTTAGGACCATGTGATAGTTCCGTTTTTCTTTTTTAATAAATCTGCAAAGTTGTCAACAATTCTGTGTTTTTTCTGTCAATATGGGGTGCTGTGTGTACATTAATGAGGAAAAAAAATGAACTTAAATGATTTTAGCAAATGGCTGCAATATAACAAAGAGTGAAAAATGTAAGGGGGTCTGAATACTTTCCGTCCCCACTATATAAGTTTTATTATTTATTTGCTATCCCCCCCACGAAAGTGGAGTTACCCCTTAAATCAATAGCGGCATTGGATTGCCTGTACAATCATACTACAGCAACAGACCAACAGGACTTTATCTGACCCAAAAAGCCATACTCCATGTCTTCATACTATCCCCTCTGACAGTAGGATACTACCCAACACTACAGCAACCTCTCACCTAAACGTGTGAATAAATAGTAAATGTCTCATCCACTTGTACCAACTCCAACTATCCAATTTCTAGAAAACCTGGAATGTTGGAATTTGGTTCTCTTTTTGGAACAATGAAGAAGTTGCATTGCCTGATCGCTATGTCATAATTCACCGCATCATGAATGCAAATAGGCCGATGATCCAAGAGAAAATAAACAGTGCGACTTCCTGGGGATGCCATTGTATATTTAGCTCGCCGTCACCCCGGGTGTGTCTGCTGGACAGAATATTTGTTTGTTTCCTGTATACTTTCTGGTGAAGACATTGAGGGAGGTCATGAATTTGATAGATAAACTCGTAGTTAGTTGAGCAAACTTAATTTCTTTTAAAAAGGAAAAAGTTTTAGGTTTCGATTTCATAAATACAGGGCTTTTTCTCTCAGAAAATAAGTGCAGGAACTCACACCTTCCAAGCTGCATCAAATAGTGGGTGTGGTCACATTTCATTAAAGTTTTTGTAAACCAAAAAAAAATAATGTTATACAGCATAGCGCCTGTGCCGTGCCATTTGCCCCCCCTCCCCTTATCGCCCAAGCAAAACTTAGCTGATCCTGCCCTCCCCCCTGTAAACTGACCACGGTTTATCATGGCTGCTAAGTCCCGACACCGTGGTCAGTTTACGCGCCTCCATCATCCACAGCTCTCCTGTCTCGCTTCTGTGCTCTCCTCCGTTCTCTCCCCCCCCCCCGCCTTCTCTGCCCGTCAGCTCCGTGTGTCTGCCCCCCTCCCCTCCTGCTGCTGAATTTACTGTTACATTTTTACAGTACCCTGTTTATTCATGTAATCTGCTCCTGTGTCTGTGCATTATTTAAAAATAAATAATTTATTATACACATATATATATATATATATATATAATATGCAGCTATATATCCATTTGCACTCACATGACCTGTCGCCTCTCTCCTGACCAGGGCTGGACTGGGACAAAAATTTGGCCCTGGACTTCATCATGACCGGCCCACTTTAACTTTGAGTGTCCCCACCAGCAGTCCCCTTCACATCAGAGTCCCCACCAGCAGCCCCCTTCACATCAGAGTGCCCACCAGCAGCCCCCTTCACATCAGAGTCCCCACCAGCAGCCCCCTTCACATCAGAGTGTTCTCCCTCTCCTCCCCCTCCCACATGTACTCACAGTTTTGAAGGCAGCTTTCAGTTCCTCTCTCCAGTCATGTGATAACAAGTGATAAGGGGAGAGGGGAAGGAAAGTCTGCCAGCTGTCTATCTCCCCCTGCAGGCTGGAGGGAGCATAGCTTAATGCTCTCTCCAGCATATGACAGAAGCTGCTCCTCCTGACAGGAGTGAAAGACTAATACCCTCTTCAGGAGAAAGGATGGTCTTGGGTGTAATACTACCTTGTCATTGCAAAGGATGAGGAAGGACTCCCTACAAGAGAGCTTTTAGCTCAGAGAAACATCTGACTTACCAGAGAAGGATGGTATGCAGTAAAAATCATCTAAGGTGAGCTCCCTGATGGATTAAAAATGGATTTAGTTTTTTGCAGGACAGAGAGAACCAGACTGGGGTCCCAATAAAGCACAGGGTGCTTTAACAGCTGCCTGATTCCAATTAAGCCTTAAGTAAAAGTTTTACAAGAAGTTTTTGGAAAAGAATGGGCAAGGCTGAGACCTGTCCTTTCAGAGTACTTAAAGCCGAGTTCCACCCAAAAGTAGAACTTCCGCTTATCTGTTTCCTTCACCCTCTGGTGCCACATTTGGCCCCTTTCAGGGGGAGCGGGTATCTGTTTGACAGGTACCCTGTCCCCACTACCATCAGACCTCACCGTGGCTATGTACGTCAGAAGTCTGGCCCTCACCTCCTCCTTTCGCCTTGCCCTACTGTCAGACCAGTAGAAGTGTGCAGCCAAAAAGGCTTTACATCCAGGATCCCTTACCAGCAACACCCAACAGCAGATGAAAAGAGCTGCAGTGCCGAAATTGCTGGACTCCAGGACAGGAAAGTGTCCCAATTTTAAAAGTCAGCAGCTACAGTATGTGTAACTTTTCTAAGGGGAACACGGAACTCCGCTTTAAGACCAAATTTTTGTTAAGCCCTGATTGTAGGAAAGTCAGAATGCCAGGCACCGACTAATCTTTGGGTTTGTGTTCTTATTAGGCAAAGAAGCAGTCTGACTAGGTCTTAGTAACGAGTTCTTCTGGGCCAATCTGGTGCAATAAGAATCAGAAATTTCTTCTTTTTGTATATGGCGGAGCATGATTTGCACACTGGAGGAACGACACATTAGCCTGAACTAGATCCAGGGAGTTTTCAGAGCATCCAGTGCCAGTGCTAGAGGATCCTTGGTTCTGGTCACAAGTAGGATGTAACTTGTTGTTCAACCTGGAGGATATCCACATATGGAGTTCCCTATCTCTGAATTATCAGATGAAAACTGTCAGGGTGAAGGACCCTTTTCCCTTGGTCCAAGCATTTATGGCTACCGTTCTAGTTGTCCATGTCTGGGATGTGGACAGCAGAGATTACTTGAGTTCCCTGTTGTCAAGATTACGTTGGAGTTGCACAAAGCTAGGGACTCCTTGCTTTGCTGGATAGGAACATGCTTGTGCAAATGAAAAGGGGTGAATGAGAAAACCTCAAAAAAGGAGACATCTCTTTGATCTCAAGCCCCAAGCCTTCAGTTTAGCATGTTACTGCACTGTACATTCTGAATAAATTGTTCTGCAACACAAAACAGTTTTGTGGAACCTCAGCACACAAGTAGAGTGTCCTGCAACACAATCCATGTGCCACAGATCAAATTTGGTTTTCTGTCCTGTCTGACTTTCTCTATAAAAACTGTACAGATGGTATCAGGGGTGTGTAGAAGGTCTGAGGGATAAAACATAGCAGGAGAGACTACAAAATTCATAATATATACGCAATCAAAGAAAAAAAAAAAGGGAGAAGGTGGACATGGCTTAAGCTTTTAATTGTATATACCAGTGAGTTAGGTTTACACCTATACGTTTAGCAGTGCGTTTTCAATTTTGCAGAAATGCACTATTTATTTAACATGATTTCCTGTGTGTCACATCAGTGCATTTTCAATCAGTGTGTTTTTTTAAAAAGGTCTGGGACTTTTGTGCCTTCAGCAGGTTGCGTTTTTTGCTTCCACAGACTTCAATGGAAACACAGAAGTAATGCATAAAAAAAAAAATGCAGTGCTTGTATTTTTGATGCATTTCTGCTGCATTTTTGCTTGTTTCTTCTACATTAATACAGACACCTCTCAAAAACACAAAATGCATTAAAAAAAAAAAAGGTGTAAAACAAAAAATGCACCAAGAAAAAAACGCATCAACAGCAGCCCACATAGGTGTGAATCTAGCCTTACACATATATACGATGTCAAGAAAGAAGGCCTTTTTCTGAGACGCCACATACAGAAGAAGCATTCAGTGTTTGTAATAGAAGCACGCTCCCTGCATTGAGACTAAACGGTCATCGACACCTCCGGGTCTCTCGATCACATGATCACTGTCAAAGCCTGTGATTGGCTATCGCAATGATCACTAAAGCCCACTTCTGTACCCTTTTTCTCCTCTGATTGGTTGGAATGGAAACAAAGAAAAGGAGATACAATGGGGGTTATTTACGAAAGGCGAATCCACTTTGCACTGCAAGTGCACTTGAAAGTGCAGTTGCTCTAAATCTAAGGGGTAGATCTGAAATGAGTGGAAGCTCTGCTGATTTTATCATCCAATCATGTGTAAGCTAAAATGCTGTTTTATATTTCCCTTGCATGTCCCCCTCGCAACTACGGCGACTTTACTTCCAAGTGCACTTTCAAGTGCACTTGAAGTGCAAAGTGGATTTTCCTTTAGTAAATGACCCCCGGTGTGTCTTTTGCTCCTAGCCACAAAAAAAAGAGTGAAAACAAAAGAAGTGTGTCTAAAAATAAATAAAATACTCATATAATAATAAAAAAATTAAAAAAATTAACAATTCAGGGCTTGATGTAGGATTAGTTCCAGGGTCAAATGCCAAGGTCAGGTAAAAGGTCACGGACAGTCAGTAGCAGGGTCAAGGGTCAATATGTTTGGAAAAAAAAATAAAAAAAGAGGTTGTTTTAGTGTCAGTGGGATGAAAAAGAAAAAATGTGCACTATTGTTTCTTGGCCCTACTATGGGTATCGCTGTAAACATCAGGAGTAGAAGAATTTATGTCAGTTTTTTTTTTTGTTTTGGCTCATGGTAAAGACATTTATGATTAGATTTTTTTTAAATGATTTTTGTTTACTATTTTGGCCCAGTTTTCCTTTTTTTGTTTTAATAATGCAAACAAACAAACACAAGATATTCATTACAATTTACCACCAAATGAAAGCCCAATTTGTCCTGGTTTTTCTGAACCCACACATCTGATGTAAATGGATGCAAGTATGTTCCAGGTCCAAAAATAGAAGAAACTCCTGGATGGACTTGTAATAGGAAGTAAACAGTTGCATGTCTGGTTACACCCACCTGCCTATAGACTTGCATAGAGTATACAATCAGGTCTGCATGAAAAACTGACAGGCGGACCTGATCATACTGGCTCTCTGAAATGGGGGGGGGGGGATGCAATTTTTTTTTTTTATAGGTGTTTTTTGACCGCCCAACATATGCGCAGCAGCAAAAGGGTGGGCTTCAACTCCCCCACCCGACACATAGGCATTGGCCTTCCAGCAACGCATAAGTGCTTACAGCATGCTCACTGCACACTCTCAGCACAAAGACCGAGCTCTGAAAAGACAACTCTTGGCCCCTGCTAATGATCGGAGCTGGCGGGAATGGCTCCTGATCATGTGACTACCATGACAGCCAATCACAATGGTCACTTGATTGGCTGATCTCTCCAGCCCCCTGGCATTCAGAATTTTTTTTAATGGATGCCAGGGTGGGAGGAAAACAGTTAATCATGATTGAGACAAACAGATTTACATTCCAGCAAAAAGAATAAAAAAAAATATAAAAAACAATTTTTTTTTATAAAAAGAGCAGAATCAGGCTGCATTCACACCTTAGGGTCACGTTTTTGAGCATTTGCGTGTTATTTGTACAGCATTTTTAAATCTTTTTTGAATTGTAATGGAGAAACATGTTGCTTTGTTTTTCATCTTTTACATCAGTTTTTTTTATTATTTTTTTTTTTTTTTTTAAAAGGGGTTAAGGGTTAGGCAGGGGCAGCCCATCCATTAAGGGCACACAGGCACTGCCGCCACCCCTAGCCATGCACTCGGCCCCTTGCAGTATGCCAGGCACATGAATTACAATGGCGGGGGCGTTTCTTTTGAAGCACTGATTTGAGCCAAAGGCTTCAAAATAGGGTGGACTCGGGATGCAGAGAATGAGCTCACAGACCACCCACATGTGTTAGAATAGCAAATGAATATTCACTATTCTAACACTGATCCTCCTCCTGGCCAATCAGGAAGCAGTTCTGAGACCCATCACTCAATTGACTGAAAGTATAGGTGATTCTATTAGATGCCTGGGTGGAGGGGAGGAGACGCACAGGCCATGATGGGAGGAAAGGGACACATGAGCTGCTGCTGGATGCTCACTGCCCACTGCTCCATGCCTTCTGCCCTATTCTCAATGCATTCTGACTGATGCTCCATGCCATCTGCCCGATGCCCAGATGGGGTAAGTGCCGAACTGACCAGCTGCCACTGGGGTTAGAGATTAATTTATGCATTTACTCATTTATTTTATTAGGTTAGGGTTTTATATTAGGGTTAGGATTTTTTTTTATATTTATGCATTTTATTATTGTTATTATTTATTTTTATTCAATTATTGCATTTCCTGAATCAACCATGGGTATAGGATTGTATATATGAAGGTTTTGTGTGTGTGTGTGTTTGTGTGTGTGTTTTTGCTTCTTTTTTTCTATGTTGGTTGAACTGGATGGGCTTGTGTCTTTATTCAACCAGATTAACTATGTAAGCGCTTGAGCAGAAAACACTCCGAAATCAAGAATTTCCTTGCATTACAATAAAACAAAAAATAAATAAAATAAAAATAAAATAAAAAAAATCTCCAGAACTTTTTTGAGCTTGAGGTGGGAACCAACTCCATAGAGAATAAATAGATATTTTTTTTTTCCTAGCATTTTGGAGCTTCGAGCTTCAACCTACAAAAACACTGAGGTGTGAATGAGGCCTCAATGATTGACCACTTGGTCTTTTCATACGATCACTCCTATCCTCAATTTCATTTTTTCATTTACAAAGTAACAAATAGACACCCGTGTGCACTAAAAGCATGTGAAGATGTAGCTGCCTGTGAATGAAATGTTCCACACCAGGGAGGAGCGAGGAGAGCAGAGGCGGACAGAGGAAGGAGCACACACACACACACACACACACACACATACACATACACACACAGCTCAGATCTGGGATGAGAGGAGATCTAGCAGAGGAGAGCAGATCTGCTGGATAACGGTGACCAGAGAGAATAATATACAAATACTACAGAACACAATTCTGTGCATCAACCAGCCCTGCAGAAATTGTAAGGTGAGAACTCATTTCCTAAACTGTATGAAAGAGTTGTATTTCTGAGTCCAAAATATTTACTGAAAGCAATCCTGTACCGACAAATATGGGGATGCCAAAGCCGATCATTTTCTAAAAGTTGGCCATGCACTGGTAAATTTACGAACGAACGTTCATGTGAAAATTCTCAGTATATTCAATAATTTGATTTCATTCTCAGAAGAACTACACACAGAACACTATGGGTGATGAGGGACTTGACTAATGTCATTTGAAAGTTTACTTTGCTTTTAACATTGAAATTAGTTGTATTGAGGAAAAAAAAAAAAAAAAATTCCCTTCCTGCTTCTTTGAATTTCCCCATCACTACTACCTAAAAAAAAAAAAAAAATATATATATATATATATATATATCTATATATATATATATATATATATATATATCTATATTATATATATATTCAACAGCTTCAATACTTTGAGGCACTGATGTGAATAATTATTATTATTATTATTATTATTATTATTAACAATTAAAATATATATAATCATAATAATTATTATAAAAAAATTATGTGTGTGTGTATGTGTGTGTGTATATATATATATATATATATATATATATATATATATATATATATATATATATATATATATATATATATCTCAAATTGAAATAAAAATATATTTTAATCATTAGTGGGGTAAAATATTATTAATAAAAATAATTGTATATAATTATTAATGATACAAATAATTGTATAAATATATATATATATTTATATTTATACAATTATTTGTATCATTAATAAATATATACAATTATTTTTATTAATAATATTTTACCCCACTAATGATTAAAATATATTTTTATTTCAATTTGAGATATATATATATATATATATATATATATATATATATATATATATATACACACACATACACACACACATAATTTTTTTATAATAATTATTATGATTATATATATTTTAATTGTTAATAATAATAATAATAATAATAATAATTATTCACATCAGTGCCTCAAAGTATTGAAGCTGTTGAATAAGTATGACAGCCAGGCAACTAGCATTTGAAGGAAGCAAGATTAAAGGGGTTGTAAACCCTCAGGGTTTTTCACGTTAATGCATGCATATGTGCTGCAGCCCCCCCCCAAACCCCTACTTTCTTACCTAATCCGATTGTTCCAGCAACCAGAACAAGCCCAGAAGCTCCAGCCGCTGTCTCGGGTCCTCATTGGATAGATTGATAGCAGCGGGAGCCATTGCTCTCCATGGGGGGCACTCGAAGAGGAGGAGCTGGGAGCACCACAGGCGGACCCCAGAAGAGGCGGATCAGGGCTGTTATGTGCAAAACCAACTGCACAGAAGAGGTAAGTATAGCATGTTTGTTAGTTTAACCACTTGCTTACTGGGCACTTAAACCCCCCTCCTGCCCAGACCAATTTTCAGCTTTCAGCGCTGATGCACTTTGAATGACAATTGCGCGGGCATACAACACTGTACCCAAATGAAATTTTTATCATTTTTTTCCCACAAATAGAGCTTTCTTTTGGTGGTATTTAGTTACAGCTCGGAGTTTTATTTTTTGCTAAACAAACAAAAAAAGATGCAAAAAAAAAAAAAAAAATCATGTTTTAATAGTTTGTTATAAAATTTTGCAAACGGGTCATTTTTCTCCTTCATTGAAGTGCGCTGATTAGGCGGCACTGATAGGCTGCATTGGTGGGCACTGATGGGCTGCATTGGTGGGCACTGATAGACTGCATTGGTGGGCACTGATAGGCATAGTTAAGGCGGCACTAATAGGCACAGATAAGGCGGCACCGATGGGCACAGATAAGGCGGCACTGATGGGCAAAGATGGGCACAGATAAGATGGCACGGATGGGTGGCACGGATAAGTGGCACGGATGGGCACTGATAGGTACCACAGATAGATGGGACTGATGGGCACTGATAGGTGGCACTGATAGGTGGCTCTGATAGGTGGCACTGCTGGGCACTGATGGGCGGCACTGCTGGGCACTGATGGGCGGCACTGCTGGGCACTGATGGTGCAGCACCTTTGAGGCAGATTGTGGGCACTGTGGGTGGCACTGTGGGGTGGCACTGTGGGTGGCACTGTGGGCACTATGGGCACTGACGGGGGGCACTTACTTTTGCTTTTACTTTTACTTCAGGATGGCACTGCGGGAGGCAGGTGGGCACTGGCAGGTGGCAGATGGTCCCTTGTATTGATGGCCGTGATCGGGACTGATGTCCCGATCACGGCCGCCGGTGATCGGCTTTTTTTTTTGTGTGTGGAATAATAGTCGATTACCGGCTCCGTTCTATCACATGATCAGCTGTCATTGGCTGACAGCTGATCACGTGATAAGGGGTCGGGATCAACCCCTTGCACGGATCAGGAGAGTCTCATGGACTCGCCGATCACAGAGCGTGCCGCGCGCGCCCCTCAGGGGGCGCGCAGGCCGCTCGTACACGGGACGACGTCAATAGACGTAGTCCCGGAAATGTAGGTCCGCGCTAATGCCGTCATTTGGCAATAGCGCGGATCCCAAGTGGTTAAAAAAAAAAAACCTTTACAATCAATCACTATAAGTAGAAGTAACGGTATGCTCCTTACTCTCTGGTTTTCTGTAGGGCTTATCATTGGTGTGCCCAGCCTACTGAATTAGGGTGTGCACTCCAGAGCACATGTGTATATCAGTAGAGCAGTGGGTGGTGTCAGTAGAGCAGTGGACAGTATCAGTCTTTTTTATTTGTTTTATTCTTATTTTTTATTTTTTTTCCTTAGTATCCCCATTGGGGGCTTTAGTGAAATATCAAGGGATCTAAGCAGAGAGAAAGAACTGGGGAAGCTCTGTCCTCAATCCCTTTCTCTGCAGCATTAGCTGCACTGGACAGTGAATGAATGAGAAGTGCTCTTTGCTGAACATTCATTCATACTGAACGAAAAATAAGCTAAATCACATAAACATCAAATTGTGCAAAAATGGGAAATGAATCATGAACTATTAGTATCCTCTACAGATAGATTGATATGCACTTATGTCATAGATAGTAAAATACATATATGAGTTATAAATTCAGGCCATGCAAATCACTCATTCCTTGCAGTATAAGATCACATAGCATATGCCTATAATAGTACAGACTCTAAAAAAACAGCTCTAAACAAAACACACACCCAGTGTATGAACAATAAGTCCGTGTATATAAATCACAGCAAACTACTTTCAAAAACTGTGAATAAAGTCCTCCACAGATAAACCATAAAGGATCATAGAAAATCCACTGCTGGGTCCATTTAAATAGTGCTTGATCCACCACCAAAACACGATTAAATTTGCCGCTTACCAGAAGGACATGACCCCCCCACTACAGAGGGTCACAAAAAACCTTTGGATATAAACTCGTCTTCCAGCCAAGAGGGGTCCTCAGTGTTCTCCTTGCGTCACCACTCCAAATAAGGGTTGTGAAGAAAACACTCCCAGAGGTCTTTCTTATAGATCCAGAGGGACTCAGGGTAGGAGCATCAAAGCCATAGAAGAAAGATAGAACTCCAAATAGTGTAAAACCCTTTATTACTAGAGATAAAAAAGTTAAATTGCACTTACCCCTGGATGACGCAATTTTGTTGCGAAACGCGTAGGGCTGAGCGATACGCTAAACGTCACCTCGTGTTTGTAACGGTTCCGGGAGAACGGGTCTGTCTGTATACGTCCGGCCGGCGCAACGGACTCAAGGCTTTTGATCTTTTATACACTGTAAGTGCAATTTTACTTTTTTATCTCTAGTAATAAAGGGTTTTACACTATTTGGAGTTCTATCTTTCTTCTATGGCTTTGATGCTCCTACCCTGAGTCCCTCTGGATCTAGAAGAAAGACCTCTGGGAGTGTTTTCTTCACAACCCCCATTTGGAGTGGTGACGCAAGGAGAACACTGAGGACCCCTCTTGGCTGGAAGACGAGTTTATATCCAAAGGTTTTTTGTGACCCTCAGTAGTGGGGGGTCATGTCCTTCTGGATCAAGCACTATTTATATGGACCCAGCAGTGGATTTTCTATGATCCTTTACGGTTTATCTGTGGAGGACTTTATTCACAGTTTTTGAAAGTAGTTTGCTGTGATTTATATACACGGACTTATTGTTCATACACTGGGTGTGTGTTTTGTTTAGAGCTGTTTTTTTAGAGTCTGTACTATTATAGGCATATGCTATGTGATCTTATACTGCAAGGAATGAGTGATTTGCATGGCCTGAATTTATAACTCATATATGTATTTTACTATCTATGACATAAGTGCATATCAATCTATGTGTAGAGGATACTAATAGTTCATGATTCATTTCCCATTTTTTGCACAATTTAAAGTTTATGTGATTTAGCGCGGCTTATTATTTTTCGTTTTGTTTTGCTGTATTTATGGGACACAGTTAAGCTGCAGCCAAATCTTTCGTATTTACGAGTATCACATATGATTCATTTTTATGTTTCACCTTAGCGCAGTTTTTTTCCTCTTTTTTTCATTCATTCATACTGAAACATCCCCCACAGCAGCCAGTGGGAGAGAAGATGAGAAGATGAGGGAAGCTGGGGGAGAGACAGGGGATGCCAGGAAGCAGAAGGAATCAGCACCACGCAGGGTGATTAGGGTGTGCCCAGGCACACCTGGCACACCCTGCGCGCACGCCTATGGGGCTCATCTACATGGATGAATCACTTTTCACAGGGTGTTTTACGGGTGGCTGGAAGGTGTTATGTTGCCTCTTAGCCACTTATTTAAACCCCTTAAAAGGGAGACTTTACACTGAGACTCAATCACAGGTGCCAACTTAGCCTTGAGGCTGGGTTCACACCATAGCGATGCGGGAACGCCGCAAATCCGCGGCGTTTTCCCGCTTCGCATGCCTCCCACCGGCAGTTCACACTGCCCTATGCGGACTGCTGGGAGTGTCAATGAAATCTTAATGACACCCCCAGACCAGTCCGCATATCGCAGTGCGATCTGCAAACTCGGACAGGAATCGGATCGCATGGTGTGAACACCCATGCGATCCGATTCTGCTGCGGACCAAAAAAAGGGTCCTGTGCGAGTTTGCGGCGGGTGCATCTATCTGTATGGTTGAACTCGCATCGCACAAACAGATCGGATGTGATTTGCACTGCAGTGCGGTGCGAATCACATCCGGATCTCTCACCCGCAGCGGTGTGAACCCAGCCTAAAGGCCCAACTGTAGATGGGTGCAAACCATAGTCACGTGACTAGGGGACGAAAGGTTCACAATGACTTTTACTAACCCATCTTCACTGGGTCAGGCAACAGCAATAAAAACAGTATACAATAGTATTATTCTTACACTTAGAGGTCTATTTATAAAGCAGTGAATGTGACGGTCACCAAACATTCTCTGGTGGAGAATCACTGTCATTTATAAACAGATGGACCTAGAAGAGCCACCTCCCGGGAATGTTTGTTGGAAATTCAGATTCGGTGCTTTTTAAAAACACACCTCTTTGGGTCTATAGCGCCAACATATTCTGCAGTGTTTTCTGGAATACAAATGTGGAAAATTACAAAAACACAAAAACACACACAACCAGACACAGGAGGATTCATATAATGAAAGAAATTATGAAACAAAAGGTGGAAGGGCCCTGCCCACAGGAGCTGACGCTCTAGGGAAAATTTGGGAAACTTGGTAAGAGGGCGTTTTTTTTTTATTTTTTTGGTACAAAGGTCCAGGCGCATCTAAAATCATAAATATAATTTAATGCCAATGCTGCAAACAAAACGGTCACCTAGAAAATGTTTATGAGAGGATGGAAAATAAGCGCGGCCGGATGCAGAGATTTTAGGAATAGAGAAGGCAGGGGAAAATCATAATGAAAGATGCGTTGTAGCAAAGAAAAAAATATTTTTGGAAATTTATGAAATTAGAGAAACGTCATTAAATGAGATGCGTGAAACAAAGCAAACAAACTCCAGGCAGATAGAACATAAAAAAAAAATTAATGCAGCTCTGAATTTAATACATCATTAACGCTAATTGAAATGCATGCACTGTAAGTACCTAAATCTGACCTGGTATCAGCCCCCTTGCAGTCCCGGTACAGCAGAGTTCAGACTGGAAGACGGAGAAGTAGCACAATGAGGCAATCAGTTTTGCTACAATAGTCAAGTGCTAACTAGAAGCATGGTGCCAGGAGGAGAGAGAGAGAGCAGAGTGACCGAGAGATGAGCTCATCCCTTTGCTGCTTCTTCTTTCAATGTATCACAGGCTGGGGGAGGGACTTGTAAAGCCCCGTACACACGAGAGGACTTATGTCCGACAGACTTCCAAAGGAGTTCCGTCGGAGTTCTGCTGGAATTCCGACGGAGTTCTGACGGACTTTTCGGCCGAACGGACTTGGCCACACACAATCACACTAAACTCCGACGGATTCGAACGTGATGACGTACGACTCGGCTCGAATAAGGAAGTTCATAGCCAGTAGCCAATAGCTGCCCTAGCGTCGGTTTTAGTCCGTCGGAATAGCATACACACGAGCGGATTTTTCGAAGGGGACCGGGTCCGGCGGAGTTCCTTCGGGAAAATTTGAAGCATGTTCCATATTGTAAAGTCCTTCGGACTTTGGCGAGTCAAAAGTCCGTTGCAGCCCACACACGATCGGATAGTCTGACGGACTCAGTCCTTCGGACTTTGGATGTTGAAAAGTCCGCTCGTGTGTACGCGGCATAAGTGTCACTGAACTGCAGCAGAGAAAAATCAGGACTCCTGCCCTGGCAGACAGAACTGTGCTGTGTGGCAGAGCTGGTCAAATCTCAGGATTGGGTGGACAGAAATACAAATCCCTTTGATTTCAAAAAATGGGTGCAGCACAGGAGAAAATCTGAGCATAGCAGCAAGGTATCTGCAGGTCCTATGTTTTGTTGTAGAGGTGTTCAGGTTTATATTTAATTTATTACAGGTACTTATATAGGGTTAAAGTGTTACTAAAGGTTTTTATTTATTTTTTTAAATAACAAACATATCATACATACCTCCACTGTGCAGTTGGTTAAAGCGGAGGTCCACCCTAAAGTGGACCTTCCGCTCATCGGAACCCTCCCCCCCTCCGGCGCCACAATTGGCACCTTTCAGGGGGGGGGGGTGCAGATACCTGTACAGTACAGGTATCTGCACCCACTTCCGGGATAGCTCTCTGCGGAAAGGGGCGTAGATTACGCCCCTTTCCGCAAGTGCCCGCCCCTTTCCGCAAGTGCCCCGCTGCCTGCTGGGAAACACACAGATCCCAGAGACAGCGGGGACCATCCTTATTGCGCAGCGCGACTTGCGCATGCGCAGTAGGGAACCGGGAAATGAAGCCGAAAGGCTCCATTTCCTGATTCCCATACCCAAGATGGCGGCGGCAGCACCCGAGAGACGATCTAGAGATCGGCTTCGGGTGCCGACATCGCGGGCGCGCTGGACAGGTAAGTGTCACTATTTTAAAAGTCAGCAGCTGCAGTATTTGTAGCTGCTGGCTTTTAAAAAAAAAAAAAAAACGCGGACTCCCGCTTTAAGCACAGAGTGGCCAGATTCTCCTCTTCTGGGATCCCTCAGCGCCACTGGTAGCTCCTCCTCTTCTCAAGTGACCCATTGGAGAAGTGCTCTCCTTTGGCACATCCATGCTGGCGTGCACCCGAGTGGGCTGCAGCATGAGAGAAGGTTTTTCACCCTAATGCATAAAAAGGTGAAAAACCACACACACAGATATATACACACACACATATTAACCAGGGCAACTGCTGCCTGGCAAACTAAATTTTCTAGCAACCCTGCCTAAACACCAAGGTGCTACATCAATGTTCATAAATCAGTAGTGTGTGTGCAAGAGGCCTTCTGTTGGTTCTACAATATTACCAGTGGCGGCCGGTGCTGGGGGGGGGGGAGGGGGCAGCAAACGCCACCCCTTCCTCCACACGCAGGAGATGGACAGGAATGCGACAATCAATGTGATTGTACAGTGTATGGGGGGGGGGTGTACTCACTTCTTTCGGCAGTCCAGGAGGATCCCACTGTTCGACTTTTCCCCGCAGCTCAGGGTCACCACCAGCGTGTCATTCACCATCTGCTCCACCAGGACTGGCACCAACGAGCTGACCCACAGCTCCTGCCCGGCCCTCGGCCTCCATGCTCGCTCCAGCTTCCGGATGCCATCTCCAGGCCTCCCTGGCCACGGCCCTGCACGAGGAACAGGAAGACTCCCTAGCCAAAATCGGGTCTCAGGACCTGCTTCCTGATTGGTCGGAAGGAGAATCAGGAAGACAATAGCGAATATTAGTTCGCGAAGTATGGCTATGTCGGCTATACTTTAACCACTTGACCTCCAGAATATTTGCCCCCTTTCATGATCAGGCCATTTTTTGCAATACAGTACTGCGTTATTTTAACTGACAATTGCGCAGTCGTACAACTCTGTACTCAAATAAAATGTATGTCATTTTTCCCCACAAAATAGAGCTTGGTCTTTTGGTGGCATTTGATCACTACTGCAGGTTTTTTTTTTGTGTGTGCTATAAAACAAAAAGAGGCCTACAATTTTGAAAAACAAAACAAAAAATATATAATTTTTTTTACTTTCTGATATGAAATATATCCAGAAAAAAAAAAATCGAATAATGCCTTCATAATTTTTTTTTTTTTTTTTTAGTATTAATGGCGGCGATCAGCGATTTAGTGGGATTGCAATATTGCGGTGGGCAGGCGAACACTGACACTTTGTGGGAACCAGTGACAATACAGGGATCATTGCTAAAAATGTCACTGTACTAATGACACTGGCTGGGAAGAACATCTGGGGCGATCAAAGGGTTAAATGTTACATAGTTAGGTTGAAAAAGTCCATCTAGTTCAACCAATACAAGAGTAAAAAATTAAATAAATAAATAAAAACACATATAATACCATCAGAGCCATCTTTACTGCAGGGCAAATGGGGCAGCTGCCCAGGGCCCTGTCACTGTTTTGGGGCCCAAAGCAGAGCTTCCCCTTAGGCCTGTGCACTGCCCGCAAGTCGATTGATCGGCGCTTAAAGTTGACCACACACACACAGTGACAGTCTGTCACAAGCAGCTGCTGAGCCGCAGCATCAGCACGCACAGTGCAGCAGTGTCAGTGCTGCATATTTTCCATCGTGGAGCGGGCAGCGGGTGGACGGGGCCTTGAGTTCCACTGACACTCTGGCCCTTCCCCTTGCTATGCGTGCACAGTCACTGCCCGTACAAGTGTACGACGTGATCGGAGGAGGAGTTGGA
This sequence comes from Lithobates pipiens, assembly GCF_037356315.1. Taxonomy (NCBI): domain Eukaryota; kingdom Metazoa; phylum Chordata; class Amphibia; order Anura; family Ranidae; genus Lithobates; species Lithobates pipiens. The sequence continues at coordinate 15,716,996 of NW_027507825.1, forward strand.
CCACGGAATGGAGTGCTGTCAGAGTGCTGGTCTGCTGGATCATGGTCAACTAAGGGAAACTAGAGTGTGGAGGGATTGATCGGGGCTGAGCTGGCCAGGAGGACAAAGTAGGTCTTTTTTCTCCTCCCCTGGCTCCCCATTTGTAGAGCGTTTAAAAACGCTGATGCAGTCCAGCAGTGTCCAGGCTGAGCGAGGCTGTGAGTGTATTTTTTTTCATTTCAGAGCACACCGCAGGGGCCACCAAACCAGACAGGACTGTTGCTGTATTTTCACTGCTTAATGGGCTTATTTTGTGCCTGGCGGGTTCACATGTATGTGTTTTGGCGGCCCACATTTGCGCAGGCACAGCAGCCTATTCATTCATGTATGAATGATGCACCTTTTTTTCTGCAGGAAAGACAGGCATGGAAGCCCATTCAAATGGATGCACAAAATAAGCCCATCAACATAGGCGTGCGCACGGGGTGTGCCAGGTGTGCCTGGGCACACACTAATCATCCCCCCATGTGCATCACTCTGCCTGGCCCTGCCAATTCCGTATGTGTTCCCGGCAGCAGAGAGGAGGCCAACTCACAAAGCCTAGTCACCTCTGCTCTGCAGCTATTGAAAAAGAAAAAACATCCCCAGGTCCAGTGGCGGTGCGTCCATAAAGGGCGCACAGGTGCCGCCATCTCTCTCCTGCCACCTGTCTATCACCATAGATAGATTCATGCATTGCATCTATGGTCACCGCTGCCACCCCCTATTCACGGGTCCGGACCCTTTTCAGGCGCCGGGAGCCCGAATTACAACGGCGGATTTTTGTTTGAAGCACCTGATTAGAGCCGTAAGCGCTAATAGGCATTAAAAAAGGTGAACAGCGAGCGTCATGCTGGGCACTCACAGTTCACTCAGCTGTGTGTTAGGAAAGTGAATATTCATTTGTTTTTCTAACACTGAACCACCTCTCCGCCAATCAGGTGCTCGGGTCTGTTACCTGTCACCTGACTGGCTGAAACGACAGGCACTGTGATTGGATGCCTATCAGGGAAGAGAGGACAGGAGGAGAAGACATCGAGGAGTGGGAAGGACGCTGCCATCATGACCCGCTGCCCCACCGAAACACGGTAAGTGACGGGCGGGCGGGGGATGTACAGTAGTTGCGTTTGATGGCACTGTAGCTGCGCTTGACACAGTGGTGGAAATTTATGGGTACAGTGGCTGCGTTTGATGTACAGTTGGCGAGTATGTACTGTTACAGATCTAGCTAAGGACTTGCTTGTGGACCAGTTCTTTATGTTTACAATGCATTATTAAAGTTTTTATTAGATAATTCTATGTATGTGTCTGTTTTTTGAGATGTTGGGGTGAAGAGCAAAATTGCATTGGGGGCAAAAAAATATGTTTTCCCAGGGTCCAGACCATATTAAAGATGGCCCTGAATACCATAACCAATCCTATACCCCACTCCAATTCGCTCCAGCAGGGGGAAAAATTCCTTTGCAGGGAAATGAAATCTATTACTTCCCCACTGACAGCACAGGGCTCTGCCTTGTTTACATAGGCCTGATCCCTGCGATCGCTAACAGTTTTTTTTGGTAGCATTTTATAATTAAATCCGGAAGGCAGTGCTTGGTTTTCGGAGTCCCGTACGTGGCTAGGCTCCCAAAAAGTCCCCCACATGTGGTATCCCCGTACTCAGGAGAAGCAGCAGAATGTATTTTGGGGTGTAATTTGACTTATGCCCATAGCATGTGTGAGCAATATATCATTTAGTGACAACTTTGTGCAAAAAAAAAAAAAATTGTAATATTCCTGCAACTTGTGGCAAAATATAAAATATTTCATGGACTCAACATGCCTCTCAGTAAATAGCTTGGGGTGTCTACTTTCCAAAATGGGGTCATTTGGGGGGGTTTTGTGCCATTTTGGCATTTTATGGCCTTTGAAACTGTGATAGGTAGTGAGGAGTGAAATCAAAAATTTGCACCCTTAGAAATCCTGAAGGCAGTGATTGGTTTTCGGGGTGCCGTACGCGGCTAGACTCCCAAAAAGTCCCACATATGTGGTATCCCCATACTCAGGAGAAGCAGCAGAATATATTTTGGGGTGCAATTCCACATATAACTATGGCATATGTGAGCAATATATCATTTAGTGTCAACCTTTTGTAAACTTTGTTTTTTTTGGGGTCATTATTCAATCGCTTGGGACAAAAAAATAAAAATATTCAATGGACTCAACATGCCCCTCTGCAATTTCCTTGGGGTGTCTACTTTTCAAAATGGGGTCATTTGGGGGGGGGGGATTGTACTGCCCTGCCATTTTAGCACCTCAAGAAATGAGATAGGCAGTCGTAAATTAAAAGCTGTGTAAATTCCAGAAAATGTACTCTAGTTTGTAGACGCTATAACTTTTGCGCAAACCAATAAATATACGCTTATTGACATTTTTTTTACTAAAGACTAAAATTGAGTTTATTCGATTTTTCTTATAACAAAAAGTAGAAAATATATTTTTTTCTCCAAATTTTCAGTCTTTTTCCATTTATATCGCAAAAAATAAAAAATCGCAGAGGCAATCAAATACCATCAAAAGAAAGCTCTATTTGTGGGAAGAAAAGGACGCAAATTTCGTTTGGGTACAACATTGCATGACAGCGCAATTACCAGTTAAAGCAGTGCAGTGCGAAATTGTAAAAAGACCTCTGGTCCTTAGGCTGAAAATTGGTCCGAGGCTGAAGTGGTTAAGAGACAATAAATCTCTTTGCATTCAAAAAGTGTCTGGCGCCCCCCTGTTCATATTACACCTACCATGCACTGAAGGATGTCAGCTGTCCCTAATGCTGGAGGTCACCAATGGGCTTCGGGGCCCCGGGACTTTGCTACACTAGGTTATACGGTGGGCAAGCAGCTAATTCTTGATGTGAGTAAATTGGGGCAGGCTGGTAGGGGCCCCAGTGCATTACTTTGCCCAGGGGCCCATGATGCTATTAAAAGGTGGCCCTGATTAAAATCAGAACAGTGAGATTTGAATAGTCGCTCTATAGTCACTCTGTGGTCGAACCTTCTACTCTTCTCTCATCTCACTACCCCCCCCGCAGTGCTTCTCATACAGCCCAGCTCTTCAGGTTCTGTATTGTCAATTATCTGAATTGTCACATTCCCCTCTGTCGGAGGATATGACCAGCCTGTTGAGTAGCTCTGAGTATTGACCGCGCATATATTAGCAGCATGGTGAAATCTCTCATTACAGAAACTCAGGGGGCGGCAAGCAGATCTGCTGACAACTCCAGGGAGAACACTGGGAGCAGATCTGTAATCTCTTTATCAATATAACAAGAAGCAAAGCCCCTGCATTTCATAGAACGGAAAAATACTATCCCAGCCTGTGGTGACTACACTCACCTATTACACAATATAGGATTTTCTGAATTTTTTATTTTTTTTTTCTTTTTAATCAGAAGCATTGAGACAGCTTGATTCTTTCTACAATGCAAGAAAGAGATACAAGCCCCTTACACCACTAATAAGACGTCAATCACAGCTAATGCAGACTGACTTCACACTTTGCATGAAAGAAAAATGTGAGAGGCTTGTGCATTTGTAACACGTTAAAGTGGATGTAAGCCCAGCCACTAAAATCTAACATACCCATTATGGTAAATGTAATTTCAGGTGTCATATTTTTATTAATATTTTTTTAATTATCTTTATTGACAGATGCATAAAAGATGATAATCAGCCATGCTCTATCACGGTTATGGTAATAACAATCAGCACAATCAAATCTGTTTATAAGATTGAAAAAAGCAGTTGTGTAATCAAAGATTTCAAAACTTTTGAGAAAAGTAGTAACTAGTAAAGGTGGACTATATCTTAAATAGCATTCGGCCGTAACAAAGTGCATCAATTTTTGAGCTTAAGAAAAAATAATGTTAAAAGAAAAAAAAAAAAGGGCTGAATTGGGGGGAAGTAGGTGAGAGGATGCGGACAGTGCCCCGCCAGCCACACACCACCCAGGTCACGATAGGCAAAAAAACGGTTTCATAAGTATTGAGGATATTCATCAGAGAAACTGAACCGATTCAAGTGTCATATTTAATCTCTGTACCAATCTGTGGCTTTCTTTAACCACCTGCTGTCCGGGGGCAACATGCACAAAATAATTTAGATTTTCTGAAAGCAGAGGCCCTGGAGAATAAAATGGAGACTGTTGCAATTTTTTTAACAACATCTTTATTAAACATTCCTCCCCCCGCAACACATTTTACACAGGATCAGGTTTTCAGTTTATAGAGGAGATATCATCATGTGAGGTGTGAGGGCATCATGAGGAGATTGAGGGGGAGGGGGGGATTTGTGTTGGAATGGGGAATATAGGGGGTGGCAGTGGTAAGAATTGTCCTAGGAAGGGAAATTTGGGAGAGGGGGTATTGGGGGTGGAATTGTGCCGGGGGGGGTGGGGGGGTTTTATTTTTGGAGGGAGGATTTGTGCCAGTAGAGATAATTGAGAGAGGGTATTTGTGCTGGGGGCGGGTGGGGGAATCTGTGCTGGTAGCAGGAGGAGAGTATGAATACTCAGAGGGGAAATTGTAGGGGGTAGAGGATTTGTGTTACAAAAGGTGATATGGTAGAGAGGGGAGTGGAATTTTTTTTGAGGGAGGATTTGAGTTAGGTAGGAATGATTAGGAGGGAATTTGTGATGGGAGAAGGGGATTTGGAGTGGGGGGAGAAGGGGATTTGGAGTGGGGGGGAGAAGGGGATTTGAAGTGGGGGGGAGAAGGGGATTTGGAGTGGGGGGAGATGGTGTACTCAGAGGGGAAATTTTAGGGGTAGAGGATTTGTGCTAGGAGCACTGAAGCACGTAGAATTTGGTTCAGCTGTGCATGGTAGCCAATCAGCATATAACTTCAGCTTTTTTAATTAGGCTTTGACAAAAAAAAAAACTTGGAATACTCAATCACATGGGGTGGGGGGCCGGGATCTGAGAGCCCCCTTGTTAAAGTTGGCTTCCAGATTCTGATAAGCCCCCCCGCCTGCAGATCCCCACAACCACTGACTAGAGTTGCGGAGAAGAGGCCCATGTACCCATCAATATGGTACTTTTGGGGGGGGGGGACGCAGAGCCCCCCCCGCCCCAAAGCACCCCCCATATGGAGGGCACGTGGCCTGGCATGGTTGGGGGGGGGGCGCTCGCTTGTCTCCCCTTTTCTGACCTTCAGGGTCGGATAAGGGTCAGGTATGGATTTTGGCATGGGGTTCTCCTTAAAATCCATACCAGACCCGAAGAGCCTGATATGGGTTGGGGGAGGGGGGGCCCACGCTGTTTTGTTTTGTTTTTTCACTATTTTTCTTTTTTTTATTGCTAACAATTGTTTATTACATTCAGCTGTTAGTGGAGAATACTGATGACAGCTGATGACTCATCAGTTGTTAGGATGCCGGCGTGTACCGTCTCCTAACAACAGATGTAAAAATGGACCATTTCTCCGTTGACATCCATTTAGGTCCGCTTTCATCTTTTAAACAGAAAAAAATATATATAATAATATATATATATATATATATATATATATATACACACATATACACAGTGCCTTGCGTAAGTATTCGGCCCCCTTGAACTTTTCAACCTTTTGCCACATTTCAGGCTTCAAACATAAAGATATAAAATTTTAATTTTTTGTGAAGAATCACCAACAAGTGGGACACATTTGTGAAGTGGAACGAAATCTATTGGATATTTTAAACTTTTCTAGCAAATAAAAAACTGAAAAGTGGTGCGTGAAAAATTATTCGGCCCCTTTATTTTCAGTGCAGCAAACTCACTCCAGAAGTTCAGCGAGGATCTCTGAATGATCCAATGTTGTCCTAAATGACTGATGGTGATAAATAGAATCCACCTGTGTGTAATCAAGTCTCTGTATAAATGCACCTGCTCTGTCATAGTCTCAGGGTTCTGGTGAAAGCGCAGAGAGCACCATGAAGACCAAGGAACACACCAGGCAGGTCTGTAATACTGTTGTGGAGAAGTTTAAAGCCGGATTTGGATACAAAAAGATTTCCCAAGCTTTAAACATCCCAAGGAGCACTGTGCAAGCGATCATTTTGAAATGGAAGGAGTATCAGACCACTGCAAATCTACCAAGACCTGGCCGTCCCTCTAAACTTTCAGCTCAGACAAGGAGAAGACTGATCAGAGATGCAGCCAAGAGGCCCATGATCACTCTGGATGAACTGCAGAGAACTACAGCTGAGATGGGAGAGTCTGTCAATAGGACAACAATCAGTCGTACACTGCACAAATCTGGCCTTTATGGAAGAGTGGCAAGAAGAAAGCCATTTCTCAAAGATATCCATAAAAAGTCTCGTCTAAAGTTTGCCACAAGCCACCTGGGAGACACACCAAACATGTGGAAGAAGGTGCTCTGGTCAGATGAAACCAAAATCCAACTTTTTGCCCACAATGCAAAACGATATGTTTGGCGTAAAAGCAACACAGCTCATCACCCTCAACACACCATCCCCACTGTCACACATGGTGGTGGCAGCATCATGGTTTGGGCCTGCTTTTCTTCAGCAGGGACAGGGAAGATGGTTAAAATTGAGGGGAAGATGGATGCAGCCAAATACAGGACCATTCTGGATGAAAACCTGTTGGAGTTTGCAAAAGACCTGAAACTGGGACGGAGATTTATCTTCCAACAAGACAATGATCCCAAACATACAGCAACATCTACAAAGGAATGGTTCACAAATAAACGTATCCAGGTGTTAGAATGGCCAAGTCAAAGTCCAGACCTGAATCCAATCGAGAATCTGTGGAAAAAGCTGAAAACTGCTGTTCACAAACGCTCTCCATCCAACCTCACTGAGCTCGAGCTGTTTTGCAAGGAAGAATGGGCAAGAATTTCAGTCTCTTGATGTGCAAAACTGATAGAGACATACCCCAAGCGACTTGCAGCTCTAATCGCAGCAAAAGGTGGCTCTACAAAGTACTAATGCAAGGGGGCCGAATAATTTTGCACGCCCCACTTTTCATTTTTTTATTAGTTAAAAAAAGTTTCAAAAATCCAATAGATTTCGTTCCACTTCACAATTGTGTCCCACTTGTTGGTGATTCTTCACAAAAAATAAAAATTTTATATCTTTATGATTGAAGCCTGAAATGTGGCAAAAGGTTGAAAAGTTCAAGGGGGCCGAATACTTTCGCAAGCACTGTATATATATATATATATATATATATATATATATATATATATATATATATATATATATATATATATATATATATATATATATATATATATATATATATATATATATATTTTTTTTAGGGAAACATAACTAAAAGTGGATGTTAAAGAAGGCAGATGTCAGCAGAAGTCAATAGATGATCATCCACTTTCCCATAGGAAGACATAGGTCATGGGTTGGACACCACTGCTGTGACAGAAGATGGTCTTCCCCAAACACAAACAGTGCAATCGTCTAAAATATCTTATTATGCTGTAGTGCCATTTGATGGAAACGCCTGATCTGAGCTTTGCCCATATTGTGTATCACTTTTGATCAGTCTTCTGCCCCCCCCCCCCCCCCCCCAATCCCATTTTCTCTGGTCTTCTCTCCTCTTGCCATCACTCCAGTTCTCATCTCTGTGGATGGAGGAGATGTACATTTTCCTCCCCTTGCTCTCTGACTCAGCTGATCTGTAATATGACTGGACCTCTTCATATATGGAAACTATTTTCATTGGAAAAAAACATGTGTTTGGGGCCAGAAATGCAGATTAAATGGACTGCCTGTGACTGTGTGAGCTCATTGTCTGAACCACTAATCTATTAATTCTCATTGAAGGGTGACAGATGCGGCTAGACCTAAAATTTACTGCTTGGATTAACAGCATCTCTCAGTCTCTGACATGGAAGAACCCTTAAAATAATGTTCCAGTCTCAAGGAACCTCTGCTAATAATCATTGTGTCTACACCTCATAGTACATTAGTCTGAACAGTAAGTTGTGAATACAGGAAAAAAAAAAAAACTATAGGTATAGCATTTACAGTACATCATTTTGTCATATAGATCATTAATAATAAATACTACAAGAAAAGTAACAAACAGTGAAAATTGTAGCGTTCTGTGATGGTCACGCGGATATTTCGTTAAATGTGACCCCTTACACTGGTGGTCAAGGAAGAAGAGCCCCTTAAATTGTTAGAACAGTGGGGAAAGAGCCCATTATATAAATGGTTGTCAGTGGAAGATGGGCCCCCTTAATCCATTATTCAGTGGTGACACATGCCACATTACATTGGTGGTCAGTGTAGTCCCCCCCCCCCCCCCCATATTGTTAATAAATGAACAAAAGCCCCTTAGTTTAGTAGCGATTGGGGAAAGGACCTGTTAATTGGGGAGTCAGTAGAAGAAGGGCCCCCTTAATCTTCTACTCAGTGGGAGATAGGCCACATTACATTGGTGCTCAGTGCAATGCCCCCCTACACTGGTTATAAACAAAAGCCCCCTAGTTTAGTGCTGAGTGGGGAATTTGGTCAGTGGAAGAAGAGCCCCCTTAATCTAATATTCAGTGGGAGATAGGCCTTATTATATTGGTGATCAATGAAGAAGAGCCCCTTATATTGGTGGTCAATGAAGAAAAGAACCTTATATTGATGGTCAGGAAGGAGGGGGGGGGACCCATTACATTGGTGGCCAGTGGAAGAAGGCGGTCCTTGATGTTCTATTCAGTGGAACATATGCCCCATTACATTGGTGGTCAGTGTAATTCCCCCCTATACTGGTGATAAATGAACAAAAGTCCCTTAGTTTAGTAGTGATTGGGGAAAGGACCTGTTAATTGGGGGTCAGTGGAAGGAGGGCCCCTTTAATCTACTATTCCGTGGACGATGGGCCTTATTATATTGGTGGTCAGTGTAGTGCCCCCTTACACTGGTGGTCAATGAAGAAGAACCCCTTATAAGTGTGGTCAGGAAGCGGGGGGGGGGGGGCGCATTACATTGGTGGCCAGTGGAAGAAGGGCACCCTTAATCTACTATTCAGCGGGACATATGCCCCATTAAATCAGTGTCAATAGGCAGAATGTTCCGACATTGGTGAACAGTGAGAAGAATGCTCCTTATTGTATTGATCAAGGTGTAAAAGCCAGAAAGCTAAAATGATAATTGGTGTCAGTGGTTATTTATGTTTCTGAGAGACAGAAAAGTCCAATTACCCCGGGAAACCCTAGAAGCCTTCAAAAGGAACCCTGGTTGAGAAAGACTGGTTTAGAACATCTACTAGCAAATCACCCATTATGGGGAATTCACATTTATCCCTCTTTAGCTTCTTGATACATTTTTTGGAACATTATTTTTATTGATTGAATTTTTTTTTGAAGGTATACAAAATCACCTTTAGGCTGGGTTCACACTGCTGCGGGGGGAGATCCGGATGTGATTCGCACCGCAAATCACATCCGATCTCCGTAGCGATGCAAGTTCAGCCATACAGATAGTATGGCTGAATTCGCAGCGCTCCCGCAGCAAACTCGCACGGGACCCTTTTTTTGGTCCGCAACAGAATCGGATCGCATGGGGGGTTCACACCATGCGATCCGATTCCTGTGCGAGTCGGCAGATCGCACTGCGATATGCGGACGGATCTGGGGGTGTCATTAACATATCATTGACACTCCCAGCCGTCCGCATAGGGCAGTGTGAACTGCCGGCGGGAGTAATGCGATGCGGGAAAACGCCGCGGATTCGCGGCGTTCCCGCATCGCAGCGGTGTGAACCCGGCCTTACAGGAGCCCCCCAGCGTCGTTAACATATTGATATCACCTGCCCACCAGGGACAGTTATCAGAGTTATCAGAGTACACAACAAGATTAATTTAAAAAACCGAGATCATCGCCGTCTCTCGATGTAGGAAACCAACTAAGCCCATGTACAAACAGGACAACCTCATATACTGTAGATAGATATACTTTGTTTTCAATGTATACATACAACAAAATTCAGAGTCCGAAATCCAACCATGCCACACATTCTCTATTTGTTTGGGTCAGCCTCGATTTTGGTAAGTGCCTTTATAAAAATGACATTGCCTTGGTAATTAGGGTCTTCCAGTCAGTGAAGGGGCCTCTGCTTTTTTCCAATAGAGAAGAATCGATTTACGGGTGTAAAACAAAGTAATGGACAGTAAGGTTCTCTGTGCCCCGGCCCCTGAGGGGTGCCAATTCTTCCACCAGGCCAAGTAAGCACACAACAATAGTCAACAATAGTCAAGGGTATATGAAGAGCTGTAATATTCTCAAGGGCACAAACCATTTCCTGCCAGAAAAGCTGTATTAGTGGGCATTGACAAAAGACATGCTCAAAATCTGCCGGGGAATGCTGGCAACACCAACAGTTTGCAGAGTCAGCATAAATCTTGGCAAGTCTTCCTGGAGTATAATACATTGGATGCAGAATTTTGCATTAGATGAGGGGGTCCCTGGATAACACCAAATATTTAAGAGCTACTTGATAATTAAAAGTTGAAGCTGTCAAACCATGCAAGATTCAGGCTTTCAGCGATAATAAAAAATAATGCGCAATGTAGTGTAAAAAGGAGGTAGTCCCTTTTAAGAGTCCACATGAACAATCCAGTAAGTCCAATGAAAACAGAGATATGTGGCTGTGACTTCCCGATATAGAATCTGGGTGAATCCTCCAATAGTGTAATCAGGGCCGTCTTTAACCACTTGCAGACCGGACCAATTTGCTGGTCAAAGACCAGACCCCTTTTTGCGATTCGGCACTGCGTCGCTTTAACTGACAATTGCGCGGTCGTACGACGTGGCTCCCAAACAAAATTGACGTCCTTTTTTTCCCACAAATAGAGCTTTCTTTTGGTGGTATTTTATCACCCCTGCGGTTTTTATTTTTTGCGCTATAACCAAAAATAGAGCGACAATTTTGAAAAAAACACATTATTTTTTACTTTGTGTTATAATAAATATCCCCCAAAAATATATAAAAAAACATTTTTTTCCCTCAGTTTAGGCCGATACGTATTCTTCTACATATTTTTGGTAAAAAAATCGCAATAAGCGATTATTGATTGGTTTGCGCAAAAGTTATAGCGTTTACAAAATAGGGATAGTTTTATAGCATTTTTATTAATAATTTTTTATTATTTTTTTTTTTACTAGTAATGGCGGCGATCAGCGATTTTTATTGTGACTGCAACATTGTGGGGAACCCATCGGACATTTTTGACACATTTTTGGGACCATTGTCATTTATACAGTAATCACTGCTATATAAATGCAGTGATTCCTGTGTAAATGACACTGGCAGTGAAGGGGTTAACCAGTGGGTGGCAGTGTAGGGGTTAAGTGTTCCTAGGGGTGTGTTACTAACTGTGGGGGGGGTTGGGCTTTCATTTAGTGAACACTGATCTCTGCTCCAATCACATGGAGCAGAGATCGGCGTCACTAGTTGCTAGGCAGAATGGAGAAATGTTGTTTACACAGCATTTCCTCCATTCGGCCGCTCTGTGAGATGATCGCGGGGATGCCCGCGGCGATCGAGTCCGCGGGTCCCGCGACCGGACTCACGGGGGTCCCGACCAGCGCGGGAGCGCGCCGCCGGCGGTGTGCTCCCGATGGCAGGGCGGCATTGAATATTGGACGTACCTGTACGCCAATATGCCTGCCCGTGCCATTCTGTCGATGTACAAAAATTTTCTTGGGGCCCCCCCATGCAATTTCACTCTCCACCTTCTCTGAGACATACAATAAATAGTAGCTTGACTTAAAATCAGTTTGCTGTATCAGATCAGGCAGCAATTGCGATTGGTTGCCTGAGGTTACAGCATATGATTACTGCTTACTGACTGGTTGCTAGAGGTTACAGCACACATTAAGGCTCACTGATTAGTTTCTAGAGGTTACAGCAAATGATTTCTGTTTGTTGATTGGCTGCTAGAGATTACTGTACAGTAATACTGCTCACCGGTTGCTATAGGTTACAGCACATCTTCTCCTCACTGCAGGGGGGGCATGATATACATATGAATGCCACCTTTATTTACATATCAATGCAGTTGGCCTCAGCTATTTACATATGCATGTCACTGCTATTTACATATGAATGCTGGTTATTTACCAGTTATCAGGACACAGGAAGGGACTACAACTTCAAACGGATGAGGGAATTTAAACTTGGATAAAGTAATGAAAGCGTGACAGCTGAGAGAACAGGCTCCTAAATGGCATGACTGCTGTGGTCCGGGTGATTGGGGCCGGACCCTGAGCACAGACCACCATTTAGTGATGCCTGGGAATTTTGACCATTCTTCCAGAAGCACACTTGTGTGATCAGGCACTGATGTTGGATGAGAAGGCCTGGCTAGGATGTCTCTGCTCCAATTCATCCCAAAAGTGTTCCATCGGGTTGAGGTCCGGCCCCTGTGCTGTCCAGACAGGTTCCTCCACTCCAAACTTGCTCATCCATGTATTTATTGACCTTGCTTTGTGCACTGGTCTGTAGTCATGTTGGAACAGGTAGGGCCATCCCCAAACTGTTCCCACAAAGTTGGGAACATTAAATTGTCAAAAATGTCTTGGTTTGTTGACACCTTAAGTGTTCCCTTCACTGAATGAATGAATGAATGAGTGACTTGTATAGCGCTACCTATGCGAACTGAATCGCCTCAGGGCGCTTTCTTGCCACAGTGTCCATCTGCATCTTTTTTTAAGCGGTCCTTTAACCTGTAGGGTCCCGACACACTTACAACATTGACATACACATATTATGGCCATTTTTTTTTTGGACAGGGTCTAATTAACCTACCAGCATGTCTTTGGAGTGTGGGAGCAAACCGGAGTACCCGGAGGAAACCCACACAGGCACAGGGAGAACATGCAAACTCCAGGCAGATAGTGTTGTGGTCGGGATTTGAACCAGCAACCCTATTGCTGCTAGGTGAAGGTGCTAACCACTACACCACTAAGGGGCCAAGCCCAACTCCTGAAAAACAACCCCACACCATAACCCCCCACCAATTAATTTGGACTAGTGGACAAAGCAAGGTCCATAAAGACATGGATGAGTGAGTTTGGGGTGGAGAAACTTGACTGGCCTGTACAGATTCCTGACCTCAACCCGATAGAACACCTTTTTGGATGAATTAGAGTGGAGACTGCAAAGGCAGGCCTTCTTGTCCAACATCAGTGCCTGACCTCACAAATGCACTTCTGGAAGAATGGTCAAACATTCCCATAGACACACTCCTAAACCTTGTGGACGGCCTTCCCAGAAGAGTTGAAGCTGTTATAGCTGCAAAGGACGGGCCAACTCAATATTGAACCCTACGGACTAAGACTGGGATGCCATTAAAGTTTAAAGCGGGAGTCCGCCGGGACTCCGCGTTTTTTTTTTTTTTTAAAGCCAGCAGCTACAAATACTGCAGCTGCTGACTTTTAAAATAGTGACACTTACCTGTCCAGCGCGCCCGCGATGTCGGCACCCGAAGCCGATCTCTAGATCGGTACTCGGGTGCTGCCGCCGCCATCTTGGGTATGGGAATCAGGAAATGGAGCCTTTCGGCTTCATTTCCCGGTTCCCTACTGCGCATGCGCGAGTAGCGCTGCGCAATAAGGACGGTCCCCGCTGCCTCTGGGATCTGTGCGTTTCCCAGCAGGCAGCGGGGCACTTGCGGAAGGAGGCGGGCACTTGCGGAAAGGGGCGTAATCTACGCCCCTTTCCACAGAGAGCTATCCCAGAAGTGGGTGCAGTTACCTGAATTATCCAGGTAACTGCACCCCTCTCCCCCCTGAAAGGTGCCAATTGTGGCGCCGGAGGGGGGGAGGATTCCGATGAGCGGAAGGTCCATTTTAGGGTGGACCTCCGCTTTAAGCGTGTGTAAAAGCAGGCGTCCATCTGGTGTTCCTGAGGACCGGTGTGTCCCATTGTGAGGAGAAAGGAGTGAGGACTTGCCAAATGTCGGTCAGAGCCATTATCTCAGAGGGGAACACCGCTTGCTTTGACCTTTCTGGTAATGCAGAGGTCAGGCCATGGAGGTGTGCGGCCAAGTTATATAGTGGTGGAGATACAGAGCACTTTTATTTGGAGTGGCACAATGGTGATCACACTATTTATTGATTGGACTTTAACGTTTGCTTTTACGCAGTTTTGGAATCTGAAAACAATTTAATATTTGTTGTACAGTTTCGAGTTTATAGGACGTAGTATCGTTTTTTTTTTAACATGATTTTGGTTGCGCTACACTGTTTTTTTTTTATTAATGAATGGGTGTGTTCAAGACATGAGAAATTGGAATCGTTGTGTAACTGCAACTTTTCTAGCAGCCTGGAGAGAGATGCCGGTGTAGTGTCAAATAGTGTCCCCCACTGGATAGTGTCCGCCCTGTACGGCGCCTGCGCAGTAAGTCCAGGTTCAAGCCCCACCATCCAAGTGGACACAGAGTTAGAATATAAAATAGCCGGGCGAAGCGAGGCCGTGCCCGAAGCGCGGCGAGCTTATGTGGGGCTTCAACCTGGACTCTTCTACTGTTCTTCTTCGGAGACTTTCAGAGTCTCCTTCTCCTCCTTACAGCGCAAGCGCTGCGCCTGCGCAGTACGGGGCGGACACTATCCCATGGCCAGGGCACTTTTTGACAGAACTTCGGCAGAAGCTGGAAGAGGAAAAAAAGTCTGTGTAGTAAACATCACATACACTGCGCTCTTGCAATGGGCATGTTAGCACTTAACCCCTTCCTGACCAGCCGCCGCAGATATACTGCGGCAGGTTGGATCCCCTGGGTGAACCGTCATAGCTATACGTCGGCTGGCCTTTTGACCGCTAGGGGGCGCGTAGGTGACCCTGGTGCATGCGCGCGGCGGTCACGATGACCGCCGGGCACCAGTGATCGCTCCACACAGAGACAGAACAGAGATCTGTCAATGTAAACAGACATATCTCTGTGCTGTCAGGGGGTGATGAGAGCGATCTGTTGTTCATACCAAGTATGAACAATGATGGATTTCCTCACCCAGGCAGTGCCATTCCCCTACAGTTAGAATCACTTCCTAGGGAACAGTTAACCCCTTCCCTGCCAGTGACATTTACACAGTAATCAGTGCATTTTTATAGCACTGATCACTGTATAAATAGCAATGGTCCCAAAAATGTGTCAAAAAGTGTCTGATCTGTCCGCCTTAATGTTGCAATCCCGGAAAAAGAAAATAATTATATTATATATATATTTTATAATAATAAATATTGCAGATCGCTGCCATTATTGAAAAAAAAAATGTATAATTTAAATATATATATTTGCAAAACAAAGTATGTGAACCCTTTTGGAATAATATGGATTTCTGCATAAATTGGTCCTAAAATGTGATCTGATCTTCATCTAAGTCACAACAATAGACAATCACAGTCTGCTTAAACTAATAACACACAAAGAATTAAACGTTACCATGTTTTTATTGAACCACATAGATATGTGCAGCCTATTGCATTAGGGTGTGCTCCCCAAAGCTCAAACACATATGCGCATAATTTATTTATTTATATATTATATATATATATATATATATATATATATATATATTTATTATTTATAAAAAATAAAATTAAAAAAACACATATTGCCCTACATACAGTATGGCAATGGACAGTGTCAGCAGTGCAGAGGTTGGTGTCGGTAGAGCAGTGGACAATGTCAGTAGGTCAGTGATTAGTGTCAGTAGTTTGTTTTTAATTACTTACTTTTTTTTATTATTATTACTTACCTTTTTTTATGAAATTTTTTTACATTTTTTTTTTTTTTTTTTTTTTTTAGGAGCCCCATTGGAGAGCTTTGGTGAATTATCAGGGATCTAAAAAGACCCTTGATGTCTCACTATTGAGACAGAGAAAGGGACTGAGGACAGAGATTCCCTAGTCCCTTTCTTTGCAGCCAAGCAGCAGGGGGAATCTGAGCAATGCTGCCTTTGGGAGGTGCCCGGGCACACCCTCTGTGCACACCTACGCACCTGCAGCTTTTCTGAGCCATAGACTTCTATTATATATAGCACTGAGCCATATACTTCTATTATATCCTGCTAGTGTGGTACGCTTTTTGAAAA
The DNA here is from genome assembly GCF_037356315.1 of Lithobates pipiens. Taxonomy (NCBI): domain Eukaryota; kingdom Metazoa; phylum Chordata; class Amphibia; order Anura; family Ranidae; genus Lithobates; species Lithobates pipiens. Next base: position 15,733,098 of record NW_027507825.1, read on the forward strand.
GGTGTACAACACCCCCAAGTTGTAATTGTTGGTTATCCTCGCGCTACAATGGTTAATTAAAAAGAGCTAATATGGTTGCAGCAAACCACCGGCAGAGGTGCAAACCCTCCCCTCAAGTGATACTAATAAAAAAGAATGGTGTTGCGCTCCACACAAAATTAATTAAATTAAATAATAGTGAATAAATAAACGCATACAAAATCTGAAAGGCACACCTATGCGATTATAGTAAGCGATTAATTTAAACTATATCTATATGCATAAAGTCATTTATAAAGTGACTAATGAGGTATTTAGAATATACACATATTCCCAATAACATTTATAAAGTGATCAATAAAGGATAATCTATGTATTCCTAATAAAGTGCAAGTGAAGCAATAAAAAACCCGCAGGTAATAGTAATAGTAATCCAGAAAGGTGTACAATCCAAAATGTGTCTCAATCCATAAAAGTGCATCCAAGTGAAAAGAATAATATAAATGTGTTGAAAGTTGTATAAAAGGTAAAATCCAGCAAGTAAAATCAAAAAAGACAATATAAAAGTATATAAAAAATATTATATATAAAAAATATAAATAAGGCTAGATATAAACCACAATCCAAAAAATTCTTTACAGTGTCTCTATTTGTTGAAAAATTGACAATCCATATCAGGTCATGCAAATAAGTGAATCCACACTGTGCTGTGTAAAAGGTTAATTCTGTGAACAGACATGGGGTAATTCCACCGGTGATCTTACAACTCCTCAAAGCAGGTGCTCACACACTGAGTGCAGTGGGTACCTTACCTCACTGCTGTCAGTTAGACAGCAATATGCTCCAATGGATAGGTGTGTATCCTCAGTTGATATAGGCCCAGCAATATGCTCCAATGTTTAAGGTGTATGTCCTCAGTTAACACAGGCACCCCAGGCAATTCCCTCCAGGTACTCAGCCATGGACCACAGATCAAACCCGGAAAAAAGAAAAGGGGCTCCAATAGTGAAGTAATGTCACACAGATTTTATTATAAAAAGGACAAAGTCCTGGGTACTCACATTTAGTAATACAGTAAAAGCGTTACAGCTAAAAAACAAATGGACTCCTCGTTCGTACCCCGGACGTCGCTTCCGGTATCCTCCTAGGCAAATCCTACGCGTATCGTCATTGATCACGTGACTTCATCAGGGACCCCCAAGTTGTAATAGAAGTCTATGGTTCAGACAGTGCAGCTAACCTGCAGGAAAGTAGCTGCGCACCCACAATGCAGGTAAACCACAGCACCTCAGGGGGCTCAGAACAGTAAGGGCTCTTTTACATTTGCGGTTGGGGGGCAGTAAAATCTCATAGTCCCTTGTGGCCCGTGACCGGTTACCAGATCACTTAAGTGGCCCCTGAGTTACATATTCCACCTGTAGCCGTTTAATTCCCATCGAGCAGATCAGCCCCATGTGAAAGGGGCTTTAAAGGGAGGATGAGATCACATGTTATAGCAAATTTCTAGAAAATTATTATCATTATACACGATTTATATAGCGCCAACAGTTTACACACAGAGCTTTACAATGTAGAGGGGGGACAGCACAATTATAGTACAATACAGAAGGGACCCGGCTCATAGAGCTTACATTCTAAAGGGAGGGGGTGGTGGTAGAAAAAGGTAATAGATGTGGGGAATGATTTGATGGGGGTGCCAGTTAATTCCAAGGGGGTTCACATACTTTCTTCCTACTGTAAATGGACATATTGCTAAAACTGACATTGTTGATGAAATAGAAGCACATTATGTGCTACAACCCTTTAGATTGGGGAAAACATTTATTACCTCCCAGCGTAATTTTTACTTTGGGCAGAAACAAATTGGCTTCCTTTCTAAAGCGGATGGGAAAGTTGAGGATTTCTCCATCTGCTGGAATGCGCTGGGGGGGGGGGCACGACTTTCACCTAAACCTGAATATGAAGGAGCGCCTGCTGGGGGAAGAAACAAATTCCAAGCATGCTGCTGCTATTTTTTTTGTCCTGGCCAATTGTATGTATATAGGTAAAAAAAAAAAAAAAAAAGAAAAAAAAAAAGAAGTTTAGGGAGTTTTTGTAATATTATGAGCCCTCCTCCTTCCTGAATATACACAGCCCGGAAGGAGGGGGGAGACAGTTGCTGTGATTGATCATTATCATTAAAAGGGCCAGTTCACATCTGAAGATCACAGGTGGATCACACAAAAAAAATTGCGCATGCACGAATTTTCAAAAACACCATTGCCTGGTACCGCAGTGGAGACGAGCACACTGCATTTATGATGTTGTTAACAATATATTGCGGGAGCCAATGGCTGCACTGCTATCAATCTATCCAATCAAGAGCCGAGAACCCTGGGCATAGGATTGCATTAAGGCTGGGTTCACACACGGTGACGAGATCGGATGTGATTCGCACCGCACTGCAGTGCAAATCACATGCGATCTCTGTGCGATGCGAGTTCAGCCATACAGATAGTATGGCTGAATTCGCATCGCATCCGGCCCAAACTTGCACAGGACCCTTTTTTTGGTCCGCAGTAGAATCGGATCGCATGGGTGTTCACACCATGCGATCCGATTCCTGTCCGAGTTTGCAGATCGCACTGCAATATGCAAACTGATCTGGGGGTGTCATTAACATTTCACTGACGCTCCCAGCAGTTCGCATAGGGCAGTGTGAACTGCCGCCGCGAGGCATGCGATGTAGGAATCCGCAGCGTTTCCGCATTGCAGCAGTGTGAACCCAGCCTTAAGGTGAAAAAACATGAGGGTTTACAACCCCATTAACTGGTTGCTGCCCACCCACCGTCCCAGAATGGCTGTTCTCGCGTGCAGCGATCGCGCCCATGCCATGTTGTTAGGACACAGCACAACCCCGATCTGTGTAAAGAGCCACGTCCGCGTGATCGATGTGATTGGCTGTGTCCAATTACAGTCGCTCACATATAAAACACTGAGATGCAGGCAATTGGCTCTCCTCTCCTCACACTGACAGAGTGTGAGGAGAGGAGAGCCGATCAGCGGCATCTACTCACAGGGGAACATCTAGGAATGTAATCATGGCACTGATCATCAGTGCCCTGATTACAATAAAGAAATATACAGTGGTGTGAAAAAGTGTTTGCCCCCTTCCTCATTTCCTGTTCCTTTGCATGTTTGTCACACTTAAGTGTTTCAGAACATCAAACCAATTTAAACAATAGTCAAGGACAACACAAGTAAACACAAAATGCAATTTGTAAATGAAGGTGTTTATTATTAAAGGTGAAAAAAAATCCAAACCATCATGGCCCTGTGTGAAAAAGTGATTGCCCCCTAAACCTAATAACTGGTTGGGCCACCCTTAGCAGCAACAACTGCAACCAAGCGTTTGCGATAACGTGCAATGAGGCTTTTACAGCGTCCTGGAGGAATTTTGGCCCACTCATCTTTGCAGAATTGTTCTAATTCAGTTACATTAGAGGGTTTTCGAGCATGAACGGCCTTTTTAAGGTCATACCACAACATCTCAATAGGATTCAGGTCAGGAATTTGGCTAGGCCACTCCAAAGTCTTCATTTTGTTTTTCTTTAGCCATTCGTTGGTGGACTTGCTGGTGTGTTTAGGATCATTGTCCTGCTGCAGAACCCAAGTTCGTTTCAGCTTGAGTACACCAACAGATGGTCGGACATTCTCCTTCAGGATCTCTTGGTAGACAGCAGAATTCATAGTTCCTTTTATCACGGCAAGTCTTCCAGGTCCTGAAGCAGCAAAACAGCCCCAGACCATCACACTACCACCACCATATTTTACTGTTGGTATAATGTTCTTTTTCTGAAATGCAGTGTTCCTTCTACGCCAGATATACTTGGACACACACCTTCCAAAGAGTTCCACTTTTGTCTCATCGGTCCACAGAATGTTGTCCCAAAAGTCTTGGGGATCATCAAGATGTGTTGTGGAGAAATTGAGACGAGCTTTGATGTTCTTTTTGCTCAGCAGTGGTTTTCTCCTTGGAACTCTGCCATGCAGGCCATTTTTGCCCAGTCTTTTCCTGATGGTGGAGGCATGAACGCTGACCTTAACTGAGGCAAGTGAGGCCTGCAGTTCCTTGGACGTTGTTGTGGGGTCTTTTGTGACCTCTTGGATGAGTCGTCGCTGCGCTCTTGGGGTAATTTTGGGCGGCCGGCCACTCCTGGGAAGGTTCACCACTGTTCCATGTCTTCGCCATTTGTGGATAATGGCTCTCACTGTGGTTCGCTGGATTCCCAAAGCTTTGGAAATGGCTTTATAACCCTTTCCAGACTGATAGATCTCAATTACTTTCTTTCTCAATTGTTCCTGAATTTCTTTGGGTCTTGGCATGATGTGTAGCTTTTAAGGATCTTCTGGTGGACCTTACTGTGTCAAGCAGCTCCTATTTAAGTGATGCCTTGATTGTGAACAGGTGTGGCAATAATCAGGCCTGGGTGTGGCTAGAGAAATTGAACTCAGGTGTGGACAATCACAGTTATAGTAGGTTTTAACAAGGGGGGCAATCACTTTTTCACACAGGGCCATGATGGTTTGGATTTTTTTTCACCTTTAATAATAAACACCTTCATTTACAAATTGCATTTTGTGTTTACTTGTGTTGTCCTTGACTATTGTTTAAATTGGTTTGATGTTCCGAAACACTTAAGTGTGACAAACATGCAAAGGAACAGGAAATGAGGAAGGGGGCAAACACTTTTTCACACCACTGTAGTGTCACAATACAGTGACCACCAATGACAGCAATCAGTTCCCATTAGACATGCCAGTCAGTGCTGGCAGTGTCGCCTATCAGTTCTGCCCATCAGTACCGCCTATCTGTGCCACCTATTTGTGCCCATCAGTCTCGCCTAACAGTGCTCAGTGCCACCATAATTGCAGCTTATTAGTGCCTCCTCATCAATGCCTACCAGTTAAGCATATCAGTGCCACCTCATCAGTGCACATCAGTGAAGGCGAAAAATTACTTAGTTACAAAATTTACTGACAGAAAAAAAAAAGTTATAAAAAGATAATTTTTTCAAATTTTTGGTCTTTTTTTTTTTGTAAAAAAATAAAAAGCCCAGTAGTGATTAAATACCACCAAAATAAAGCTCTATTTGTGTGAATAAAATTATTAAAAAAATTGACTAATGTAAAGTGGAACTCCATTGCCTAGATGTCACCTGATTGGGATTAGCTTCTCATTTTGGTTATTTGGAAATATTATAAATCATAATTTTCTATAGGATCCTAAATAAAGATAAAAAAAAAAAAAAAGGGTGGAACTCCAGATTGTTTTTCAAATTTCGGATTGAGCATGAAAGCATTAGGTTAAGAGTTATGCACACGATCGGAATGTTGGCAAGCAAAAGACCAATGAGATCTTTTCATCGGAAAATGCGACCGTGTCTATGCTCCATCGGAATTTAGCTGGCCGATTTTCCGCCAGCAAAAATTTGAGAGCATGTTCAATTTTTCAGACGGAAAAACTTCTGGACAATTGGACATTCCCCCACCTTATAAATAGACCTGATCGGGCGGCCATTTTACATTCTGTCTTTTGTCAGTGTAGGGAAAGGACGCTGTGTGGAGCAGGGACAGTCAGTTTAATCACTAGCTATTACTATTAGGTCCACAAAAGTCCTTTTAAGGACTGGTATAGGTGTACAGTATATAGGGTTGTAATACACGTATAATATACTTTCTTTCAAATATAGAAAGTATATTATGGTGCACTGCTGTGCTGCTGAGTGCTGACTGATTCTGCAGCTGTGTTTTATCAGTGTAGGGACTGAGGGACAGTTTGGTGTTTGGAGCAGGGACAGTCTGCAATTCACTAGCTACTAGGTCCACAAAGGTCCTTTTAAGGACTGGTATAGGTGTACGGTATATAGGGTTGTAATACACTTATAATATACTTTCTTTCAAATATAGAAAGAATATTATAGTGCACTGCTGTGCTGCTGACCGATTCTGCAGCTGTCGTTTCTCAGTGTAGGGAGGGACAGTTTGGTGTTTGGAGCAGGGACAGTCTGCAATTCACTAGCTACTGGCTAGCTACTACTAGGTCCATAAAGGTCCCTTTAAGGACTGGTATAGGTGTACTATTTGATGTGCAGTATATAGGGGTGTAAAAAACATTCAAATATAGAAAGCATAGTATAGTGCATTTCCACTGTGCAGCATTGTGACTGCTGAGCGGTTCTGCAGCGATACTACAAAGAGTGACAAATGCAATTAGAAAAAAGTATTATAACTGGTGTGATAGACCAGTGGCCCTCAAAAATGACAGATTGAAGCGGGTGTTATATACCTTCTTCCATCTATACTGCACTTCTCTAGAGACCTTTGTCACAGGGTCATTTAAAAAATAACAGGCAGAGGAAGAGGCAGGCCCTTCCGCAGGGGTGGTAGGGGTAGGGCAGGAGCAACAGGCTTGAGCCAAAGTGGCAAATTGCAGAAGGTGCGTTCGATTATGTCAAAGGACGCACCAGACTTGGTTGAGTGGCTCACTCAGCCTTACTCTTCTGCACCCTCTTCTTCACTCTCTGCTGTGTGCACCCCCAAAGACACTACCACCAACAACACCAACACCACCACCACCATATACCCTCCGCTTGAGTCACAGAAATTATTTTCCGATCCATCACAAGACATTGCCGATGCGCAGCCACTCTTGGCATTGGATCAGGAAGAGGAGGCAGCAACAACCGCCACTCAGCAGTCTGACGACAGTAACCATATCAAAATCAAAAAGTTTTGGAGGTACTACAGGTATTTTAATTTGATATAGCCAACATCCCAATGTTATAGAAAATCTACCAATAAGAAAACCCCTCACAATGGCAGGACTTTTTAGGCATAGACTGTGAAACTTACAACACATGTTTAAAAAAATATAAAATCATTTTATTATACCAAAATCAACAATAAAAAAAAAAAATACAAAAATACAAAATGTTCCAACTTTAAATGGAATAGATTCTTTCAATGTACAAATGTGCCCCAATTACGACAACATCATCTATACATATTCAATTATGCTTGTACTTTGCACATGATATATCCTACGCGTTACGGAGATTCTCTCCTTCTTCAGGGATCCATCATTTTTTGCAGCTCTTATTCAGAGATTTGATCTACAATAATAAACATAAATACATATGTACATGTGTAAAGGCAGGGAAAAAAAAAAAGGGAAAAGGGAGGGGAAAAAAGCCTTAATTCTCACAGATAAACATATATAGATTCGATGTGGTTCTACACCTCCAGGTACCTCTAGATATATCTACTGGGAGGGCCCCACGATAAGACCCAACATGGGGGCAAAAAGGAGGACAGCAGACGCCCCTCTTCTCATGGTCACAAAAATCGCATAAGGCACTGTGTGGAACTGCGAAAAATGTGTGTGGTCCAGGGGTCCCCCACAAAGATACGAACTGGGATCGCATGGAAATTAGAGTCTACATATAGAGAGGAGAGGAAAAAAGGGAGGTAGATGAGCATACCCAAAGAGGAATTGGACCGTGTACCATAGTGCACGATCCCCCTTAAAGTGGTTGTAAACCCTTACAACACACTTTGACCTACAGGTAAGCCTAGATTAAGGCTTACCTGTAGGTCCAAGAAATATCTCCTAAACCTATACGGTTTAGGAGATATTTGCCCGAAGACAGGCACACTGAGCGCAGCATTTCAAAGAACGGAGCTGCCGCACGTGTCGGCTCCCATGCGCATGCGCGGGAGTGACGTCATCGCGGCTTCGCCGAATGACAGCGGCGGAGCTGCGAGACCCCACCGACGACATGGATGCACCGGACTACAGGGAACAGCGGTGACTTCGCTGGCTCCTGTGTCAGGTAAGTGACACATAATGGACTACTATGCGATGCATAGTAATCCATTATGCTTTGCCTTTGCAGAGAATGAAAGAGGAAGTAAACTCATCAGGGTTTACTTCCTCTTTAATCACCAGTAAATGTGTCTCTTACATAAATATGGGCATGTCTCCCTTTACCTTGTATTTGGAAACATATCCATTCTGTGTCAAAATACGGAAGGTGTAACAAAATATATGAGCCCACCACAGGTTGGAGGCACCACCTCTGGAAACGCCCCTTTATTTGTCCCTGAAACAAAGAGCCAGAGATAGTGCTACTAATGGTGTAGACACACCACACATATAGCCTCACCAAAAAACGCCATTGATTATTTAAATATTCAAAAATAGCTTACCTTCAAGATCTTGCCATTCAGGCACACTGCTAAGGAGAGTAGATGAATTCAGGCAGAAAAGAGCCCTCCCAGTGTCACCGAGATCTACGTGCACTGTACTTGGCTTTCACTCATTTGTCCTCTGTTTGTGCTGTTCAATGGCTCATTTAAATACACCTCCTCTTCCTCATTATCCCTCCCAGCAGGTGAGAGTGATAATTACCGCCCTCATCTGCTGACTCCAAACATGTCCAGAGGTGGTCCCCCGAGTGTGCGGCGCACCGCGTCACCCCCTCGCCCACACTCCGAATGGCTGTGCGGGGGGGAGCGACGTCATGCGTCACGTTCCCACCGGCACGCGTGCGCACCATATGCGCTGGGATTCCCCGTTGACTTTGTGTATGGGGTGGGTCCTGTCTCACAGGACTTCAATCCCCATAGTGCCCTGCATTGATCCTGGGAGCAGGGCATTGGGTAAATACCGCAGTCACCTGCTCCCGATGTGCGCTCACAAGTACTGTACCCGGCCACCTCCCCCGGCAGCAATCCCATCCCGTACAGCCCACGAGTGCACCCCCGATAGTGCAGAAGCACATCCCACCACATGGGATCTATTCCATGGACCACCATACTTGCTGCCAAATATAGGGGGCCGGTATGGCAGAAAACAAGCCCCGCGGGTGGCCACTCCAGTGTCCCCCGCACAGCATCCGCCCAAACCCTCCCCCCCCCCGCGTGCCGGGATCGCATCAGGGTGGACCGTAACCAGATCAGCCCAAGGAGGAGGTTGGTCCCCCGTGTTGCTGCCTACTCCGAGATCTCTAATTATAGCAGTGGGGAAGTGACGTCGATGATGACGTGTCTAGTGATGTCACGTGGGTGCCCACAAGAGAGGAAGAGGAGGGGAGTTCAGAGGGAGATATGGACCAGCAGATAGGGAGGAGAAGCAGGCGGAACTTAAATTGCACAGGAGGGACAAAGCAGACTGCTAATGTATCAGGAGCGAGGCATCAACCATGTACGGTCACATCTGGCGCTCCCAGGCCGCCGACACATGGCTCCGAAGTGTGGGCTTTTTTTTAACGTGTCCGCTGCTGACAATAGTTTTGCCATCTGCAGCCTTTGCAGTCAATGCATAAGTCGCGGTAAGCCCAACACTCACCTAGGGACGACCGCCTTAAGAAGGCACATGAGGTGCCATCATCGAGCCCAGTGGGAGCAACGGAACCCACAAAGCCACACTCCAGGCTCTCACCATCCAGCCTCGTTTTCTACTTCTCCTTCTCCTCTCTCCTCACAATTGTCCTCTACTCCACCTTCCATCATGCCGTCCTCACATTTTTGTGCAAAAGAGCAGGCTTCTGTGGGCCAAATGTTCGAGCGTAAAAAAAATGATGACGCCGGCTAACCCTCTTGGCCAACGATTGACGGCTGGCTTGACAGAACTGATAGCCCACCAACTACTGCCGTATAAACTGGTGGACTCGGAGGCCTTTCGAAAAATTTGTGGCCATTGGAACACCACAATGGAAGGTCCCAGGAAGGAAGTATTTCTCACAGAAGGGCATCCCAGAGCTTTATGGCCATGTTCAGCAGCAAGTGAATGAATCTCTGGCACACAGTGTCGGTGCCAAGATACATCTGACCACAGACACATGGTCTAGCAAACACGGGCAGGGAAGGTATATAAACTTTTACTGCCCACTGGGTGAACCTTCTGACGGCCGTCAAGCATGTAACCCGTGGCACCCGTATAGATTTGGTTTTACCGCCACGGATTGCATGCAGGCCTGCTTCCTCTTCTCCTCCTCCTACTCCATCCTCCCTTTCCTCCTCGGCTGACTCCTCATTTTCCGCTGCGCCGCCCCAAAATCCCCAGAACCTATTCGACATGCCAGGTGAGACGTTGCCATGCTGTGCTGCGTCTGTTGTACCTGGAAGCCAAGAGCCACACTGGCCCTGAACTCCTTTCAGCTTTGCGTTCACAGGCAGATCAGTGGCTAACACCGGTCAATTTGACAGTTGGAGCGCGCCGCTGTCAACGGAGATATGACGCGAGTGGCGGCTCCCGTGCGCATGCGCGACGTCATCGCGGCTTCGAATGACAGCGGGGGAGCAGCGAGACCCACGAGAAGATGGATGCTCCGGACTACAAGGGACAGCGGTGACTTCGCTGGCTCCTCTGTCAGGTAAGTGACACAATGGACTACTATGCGATGCGATGCATAGTAGTCCATTATGCTTTACCTTTGCAGGGAATGAAAGAGGAAGTAAACTCATCAGGGTTTACTTCCTCTTTAAACTTGGTCGTGCAGCGATTCGTTGTCAAATACCCTGGGGTCCAGGACATCTTGCGGCAGGCAAGGAAAATCTCGGCCCATTTCAGAAGATCTAACACGGCCATGGATCGCCTTGCTGACATTCAGTGGCGACACAATCTGCCGGTCAGACGTCTTATTTGCGATTGTTCAATGCGATGGAACTCAACCTTCTATATGCTCGATAGGCTGCTCCAGCAGAAAAGTGCAGTTAAAGACTACCTGTACGAACTCTGCAGCAGAACAGGTTCTGGGGAGCTTGTTTTTTTTTCACCACACCAGTGGCTGCTCATGCGCGAAGCATGCAGACTTCTGCGGCCATTTGATGAGATCACCAAACTGGTCAGTCGCAGCCATGGCGCCATCAGTGACATCGTATCTTATGCCTTCTTTATGGAGCGTGCATTGTGTCGTGTCATTGATCAAGCCGTGGAGGAGCAGGAGCAGGAAGATGAGGAAGTCTCAATGCTGGATGAATTCCCAGGGGGGGCTACTCTATCTGAGACAAGTCAACAACAGGAGTCTGAAGAGGAGTCAGAGGAGGATGGTGATGGGGTGGATGAGGAGGAGCAAGAAGAGCATGCTTTAAACATTTCTGGGATCCCTGTTGTGCGTGGATGGGGAGAGGAGAGCGAGGAGGACGACGTTATCCTGGATGATGAGCAGGAGCCAGGCCACCACACCACTTCCAGTTTAGTGCAAATGGGGGCCTTCATGCTCCAGTGTTTTAACAGGGATCCCCGTATAAAAAGCATTAATGTCAGGGACAAGTACTGGGTGGCAGCATGCTTAGATCCCTGGTACAAACACAAAATGGCAGAAATGTTACCACCATCACAGAGGGCTGTCAGAATGGACACTTCCAGGCCTTGCTTCGAGAAATGCTGCATTCTACTTTTGCGTGCGCTGGCAGAGGAATTCCCACTCCCAGAGAAAGAGTTGCGGGTACCAATCCAACAGCGCCTGCAAGAAGAGGGCGGTTTGAAGATGTGTTGGTCACTTCTGATATGAGATCATTCTTTCAGCCGACCCATCGACAGGTCTTATCCGGATCCAGCATCAGGGAACGCCTAGACCGACAGGTGTCCGACTACATCGGGTTAACGGTCGATGTGGACGCTCTGAGGAGTGATGAACCCCTGGACTACTGGGTGGGCAGGCTTTACCTCTGGCCAGAGCTTGTCCAATTTGCAATGGAACTTTTGGCTTGCCCCTCATCCAGTGTCCTGTCCGAAAGGACATTCAGCAGGGGGGGATCGTGACCGATAAGCGCACTCGCCTAGCTCACGACAGTGTGGACTACCTCACATTTATAAAAATGAATGAGGCATGGATCTCGGAGGAATTCAACACCAGTGACCAGTAGACCATGTATATGCATAACTATATTAAGATTTATATAATCTAGCACACGGACCTTTTTTCTACCTTTGGCTCACTTCCTTGTACAAAAAAAGCACACCGTACTATATGCCCATACCCTCCTGTTTGAACTGGTTGAGCGGTGTCATATTTTTGGGTCCCGCAGCGAGTTGCTGGTATCAGTGCTCTCTCTCTCTCGGTGCTGGTGTGCTGTCAGTGCTCTCTCTCTGTGCTGGTGTGCTGGCGCCAGTGCTATCTCGGTGCTGGCGTCAGTGCTCTCTATCTCGGTGCTGGCGTCAGTGCTCTCTATCTCGGTGCTGGCGTCAGTGCTCTCTATCTCGGTGCTGGCGTCAGTGCTCTCTATCTCGGTGCTGGCGTCAGTGCTCAAGTCTCTATTGCGACGCTGGTTTCAGACAATGAGGGAGATAGCAGTGGAAAAGCCAATCAGCAGGCAGTGCCAGCACCATGGCTGAGGATCAGCACTGGACTGGCACCTCCGGACCACCACAGTGGAGCCCTGCATTGGTGGGGGGTAAGGGCCGGGCAGAGGGAGGGGCTCAAGCACAGGTTGACACACTGGGACACTGGCACAGGACTGCGCTGCCCTGACTGTGGCACTGATCATCTCCTGCACCCCCTTCATAGCCTGCCCTGACCTTGCCTCTCCTCCATGGCATTCATGGCTCCTGAATTGTCAAAATTTCACAGATAAAAAAAGAATGCTTGTCGTTGTCGATCCCAGATTCACTTAATACTTCTGGTATGTCAGTGTCCATGTTGTGGGACTATGTGTGCATAGCTAGTAAGTATTTTGTGGCTGAAAATATGACCTGGAGGTTTTTAAGGTTCGCCTGCCATTAAAGTCAATGGGGCCCGCCGCAAACCTTGCGGTTCGTGAACTTTTGGCCACGTTCGCGAAACGTCCCGGAAGTTTATCCATCACTACTTGGGGGCACTTGGCAGAATGGAGGGGCCACTGCAATGGGCGGGCAAAAATGAAAGGTTTTTTATTAAAAACAAAAAAAAAACAGCCGCTGGGGGCGAAATGCATCTGAGGGACCTCTCCTGCGGGTGTAGAGCATAGCTGAAGCCATCCCATACTACCTGCTTCGGTTTTGGTCACAGCGAGTCCAGTGTCCTAAGTGCGATCAGCTGCCATTTTTTTCTGTAGCAAGTTGAAGCCTGACAATCTATTTTGTGTGATCTGCCCCAGTTCATTACATAATGTTGGCTGATATCGGAGCATTTGAATGGTACTTTACGTTTTGGTCTACATGGACAGCGTTGTTTTCACCAACATGTTTTTTTTTTTTTTTAAAGGGACTATTAGGTTATAGTCTCTTTTGGTCTTTGATTTTTCACGTTGGCTCTCTTCTTCCTGCATACAATAGTTCTTGCTAAGTTAGCATTCTGTTGTTGCTTTTTAAGACTTGATATTGGTAGATGCACTATGAAGTAAGTATTCCTTCTGTGGGTGTAATACCAAATGTAGGTGTAGCGTAGGCAGCGGCAGGACAAGGTCAGGGCGAACGTGCCAAATTGCACAAAACACTTGTCTACAATGTAAAGTAGTGAGTGTACAGCTTGTATAACAGTGTAATTTTGCTGTCCCCTCAAAATAACTCAACACACAGCCATTAAAGTGGTTGTAAACCCTTTACAACCACTTTAAACTACAGGCAAGCCTATAATTAGGCTTGCCTGTAGCTGCACTGGATATCTCCTAAACATGCATGGTTTAGGCGATATCCCTGTATTTGCATGTGCCGACATCATGCGGCACATGCACACTTTTTTTATTTTTTATTTAAATTTTATTGGGTTTTACAGTTAAAAACAACAAAATAACAAGCAGGGAGAGTAACGAAAAAGGAAAAAATATGTTACATATACAAAACAAGCCACCAATGCAATGTATAAAAAAGAGAACAAGCATACAAAACAAATGTTCTTTACAATACAATCAGTGACCTTTTATCTTACTTACTTACTTTCCTTATATTTCCTATCTTCCCTCCCCGCCGCTTTCTCAATATATACCCTAACCCCCCACCCAACCTCCCCCCGTATTTGTTGGCCCTTCCTCCTTAATTTATTCTATTAATAACTGGATGTAGGTTTCAGTCCTTTTGAATGATCTCCATTTTTTCCATACTGCCCAATATTTGTTAATTTGTTTATTCTCCATTTTAACGAAATATTCCATATTGTTAATATATTCAATTCTCTGCACCCACTCTCTAATAGTGGGTTTTTTGACTTGTGTCCAATTTACCGGTATCAATGCTTTTGCTGCGTTAAGCAAAAAAACTACCAACGTATTAATTTTTTTAGTTTTTCCTTTATTATTTTTCGTTTGTGAATTACCACTTGTATCCTCTACTCCATAGAACAAACATTTCAATGGGCAGCATGGTATTTTTTCTCCGGTTATTATTTCTATATAGGCTAAGAACTCCTGCCAATATAGCTTTATTTCTGGACATTCCCACCAAATATGAAATGCTGTTCCAGGCAGGGCTGGTGCAAGAATTTTTGACACCCTAGGCAAAACCTTATTTCGGCGCAACCCCCCCCCCCCCCCAATTAGCTCTGCCCCTGTAGATTTTTGCTGCACCTCTCCACCTTTTCTTTAGGCCATGATCAACAGGCCCACACCTGCATCACTGGACCCGGCCTGAAGACAAACAGTGGTGGTACCGGCTTGCTTCCTCATGCCAGCTGTGGTCTGCAGGTATAGGGACAGGCTAGGGTAGTGTAAGGGCAGCCTAGGGTATTATACGGACAGGCTAACTGTGCAACTACTACACTAACAATGCCTAAATAATAATAAATGCACATTTTTTTACCTGCAAAAAGATCTGCATTTATTATTTCTTTACAAAGGTGAACTTGAACCTCCACGCCTTAAATCACCCCAATTCCTGTATTCTCAGGCCTAAGATCACCACAATTTGTCCACCTTTACCCCTTTTTAACCCCCCCTCCCCCCACAAGCACATAATTTCCTCTTTGTACCCCCCCCCTCCACACACACACACACACACACACACCTATTCACTTCTGGACACTTGCCCCCACATATCTGTTCCCTCTGTACCCCCCCCCCCCACACATCTGTTCACCTCACACACATCTGTTCCCCTCTGTACCCTCCCCCACATGTCTGTTCCCCTCTGTATCCCTTCCCCATATATCTGTTCCCCTCTTTACCCCCCCACATATCGGTTTCCCCCTCTTCCTGTTGTAGCCGACAACTCTTTTTTCTACTGTACTGAAATCCCAAGCAGTGTTATCAGTCTTTCCCAGTTCTCCCGTTAGCCCCCGTACACACGGTTGGATATTCTGCCAACCAAATCCATCGGATTTTGTCCGTCGGATTGTGTCCGAAACTGTTGTAGTGTTGCGTACACAAGGTCGGACAAAGTTGTCGAAAAATCCGATCTTTCAGAACGTGATGACGTAATTTCGTTACGATGGGACTACGTTCAGGCTAGTAGCCAATAGCTTTGGTGTAGGAATTTGATCTGAGCATGCGTGGCACTTTGTCCGATCGGAATTCTCTACACATGATCGGAGTATGTCCTATCAGACCATTTTGTCGGAAAATATTTCCAACAAGTTGGAAAATTTGGTCCGACGGATATTCCAACGGAAACAGTCCGATGCATACCACACACAGTCGGATTATCTGACAACACGGTCCGATAGGACACATTGCGACTGATTCTCCGACCGTGTGTACAAGGGCTTAGACTACTGAATACCTCAACCTTATGGTATGGAGATGAGGGGGAGGGGAGTATTCTATAGTTCAGTAGGGCTTAACTCAGACCTTTGAATTCCTATTAATACTGTATCCTATCTTTGCACAGGTTCCCAGGAATACATTATAATCCATTGAGATTGTCAAGAGGAGAGATATGGTACCGGAACCACAAGGACATGGGAAACGGAACAGAAGAAGACGATATTAACGCCACTTATTGCACAATTAACCACAGCATACACCAAACACTGTTCCCAATCGTGTACATCACCGTGCTCACCATTGGTCTACCAGCAAATTGCGTGTCTTTGTACTATGGCTACCAACAGATCAAAGCCAAGAACGAACTGGGAATATACTTGGTCAACCTGACCCTGGCCGATCTTCTCTACATCTTCTCTTTGCCCTTCTGGCTTCAGTATGTCCTCCAACATGACGACTGGACTTATAATGAGACCATGTGCAAAATCTGTGGCATTCTCCTCTACGAGAACATATACATCAGTATTGCCTTCTTGTGTTGCATCTCCATGGATCGGTACCTTGCTCTGGTACACCCTTTCCGGTTCCACAAACTCCGGACCATGAAAGCGGCTACTATAATCAGCCTGGTCATTTGGCTGAAGGAACTACTGACCAGTTACATCTTCTTTGCGCACGGGGAGGTCAGCAAGGACCCAGACAGCCACATAGTCTGTTTTGAACACTACCCCATCAAGAACTGGGAGCACAGTATTAATTATTATCGGTTCTTCGCAGGTTTCCTCTTCCCAATTTTCTTACTCTTGTTTAGTTACTGTAAGATCTTTAAAGTGGTTCGAAAGAGCCAAGGTACGCAGCTCAGGAAAAAACTGCAGATCAAGCAGCTGGTCCTCAGCACAGTCGTGATTTTCTTGGTCTGCTTTGGCCCCTACCACATCCTGGTGGTCGTTCGGAGTTTGTTTGAGAAAACCTGCTCCTTTGCTTCAAAAATTTTCAATGTGTACCACTTCTCACTGCTTCTCACCAGCTTCAATTGTGTGGCGGATCCCATGCTCTACTGCTTTGCAAGTGAGAACACCTACAAGGACTTTGTGAAGTTCAAAGACTCGTGTATTTCCTTCATCAGATGTGTGAAGGCCAGCAGCAAGGACACATACGAGCTGAACCTTACAGATGTCTCCAACGCAGAGAATGGCAGGATTAAACCTCCACCTGCTGAAAATGAGACGAATATCTTGTGCAAACAAACAACTGGTGTCCAAAATGAGACAGAAACATCTTCTGTCCCTCAGTTATAGCAGGATGTAATATTAAAAATGACTCCTTCATACAGTGTGTGTGCTGGGTGTAAATTCTAATTTGATAAAGACTCTTTATTTAATGCAGGGCAGCGGTCTCCAAGCATTTTAGTACAAGGGCCACATATTTTATAAATAGTTGCAGGGTGAAAAAAAAAGGGGGGGGGATACCCATCAGAGACCCCCCCCCCCCTTTCCCACCTCAGTGTGCATCTTCTATCTTGGTTCCCATCAAAATCCCCCCTTATATCAGAGTCCTACCTTACATCAACGTCCCCACCAGATTCCTTTCACCTCAGAATCGTCCTTAAATCTGGGTTCTCATCAGACTCCTTCCCTTACATCGGGGTCTCCATCAGATTCCCACCTTACATCAGAGTCCCAACATACATCAATGTTTCTATCCCAGTTTACCTCAGAGTTCCACCTTATACCTGGGTTCCTATCAGAATCCCCCCCTTCTCCCCCAAAACTTACATCAGGGTCCCCTATCAGAATCCCCCCCTTACATTAGACATATGGGGTTCCCTTTAGAGCTCCCCCTTTCCTCACATCAGGGTCCCTTTCAGAGTCTCCTTTTCCTTACATCAGGGTCTCCATTATAGTCAGGGCCATCTTTAATAGTGATTGGACCCTGGGCAAATGTTTTCTTGCCCCCCCGCCATACAGTTTTGCTCTCCACCTGCTCAGAGACATACAATAAATAGCAGCTAGACTTAAAAGCAGTTTACTGTATCAGATCAGGAAGCGATTGCGATTGGTTGCCAGAGGTTACAGTGTATCATTACCTTTACTGACTGGTTGCTAGAGGTTACATCACACATTGCAGCTCACTGATTAGTTGCTAGATGTTACAGCAGATGTTTGTTGATTGCTTGCTAGAGATTATTGTACAGTAATACTGCTTACTGATTGGTTGCTAGAGGTTACAGCACATCATCTCCTCACTGCATGGGGCATGATATACATATGAATGCTGCCTTTATTTACATATCTATGCTGCCAGATGCAGCCATTTATATATGAATGCTAGTTATTTACATGTAAACACAGGGTCTGCAGGTGAGTCAGCTGTACACAACAATAAGGCAGAGCTGGGCAGCATTAATAGCAGCACTTCACACTGAGATATCAGGACAAATCTAGGGACTAAAACTTCAAGGGCCAAGGGAATTTAAAAACTGGGATAGTTGGCAAGTATGAGGCAGCTGCTTTGGGGCCCACAACAATGACAGGGCCCAGGGCAGCTGCCCCTTTTGCCCTGCCTTAAAGACGGCCCTGATTATAGTTCCGCTTTACAACAGGAGTTACTCACATCAAAGTCCCTTGTTTCTTACATCAGGGTCCCTTTCAGAGCCCCCTGTTCCTCACATCAAGGTACCCTTTAGAGCAGTGGTCATCATCCCTGTCCTCAGGGCCCACTAACAGCCAAGGTTTTATGTATTACCTTGAGGAGATGCACATTAAAATACTGCAATCACTGAGCAGCAAATGATATCACCTGTGATTTCAGTTATCTTGCAAACCTGGCCTGTTAGTGGGCCCTGAGGACAGGGTTGATGACCGCCGCTTTAGAGTATACCGTTCCTTACATCAGGGTCTCCATCATCTCCATCACAGTTCCTCGTTCCATACATTAGGGTCCCTTATAGAGCCCCCTGTTACACACATAGCTAGACATGTTCACAACCTGCACGTTCAGAGCCCGCCAGGAAGTCGGCACTGCACAGCGCTAATCACATGTAAGGATGAGCTCCGGCATGTTCACACACCCCACACACAGAGCCCGCCAGGAAGTCGGCACTGGGCTAATCACGGGCAGGGAGACACTTCCCATTTTCTGCAGCCACGCATCTGGACAATGTCTGCGATTAGCGCAGCGCCGACTTCCTGGCAGGCTCTGCACGTGGGGTATGCGAACATACCTGAAATATAAATTATACACACACATCCCAAGGTTGCCACCTCATCCCTTTAAAACCAAACACATATGAATTACACAGGTTCTGAGGCCAATTTAATTCAGACAAGGCACCAAGTGAGTTTAATTACCACCTTACTCAGTCACACAACCTGTGTAATTAATAGGTGTTCGGTTTTAAAAGGGATGAGGTGGTGTCACTTCGCATTCAGCTACCCATCACATTTTGTCAACACAGGGCCGCTCACCATGCTTCGCTTGGCATAATTATAATCGTACTCTATTGCCACTTGGATGGTGGGGCTTGAACCTGGACTCAGGGCTGTGGGCACAAAATTCTGCGCAAAGCACAGATCGCTACAGTGTTGGAACGCATATGGCGGCGTCGAGCATGCGCAGTCGTGATGGGTCGCCATATGTGACGAAACAGTGGCAATCCACACACACACACACTAAAACGTTTGCTTTTTTCATAAAATTTGCCTATGATTAAAGATCAGTGAAAGCATATAAGTACACAAAGAAGCTCAATTATAGAACAAACCTGCAGGCCTAAAAACTGGGTCTAAGTAAAAAATAAATATTTCCAATATAATGCAGCATTCAACTTCATCCTAGACCTATGAAGAGTAACAGCTGACACAAAGCATTCCCATACCTTCTACTCAGGAACCATCAGGCCAGGAATTCAGGTAACAGGGCAACAGTTCAGATGTGCTAATTGGGCAATAATTCAATAATAAAAAGAGTACATACCATAAGCAGACAGCACTGTAGGCAGAGCAGGCTTGCTGGTATTTGTGGTGCAGCATTGCAGAGGTAGGTAGAGCAGCAATGAGACTGGTGCCAAGCAGGAACAGGTTAGGGCAGCCAAGATGTAATGGTGAGTCCGATAAGACAGCAGGGTGAAGCTGAAGTGTAGTCTAGACAAGCTGGGTCAGATATATGCATAGAACAAATCCAAATGGTACCAAAACAGCAGGGTCAGAAAAAGTCGGGGCATTTGTCGTATACACAGAGCAGGTACAGGCCAGTTCATACGTGGTATACACAGAGCAGGTACACGGCACTTCATAAGTGGTATACAAAGAGCAGATCTAACCCAGGTCATACGTGGTATACACAGAGCAGATCTAAGCCGGGTCATAGGTAGGGTTGCCACCTAAACCCGAACACATATTAATTACACGGGTTCTGAGGCTAATTTAATTGCGATATGTGTTTGTTTTCAAAGGGATGCGGTGGCAACCCTAGTCATACGTGGTATTCACAGAGCAGATGGAAGCGGGTCATACGTGGTGTACACAGAGCAGATATAAACTGGATCAAGCAAGAGCACACAAGGCAGCATTTGGTATCACAAGTATTGATGCTGTATGAAGACAGGTGTTTTAAACTTGAGCACTAATGAGCCAATCACTGTCATGTTTCCAGGCAAGGGCTGTCTCAGGTGAGTTTTGCTCAGTCGCTTGGTTTAGCCTTTCCACTATTGCGACCCTGTCGTTTTTTATTGCTGCAATTTTGATGCAACTTCAAGCAATGCCTGTGTGTTTTTTGAGGTCTATGGACCACAAGTCGCATTAAGGCTGGGTTCACACTGCTGCGGGGGGAGATCCGGATGTGATTCGCACCGCAAATCACATCCGATCTCCGTAGCGATGCGAGTACAGCCATACAGATAGTATGGCTGAATTCGCATCGGTCCCGCAGCAAACTCGCACGGGACCCTTTTTTTGGTCCGCAACAGAATCGGATCGCATGGGGGTTCACACCATGCGATCCGATTCCTGTGCGAGTCGGCAGATCGCACTGCGATATGCGGACGGATCTTGGGGTGTCATTAACATATCATTGACACTCCCAGCCGTCCGCATAGGGCAGTGTGAACTGCCGGCGGGAGTAATGCGATGCAGGAAAACGCAGCGGATTCGCGGCGTTCCCGCATCGCAGCGGTGTGAACCCGGCCTAAAGTGGGATCTAAAGTAGTGCAGGGCCTACTTTGAAGTTAAGAGATATGAACGGTACTTATTGGAAATCATGGGGTACGACTTGTCATGTGACTTTGCAGTCCCAAGTCGCATGACAAGTCACACTAGTGGAAAACGTAGCCTTACACTGCAGCGACCTGCGGTGTAACTTTGCCAGATGACTTCCTGGCGCCTTGAGTAATACTTTGATAAAAGTATAGAATATAAGTCGCATAGAGGTCTCCTTGAGGTAGTACAGGAACCTTTTCTAAAGTCAAAGCAAATTCAGTATTGCTAATTAACCCCTTTCTGCTGATGTAGCACATATATGCCACTCCACTGCACTGGGCTTTTTTTTCCACGGGGCCGCATCTATGCGTATATCCCTTTGTGCTGGGAGTGCGCCACACAGCGCCCTCCCAGCGCAGAGACTGGGGTCTCACCGTACTAACAATCGGGACCCAGAACTCCTGATTCCAGGTCATCAGATTGCTGTGGTAGCCTCTGATTGGTTACCACAGTTTCGAGCCTGCCACGGGGTTTCTCTCTGTGAATTGAGAGGAAAGATACAATGTAAATATATACATAAATTAATAAAAAAAGAAAAAATAATCAAGGTTTGATCTAGGTCAGTGCCAGGGTTAGTGTATGGGTCACAGAAAATCTTTTTTATGTTTGTTTAGCAAAAAATTAAAAAAACCCAGTGGTGATTAAATACCACCAAAAGAAAGCTCTAGTTGTGTGAAAAAATGATAAACATTTCCTACGGGTACAGTGTAGCATCACCGTGCAATTGCCATTCAAAGTGTGACAGCGCTGAAGGCTGAATATTGGCCTGGGCAGGAAGGGAGTGAAAGTGCCCAGTAGTTAAGCGGTTAAAGTGGTTGGAAGGTAAAAAAAAATCTTCTCTGTGCAGTCCCCCCCCCCCCAATACTTACCTGAGCCCCTTCTCGATCCAGCGATGTGCATGAGAGCCTTGCCACTTCAGGGACTCTCCCTCCCACTTGGCTGAGACAGCAGCGGGAATCATTGGCTCCCACTGCTGTCAATCAGAGCCAGGGGAGAATGGGCGCAGGGGACAAGCCATGGCTCTGTGTGTGAATGGATACACTCAATGCTTGGGTGCTCTCATTGCAAGCTGTTTGCTCTGTGGAGGAGTAAGGGGCCAAGAGCAGCAGCGGGGGACCTTAGAAGAGGACTGCTCTGTGCAAAACCATTTCACACAGCAGGTAAGTATGACATTTTTTGTTATTAACCACTTGACCTCCAAAAGATTTACCCCCCTTCATAAAATATATAAAAAACAAAACAAAAAAAAAAAAGCCTTTAATATCACTTTAAGTACAATTTGTCTTTAAAGGGTAAACTCCAAATTTGTTAAGTCAAATGGACTGATTGGATCTTGGACACTTCAATCAAAGCCAAGGCGATCTTCAATTTCAATGGCAGAGCAGTGAGCGCACTGTTTTAAAGTGGAAGTAAACTCCCCTATCGTTTTCAGCCAAGGAAGCTGCCATCTTTGCCTCTGTTTAATCTTCAACTGCTATGGTGCTGCACATGTGATTCGTTATGACACCAGCCATTGGATGGTTTGATAGTTTGGCTGAGAGCACAGCCAATGTGCAGTTAGCATTCCTGGCATGCCTTTTTTTAACTGTTTAAATCCATGGGTTTACTTCCACTTTAAGCATTAAAACCCTGGGAGCACAGCGGCAATATTTGAGGCCTCAAAACATGTTGGCTGCCTTCTGTTTTCATTTTGGCCACTTGTGGAATCAAAGACTTTTGGACTCTAAGAAACCTTTTTTTTGGCACTCCTTCTGGCTCATTTATGTGTAGATTATTCAGTTTGGGTCCCATCTGGCTCTTAGGAGGAGCCCCCGATTTTATGGAGAGCTGCCAAACCCAAGTCATTGGGCTGAGCAAAAGACTTCTGTAGTGGTACCCCCCCCCCGTAAGGGCTGCTGGATATTGTGATCCACCTGTCACCCTGCCCAGCCCAGCATTCACTTCCCAGTCACTCTTGAGACAATGAACAGTTCGTATGTTTGTTTTGTATTTTATTGGATAGGGTAGGGTAAATTACAGGATGCCCAAAGTCAATAGAAGAATCAATAAAATGATCAGATGGAACCTCTATTTACACTTCCAGACTCCTCCAGCACAACGCTTATTTGTAGAATGTTCCTCTCTCTCCTATACAATAATTGTTTCCTGGTACAGGCAGCACATGGTTAGACCTGACTCTGGTTCAAGCCAGACCTTAGCAACTGCCATTTGCAGGCAGGGACCATGGATCCCTTTAGATCCCTGCAGATGCCCGACTCTACTTCCCATGACATCACAGTCTCTCCCACTGTTATAGTTGCCAACATTGTAATAAAAAATTTCGGGACACTTTTTTGGCTGTAGATGGAGTCTTCTTATAATTAGGGGGCGTGGTATGCGCTTGTGTTGAGACATAGGCTCAAAATTAAAATAGCGCAAAAATGGGCCTGGGTTATGTAAATTGTGGGCGTGGCTTAAAGAGGAGGGCCGTTTAAAAAAAAAAAATTAAAAGTCAGCAGCTGCAAACACTGCAGCTGCTGACTTAATAAGCCGGCTTACCTGTCCAGGGCGCCCGCGATGTCGGCCGCCCGAGGCCGACCCGTCCCTCGGCTCTCGGGTCCCGGCGCCGCCATTCTTTCTAAGGGAAACAGGCAGTGGAGCCTTGCGGCTTCACTGCCCATTTCCTACATCAGGTGTCCCCCAGTGAAGAAGCCCCCCTTACATCCGGTGTCCATCGGTGGAGAAGACCCCCTTACATATGGTGTCCTCCATCGGAGAAGCCGACCTTACATCAGGTGTCACCCAGCGGAGAAGCCCCCCTTACATCCGGTGTCCCCCAGTGGAGAAGCCCCCCTTACATCCTGTGTCCCCCAGTGGAGAAGCCCCCCTTACATCCGGTGTCCCCCAGTGGAGAAGCCCCCCTTACATCAGGTGTCCCCCAGTGGAGAAGCCCCCTTACATCAGGTGTCCCCCAGTGAAGAAGCCCCCTTACATCAGGTGTCCCCCAGTGGAGAAGCCCCCCTTACATCTGGTGTCCTCCAGTGGAGAAGCCCCCCTTACATCTGGTGTCCCCCAGTGGAGAAGCCCCCCTTACATCAGGTGTCCCCCAGTGGAGAAGCCCCCCTTACATCAGGTGTCCCCCAGTGGAGAAGCCCCCCTTACATCAGGTGTCCCCCAATGGAGAAGCCCCCCTTACATCAGGTGTCCCCCAGTGGAGAAGCCCCCCTTACATCAGGTGTCTCCCAGTGGAGAAGCTCCCTTACATCTGGTGTGTCCCCCAGTGGAGAAGCCCTCTTACATCCGGTGTGTTCACCCAGTGGAGAAGCCCCTCTTACATCCAGTGTGTCCCCCAGTGGAGAAGCCCCCCCTTACATCCGGTGTGTCCCCCAATGGAGAAGCCCCCCTTACATCCGGTGTGTTCCCCAGTGGAGTGACCCCCCTTACATCAGGTGTGTCCCCCAGTGGAGAAGCCCCCCTCCCCCAGCAGTGGAGACTCTAACAGGCAATGTGGAACAATAGGCGGAGCCGGCCGGGTGCCTGCCAATAGAAATTGAGCCGCCCAGGAGGCTGACCAGCGGGGGTGGGAGGCGCCACAGCTCAATTTCTATTGGCAGCCACCCTGCATTCTGGTCTTCTGCAAAATGACGGCTGGTGGAGAAATTGTCTCTGCCGGCCATGGTCCTCTAGTGGCGGTGAAAACATGGTAAAACAAGGATTTCCCGGGAATTGCGAAAACCGGGAAAAGGGTCTGAATCCGGGGAATGTCCCGGGAAATTCTGGACAGTTGGCAACTAGGAAACTATGCACTGTCTCTACATTCATCTCAGACTGCACTCTCCCAGTCCACTTCGGCATGCCTCCCCAGCTCTCCAAACTGTCTTTTACTCACCAGCCCTTCTGGCTGCACTCTGGTGGATCCATCCTGGAGACTTGCCCGGCAACACTAGCTCCCGTTGTTTTTCTCAGTTCCTCTTTGCGCCTCCTGTCCAGATCCTTCTTTGTTTCTCAGCAAGCCTCCGACTTGCACCCAAACCCCTCAGGCTCAAAGTCACCCCCCCCCCAAGACTGGGGAGTGCCTCCAGCATGCCTCCCAACTGTCCCTGATTTCGAGGGACTGTGCCTGATTTGGAGCAATGTCCCTCTGTCCCTCTTTCACCCTCATTTGTCCCTCATTTTGGTCAGATCCATATAGGTGTATATGAAATGCACTTTTTATCTTTCAAAAAGTTTTTCCCAGTGTTAAACCTTTCATCCAATTTCTAAATTGCTGAATTTGTACATTTTAAAAGCCAATATAAAGGAATAGTAGTGGTAAAAAAAAGTCCTTGTGGATTTAATAACCTTTTTTTGGTTTATTCTCCTTTAAGGGGGTGTGGCAGGGGGCGTGCCCTATGCCTACATATGTTTGTTAGCAGGTGTCCCTCATTCCCATCTCAAAATGTTGGGAGGTGTGCTCCAGGACCCTGACAACCTAGTGGTCCATCTCCAGCTTCTTCCACCTGACAACTCCTCCCCAGCTGGGCTGCCTCTAGGTATTTAAGGAGGCTCACCCCCTGCCAATCCAGGATGGGGATTGGTCAGGGCTCCTTAGAACACCCCAGACAGCCCCACCTCTCTTCCCCTCCTTCCGTCCAGAATCCTCTAGAAGCAGAAGGGAGGTAACCGAAAGATGATGCTATCTGTGAGCCTCCAGCCTACTCTGAGCCACTCCCAGCCCACAGGGATCAAAACAAACAGGCCTAATTTACTGCTAGCCCCATTTACCTGCACTTACAAAACCTATTTTTAGCACCTACCTAAAGTAGAGAGTGCTACACTTCTATTTGTATTGGTTTAGAGATTCATGTCCAGCCCCTACCTCTCTTTGAGTTTTCACATCAGCAAGAGGGTCACTTTAATTGAATGCTCTTATCATGGCTGCAAAGCATAGTTGGCTGAACACCAAAACAGGAAGGCCATTAACGCAAACATCAGATTACATACCGGCTTCTATACCAATTCTATCCATTAACATTTAGGGAAAAAAAAGTAAGTTTTCCTATACATTAACCTCACTCCTTTAAATGTCTCAGAGTCTTCCATAACAAAAGTGATTGTTGTAAAAAGCATTAGATCCAGTTCAGGAAACCCATTAACCTTGTCTTCAATACTTCATCAATCCAAAGAACATGTTAGAAACCATGTAATGTTAATTACACATCTTTTATCTAATTTCATTCATCCTCATTGAAAGCCGGTACATATTTCCATCACGCTCTCAGGCAGAACGACTATTATTTACCACTCCCAGTGAGAGTCATGGAGTATATTCACCAATCAACATCTTGAATTTCACATAATTTTTCCTGGACACTGCAGTGATCACATTTGAGAAAAACAGAATATTCCCCTGGTCCACACCTACGTAGGTTGTTGAAAGGTGGTTCCTATCTTAGCCCCTCTTTCCTGTGCTCGAGCTGGACTTAGGTGGTCAATGGAAAAACTCTCTGACCGGTCGGGTAGTCAAGACACCATACACAAGGTGTGGATGATCAAGAATACAAAGGTTTATTCTGGCTTCACAGAATAATATGAACTAAACAAAAAGGGGTCATATAGGGGAAAGGCCCCATAAACAACCAATCACATTCAAGCATTATGTTATACAATTAATATTAACCTAAAAGATATTCATAGTATTTCTGCCTAGAGACAGACTCAACGTCACAATGTTTGACCTTATCACCTTGGCTTGAGACCTCTGGGTGGACCTCTGGTGTGATGGAGGACCTCTGATGTGACGGGTGAACCTCTGATGTGATGGGGGACCTCTGATGTGACAAGTGAACCTCTGATGTGATGGAGGACCCCTCATGTGATGGGAGGACCTCTGATGTTATAGGGGGGCCTCTGATGGGAGGGAGGGCCTCTGATGTTATAGGGGGGCCTCTGATGGGAGGGAGGGCTTCTGATGTTATAGGGGGGGCTCTGATGGGATGGAGGACCTCTGATGTAATAGTAGAACCTCTGATGTGATGGGAGGACCTCTGATGTAATAGTGGAACCTCTGGTGTGATGGGAGGACCTTTGATTTGATGGAGGTACCTCTGATGTGATGGGGGGACCTCTGATGTGATGGGGGGGACCTCTGATGTGATGGAGGACCTCTGATGTAACAGTGGAACCTCTGATGTGATTGGAGTGTCAGGAGTATGAGGTACAATACATTGTTGACTCCCGTAGGTTCCGTGGGCGCATACAGTACCTGGTGCATTGGAAGGGGTACGGTCCGGAGGAACACTCCTGGGTTTCATCCTCGGACGTACATGCCCCTGTCCTCCTCCGTGAGTTCCATAGACGGTTTCCCCTCAAGCCCGGTGGCCCTCCGAGGGAGAGGGGTCATTGAGGAGGGGGTAATGTCAGGGCTGGCTTAGCCCTTCCTTCTCTGGGCTGGCCGCTCAGCTGTCGGCTAATTGCCAGCTCTCTTCTCTCTCCACAGTTACCAGCTGTTCCTGATGATGCTCGTCTGACCTGCCTACTTAAAGCCTTCCAGCTCACTTCACCTCTGCCTTCGCCTTGGTCACATCACTAGAAACCATCTCCTGCGGTTTGTTTAGAGACTGACTTGCTGACATCCCTTCTGGCTCCTTATCCTGCTTGCTGTTGCTCTACTTGGATCCCTGACTTCTGGCCTGGCTGACTACACGATCTGGTTACTGGACTCTGGCCATGCTTGACTACGCTTTTTCTATTTACCTTTTTATTTTTATTAATAAACAAGTGTGATTTAATTGTACTTCTGTCTCAGTCTGATTCATGGTTTCTGACAGGGAGGACCTCTGATGTAATAGTGGAACCTCTGATGTGATGGGAGGACATCTGATATGACGGGGGGGGGGGGGGGCTCTGATGTGATGGAGGACCTCTGATGTGATGGGAAGTTATTTCTATTAAGGTGGTTGTGTGCATCCATCTTCCCAGGCTCAGATTTCCCATTCATAATTAACATTTATATTCTAGACTGGGATGCCTCCAGATTTTGCACACTTTTGAAGGATACCGCGACTGAAAAAAAAAGGTTGCCAATAAAGCAGTGTATTCTGGGAGCAGACACGCTATCACTGCAATGGGTAGATGACTATGCCAGTGTCTGAGATTGTAAATAGTGTTTTGGCCAGGATTCCTGTGCATATTAAGGTGATACACAATGTTCCTTATGCACAGAGCCTTAAGAACTAGACTGTAAACCATTTGTGGTTACTTGTGCATTATTTATATCTCCCAGAAACCTGATTTCCACCCACGTGGTTTGTTTTTTTCCAGGAAAGAATAGTTTGCTATGCTGTAGTCTAGTCTAGATATGGCAGAACTGGGAACTCAAAGTCTACAGTCCCCATTATATTAATAGTGAAGACTGCAGACAGCGAACGTAAAAGAGCTTTTTAACCACTTCAAGTGAATTTGTAACTTTGTCCATTAAGACAAAACAATAGGTTCATTTCAATGCAGAAGTCCCCTAGCAACATATTTACGTGTACTCGCCCACCGCTGGCAGCCCGAGGTGAAGGAAAGTTCCATGTAAGATATGAATCACTAGAGTTTTGGGCTTTGTCCTCCCCTCCTCCCCATACAATATGCTGATTGGCCCAGTGCTGACAAATGATTCTCTATACCAGGAAGTACCAATAATTTATTTTGGCTCCTAGCGCTTAAAAACAAGGATTCCAAGTATGGATATTTTTACATACTGTATATACATTTTCCAGCTTGGACCAATGTAACTATGTATTCGCCATATCTGTGGGATCCCCTGGATGCTAGAAATCACTGTAGTAGACACCTCTATTATACCACTACTACATCACTACTACAGTGATCTCTACTGGCTTTTGAGTCCCCTGCCGAGCACCTTCCCTGCTGCATTATAAACACAGGTGAAAAAATTGGTTTGTGGAGGTTATGTGGCAAGAGGTCCGTTATAGATACAGCACCTCATCCCAGAAATTGGTGACAACGGAAGCAATAATTTGAAGAGAAAAAGGGATTATCGCAGTGCCTCAAACAAAGTTGACAAACAGTTTAAATTTAAAAAAATCTTTTTCATTATACAAAGTTTATTAATTCATAAACAAATAGCACAAAATATCACAAATACATAAATAGAAAAATTATATCAAAGTAATTGTATTCTCTCCTTTCTCCAGGAAGCACAAAATTTGTAATATGTTGGGCCAGAGTGGTATGAATTAATAAACTTTGTATAATGAAAAATATTTTTTTTAAATTTAAACTGTTTGTCAACTTTGTTTGAGGCACCGCGATAATCCCTTTTTCTCTTCAAATTATTGCTTCTGTTGTATAAACACAGGTGGTCTCAACACGGGCATCATTCAGAGATTGCCTTACATTTTCTCAATGAATGCAAAGTGTTCTCTAACTGGATGAGGTGGAGAGATGGAGCAATAACGTGACCAGGAAGCTGGTGGAGATCAGCTCCTAGTGCACGGGGTCTCAAAAACTTGGGTTGAATTCATCTGGGGATGATGCCTGTTTAGGAGAAACGCGTCAGTAAAGGCTCGTTGATGCCACTGCGTTGCCATATTTTAATTCCATGCTTGTATTTGCCTGTAATATGCGAGTACCCATTTATGCTTTTAATGTTAATGAAAGTTTTAAACGGTATTTCACTATGAGGCTGTATTTTCTTTTTTGGCCTATAATATATGTGGAAGAATCTCTGTCCTCAGTCACCCCAAAAAGTGGATAGCCATTTCATCTATATTTGGGTCATCTCTCTGTCTACTCTGGTACCCATGAGAAGTTACAAGTTTGCCAGCTGTTTTTTCGTGTGGATTTACATCAATAAACTCGTGTGACTCACTAGGTATATACCTAACTGGGTCCATAACATCTGGTAAGCCTCCTCCCAAGTGGTGGTGGATTTCTGCAAAGCATTCACTGAAGTCACTATAACTTCTCAAGATATTCTTTCGTCACCATATTGTTTCACTTATGGACTCTTAACACGTTCACTTTGGTAGATATACGTCTAAAAAAAATTTTTTGTATATTTGGATATAGTGTTGTCTAAAACATTCATAGTGTAGAATCATTAATAGTGTTAGTTTATGAGGAGTTTTTTTATCACTATTAAAGTTGATTGTATATTATTATACACTGGTGAAAGATTATATAGATATTGTCATACATATAATCTAAGCGCTGCACCTTTTTTTATTATTTCACCATTTTGTTTGTTGCAGTAAGTCTGCGGTGCTGGCAGCTATTATTTATTTGTTGTTTGTGGATAGCGTGGTTTTTTCTCACTTTATATACTCCCCATCAAAGTTCCCTTTACCAGTGTTAATTTTGATGGCAAATATCGATTTAGTTTTAGCCATAGTCTTCTGACAAAAATACCATTTTCGTTTTAGTCGTATTTTGGTCATCTGAATTCTTTGAGTTTCACTCAACTAAAATAGTGTTCATTTTGACTAAAATATTTTGGTCAACAAAATTAGCATTTCCCTCTACATAAGGATCCCTATCAGGGTCCCCATCAAAGTCCCCCCTTTCATCCAGTTTCGCATCAGTGCCCCTTTTATATCAAAGTTTGCATCTACATCAGGTTCCCCATCAATGTCGTGTACACCGGTCTTCACGACTGACTTTTCGGCAGAGTTCCAACGGACTTTCCGAATGAACGGAATTGGCCACACACAATCACACCAAAGTCCAACGGATTTGACTGATGACGTACGACCGGACTAGAATAAGGAAGTTCATAGCCAGTAGCCAATAGCTGCCCTAGCGTCGGTTTTTGTCTGTCGGACTAGCATACAGACGAACTGATTTTTAGACCGGACTCGAGTCCGCCAGAAAGGTTTGAAACATGTTCTAAATCTAAAGTCCGTCTGATTTTTCGACAGCAAAGGTCCGATGAAGCCCACACACAGTTAAATTGTCCAACGGATTCTTTCTGTCGGGCCTTTGCTGTCAAAGTGCGGCCGTGTGTCACGGCATTACATAAGGGTCCCCATCAGAGTCCCCCTTACAACAGGTTGAAGTGGATATTCAGCCTCTACTGACCTGAATCCTCAGTCTGAGTACATTGAGGGTCTGCCACTTTCCCTAGCCGTGGGTTGGATAAAATCTTGTAGAAGGCCAATGCTGGCCCAGAGGGTTGTAGTTTGGAGACCCTAGAGCAGAGTCTCAACCTGCGGCCCTCCAGCAGTTGCAAAAGTCCCATGAGGCATTGCAAGGCTGACAGTTACAAGCATGACTCCCACAGGCAGAGGCATGATGGAATGTGTAGTTTTGCAACAGCTGGAGGGCTACCAGTTTGAGACCCCTGCTCTAGAGTTATCCCACAGGTAAAGAACATGCATAGTGAGATTGGTCCAAGCTGGAACAATGTAAGGCCGCGTACACACGGGCGGACTGTCTGTCCAACTTAGTCCGCTGAAACGTGTTTTAGCGGACAATCCGCTCGTGTGTGGGCTTCAGTGGACTTTTTCAGCGGACAGTCTGGCGGACTAAGTCTTTCGGAATTTCCGTAATACAGTCCATCCAAACTTGGTTTCAGCGGACAGTCCGCTCGTGAGTAGGCAAGTTGGACGGACTAAGTATGGCGCATGCTCAGAAAGGATTTACACGGCCGAAGGTTGCATTGCAGTGTATTGGATGTCGTATTTCTAGTCCCGTCGTACGTGCTGTACACGTCATCGCGCAAGCTTTCAGCGGACTGTCTGTTCATCGTGTGTGGTCAAGTCCGTTCATTCAAAAGTAGGACGGACTGTCTGTCGGATTGTCTGACGAACTTAGTTGGCCAGACAATCCGCCCGTGTGTACGCGGCCTAAGGCTCCATGCACACTATAAGCTACAAAAAAATGCCAGAAAAACGCTGGATAAAAAATGCTGATAATAGCATTTTTGTGCCAGCTTCTAGTAGCTTTTATAAGAATGAGCATTTTATTGGCGTTTCTGCAGTAAACGAAGGAAAAAAAAAAGGAAAATCTAAAAAAAAAGCTGTTAGTAGCATTTAGAAGCAGTTAGGAGCATTCAGTATATTTTTCTGCTGGAAAAACGCTCCAAGAAACTTCAAATGCTAATAGCCTAAAGTAGTGTGCATGGAAACATAGGACAACACTATTTAGCTTCTAAGCCCTTGTACACACGGTCGGAGATTCCGACAACCAAATCCGCCGGATTTTGTCCGAAACTGTTGTATACACACGGTCGGACAAAGTTGTCGGAAAATCCGACATGATGACGTTATTTTGTTACGACGGGACTGCGTTCAGGCTAGTAGCCAATAGCTTTGGTGTAGGAATTTGATCTGAGCATGCGTGGCACTTTGTCCGATCGGAATTCTCTACACATGATCGGAGTATGTCCGATCGGAGCATTTTGTGGGAAAATTTTACTGACGTGTTGGAAAACTTGCTGACGTGTTGGAAAAACAGTCCGATGGAGACCACACACAGTCGGAATATCCGACAAAACGGTCCGATCGGACACATTCCGTCGAAATTTCCAACCGTGTGTACAAGGGCTAAGAGCAGAAAAAATGCTAAAACCAGCTTCTAGGAACTTAAAAAAATGCTGGTGTGCATATGGAGCCAAAGTATGTAAAAATATTCATACCTGGAATTCTTCTTTTACAGAATGGCGAGGGAGTGAAGGAAAGATAAGCAAATGTTGTAGAGGAGCGGGGGATTTATGCCCCATTCACACCTGAGCGTAGCGTTTTCAGGCAGAAAGTCGTGCGTTTTTACCTCGATTCTGCCACAATTTTTTTGCCGTGGATTTGTACAGGTCAAAAGGACACCAATGTAAAAAAGCAGAAAAAACGCCCAAATTTGCCTAAAAAAAAACAAAAGTTCCAGAACTTGTTTGCGCTTCAGGCGTTTTGGAGCTTCTGGCTTCAGGCCTTTTTGAGTGGAGATGTGAGCCATCTCCCAAGAGAATAAATGAATTTCCCCTGCAGCGATTTGTAGCTTCAGGCTTCAAGCTACAAAATGTTCAGGTAGGAATGGGGCCCTTTCACACTGGCTGTCAGCCACGTTAGCACATTACCGTTGTATTAGCAACGCTTTTCTGCCACTAAAACAGGGCGCTTTTGACTCCCCACTAGCGCGCAAAAAAGGGTTAATAAAGCCCAAAAGGCGCCGCTGCCGAATCGATTTGCAGGCAATTCGGAAGGGGGGCCCATTCATTTCAATGGGCAGGGGCGGTGGAGGGGTGTATACCCCTCCTCCACCTCCCCAAAGATGCTGCTTGCAGGACTTTTTCTAATGCCCTGCAAGTGCACCACCCCAGTGTGGTGGAATGTGTCCTATCGGACTGTGTTGTCGGATAATCCGACTGTGTGTGGTATGCATCAGACTGATTCCGTCGGAATATCCGTCGAACCCAATTTTCCAACTTGTTGGAAATATTTC
This sequence comes from Lithobates pipiens, assembly GCF_037356315.1. Classification (NCBI taxonomy): domain Eukaryota; kingdom Metazoa; phylum Chordata; class Amphibia; order Anura; family Ranidae; genus Lithobates; species Lithobates pipiens. Next base: position 15,766,394 of record NW_027507825.1, read on the forward strand.
CCGACCGACTGGTTCGATCGGACATACTCCGATCATGTGTAGAGAATTTTGATCGGACCAAGTGCCACGCATGCTCAGATCAAATTTCCTACATCAAAGCTACTGGCTACTAGCCTGAATGTAGTCCCATCGTAACGAAATTACGTCATCACGTTCTGAAAGATCTGATTTTTTGACAACTTAGTCCGACCGTGTGTATGCAACAGTTTCGGACAAGATCCGACGGACAAAATCCGACAGATTTGGTTGTCGAAATCTCCGACCGTGTGTACAGGGACTAAGACCCCTTTCACACTGGGGCACGGTGGCGTCGGCGGTAAAACTTTACTGCCAATTTTGCGGCACTATTCGGCAAGGAAAGGAAGAAAGGGTTAAAACTACCACAAAGTGCTGCTGCAGCAGCGCTATTCCGGCGGTATAGCCGTGCTGCCCCATTGATTTCAATGGGCAGGAGCGGTGAAGGAGCGTTTTTTTCTGACAGATTTTCATACCCCTTAAAATCTTCCACATTTGTTCATGTTACAACCAAAAACAAACGTATTTTATTGGGATTTTATGTGATAGACCAACATAAAGTGGCACATAATTGTGAAGTGGAAAGAAAAAGGATAAATGGCTTTCAACATTTTTTACAAATAAATATGTGAAAAGTGGGGGGCAGGGGGGCATTTGTATTCAGCCCCCTTTACTCTGGTACCCCTAACTAAAGTCTAGTGGAACCAATTGTCTTCAGAAGTCACCTAATTAGTAAATAAAGTCCACCTGTGTGTAATTTAATCTCAGTATAAGTACAGCTGTTCTTTGAAGGCCTCAGAGGTTTGTTAGAGAAGCTTTGTGAGAGGCCAAGGAACACACCAGACAAGTCAGGGATAAAGTTGTGGAGAAGTTTAAAGCAGGATTAGGTTATAAAAAAATCTCCCAAGCTTTGAACATCTCACGGAGCTCTGTTCAATCCATCATCCGAAAATGGAAAGAGTATGGCACAACTGCAAACCTACCAAGACATGGCCGTCCACCTAAACTGACCGGCCGGGCAAGGAGAGCATTCCTCAGAGAAGCAGCCAAGAGGTCCATGGTAACTCTGGAGGAGCTACAGAGATCCACAGCTCAGGTGGGAGAATCTGTCCACAGGACAACTATTAGTCATCTCTCCACAAATCTGCCCTTTATGGAAGAGTGACAAGAAGAAAGACATTATTGAAAGAAAGCCATAAGAAGTCCTGCATGCAGTTTGCGAGAAGCAATATGTGGGACACAACAAAAAACTCAACTTTTTGGCCTAAAAGCAAAATGCTATGTGTGGCAGAAAACTAACACTACACATCATCCTGAACACACCATCCCCACCGTGAAACATGGTGGTGGCAGAATCATGTTATGGGGGTGCTTTTCTTCAGCAGGGACAGGGAAGTTGGTCAGAGTTTATAGGAAGATGGATGGAGCCAAATACAGGGCAATCTTAGAAGAAAACCTGTTATGCCACATACACACAATCGGACATTCTGACCACAAAATCTGTCAGATTTTTTTCCGTTGGATTTTGGCCCAAGCTCGTCTTGCATACACACTGTCGGACAAAGTTATCGGAAAATCCGATCGCTCAGAACGAGGTGACGTACAGCACGGGACTATAAAGAGGCCAGTAGCTTTCATCTAGTAACTTATTCTGAGCATGCATGGAACTTTGTGCGTCGGAATTGTCTACACATGATCAGAATTTAAACGATCGGATTTTGTTGTCGGAAAATTTTAGATCCAGATCTCAAACTTTGTGTGTCAGTAATTCAGATGGAAAAAAGTCAGATGGAGCCCACACACGATCGGAATTTCTGACAACACAGTCCGAACGTACATTTTCTGTTGGAAAGTCTGACCGTGTGTACAGGGCATTAGAGCCTGCAGTACCGCCATAAGGGGGGCACAGCCCATACACTTGTAAGGGGCCCGAGCGTCTTGACACGCCCTGGCCACCTGGCGGGGATGGGAGAAGGTAGGGACGGGTGCAGGGGAGCTCCGTGGCTGCTCTGGCTTTTGGAATGAAGGATGTTTTCTTCAGTCCAATCAGATCTTTGTGCAATCTTCTTTGAAATCCCCTAGCAAGAATGTGCGTTAATTAGAGAGCTGTAAGATAGGATCACTTTATACTGCAATGAGATTGTTCAAACAAATATTTTTTTTTTTTCTACATGTCTGATCTCTTCTGTAAGCAATCCTAGGGGACTCAGCTGAATGGAATTAATTAACCCTTTCCCGCCGAGCGTACGCAGATCTGCGTACTCGGCTTCCGGGGGTTATACCGGGATGATGCCCGCACCTGCAGGCATCATCCCGGTACCGTTTTTTGCAGCAGGCGATTGGCTATCCAGGCATAACAACCGATGCGGCTAAAAGTCGCTCGGCTGTTATGCCGGAGGAGTGGGAGGGGACGTCCCCGCCTCCCGCCGCTGTTACCGGTGCTCCCGCTCGATCGGGAGCGCCGATTCGTGATCCGACGCCTCCGGCTGCTGGGGAGGAACTGGAACGAACCCTTAATCGGCTTCGTTCCAGTCTTCTCATCGTAAACACGGAAGCGACGTCATGATGTCACTTCCCGTTTTACTCGGCTGCCAATGGCGCCAGTTTAAAAAAAATATCCGGTATTCAGAATCGCCGTTTTCGGCGATCTGAATACATTGAAGTGTAAAGGAGGGGTGGGGGGTCTTTTAGACCCCCGATCCCTCCATAAAGAGGACCTGTCACCACCTATTACTGTCACAAGGGATGTTTACATTCCTTGTAACAGCAATAAAAGTGATTAATTTTTTTTTTTAAAAACAATTTAGTCATTTTAAAATAAATAAAAAAATCAAAAAAAATTTTTTAAAGCGCCCGCCGTCCCCGCAAGCTCGCAAAGCAAAGAAAACGCGTATGTAAACGGTGTTCAAATCACACATGTGAGGTATCGCCGCGATCGTCAGAGCGAGAACAATAATTCTAGCACTAGACCTCCTCTGTAACGATAACCTGGTAACCGTAAAAAAAATTTAAAGCGTCGCCTATTGAGATTTTTAGGTACCATACTTTGTCGTCAATCTACAAGTGCGCGCAATTATAAAGTGTGACATGTTTGGTATCTATTTACTCGGCGTAACATTATCTTTCACATTACGCAAAAAAATTGGGCTAATTTTACTGTCTTGTTTTTTTTTTATTCATTAAAGTGTCCCTTTTCCTTTTAAAACACCGCAAATACCGTGTGACATAAAATATTGCAACAATCGCCGTTTTATTCTCTAGAGTCTCTGCTAAAAAAATATATATAATGTTTGGGGGTTCCAAGTAATTTTCTAGCAAAAAATATGGATTTTAACTTGTAAACACCAAATTCCAAAAATAGGCTTAGTCATGAAAGGGTTAATATTGTATCGATACTTATGAGATATGAAAAGATTTGATCACCATGTGCGGAGCAGACAAATATACCCTACAATTAACTTGTTTGTTTTATTGCAGGAATAAGAAAATATTGGACAATCAAAAACATTTTCATTGACAAATTCAATTCAGCTCAGATAACAGGCAAGATAAAAGGTCCATGTTTGCAAGTCTACTATTGTCCAAACGAATGTTATATTGTAATTGTGCACTGAGTGACCCGCTGGAGCTCCCAGTACAAAACAAGGTCCAGAGCTCCCGACTCCATTCACATTTTTGTTACAGAGTTGTAGATTAAATTCGAAGGCACTAAAGCTTCAGATTTTTTATTTTATTTTTTGCTGACAATTACAAAGTGATTGGTGCCAGTAAGAATGTTATATATAATATATATTTTCTATTTTTGGATTTCGTTTTTTCTTCCCAATATTTTTTTGGGGGGAAATCTTGTACGGAAAATATTTCTGTATCAATTTGCATATTGAATGTCTAAAATTCTCCATGTTTGTCATTTAGTGTTGTATATAATTTATTTTATTGTATTGTGTGCAACCTATCACCTTTTCGGTTGCTAGGCAGTTTTTCTCTGGCCATGATTAATGTTTTTTATTATTAGCCAATTAATTATATTGGACACAGATAACCTGATGACTCGCCTGTTACTAAGGCTTACCCATTGGTTGGAGAGGGGGGGGGGTTAAAAATTCTGCTCTTGTCATTTGGCTCCTATCCCTGAGGAAGTCACGTGACCAGTGACGCAACGTGTCGGATGGAGTCTTGTGATGCCATTTCCGGTGGTGTTTTATGGAAGTGCGGTGAGGAGGTGAGTGTGTCACCACTCCATTGTTTCTTACTGCGATTTTTATTTTTACTTGATGCAAGCAGCTTCTTTTACCTAATAAATGTATTTTTTTTTATTTGGCAACATTGCCATGTCTGTTCTTTGTTTCCTTTGAGCGCCATTTATACAAGAAGTACCATTTCTTGGAGCAAGCTGTTTCCTCTATATCTGGAGTTTCCCAAGATGTTTTGATACCAAGATCTGGACGCTATTCTTCGTCTTCGCTTGGGACCTGGATGTCTTTACAGATCCACCAACAGGATTCCTTATCCGATTAGCCTTGTTTGACCTTTGGATCATTTTTGGAGGTAAGCCGCAAATTCATAGATATAACAGTCGATGTTTGGATTGATGTGTTGTCTGTTTTTTCTTCTATCAAGTTACGTGTATGAGATTTTTACCTTTTATATGAACTAACTCCTACCACTGGGCTTTTAGTTTGACTTTTATCTATTTGTATGTTTTGGATACTTATCATGTTTATTCTTTAAGTATATTAATTTATGGCACATCTTTGAATAAGCGCACCACACTTATTTCTTCTTTTTACAGTAAGAATGTTAAGTAAAAGTAATTGCTATGTACTTAGCCAGCCCTTCCATCATGTAGCTTTGTTTCCATATAACCAATACCATGTAATGCAGATTGCTATGAGAGCACCATCCTCTCCATTTGCTGGTGGGTCTGAGCTGGGTGTGACGGTACAGAGACACTGAACCTAATATGAGGTAAGTAGTCCAGCTGGGGGAGACCTGAAGAATTGATTATGTGTCATAGTGAAAGTAATCCGCCATAGGACCAAAGTTGTAGTAGTAGTCCACTCCAATAGCAGGTAAGCTTCAGGCATGCAGCCCTCACCCGACTGAGGACATCTCTGTAGTAAACAACAAAGATGGTGCAAAGCTTGGGCATTACCTTTAAAAAACAAGTTTAGGGCCAGTTTCACATACACTGTATTACCAAAAGTATTGGGACACCTGCCCTTACATGCACGTGAACGTGAACGTGAACTTTAATGGCATCCCAGTCTTAGTCCGTAGGGTTCAATATTGAGTTGGCCCACCCTTTGCAGCTATAACAGCTTCAACTCTTCTGGGAAGGCCGTCCACAAGGTTTAGGAGTGAGTCTATGGGAATGTTTGACCATTCTTCCAGAAGAGGATTTGTGAGGTCAGGCACTGATGTTGGACAAGAAGGCCTGGCTCGCAGCCTCTGCTCGAATTCATCACAAAGGTGTGCAGTGCAGGTGGGTGTGACAGTACAGAGACACTGGACCCCAGTATAACCTGTGTGGTGCAGGTGGGTGTGATCTGATGACAGTACAGAGACACTGGGCCCCAGTATAAGGTGTGTGGTACAGGTGGGTGTGACCCGATGACAGTACAGAGACACCAGCCCCAGTATAAAGTGTGTGGTGCAGATGGGTGTGACCTGGTGACAGTACAGAGGCACTGGACCCCAGTATAAGGTGTGTGGTGTAGGTGGGTGTGACCTGATGACAGTACAGAGACACCAGCCCCAGTAGAAGGTGTGTGGTGCAGGTGGGTGTGACCTGATGACAATACAGAGACACTGGGCCCCAGTATAAGGTGTGCGGTGCAGGTGGGTGTGGCCTGGTGACAGTACAAAGACACTGGGCCTCAGCATAAGGTGTGTGGTGCAGGTGGGTGTGGCCTGGTGACAGGACAAAGAAACTGGGCCCCAGTATAAGGTGTGCGGTGCAGGTGGGTGTGGCCTGGTGACAGTACAGAGACACTGGGCCGCAGTATAAGGTGTGTGGTGCAGGTGGGTGTGGCCTGGTGACAGTATAGAGATACTGGGCCCCAGTATAAGGTGTGCAGTGCAGGTGGGTGTGGCCTGGTGACAGTACAGAGACACTGGGCCACAGTATAAGGTGTGCGGTGCAGGTGGGTGTGGCCTGGTAACACTCAGCCAGTTACAAGGTAACATCCAGAAGACTCTTGATCATGTCAGAATGGGTGTTGAAGAATGGAAGCCCATCAACCTCCATGGCCAAACTTGCCGTCTTTCCGCTGCGGACTCCATGTTGGATTAATATCTCCAGCAGCTTCTCCTCCTATAATAAGTAAATAAAAAAAAAATTTTGGGGTTAACAAACGCTTTAATTCTTAAGTCTAATTTTTAACTGTGATTTGTGTTCATGAAACTCTCACCTTACTGACAGAAGGCAGTGAGGCCACCCAGCTCGCTCTCTCTGACAATCTGGGGAATCCAACAGCTCTTCTCAGGTATCGCTCATGGATCTCACAAGTATTTAGGAGATATAAGGCGCAGGATACGGCATAACCTCCCCAGTTGGACACACCTAGGAGACAAAACCAGCAGATCAGTATTCTCTGCAAAATGATATAGTGCATAAGACACTAAGGGCCTCTTTTAAACTATAGTGCACTTCAGTGAGTCATGCGCCCCCAACGTGCTTTATCGTATGTTGAAGAAATAGAAATAAGATATACCTATGCTGAAATCCTAATAGCTTGTACAGGTTCATAATCCATCAGCGCTATAGTTGTGTGACCGCTTGGTAACACTAGAAATTCTGGAAGAACCCTCTGCACACTACTATATAACCTTTGTAGCAAACTTTGCAATAAAAAAAAATAGGGATTTTTACTGTAGCTACCCTATACTGCACTACATGTTTAAGCACTTAAAGCAGAACTCCGGCCCAATTTTCTTTTCCATGTCCTTGTTGCTGATCTCCTACCTTCATCAACTTTGCCATCCATGTTCTTCTGAGCTCTGTAGTTCCTCTGTAATAGGCTGCTGAACTTGCTGAAAAAACGTTCTTGCCTGCTGACTTCCTGTTTGTAAGACCGCTGGCTTCTATCCCTCTCCTTCGCTCAGCCAGCGGTCTGACACGCCCCCTTGTGGTCCTCTGTAAAGCCAAGCAGGGAGGAAGCAGACATATTGTGGGTGGAAGGGGTATCACAGCCCCCCCAACTCTATCCCTGCCGCACCACCCCCAATGCCGCCGCCTGCCTACAATCTCCGTGCAGAGCGGGGATGTATGTAATCAGTAATCCCTTGTATGACACAGCTGGGATCTCCCACTGTGTCAGGTATTGTATAAAACAACGCAGAGCGCTGATGTCCCGACCCCCCGCTGGCATTGGCACAGTGCGCTGTCAATCATAATAACAGCGGGGGCGGGACATCATCGCTCAGCGTTTTCGTATACTATACCTGACACAGTGGGAGATCTCCGCTGTGCCATACAAGTAATTACTGATGATAATCATCCCCGCCCTGCACTGGTGTTCCCTGACATGCTGGTCCTATGGTGCTCCCCGACATTCGGCACTGGTGTTCCCTGACATGCTGGTCCTATGGTGGTCCCTGACATTCGGCACTGGTGGTTCCTGACAAGCGACACTGGTGCTCCCCGACATTCGGCACTGGTGGTTCCTGACATGGTGGTCCTTGACATTGTGGTCCCTGACAAGCCGCACTGGTGGTCCCTGACATTTGGCAATGGTGGTCCCCGACTGGTGGTCCCTGACATTCGGCACTGGTGGACACTGATAAGCTACACTGGTTTGCATTTATATTAAATGCATTCAATTTATTAATTGAATTTAAAAATGTATTAAATTCATTAAATTAATATTATATTAATATGCATTTATATTAAAATGATTTGCATTTATAAGGCTGTACCCTATCATACTGTGTGTTAGACATGGGCGCCGTCAAAAAATTTGTTTCGCTTCGTTCCGTATGAAAATACGAATGAATACTAAATATGAATTTTCGCTAGATTCATAAACTTTTCGTTAAATAACCAAAGTTTGTTATGATGAATTTATCATTATGAGGGGCTCCCACCATCCCTGTGCTGTGCTGACTTCCTCTGATTGGTGAACAAAACACCAGTCATGTTTCTGTTAATTTGGATCTGAAATTCATTAACGAAATTTCGTATTTTGTATGAAATTCATAAGCATAGAAATTCCCATAGGGTTCATTTTGTTTATTGAAAATCTTACAAACAACTTATATACAATAAAACCATAATAAATAAATAAAACATATTTACAAAATAATTGAATATGACTATACAAACCAGAAAGAACAATAACAAAATAAATGGTGCAAACTAAATTGCGCACAACTAGGGAAAATCACCGTCACCATGCATGTAGTCTTTATCAACATTATATTGGATCTGAAAATCTAGGGGAGTGAAAGAAGAATACAAAGAAAGCTTCACGCCCCGAGATCAACAGGCAGCTGCTACAGAGTCCTGATATTCTTCCACGCCTTTATCCAGGCCTCCTGCTCCCACCTGTCTCTCAAGACCCCGAATCTTCCCAACCTCACCCAGAACGTTCTGCATCACCACTTCCACAGGGAGGACTTTACCCATAAGGATACCTGACACCGTGCACTCCACGTGAAATAACGGACTACTAAACTAAAAAAGTGTTTCCAAATCATAATCCCGACGAGTCTGGAAAGCCCCATACACCCACTCTGCATAACTCATATGGGAGAGAAAGGGTATACTCAGAGCCCTCCCCACCCTCTTGTACACCTCTATATTAAAAGGGCACTGAAGTAGAAAGTGCACTCTACCACTCCTCCACACTCCACTCTCGGGCAGCCCTGATCACTCATGGAAAGAAACTTCAAGTTGCCCTTCACATATAGGTTTCCATGAAAGGCAAGACAAGCCTGATCCCTAAACTTTATTGGGATTCTCTCCAAATTAATCAACCGCAAACCCACCCCCAAAACCAGGCTTGGGCAATCCCTCAAGGCCAGTGGCTCGCAAAAAGCAGAGCTCATGATCCGCTTCTCAAGACGTTTCCTTGGAAGAGATCTGACTTCTCCTGCTGTTACTTGCCACTGCCAAAGTATTTTCAAACATGGGGCAACATAAGCCGGGAGCTTATCATGCTTGACCCTTAGGCTTTTCACTGGCCCACCATTTTCCCAGTCTCGCAGAAAGGGCCTAATCCAGAACTGGAAAATACCAACCCACCCAGGCGGTCTCTCTGCCAACATGTTACCAAGATTGTACTTCACAAACATCAGAGAGAAAAAGACTACAGGGTTGATCATCCCTAGACCACCCTCCCATCTAGAAAGGTAAGTCACATTCCTTTTCACAAGGTTTATTCTGTTCCCCCATAACAGCTGGAAGAAACAAGTATAGACCCTGGTATAGAGAGAAGCTGGCAAAATGCAAACAAAACTGACATATAGAAAAATCGGAATCAGGCAAGTCTTGATCAGATCAACCTTTTCCCTCAAGGAAAGCTGCCAACCTTTTCCAGCTTGCCACCTTGGCATCGGCATTCTCCAGCCTTTTCACCCAATTTGCATGACCAGACGATGTCTGAGGACGAAACGCGTCGGGAGGACTCCACTGCAGCCAATTTTTATTTGAAAAGCGCTTGATTCACTTCATAAATGTGAGTTTGTTACTATTTTTATAAAATTTAGTTTTTTAATGGAATTACACTATATGGCCCCATCTTCTTATTTCATGCGTCCAATATTCTGAGCTGGACCTTTACACAATTGGAGAAAACCTATTATCAATTATATGGGCGGAGAGATGGTTTTGAGGTTTTCTTGGAGATTCAACCTTCGCGAGTTCGAATTTCTACTGGTACTACAAAAGCAAGTACGACCCTTTGAATATATATTCCTTTGGGCCAGATACGTTCGGTAAGTCCGCATCCACAGCGGTGGTGGGATTGGTGTTCGCATGTCATCTCCTTAAGAGTGAAGGTGGATTGAGAATTTGATTAAACACGTGGGATTTGATTATTCTTATCAAACAAAGAGACTTTATATTTACATCAACAAACTGTTTTGTTTGGGCTATTGGTTATTTTGGTTTATGAACACAAAGTAATATAACCTTATGTGGCAAATCTCCTATAGACATATCTAATGCACATTTTTTGTGGCAAATTGTTTTATTAAAACAATTTTGGTGTTTATTTAGATTAATGTTCTCATGATAAGGAACATTGGTATATCCTTGGGTGGTTGCACACGGGGTTATCATATAAGTTTTTGTATTTTTTGCACTTTTCTTTATTCTCTTGTACTTTGTTTAGCGCTACACTTTTGTATAGATTGTATACTTCTTATCTAAAAATATCCATTTGGGTGTGTTAGCAGCTTTTTTATGTTTGGATAGCGCAGTGTTTTATTTTTTATTTTTCTGTATAGGCATGACCATAGTTACCTGGGCCAAATTCAATGCCTAGAACTCTATTTTTTTGTTGGGGCTCCGGGAAGTGATCCAGGAGAACAAAGCTCTCACCTTCCACGCCCATCCAGAAAGCTTCACACTTGTCCTGGTTGACCTTTGAACCTGATGCCTCTGTATACTGCTTTATCACTGAGACCACCTCCTGCACCTCACCAGTCCCAGAGACAAAAACAGAAATGTCATCAGCATAGGCTACAACCTTCAAAGGAGGCTCACCAGCGATGCCCAAAAGGTACCCCACACAATGGTCCATTCTCTAGCCTTCTAATGAAGGAGTCGATTGCAAACACATATAACAGAGGACTCAATGGGTACCTCTGATGCACTCCCGAGCCGACCACAAAGGGTTGCCCGATCCAACCATTAACCAGAGGAAAGCTTTCAGCCTCTTTGTACAAAATCTTGAGCAAATCAATGAAACCCCCCTCCAGGCCATATCTGCCAAGAAGGAGCCATAAGTACTCATGATTAACCCTATCAAAGGCCTTAGCCTGATCCAATGTCAGCAAAAATTGACCCCAACCAGCAGCCCTACAACGCTCCAAGGCCTCCCGGACAGCTATCACTGCTGAGAAAGTGCTTCTACCTTGGACCGAACAGTGCTGGTGGTGGGATAACAAACTGGCTGCCACTGGCGAAAATCGCCAGAAAAAAAATCTTTGCCAGTATCTTTCTATCGACATTAAGAAGGCTAATGGGGCGCCAATTCTCAATCATCGAAGGATCTTTACCCTTTGACAGAAGGGAGGGAGAGAACCCTCATACAGTCATTAAAAACCTCTGCAATTAGGGAGCCAGGATCGTCTTAAAACATTTATAAAATTCAGCTGTCAAACCATCTGGCCCTGGCGTTTTCTTGATGGCCAGTTTATCAATAGCCTGGACTACCTCATCTGCAGTGATTTCATCTGCCAAATTCATCAAAAGGAGCATTACTTTCCAGTCCTGGTGTATAGTCCAAAAAACCCAACATCCTTGTCCGATCAAGGTCCCTTCCTCCCAGGAGATCGGTATCGTATGAACTGACAACCTCCAGGATCCCTGACCTAAACTTCGTCAGAGAGCCCATACTGTCCTTCAGGCCATTGACCGTCTTAACTGCTACGCCCTGTTTACAGTTCTGGTAAGGGTCAGGAGAATGGCATTTCCCGTAATCCCTCTCCTGAACCAAAGAGGGGTGCCGGTCATATTCATGTCTCTTAAGGAGGAGCTTCACCTCAGAGATCGCCCCAGAATCTCCTCCATTCGAAACAAGGCGATCAAGTTTCCTCCGCAAACGCTGGTAGGTGATATACTTATCTCGCTGTTTTTTTCTTCCTATAGCCTTGAAAAGCCTTACAGTCCGCTGTTTTACAAGCTCCCACCATTCTGACTTGCTGTTACAAAAGTCTAGGATCGTTACCTGTGCTTGAAAAAAATCCTCAAAAGGATTGTCTTACACTCTTGTCTTCCAGGAGGGCCGAATTCAATCTCCAGATACCCCTCCCCCTAGGTGGCATGTCTGAGGCATTCAGAGTCACAAATAGAATACAGTGATCAGAAAACTCCACTGCCCGACACACAGTCTCCCTTTAAAAAAACCTATCTATCCTACTCTGACTACTACCACTTTGTCTGGAGACCATAGATCAGGCGCAAGGCCTGCCCCCTTACAGAGACATTCAATACCATGCATCACCCAAACTCTACCTCAATTACCCGCCAACACGTTACCATACCAGAAAAATGGACTGCAACCCCGTTGTAAGGCTCGGCTGCAAGAGACCAAAATATGAGGGACCACGTCTCCATTCCTCCTTTGCCAGATGTATATCAGCCAGACTACTCAGATGGGTCTTTTGCAAAAACAAAATGTCAGCATCAAACTCGCTGAGCAAAAATAAGGCCATATGACGAGCGCTTACTGATCTTAAGCTGGCAACATTAATGGTTGCCACTTTTAACGGAGTGGGAACTGCCACTAGGGTAGTTGAGGCAGACGTTTCTTAGCCTGACTACTCCCTCTCCCTGGAGAACCAGCGTGCTTCATTGCACCCTGGCACTCATCCATAGAGGACGCTGAACTGAACGAGTCCCACTCATTATCATCATCCGACAGGACCTTAAACTTATTTTGCAAAGGCAAAACTTTAGGATTGAAGGTAACTGAACCCCTTTTTTTCCTTCTTTTGCCCTTCCTCCTCCTATCCTCCAACCACTCCATATCATCCTTAGATAAACAGGAACCAGCCTCCCCACACCTATCCTCCCCTTCACCCCCCCCCCCCCCACTCTCCCTTCCCTTATCTACCACCAGGCCAGCATCTCCACTATTTTCCCCACTCCTCTGCACCCCACGATCTGCAATAGAAACCCTGCAGCGATGGGGGAGGGGGACTGGCACCACACCTGACGCACCAGCCTCAGCACCTCTTGCTGCCTCTGCAATTTTAGAAGACACAGAAGGATTGGACACATTCTTGGCAACTGGAACTTTACATACAAACTGGGAAGACAGGGGCACACTAGGTACATGCACAGACTGGGGAGACACAGACACATTGGGTTTTGGCAGAGACTGGGGCACTACCGACTGGGGAGACACAGACACATTTGGTATTGGCACAGACTCAGATGGACTCACAGGCCCTTCAGATGCTGAGCTCTGAGCATCCTCCATGTCCAGACGGAAGATCTCTCTCACGAGCTCAGGCTTGTTGTGCATTGCCTCAGGACATTGACTGTAAGGATGTTCCACCGCATTGCACAGATTACACCTTATAATATTACAGTCCTTTGTCAAATGTCCTATACCCTGACACAGAGAGCACTTCATCACTGGACAGGAGGATGCAAGATGCCCTTTATCACCACACTTGTTGCAGAGCTTTGGCTGGCCCGGATAAAAGATGGTCAGCCTGTCCCTCCCCAGGAAAGCTGAGGATGGCAGATGCTGGACAACATTGTCAATGACCTTTAATTTTAGCTGCACAGACCATCCCCCTGTCCATATTCCCCGATCATCCAAAATCTTTTTTAGGGGGCTCAGGACGTCCCCATACCTCCTCAGCCATACAGTCAGATCCCCTTGTGGTATGGATTCATTACGGACAAGAATTGTCACCATTTTAATAAGGGGCTGGCGTGATATAAGCTTGGGGATGAGCCCTTTCCAGTCCGGCAGGCCCCTACACACGTGTTCAGACTTCTCCCAAAATATGTCTAAAGACTCCGGATGGATAAAGGACAAATCATACTCATAGGAATCTGCCGAACTGATCAGGGCGAAGATATCTGCAGGCCTAAACCCCATCTGCAGGATTTTATCCACCACTGTCCTCCTATGTGGGGGGTTTCCATCGCCTTCCCATTGTAACTAGACAACATTCCTCCTTTTAAACAGGGAGGAAGATAGAACGTTCCCATGCTCCTTCCCTGCTTGCTCCCCCTTCCCAGATCCTGTGGCATCAACACCAGCATAAGTTTTTCTTCCACCACCAGCATTTGCAGTCTTGTCCTTAGGCACCTTCAAACCTGCTGGCAGAGAGTCTGAATCAGCTGGGATAGCAGTCTTCTGACTAGCAAAGGCAGGGCCCACCCCCTCCCCCTGCTCTGAACACTCAGATTCAATCCTGGGATCAATCACAGTCTTGGCTGCTGCAGACTCCTGGAGAGCTGTAGCACTACTGCTCCCAGCATCTCCTCCACCATTCACAGGAACAGCCGCTGTGCCTGGTCCAGGCAAAGTCTCTGTATTGTCCATGGACCTCTCTGCAGACTGAAGCTGACAGTTATTAGCAGATGTATTTGCTTGCAGTATATTGTCTATGGGTCTGGGCTGACTGCCTGTAGTAGTACAACACTCAGCAGGCCCATTGTCATTAAAGTTCCCACCACCCTGCACACACACTGTAACTGTACCTGCTCTCTCCACAGGTCTTTCTTCCACAGGGCTAGGAGCGGTGTCCATCTTCTCCTCACCTTCCTGGGGAGCTGAATCTGGACTGGTCTCCAGTTTATTTTTCAAATCCAGCATGCCAGAACCTTCAATCTCCTGCTCAGATGTTCCACATTGCTGGGGAGGGAAGGGGACAGAGGTCTCCGCCATTGAGGGCTCAGCAGATGTCTGAGGTGTTGAACAGCCGGGCTCATCCTCTGGGCTCACTTGTTCACTCTTTGTCTGGACCTGCATCTCCTCACTCTCCATGCAGGAAGTGGCTCCTCTTCTCATTTGGTTAAAGCGGGACTCCGCGTTTTTTTTTTTTTTTAAAAGCCAGCAGCTACAAATACTGCAGCTGCTGACTTTTAAGTAGTGACACTTACCTGAATAGTGACACTTACCTGTCCAGCGCGCCCGCGATGTCAGCACCCGAAGCCGATCTCTCGATCGTCACTCGAGTGCCGCCGCCGTCTTGGGTATGGGAATCAGGAAGTGGAGCCTTTTCGGCTTCATTTCCCGGTTCCCTACTGCGCATGCGCGAGCCGTGCTGCGCAATAAGGATGGACCCCGCTGTCTCTGGGATCCGTGTGTTTCCCAGCAGGCAGCGGGGGACTTTCGGAAAGGGGCATAATCTACGCCCCTTTCCGCAGATAGCTATGCCGGAAGTGGGTGCAGATACCTGTACTGTACAGGTACCTGCACCCCCCTCCCCCCTGAAAGGTGCCAATTGTGGCGCCGGAGGGGGGGGGGGAATCCAATGAGCGGAAGGTCCACTTTAGGGTGGACCTCCGCTTTAAATCTTTCTTCATTTCTGTATTTTTCTTTAAATGCTCCACTATTCTCCTTCATAGAACTCACCAATTATTTCTGCTTCCGCAGAGCTTGTTCCAGATCTTTCAATTCAGGCCTCAGAGCCGGTCTCTTCTTGCTGAAGACTTTAGCACAAATCTGCTTTTTCTTTTAAAATTCGGCTTTCAAAGCTCCCATCTTCTCCTCTTCCTTCTCAATCTGCTTCAGCGTTTCCACAATCCTCCGTCTAAAGGCAGACAGAGATTCATCTTTCCTTGGACCAGGCCCAGAATCTTCCCCAGGCTGAGGCCTATCCAGGGGGCCCCTCGCCAGGGTCCTCCCCAGGATCCAGCATCTCTCCTGGGGCAGAGAAGTAACTCTAGCCCTTGGTCTCTGGAAGCACAGGAGCAAAGGAACTAGCAACCTCACACCTCGCTATCAAGGAGCGGAATGTCAGTTTCCCACCATCCCTATGCCGAGTTCCTGGGTCTGAGTGTACACCCGCTGCGCCCATTATGAGGGGTTCCCGCCATCCCTGTGCTGTGCCGACTTCCTGGGGTTTTAACCTTTAGTTTAGTTAACTTTTTGTAAAAATAACGAAAGTTTGTTATGATGAATTTATCATTATGAGGGGTTCCCACCATCCCTGTGCTGAGTTCCCAGGTCTGTACACCCGCTGTTCCCATTATGAGGGGTTTCCACCATCCCTGTGCTGAGTTCCCAGGTCCGTACACCCACTGTGCCCATTATGAGGGGCTCCCACCATCCCTGTGCTGTGCTGACTTCCTCTGATTGGTGAACAAAACACCAGTCATGTTTCTGTTAATTTGAATCCGAA
The DNA here is from genome assembly GCF_037356315.1 of Lithobates pipiens. Taxonomy (NCBI): domain Eukaryota; kingdom Metazoa; phylum Chordata; class Amphibia; order Anura; family Ranidae; genus Lithobates; species Lithobates pipiens. The sequence goes on from NW_027507825.1 coordinate 15,782,450, forward strand.
ATTCTAAAAATTCATTAAGGAAATGTCATATTTCCTATGAAATTCTTAAGCATAGAAATTCCCATAGGGTTCCCACCATCCCTGTGCTGACTTCCTGGGGTTTTATTAGCTTTTCGTAAAAAATTACGAATTTTCGTCATGATGAATTTATCGTTATGAGGGGTTCCCACCATCCCTGTGCTGTGCTGACTTCCTGGGTTTGTAACTTTTAGGTTTGGTAACTTTTCCTTAATTACAAATTTTCGTTATGAATTTGGATCCGAAATTCGTAAACAAAATTTCCTAATTCGTTCGGAAATTCGTATGCATAAAAATTCGTATTTCGATAAAATAAGATTGAATTAAAAATTCGTATTTCGGATTCATACGAATTTTGGGGAATTAGTATGAATTTTCGTTTCGTACGAAAATAAATAGCACGTCTACTGTGTGTTATGTATGGCTTGCTGGCTGCAGAATGAGGGGTGTGATTTATGTTGAAGTGGGTAAGTTATCATTTACATATACAAGCCTCATGTACCTCCCACATTCACTCCCATCCCAAGGATTTATGGGAAATGTAGTCTGATTACATTTAGAGAGAGAGAAGAGGATATGATGCAATCACTGTTCTAAGAGATCCTCCCTGCCAAAAAAGATGTATCTTTTAAATCAGAAAACTGACTTCCTGAAAATTAAATCAGTCATACCTCTTAAACGGTAAGAAATTTCACAAATGTAATAACAGTTTTTTTAGGATTTTTTTGAAAATCCCGGAGTTCTGCTTTAAGGACTGGAAAAGATTTTGCCCCCCTTAATAATGACAAATCCATTTTTTTGATACGGCGTTGCATCGCTTTAACTGCCATTTGCTCGGTCGTACCCAAACCAAAATGTATGTACTTTTTTTTCCCCACAAATAGAGCTGTCTTTAGGTGGTATTTGATCACCTCTGCGCTTTTTATTTTTTGCGCTATAAACAAAAAAAGAGCCACAATTTTGAAAAATAATAAATATTAAAAAAACAAATACATTTCTTCCTTAGTTTCAGCCAATATGTATTCTACATATTTTTGTTAATATACGCTTATTGCGATTTTTTTTAAATTGGTTTGCGTATAATAATGCCTGTATTATCAGCACCCTCTTGTGGCCAAAATGTGGTATTGTTTTCTCATTAAAAAGTGGTTGTAAACCATTACAAACCACTTTGACCTACAGGTAAGCCTAGATTAAGGCTTACCTGTAGGTCCAAGAAATATCTCCTAAACCTACACGGTTTAGGAGATATTTACAAAAAGACAGCCACCGCCGTCTACGGCGTATGCGCCGCAGACAGTGGCGCGCAGGCGCACTGAGCAGGCTGCAGATCACGGCGATATGCCACTCGTGGACGGCTCCCGTGCGCACTCTGGGATACATGTAGCGGTGAAGATGAAGAAGGAGGACCGCTTCGGGGCTCCGTTCTCAGGTAAGTTATTCATAATGAGCTAGTATGCTATGCATAGTAGCTCATTATGCCTTTGCCTTGCAGGTTGCATTTAAAAAATTATATATATATATATATATATATATATATATATATATATATATATATATATATATATATATATATATATATATATATATATATATATATATATATATATATATATATATATAAAGTGCCTTTACTTCCTCTTTAACCACTTGCCGCCCGCCCTATTACAAATTGACGGCGGCAAAGTGGTTTCATAATCCTAACCGGACGTCATATGACGTGATTAGGATTATGAGCCGCTGCGCGCCCCCGGGGGCGCGCATCGCGGCGATCGTTGTTGCGGGGTGTCAGTCTGATACCCGGCAACTACGATCACATGGTAAAGAGTCTCCGTCGGAGACTCTTTACCGAGATCAGCCGTGTCCAATCACGGCTGATCACAGTGTAAATGGGAAGAGCCGGTGATCGGCTTTCCCTCACTCGCGTCTGTCAGACGCGAGTAGAGGAGAGCCGATCGGCTGCTCCTCTGACAGGGGGGGTCTGTGCTGATCGATTATCAGCACAGCCCCCCCGAGGATGCCCACACTGGACCACCAGGGACACCACTAGACCACCAGGGAAAAGGTAATAAAAATCCATAATCCTCCCTAGACCACCAGGGTGCCAGTCAGCACAATGGGTGCCAATCAGTGCCCATAATGGATGCCAATCAGTGGCCACAATGGGCATCACTGATTGGCATGCATTATTGTTTGGCACTGATTGGCATCCATTACTATAACACCGATGCCGCCTATGAGTGCCCATCTGTGCCGCCTATGAGTGCCCACCTGTGCCGCCTATGAGTGCCCACCTGTGCCGCCTGAGTGCCCACCTGTGCCGCCTGAGTGCCCACCTGTGCCGCCTGAGTGCCCACCTGTGCCGCCTGAGTGCCCACCTGTGCCGCCTATCTATGCCCACCTGTGCCGCCTATCTATGCCCACCTGTGCCGCCTATCCATGCCCACCTGTGCCGCCTATCCATGCCCATCCGTGCCGCCCATCCGTGCCGCCCATCCGTGCCAGCTATCAGTGCCAATTTGTGCCACCTATCAGTGTCCGTCCGTGTCGCCCATCCGTGTCGCCCATCAGTGCCGCCTATCAGTGCCACTTCATTGGTGCCACATTGGTGCCCATCAGTGCCACCTTATCAGTGCCCATCAGTGTAGCCCCATCAGTGCCCATCAGTGAAGGAGAAAACGTACTTATTTACAAGGTTTTGAAACTGAAACAAAAAAAACATTTTTTTTTTCAAAATTTTCGGTATTTTTTTATTTGTAGCGCAAAAAATAAAAACCGTAGAGGTGATCAAATACCACCAAAAGAAAGCTCTATTTGTGGTAAAAAAATGATAAAAATTTCATTTGGGTACAGTGTAGCATGACCGCGCAATTGTCATTCAAAGTGCGACAGCGCTGAAAGCTGAAAATTGGTCTAGGCAGGAAGGTGTTTAAGTGCCCGGTATTGAAGTGGTTAAAGCAGAGGTCCAGCCGTTTTTTGTTTTTTTTTAAAGTCAGCAACTACAAACACTGTAGCTGCTGACTTTTAATAAGGGCACTTACCTGTCCAACGAGCCCGCGATGTCGGCCCCCCAAGGCTGAACCGTCCATCGGATCGAATGCTCACACCTCCATCTTAACGAAGGGAAACAGGCAGTGGAGCCTTGCGGCTTCACTGCCTGTTTCCTACTGCACATGCGCGAGTGGTGTGGCGCTTTGTGAATGGCCCTGTTTCTGGGACACACACATCCCAGAAGTCAACGGGGCAGCTCGACAAAGAGAAGGAAGTGAATGAACAGTGCGGTGGAATAGGAAGGGGCAGATTAGGAAGACCGCCTAGCAACAGACATTTCTGGTATGTAAAAAAAAGTTTTCTTTAAAAAAAATTTTTGAAGAATGTAAATGTATTTTTTTATTTTAGGGTGGACCTCCACTTTAAGGTAGTATTTCAAAAGACGATACTGTAGTCCTTAGAAATGAAGGAGAAGGTTCAAAGCATGTCGGGAATCCAGGAGGTTGTGGAAAGAGATGGCCAGGAGACAGGCACTCACAACGTAAAGGAGATTTTTTTAAGCGGGAGTTCCGCTGTTTTTTTTTTTTTTAAAGTCAGCAGCTACAAATACTGCAGCTCCTGACTTTTAAAATATGGAGACTTGCCTGTCAAGCGCGCCCGCGATGTCGGCACCCGAAGCCGATCTATCGATCGGCTTTCGGGTGCTGCTGCCGCCATCTTCGGTGTGGGAATCAGGAAGTGAAGCCTTGTGGCTTCACTTCCTGGTTCCCTACTGCGCAATATGGACGGTCCTTGCTTTCTCTGGGATCCGTCTGTTTCTCAGCAGACAGCGGAGGGATGACAGGAAGTTGAGTAGCTAGCCTCAGAATCTGTGACGATCTATGCCTGGAAGAGGGTGCAGATACCTGTATTATACAGGTAGGCATCTTCACCCCCCTTCCCCCTGAAAGGCGCCAATTGTAGCTTCAGAGGTTGGGAGGGTTTAGGGTGGAGCTCCACTTTAAGTAATCTTATATTGGATTGTCAAATATAACTGTTGTTTGTATTGTTATTACTATGCTGACGTTATAAGATGAAAGTGTATGCTGTGACCATAGATTTTCCTTTAACATACCAGCGATGACTGCAAAGTCAGCAGCAACGTCACAGGCTATGGTGTCGCCATTTGGGATATGCTTTTTCACCAGTTCTTTCACCTTGCCGGTACCAAGTTCATTCCCTCCATCGCCGATCCCTGGCAAATAAATATCAACACCGGATTACTGCTGGGACGTCACAGGAGGGTCGAAACAGCTACATTCAGAAATATCTGCATACATACCAGTCGTCGATATACCGCGGATATTCTGTGCAGCCTCAAATAAGTCATCGATGGGATCCACTAAGTGTTTGATGTTGATTTTTCTGGCATTGTAATAATTACCATCGTTGGCCCGTCCAGCTCGTTCTATGGCTACCAAGTGGTCAAACCTGAAAAAGAATATTATTTGTACTTTTCAGCTGCTTAAAGGTTTAATTCATCTTTAACAGGAAAAAAAAAAGGGGGAGGGACTGATCTTTCCTTGAAACTGCATTAAAATACCCTTTTTCTCCAAGTTGAAATGTGCCCGCTGCCCTCCAACCCCTGTGCTCTATGCTGGGATAGGACAGTAATGGTCATTACCCATCATCACTCACACTTCCAGAGGAAGAGAGGAACCATGTCTGGAGGATGGGTCCTAGCTTCAGGGCACTGTAAACATTCACTAGCAACTCTGCTAGAATATTTTTTTTATTTTTTTTTTAGATTAAAAAAAAAAAAAAAAAATGTATGAGTTTTCCGTTTTACAAACATAAAACAACATCTCTGCCAGTATTTCTAACCTGGGCGAGGCTGGATCTCCACTCTCACACAGGAATTTTAAAGCAGCATCATAAGCATCCTCCTTGTAAGATAACAAAGGCACGGGCGTTTTCATCACTCCTGTTCAGAAATAAATATAAAACTAGTTATATATTTTAATATATAAAGTAATACTAAAGTCTGTTTCTTTAATTTAAAAATAATAAACATGTTATTAATAAAATATGCCAAAGATAAAAATTAAGCAGTCATCTCAGCATTAACAGCGAGAATAGAATAATAAAATACAATATTCAGCAAGAAAATAAAAAAGATGAAAAGTCCTTTGAGGAATCAATCAACATACAAACAAATAAAAAGTCCACATAAAATCTATGTAGTAGAAAATGTAGTAAAAAGGTGTGCTCAGTAACCCTTAGCAACCAGGACTAGGTATCTCATCTGGATACCATCACCACCACCTTGTGCAAGAAAAATCCCCGTTGGTAATGAGCTCACCAGACACAGGTGTAAAACGGGCCTTTAAATCTCCATACACTGCGAGATAAAATCCGATCCTCCCAACACGATGCAAGTATACCAGACACTGAAGCCTGTCACCACCTGGGCCTTGCTCCTATCAACGGATTAGATCACTTCTTTCATAGAGTAGTTCATAAATGCAAAAAGAGAAGGGGGAGCTGGCATATACTGTTTATTGTAATAAAACACCCACGCGGTAATAACTGCTTACACAAAATCAAGACGAAACAGCATAGACATCTGCAGTTCAGCGCAAGTCACTTCTCACCGCCTCCGTGATGGTAGTGGCTGCGATGGAACCCGGGATGACCGGCACTATGACTGACAGACGAGGGAGCCGTGTAGTTACGCCCTAATGCGTTTCATCATCACATCTTTGTTGTTATACTTACCTGCTCTGTGTAATGGTGTTGCACAGAGCAGCCCCGATCTTCCTCTTCTAGCTGGCACTACTGGCCCCTCCCTCCTGCCGAGTGCCCGCCACAGCAAGCAGCTTGCTATGGGGGCACCTGAGTCGCTGCGGTTCTCCCCTGCCCCCTCTCTCACCTCACTGACTTTGAATGACAGCAGTGGGAGCCAATGAGGAGGGAGATGCCAAGACTTACCTGCAATATCACTGGATCAAGATGGGCTCAGGCAAGTATTAGGGGGGGTTCAGGGGTCTGCTGCACACAGAAGGTTTTTTCAACTTAATGCATAGAATGCATTAGGATAAGAAAATAAATAAATACATACATTAAAAAAAAAAAAAACTATGACTTTACAACCACTTTAAATATATTTTCATTTTTTTTTTTTTTACAGGTAAATATTAGTTTTAAATTATATTAGTTAATATGGTTTAAAAATATAACTTTTTTATATTATTCTTATTGTATTTATTATTATTATATTATTCTTATTGTAATTATTATAACTATTTTCAAAATGTACCTGTAAAAAAAACAAAAAAAAAAAAAAACTTTCTGATTTTACAACCACTTTAAATATATATATATATATATATATATATATATATATATATATATATATATATAAAAAATATATATATTTTTTTTACAGGTACATTATGAAAATAGTTATAATAATAATAATATAAAAATGTTATATTTTTAAACCATATCAACTAATATAATTTAAAACGAATATTTACATTTATATTTAAATAAAAAATATAATGTAATAATATAACTAAAATGATATATATATATATTTATTTATTTATTTATATATACACACACACACACACACACACACACACACACACACACACACACACACACACACACACACACACACACAATATTATTATTGTTATACAGGATTTATATAGTGCCAACAGTTTGCGCAGCGCTTTACAACATAAGGGCAGATAGTACAGTTACAATACAATTCAATACGACAGGGATCAGAGGGCCCTGGTCGTTGGAGCTTACAATCTAGAAGATATATTATGATTTTTTTTTTGTTAGGTGTATATGGTGAAAGCTATATCAATAAAATCGAATGAATATAGAATTGTTGCTTGGCATAGGTTTTTAGAAGGGCGTAATTTCCTCTCAGCCTAAATAGCTGCAGTTTTACTTATTCCTACGTGTCAGATCCCATTATGGCTCCACCCTAGAGGAACATGAATCATTTGCCCTGTACTCAATCATTTGCGCTTACTCAAGATGGCCACGGACAGAAATGCTAGGTGGGGGTGTTTTTTGTAGTGGTTTTTCGACAATATAAAGCATGGAGACATGGGTGGATGGGGGAGTTTGCTTTCAATATTAAAAATGATGCAGTGAAGATGCCCTTTAAGCACTTCCTACTAGAAAAGCATCACTCTTATTGGTATTTATCAAGCATTCTTGAAGCTTTTTCAAAGCTGCAACATAAACACGCCAAAAATGCTAAAAGGTGCATTAATTAGCATTGCTTCATTCTTCATAATCAACACATGTGTGAACAAGCCATAAAAGATAACAATATAAGTGCCTGGAGATCATTTTGACAAAAGCAGAAACCAACCTTGCTCTACAGCCTTCTCTATGATGCTCCTATTCATATCAATGGCCCGCTCATCCGTCACTATGGCAGCCTTCTTCCCCAGAGCCTGCAGCATGGCCGCCATTGCAATTGCCCCAGGTGGTCCGTCATTCTCCTCTGGAGGTTGGTGCTGGAAGTGGGTGGGGAAGCCGGTGGTTATGAGGATGGATTTGGCATGAGATAGGGACAAACAAGACTTCAGGAGCTCGTCCTGGACAAGAAGGTTCTTTATTCCCCGGTCACCTGGAGGCATATTAAAGTATTAAATTAAGGGAAAGATCAGGTATTGAAATTAAAACTGGTTGCGTTTTGTGATTTTAATGCTTAGGTTTTTGTTTTTTAAATCAGATACATTGTTTGGTAGGGTTGCGCTGATAGCATTTTTTTTTTGTCGGCGAGTATGTGTACCGATTCCAATACCAAGTACCGATACTTTCTGGTGCAATTAGTGGCAATAAATACATATACTGTAAAAGGAGTGCATGCAATTCGAACAGGAATGCGGTGCGATTCCTGTCTGAATTGCATGCAATTTCCCCCACTGCTCCTGTGTGTGTGTAAGCCTGGGTTCACATATATGCAAACACAGACACGGCATGTGTTTCACACCTCATTGCTGTGCCGATCACACGCGATGTCTGTGCAATGTGAATTCAGCCATACAGTTGTATGGCTGAGCTCGCATTGGATTTGCACAAATAAAGTGCAGGAACCGTTATTTTCCCCGCACTGGAATCAGATCGCAAAGGGTGTTCACACCCTTGCGATCTGATTCCTGTCCGAATTGACAGTTCGCACTTCGATCTGTGAACCAATCTGGGGGTGTCATTAACGGTGTATTGACATCCGCAGAGGTTTGCAAAGGGCAGTGTGAAGTGCCTGCGAAGGAGATGTGATGCGAGAACCCGCACTGGTTCCCGCATCGCATATGTGTGAATCGGGGGCTAAAGAAAGGCAGTTTCTGTGCGTATAGAAGGGGGATTAACCACTTGCTTACTGGGCACTTAATCCCCCCTCCTGCCCAGACCAATTTTCAGCTTTCAGCGCTGATGCATTTTGAATGACAATTGCGCGGTCATACAACACTGTACCCAAACGAAATTTTTATCATTTTTTTCCCACAAATAGAGCTTTCTTTTGGTGGTATTTAATTACAGCTGGGAGTTTTATTTTTTGCTAAACAAACAAAAAAAGATGCAAAAAAATAAATAAATAAAAAAATCATGTTTAATAGTTTGTTATAAAACAGGTCATTTTTCTCCTTCATTGAAGTGCGCTGATGAGGCGGCACTGATAGGCTGCACTGGTGGGCACTGATAGGCATAGTTAAGGTGGCACTGATGGGCACAGATAAGGCGGTACTGATGGGCACAGATAAGGCGGCACTGATGGGCACAGATAAGATGGCACGGATGGGTGGCACTAAGGGGCACTGATAGGTACCACTGATAGATGGGACTGATGGGCACTGATGGGCACTGGTAGATGACATTGATGGGCACAGATATGTGGCACTGGGGTGCAGCACCGTTGTTGAGGCATGTTGTGGGCACTGATGGGTGGCACTGACGGGGGGCACTTATTTATTAATGAGGTGGCACTGGCAGGGGGCAGGTGGGCACTGGCAGGGCTGGCCGCGATCGGGACTGATGTCCCGATCACGGCCGCCGGTGATCGGCTGTCAGCGCGAGGAAGAATAATAGCCGATTACCGGCTCCGTTGTATCACATGATCAGCTGTCATTGGCTGACAGCTGATCACGTGGTAAGGGGTCGGGATCGACCCCTTGCTCAGATCCGTAATCAGGCGAGTCTCATAGACTCGCCGATCACAGAGTGCGCCGCGCGCGTCCCTCAGGGGGAGCGCAGGCCGCTCGTGCACGGGGCGGCGTCGATAGACGTAGTCACCGCAAAGGAGATCCGCGCTGTAGCCGTCATTTGGCTATGGCGCGGATCTCTAGTGGTTAAATCGCCATCTAGTGGGCAGTTTAAAAAAATGTTAGAACTCACAGTACATATCTGGCCACATGCAAAATAATCTGCATAGGTGTCCCTGTAGCAATTCAGGGCTGCTGGAGGTGCTCACAGGGCTGAAGGAAAAGATCCGGGAACCTGTGGATATAGGGCAGAAGTGATGCCAGCTTGGGGGCAGACCGCCTCTACATCTCCTCCAACCCTGTGAGCACCTCTAGATCTGTAAGCACCCCCTAATTTGCAACCATCAGCAGACTGGGACACATATATAGATAATTTTGCATGTGGCCAGATATGTACTTGAGTTCTAACATTTTTTAAACTGCCCACTAGATGTCGCTTTAATCCCTTTCTATACACATACACAGGAGCAGTGGGGGAAATCAGAGTGCGATTTGTGCCAATTCATTGTATTACATAGTAACATAGCTAGTTAGGTTAAAAAAAGGGCACAAATCCATCAAGTTCAACCAAGAAAAAAATAGAAAGTAAAACTACAATCCACTAAACACAAATCTATACCTACAGTTGATCCAGAGGAAGGCGAGAAACCCCAGCAAAGCATGCTCCGATTTTCTCCAAATGTCCTTCCTGATCCCCCATTTATTACCACCCTCTGAACTCGTCCTTGTAGCCAGTTATGAGGTCCAAATATGGTTTACACAGAGTTTATTTACCAAGAATGGTGACAGAACTGCTTTTGGCTTTACTGCACTTTGACAAAGTTAGTTCCCGCTCTTCTTTTCAAATCTTTTGTGTTTATGACCATCGTTGCGGCGTTTACCTGGATCCACTCCAATGATTTTCTCCAGTGCTCGGATCTTGTCTGCTGCCCGCTGTGACACCAGGCTGTACTGTAGGGGATCAGAGGAGATCTGAACAACCAGGGGGGTCTGGCCGGAGTTGGACTCTGGTGCTTCCTCATTCTTTATGTCTGTGATGAACATGCAGCCAGGAGAATGTGTGAATGCCAGGGGAGATTCTGGGACAGAGACAAAGGAAAACACGTCAGAAAGTACAGACTGGAACGTTACAATGGTACAAACTGCAATAGAAGATCAGTTGAATGCAGTGGCGTCACTAGGGGGGCTTTTGGGGCTATAGCTCCGAATCTGGGGCCCATAGCCCAGAGTCCCTGCAGGGGTCCCCAAGTGGAGGGGAGGTTCCCTGGGGACCCTGATGTAAGTGGGGGAGGCTCTCGGGGGACCCTGATGTAGGGGGAGGCTCTCGGGGGACCCTGATGTAAGGGAGAGGCTCTCTGGGGACCCTGATGTAAGGGAGAGGCTCTCTGGGGACCCTGATGTAAGGGGGGGCTCTCTGGGGACCCTGATGTAAGGGGGGGCTCTCTGGGGACCCTGATGTAAGGGGGGGCTCTCTGGGGACCCTGATGTAAGGGGGGGCTCTCTGGGGACCCTGATGTAAGGGGGGGCTCTCTGGGGACCCTGATGTAAGGGGGGGCTCTCTGGGGACCCTGATGTAAGGGGGGGCTCTCTGGGGACCCTGATGTAAGGGGGGGCTCTCTGGGGACCCTAATGTAAGGGGGGGCTCTCTGGGGACCCTAATGTAAGTGGGGGCTCTCTGGGGACCCTAATGTAAGTGGGGGCTCTCTGGGGACCCTAATGTAAGTGGGGGCTCTCTGGGGACCCTAATGTAAGTGGGGGCTCTCTGGGGATATATATATATATATATATATATATATATATATATATATATATATATATATATATATATATATATATACATACATACATACATACACACACACACACATACGTATATTACTGTATATACACATGTGTATGCCCCCCCCAAGCATATGACTTTCTTTACTACGCTGCTATGGGCTCTAGCCCCAAATATTTTGTAGACCTAGCAACGCCCCTGGTTGAATGATTTTAAGTGAGAAGATATGATGAGCTTGCTATTTATAAAATTCAAGATAATCACAAGAGTTCTTTTTCCCCCAACTTGGCTGACCAAGATAGACCAGCATACTTTTTTTTTTGTAAATTTTTTTCTTTTTAAGAGAAAGGTATAAACCACATTGTATAATAAAATTGGGACAATGCAAAGTCATACATCTTCACAAACTTACAAAATGCAAAAAATAGAATTACATCTGTATGTACTGAAGTCCATGGCTGCGGTAAGCCTAACCACATGCACAAAGACTACAAAATCTTGTCACCACGGTACATTTTGAGATAGCTACTTTGTCTAACAGTAAACCACTGAGGCACAATGCGAACTTCACATCGGAGTCTTAACAGAAGACATCTACACTATTGGCTGAATACACACTCAAACAGTCTTGTGCACTGGTGTAATGTATGGTTCCTGATAGGGTTGCACCGATACCAGTATTGGTGCCAATACTAAGCATTTGCACAAGTATTAGTACTTGTGCAAATGCTCAGATACCTGAAGCCAATAATTTCAGGCTCGGTTCTTTCAGCTAGCAGCAGGATTGCCCCCACTGGCAGCTGAAATGAAAAAAAACAAACAAAACCGTCAATTATCGGTTGTTAAGGAGCAGGGCCGTTTGACTTCTTCAGCCGTCAGTGGGGTTCCCCTGTTTGACAGCTGAAGTGTAAACAAAGTCCCAGCAATTGGAGCTGTCAATAATTTTTTTTTTTTTTTAAAGAAGCCAATGTTTCTCAACAACATTGCTCAGCCGCTGAAACAGGAAGATACAAAAAGAAACATTGTTTCTTTTTGCATCTTTTTGTTTATTCATCTACAGAGCAAAGTGATGCAATTCGATCCACAGATGAAGTCAGTCTAAAGTAACCTGTCAAGTAAAAAATAAAAATAAATTGTATTTGTGTTCATTAAATGTTCCTCTGTTTAAGCCCTTATTAGCTCTTGATTTACTCTAATCAGCCCTAATTAACTCCCTATTCTCCTTCTCTATTTAACTATTATTTTCCTGCCGATTTTTGTTGTTGTTTACTTTTAATTTTATAAACTATTAATAAATCTTTTTTTTCGGTTGCTCAGTTCATTCATATTTTTACACCTTTAACATATTTACACTTTTCACACTGGATGTGAATGTAATTGGTATCAGCGAATACAAAAAAAAAGACTAATCGGTACTTGTAAAAAAAAATTGCATTGGTGCTTCCCCAGTTCCCGACCTCCACCAATTGGAGGAAATTACTTTGCAACCCAGAAAATAGGATTTAGCTTTCCAGGCAATTGGTATGAGAATATCACTTCCCCAGAAAAGGGACGGACATAAAAGGACTAAAAGGAAAGAAGAAAAGAAAGAAAAGAAAGGAGTGTGCCAACGCTGCATACCCAGACCACTATCTAGACTAAGTGGGCCTGGGTATCTCCCATCAAATACTGAATCCAGGGGCACCAGATTTTCTCGAAAAATTTGAGTTTGTCATTTAGTATTGCGGATAGCCGCCCATTAATCTTTATCCAAGACAGTTTAGCCCGTACCAAATCTAAAGGTATCACTGCCAACCTCCATGAACTTGCTATCTTTGCCACCACAAAAATAAATTAGATCAACTTGTGTAAATGTCTCGGGGCATTCTCCACAGGGCCACACAACAATGCCTGTATCGGAGATTTTTTTCAGATTTGAGTGAGAAAATCAATAAAATAATAGATTATGATCCAAAAAATTTTAACCTTGGGGCATTGCCACCAGGGACGTGCAGTCAGGTGAGGCAGGGCCATGAACCATGAACTTAAAAAAAAAAAAAAATCGAGCTTCGAGGGTCGTAGCTTGGTGACCTGGGGTCACAGAGACCTAAAATTGGGAGGTATGTAGCCTAAGTCCTACCCCATCACTGGTAGGTTGGGGCTCATATGACCTATGGTTCCAAACATACGGGGCTCCTTGCACAGTCTGTCAGAAGCTACATACAGAGCAGCCACTTTAAATACAAGCTGGCACACTCTGCAGCAGACTGAGAGGATGAGCTCACAGTGCCTCTCCTCACTTCTTGTGAGAGGCACTGAGCTCAATGGACAGCTTGGAGTCTTGGACTAATGGTAAAGTACCACTGGTCCCAGCTGTCCAATAAAAATGCTTCAGTGGAGGCACGCTTCTCACTGCAGTGTCATAGAAGGGGCATGTGTCTAAAAGACAAATTCTCCCTTCCAGCCCAGCTTTCTTAACTTCTTAATTTACAAAAGTCAAATACACTTTGCACTGCAAGTGCACTTGGAAGTACAGTCGCTGTAAATCTGAGGGGTAGATATGAAATGGGGGGGAAGCTCTGCTGATTTTATCATCCAATCATGTGCAAGCTAATATGCTGTTTTGTATTTTCCTTGCATGTCCCCCTCGGATTTAGGGTCCGTTCACACAGGGGCAACACGACTTGTAGGCGACTTGAGTGAGGCAACTTGTACACGACTTGAGATCACAGCGCGACTTGGGACGACTTCAACACGACTTGTGATGACTTCAACTTGACTTGGGACGACTTACAAGTCGCCCCAGGCCAGGCGACTTTTGCCGTGGCCAAGCAGAGAATGAGCTCAAGGGGGAACTCCACGCCAAATTTCTGAAAAAAATTTGGCGTGGGTTCCCCCTCCGAGAGCATACCAGGCCCTTAGGTCTGGTATGGATTCCAAGGGGATCCCCCCAGATCCACACCAGACCCTTATCCGAGCACGCTACCCGGCCGGCCAGGAAAGGGGGTGGGGACGAGCGGGCGCCCCCCCCTCCTGAGCCGTACCAGGCCGCGTGCCCTCAACATGGGGGGGTGCCTTGGGGGAGGGGGGGCGTGCGGCCACCCACCCCAAAGCACCTTGTCCCCATGTCGATGAGGACAAGGGCCTCTTCCCGACAACCCTGGCCGTTGGTTGTCGGGGTCTGCGGGCGGGGGGCTTATCGGAATCCGGGAGCCCCCTTTAATAAGGGGGCCCCCGGATACCGGCCCCCCACCCTATGTGAATGAGTATGGGGTACAATGTACCCCTACCCATTCACCTGTGAAAAAAAAGTACAAAAAAAAAACACAACACAGGGAAAAAATATTTTATTGCACAGCTCTGGGGGTCTTCCGTCTTCGGGGGTCTTTTTTGCCGGACTCCTCCGCTATCTTCTTGTAGCTCTTTTGCTAGCGGAGGAGTCCGGCTTTCTTCCTCACCGCCGGCCTCTTCTCCCGACTTCGGGGGTCTTGTCCCCCTCTTCGGTTCTTCTGCCGGGCCACCGCGCCTTCTTATAGCTCTTTTAGAGGCGGTGGCCCGGTCTTCTGTCGCCGCCGTCGCCGCCGCCTTCCGTTCTTCTCCTTCTTTTTCTCCTGGAGATGTTGACTCGACGAGCTATCCGGCCGCAATGCCAGGGACGCGCTGCGCTGCCACTTATATAGGGACAATGGGGCGATGTCACATGGGTTGATGTCACATGGGTTGGTCACATGGGTTGATGTCACATGGTAAGGGGGCTGGGTCACCATGTGACATCAACCCATGTGACCAACCCATGTGACATCAACCCATGTGACACCGCCCCATTGTCCCTATATAAGTGGCAGCGGAGCGCGTCCCTGGCATTGTGGCCGGAGAGAGCGTCGTGTCAACATCTCCTGGAGAAGAAGAAGAACGGAAGGCGGCGGCGGCGGCGACAGAAGACCGGGCCACCGCCTCTAAAAGAGCTATAAGAAGGCGTGGTGGCCCGGCAGAAGAACCGAAGAGGGGGACAAGACCCCCGAAGTCGGAAGAAGAGGCCGGCGGCGAGGAAGAAAGCCGGACTCCTCCGCTAGCAAAAGAGCTACAAGAAGATAGCGGAGGAGTCCGGCGAGAAGACCCCCGAAGACGGAAGACCCCCGGAGCTGTGCAATAAAATATTTTAACCCTGTGTTGTGTTTTTTTTTGTACTTTATTTCACAGGTGAATGGGTAGGGGTACATTGTACCCCATACTCATTCACATAGGGTGGGGGGCCGGGATCCGGGGGCCCCCTTATTAAAGGGGGCTCGCGGATTCCGATAAGCCCCCCGCCTGCAGACCCCGACAACCAACGGCCAGGGTTGTCGGGAAGAGGCCCTTGTCCTCATCAACATGGGGACAAGGTGCTTTGGGGTGGGGGGGCGCACGCCCCCCCTCCCCCAAGGCACCCCCCCATGTTGAGGGCACGCGGCCTGGTACGGCTCAGGAGGGGGGGGGCCGCCCGCTCGTCCCCACCCCCTTTCCTGGCCGGACGGGTAGCGTGCTCGGATAAGGGTCTGGTGTGGATCTGGGGGGGACCCCCACGCCGTTTTTTCGGCGTAGGGGGTTCCCCTTGGAATCCATACCAGACCTAAGGGCCTGGTATGCTCTCGGAGGGGGAACCCACGCCAAATTTTTTTCAGAAATTTGTCGTGGAGTTCCCTCTTGAGAGCTGATAATTCTGTCAGAGTCGCCTCCGTATAGACGGAGATCCGACTTGGAGGCGATCTCCATTGAAATCAATGGGTACCAGTCGCCTACAAGTCGGATAGAAGTAGTACAGGAACCTTTTCTGAAGTCGGAGCGACTTCAGTAGACGGCTCTCATTCACTTACATTGCTTTTTAAATGTTGTCCGACCTGAGGCGACTAGGGGCGACCTGAAGTCGGATCAGGAGTTGCCCCTGTGTGAACGGACCCTTACAGCAACTGCACTTCCAAGTGCACTTGTAGTGCAAAATGGATTTGCCTTTCGTAAATTATAAATTCTTTATTTTCATAATATAGTGATACAGTCTTTCATTTCTAGACACATACACATCTACATCTTATATTTAAACCAAGCCGTTCATAATTTCATCGTGCTAGATTTCTCCTATTACATTACCTATTTCCTTATATTCACTATTATTATTTTTTTTTATTTTTTTCCCCCTTAACCTGGTATAGCCCTGGTTATTTATCTTTGAAGAAAAAGAAGCAAATAATAAAACAACAGAAAATGAGAAAACGAAGAGAGAGAGAAATAAATAAATAAATAAATAAATAATAAAATGTTCTCCTTTAACCTCCTCCCCCTCTCCCATCCCCCTCCTCCCCCACCCCTCCCCAAGAAAGAAAAAGAAAAAAAAACTAAAACATACAGGGATCAGCATCTACTGGTTTTGTTCCCTATATAAAATATAGGGTTTCCATACTTCATGATACCTATCTTCTTGCTCTTTCAGTATCATAGTCAGATTTTCCATTTGTTGAATCTCCGATACCCTGCTCATCCATTGTGATTTGGTTGGAGCCAGCGTCGTTTTCCATAAAACTGGAATACATGCTTTTGCTGCTGTAAGCAAATGCCTTAAGAAAGATTTTTTATATTTTTCTATAGATAACGGAACATCGTGCAATAGAAAAGCCGCCGGATTTTCCCCAAGAGACACATCTGTTATTTCCTTTACTGTTTCCGATACCATCTTCCAGAAATCTTTTACCCCGGTACACTCCCAGAATATGTGTAATAAGGTTCCCTCGGCTCTCTGGCAGCGCCAGCACAAATTTGATACTTGTGGGTATATCCGGTGCAATACTTCTGGGGTCCTGTACCATCTAGACAAAATTTTGTAGCCCCCTTCTTGGTATCTAGTTGCTATCGACGCCTTATGTGTGAACATGAAGATCTTATTTTTCTGTAAGTCTGAGAAAGTGACTCCCAGGTCCCTCTCCCATGCTCGTATAAAAGTTAGGTCTTGTGAAGCTTCTTGTTCCATCTGCAATACGTACATTGATGAGAGGGAATGTTTCAGTGGTTCACCTTTTAAGCATATCTGTTCAAACTCAGATAATGTCCTGATCACCGGTATTCTCTGCCTACTTATTCGCAGAAACGCATTTAACTGTACTCGCCTAAATGGGTCCAAGTCCTCCCTAAATTCTTGTTCGATCTCTTCCTTATACATTACATGATTATCAATTGAGAAATGTATAATCCTACTGATTCCCTTTCGTCTTAAATCCCTAAAAACCTTATCTGTTAAACCTGGCTGGAAACCCGGAGTGCCCAGTACTGGTATCATAGGGCTTGGATGTTCTGATATCCTGGTTTTCTTAAATAGCTTTTGGACTACCTGTAGTGTGGCACCCACTGTCGGATGTCTCCGTACTTCCTGTGGTATTTCTACATCTGAGAGCCACACTATTCCTTCCAATGGTATCGGGATTGTTGCTTGTTCCATATCGATCCAAGGTTTTTCTTTTTGAATTCTACACCAATCTATTACCCGTGTTAGATGTGATGCCTCATAGTAGCCTACTGGATCTGGGAATCCTACCCCTCCTCTCTCTTTAGGTAATATCAAAATGTCCCTACGTATTCTCGCTTTTTTACCTGCCCATATAAATTTTATGAATCTTGATCTCAAATCCCTCAGATATCTTCCCGGGAGCTTTATCGGTAGAGTTTGGAACAAATATAACAACCTCGGCATTACGTTCATTTTGATTATATTGATTCTCCCAAACCATGTAAAAACCGTTTTGTCCCACCGTTCTAGATCTAGCTTAATCTGACGTATTAATGGGATAAAGTTTAGTTCCAACAGTCTGTTCAACTTGTTTGATATTTTAGTCCCTAAATAACATATATGGGAATCCGTCCATCTAAACGCGAAATGCGCCGCTAGCTGAGATTTCATTTCATTATTCATTTCTACTCCCATCGCTTCCGATTTGCTATAATTTACTTTAAAGTTAGATATCTCTCCATATATGCGAAGCTCCAGTAACAAAGAAGGTAAAGAAATCCCTGGGGAGGTTATAAAAAACATCAGATCGTCCGCATATGCGGCCAATTTATGTTCATCATTTTTTCTTATTGAAATGCCCTGAATATCCGGGTTAGCCCGGATTGTTCTCAAAAAGGGTTCTAATGTAAGAATAAATATGATAGGGGAGAGTGGACATCCCTGACGCGTTCCATTCCTTATACAGAATGGTTCAGACATTGTCTCATTTATTTTTACCCTAGCTTTTGGGCAGGAATATAAACTATCAATCCAATTCTGTATCCCCTTTTTCAATCCTATATGCTGTAGCGTTGCTCTCAAGAATGTCCAGTCGACCCTATCAAATGCCTTTTCCGCATCTGCCGATATAAGTACTAGCGGTTTTTGATAGTGTTGTGCTATATATAGAGCATCAATAACTCTCTGCGTATTTTCTCTTCCCTCCCTGCCAGGGGTAAAACCTACTTGATCTGGATGTATTAATGCTGGAATAAATGGCAAGAGTCTATTCGCTAGTATTTTTGTTAAAATCTTAAGGTCTACATTTAATAAGGAAATTGGGCGGTAACTGGCACATTGAGTTGGGTCTTTCCCTTCTTTTGCAATCACTGTTATATGAGCCATTAGTGTTTCTGGTCGCATCCTTTGCCCCTCTCGTATTGAGTTATAAGCCTCTATGAATTTTGGTGCCAATTTTTCAAAAAAGATCTTATAATAAAGTAATGTATACCCATCCGGGCCAGGGGCCTTTCCGGGTTTCATTTCTTTAATGGCTTCTGACAGTTCCTCTACTGTAATTGGTCCATCTATGTTTTCTGCTTCTTCTTCGAGAAGCTTAGGCATACCCGATGCCATTATATATTCTTTTGCCTTTTCCCCTCTAGAAGGTAACCCCACCTTTGGCCGTCGATCTTCAATTTGATATAGGGTAGTATAATAATCTCTAAATGCTTTCGCGATAGCCTGTGATGAGTTAACTAACACATCTCCTTGGGTTTTAATTCTCTCAATATAATTTCGTGCTCTCGTTTCTCTGAGCGCATTTGCCAGCACTCTGCTGGGTTTATTTCCATATTCATAATATATTTGTCTGCACCGAGTTAATTTTGCTTTTGCTTTATCCGTCAATAACAAGTTCAATTCTTCCCGTAACCTCAATAATTTTTCTTCAGTTTGTTGCAACTGCGATTTCTTATGTACTGATTCAAGTGTCCGGATCTCTTCCAGCAGAGTATCTAGTTTAGCGCCCAGAGCCCGTTTCCTTTGTGCTCCTAAAGAGATAAGAATTCCTCTGATATAACATTTGTGTGCCTCCCATCTACATAGCAGGGTTACCTCCTCTGATTCATTTGCTATAAAAAATAGTTCCAATTCCTGGGCTATTTGGTTCTCGTACTCTGGTTCTCTCTTGCCTTTCGTAAATAACCCCCGATGTGTATAAGATTTACCCACAATCCCATGTATTTCTCACACAGTTAAGAAGGAGAATGAGAATCTGCTGCTGCTGAAAAGGCACAAGCCAAATCATATATTTATATACTATATGTTATCAGCTAAATTATTATTTATCTATTTACTGTGAAATTACTGGTTGGAAGTTAGAACTTCAAGCTTCAGTAATTTGTCTGTTAAAGAGGAAGTAAACCCTGATGAGTTTACTTCCTCTTTCATTCCCTGCATCGCATAGTAGTCCATTATGTGTCACTTACCTGACACAGGAGCCAGCGAAGTCGCCGCTGTCCCCTGTAGTCCGCCGCATCCATTTTGTTGGTGGGGTCTCGCAGCTCCGCCGCTGTCATTCGGCGAAGCCGCGATGACGTCACTCCCGCGAATGCGCACGGGAGTCGACACGCGCGGCAGCTCCATTCTTGGAAATGCCGCGCTCAGTGCGCATGCGCCGTAGACAGCGGTGCCCGTTTTCGGGCAAATATCTCCTAAACCATATAGGTTTAGGAGATATTGCTTGGACCTACAGGTAAGCCTTAATCTAGGCTTACCTGTAGATCAAAGTGGTTTGTAAGGGTTTACAACCACTTTAAGCCACCTGCTTGAGTACAGACTTTGAAAATATAGTAAATTACCTTAAGAACAATATATAATCTCAGAGATCCTAGGGAATAAAGTGGTGGAAATTGCATTTCTTTATGTAACACGGTATTTGCAAAGCAACTTTTTTAAACACTTTTTTTTGAGAAAAAAAAACAGTTCATGAATAAAAAAACAAAAAACAAAAAAAAAAAAAACACGTTAGCCTGATTTAATAAATATATACCTAGATACCAAGTAAATAAATAGATACCCAACATGTCACACTTTAAAACTGCGCACACTTGTGGAATGGCACCAAACTTCATTACTTATAAATCTACATAGGTGATGCAAATTTTTTTTTATAGGTTACATGTTTAGAGTTACAGAGGAGGTCTAGTGCTAGAATTATTGCTCTCGTTCTAACGATTAGGGCGTATGTAACATGTGTGTATCTGGCTCTGATACTATCCAGTGCCTCACCAGCCACTGACCTCACCAAACGTTCCTGGATTCTGTGCACCGGCTGCCTGGTTCTTACGGACTCTTGTCCATCTGACCATGCATCCGAGATCCTGCATCTGCCAGCTGGCCCGTCTTCAGTTCCACTTTTCCTACAAGACATGGATTTCCTACAGGCACCCGTGCCACTCTGTGCCCTGTTATACCCTGTCATCATCTCTAATAGAAACTGGACAAGAGGTGTAAGGAAAGCCCTCCCATCAACCTGGCCTCAACCAGGTACGTGACTTCTACATAAAAAAAAACTGTATAACATGTGAATACCCCGATACGCACTGCAGCTTATGACTGCTTCCACACCAGTGACACCGCAAGCCCAGAAGACGGGGACATCGCTGGGCTGAGCCTCTACTGGATCACCATAATCTGTTTTCTGAAGATCCTTTATACCCAGAAGATCTAGAAATAGACATGCACAAACACAGGTCAGGACATTTGGATATTATAGAAAAACTATAACTATAAGAATACAGCTTTAATATAATAAAACCAGATTTAATACAACAAACATAGGACTCACAACATGTAGTCTCATCTGTCCATCTCCCTCTTCAATGTGTTTTGCCCCACTAAGGGCTAAATCATGTCCATGATCAAGACCTTAGTGGCGTGAAATGTCTTGAAGCAGGAGGTGGACAGGTTAGGAATCCTCTATTTGTTAAATGAAAATGGCTTTTACAGTGAAGGCATTCGTGTGCAGCCCGTTCATTTCTACTTTATAAACAGCACAGATGAGTGGGAATGCGTTCTTGGGCATGTACCTGATGGGAACCAGAGGTACAGGGAAAGAGGAAAGTTGACAGCCGCATAGTTACTATTCTTTCCAACAATTATATGGCTTAGAGCCTCCTGTGAGAAGCAGTGAGACTGGAGGGGTCCGATCCTGACCCGCCCCCCCCCCCCCCCCCCGCCCTCCATTTGCCCCACGCTAATTCAGAGCTAGAGGTCTACAGTCAGTGGCAATCGTGAGTTTTGCTGATGCAGAGCTATAGGTATGTCTCGGCTTGGGGTGTGTTGGACCTCCAAATAGAGGCTTCTGCTTCCACACAGATAGCAAGAGTCCTTCTCTATAGGATTCTATATAGGCGGCCAGTGAATTGAGGGCGCATGAGCGCCACCCCCACATCCATGCGCCCGGCCCCTTTCAGGATGCCAGGTGCATGGATTCCAATGGCGGGGTGTTTTTTTTTTCTAAGCACCTGATTAGAGCCAGAGGCTCTAATAGGCTTCAAAAAAGGGTGGCCTCGGGGGGGCACAGAGTGCGCCCTGATCTTACCCAATTGTGTCACCATAGCGAATACATTTTTGTATTTGGAAACTACAGTGCCTCCACGCCAATCAAGAAGGCATGTTGCGAGACCCATTTCTCGATTGGCCAAAGTGCCAGGAGATTATATTGGATGTCCAGTGCTTTGGCGGTAGAGGAGACACAGAGCGGAGGAAGCCTGAGGAGCGGACATTGGAGCCGCCGCTGCTGTCCGCACTGTGGAGGAGAGTGGAGACACAGGAGGGGGGGGGGGGGTCTATATACCCTATCTATCTGTAATGCTGAGCTATATACCCTGATCTGTGAGGCTGATCTATATACTCTGCCATGTGATGCTGATCTGTATACTCTGTGCTGCGATTTTGGGGCTATATACCCTGTCCTGTGATGCTGAGCTGTATACTCCTGACACTATGGGTGGAAGCAGGTGGAATACAGGGGATGGAGTAGGTGGATTCTATAAGGGGTGTGGGTTTATGTGAAGTGGGAGGGATCAAAAAGGAAGGGCAGGCCCCTCCCATCCTAAAACTTCACCAGCCACGCCCCCCCCCCCATCCTAAAACTTCATTAGCCGCCACTGATTCTGACAGAGGGTAGGCTTTTCTACTCAGGCTGTGGCTGTTTTATGCTATAGATAGAAAACAAACTGTAAGACATTGAACACCTTTTGAAAGCATTTAGCTGATTTAAAACTAGAGGTTAAAGTGGGGTACCCCCTAAAAAAAAAAAAAATTTAAAGTCAGCAGCTACAAATACTCCAGCTGCTGGCTTTTAATAATCGGACACTTACCTGCCCCAGGGTCCAGCGATGCGGGGGAACGAAGCCCCCCCCTCCTCGCTCCCCGCTCCGCCGTCATGCATACTGTGGGCACCCGGCTGTGGCTTCACAGCCGGGCACCCACTGCGCATGCGCGAGCGGCGCAGGGCGCCGTGATACGCCTTACAGTCACCTGGGACACATGACAGGTCCCAGGTGAATGTGCGGCGCGAGGGGAAGTGATGTCACCAGCCCGGGCAATGAAGAAGGCAGATTACGAGGGACCCCCTAGCAACCAGTATTTAGAGGTGAGTAAAAAAATTTTTTTTTTCCAATTATTTTTTTTTGATTTTTTTTTTACGAATTTTAAGTAGTTTTAATTTTTTGGTGGCAACACCACTTTAAACTGGGAGTTATGGGAAGGTCATATGGCAGTTGGTGATAAATTATACCAACAGACTCCTGGTCTCATTTTCTCATTAAAAGATAAAAAAAACAAAAAAAAAACATATTTTTCTCACCTTCCTAAGACCCAATTCAAGCTGGCATTTTTGCCCTTGTCATCGCCTTGCTGGTGGTAAAGCGACTTAAACACCCCGGACTCTTACATTAATGAAAGTTATTATCCCAAAACATTTCAAAAATCCCAAATGCCAGCGATGAAGCAACATCAGAGAAACAGCTCCTTGGCATGGGCAGTGAGAGAGTGATGCTATAGGAGAGGGTGGGTTGAAGCCTTAGTGATTCTGGCAATAGAGAGCTGTCACCTATACATTAGCAAATGTGAGTCTTATATTGTGCAGCAGTGCCAAAAACCCTGTCATGGGGATTGGTAATGTTATGCTAAAGCTCAATAGTTCTGGCAGCAGCAGTGTGATATTGCTGTTAACACAGCCCACTGGCAGGAGTTTCAGCTGGGAATTGGTATGAATCGAAATGTATCACTTTCTTTTAGAATTAGAAAATTTTTATATGTAGAATATAATGGTTTTGGATTAATTTTATTTTATTTACTTTATTTCATATGAATTCACACAAAAAATCCTAGTTTTACAAATAAAGATTTTATACATGACAAAGGAACCCCAGAGCACTCAGAGATAGTTCAAGAGAGCACAATAAAGAACCTTGCTTGCTTTCTCAGTTTTTCTGATTGAAACCTCGTAGTGGGCCTAACTGATAGGGAAGAAGTCACTGCACAGATGACTAATTGGTGTCCCATGAACATGAAACCAGGTCCTCTCAGCACACCGCTAAAAAGACAATGCTAATGTTGTGAAAAGAAGAATAAAGCTTCTGCGGACTACACAGAAAATTATATCAAAGTAATATGTAATAGTTCAAATTTAGATGACTAAAAAAAAAAAAAAAAAAAAAAAAAAAAAAAAAAACATAAAATGTTATAGTAGCCCTGACCATAAAAGACAAAGATTTTACATTTGTATAAATCCACTTAAAACTACTAAAACCAAATCTCAAGCCACTGACCTGGGGAGCCGATATGGATGGGGGCCCCATGATACTGTTTCATAGGATGCGTTGCTATCGCTGCTGCATCTAATTTGTCCTGAGGAATCGGCCGCATGGTGACCACTAGATTGCAGGAGAAGTTGCCCACCCTGTGGCAGGGGATAGCTGTCTTCAGAAGAGAGACAATTCACACGGAGACTAAAGGGATGGAACTCAATAGGAATGTATCATCATTCATACACTCTTAGAGCCTTGTGATCAGTAAACAGGGCCCCACCTAAAAACACTGCCTCTTCAGGGACGTACAGTCATGGGAGGAAGGTGAGGCAGAGCCATGAACATAAAAAAAAAAAAAAAAAACACCACTGGTCAAAATTTGGGGTTCCTATTATCTGTGGCTCTGGAGATACGGGCCTCACTGCGCAGCCTGTCAGAAGCTACATACAGAGTGGCCAGTTTAAGTACAAGCTGGCAATCTCTGTTTGCCGCAGACTGAGAAGATGAGCTCCCAGTGCCTTTCCTTACTTCTTGTCAGAGGCACTGAGCTCAATGGACAGCTTGGAGTCTTGGACCAATGATAAAGCAACATTGGCCCAAACTGTCCAATAAAAATGCTGCAGTGGAGGCATGCCTGTCACTGCAGTGTCATAGAAGGGGCATGTGTCTAAAATACAAATGATCCCTTCCAGCCCAGCCCTCTTAAATACAAGGGAAAAACGTGGATGTGTATAAGATTTACCCACAATCCCATGTTTTTCTCACACATTTAAGAGGAAGAATCTGCTGCTGCTGAAAAGGTACTGTTATAATTAAGCTAAACCATATATTATTATGCTATATGTTATAACTTCAAACTTCAGTAATTTGTCTGTTACGTCACCTGCTTGAGTACAGATTTTGGAAAATTACCTTAAAAACAATATATAATAATTATTTCTATATTACTTTCTTATGGTCATTGACCCATTAAATGTATTTGTGCAGCAATTTTTCAAACGTGTTTTTTTTTTTGGAAAGAAAAACAGTTTAATGAATAAAAAAAAACAAAAAAAACAGTAAAGTTAGCCAGATTTTTTTGTATAATGTGAAAGACGATATTACGCCGAGTAACTACATACCTAACATGTCACGCTTTAAAGAGGAAGTAAACCCTGATGAGTTTACTTCCTCTTTCATTCCCTGCAAAGGCAAAGCATAATGGACTACTATGCGTCGCATAGAAGCCCATTATGTGTCACTTACCTGACACAGGAGCCAGCGATGTCACCGCTGTCCCCTGTAGTCCGCCGCATCCATCTTGTTGGTGGGGTCTCGCAGCTCCGCCGCTGTCATTCGGCGAAGCCGCGATGACGTCACTCCCACGCATGCACACGGGAGCCGACACGCGTGACAGCTCCGTCGCTGAGAATGCCGGCGCTCAGTGCGCCTGCGCGCCGCTGTCTATGGTGCATGCGCCATAGACAGCAGTGCCCGTTTTCGGGCAAATATCTACTAAACCATATAGGTTTAGGAGATATTGCTTGGACCTACAGGTAAGCCTTAATCTAGGCTTATCTGTAGGTCAAAGTGGTTTGTAAGGGTTTACAACCACTTTAAAATTGTACACACTCGTGGAATGGCACCAAACTTAAAAATATCCATAGGTGACGCTTTATAATTTTTTAGATGTTGTATGTGAGTTACAGAGAAGGTCTAGAGCTAGAATTATCGCTCTCGTTCTAACGATCGCAGTGTATGTAACCTGTGTGTATCTGGCTCTGATACTAACCAGTGCCTCACCAGCCACTGACCCCACCACACGTCCCTGTGCCTCTTACCTTGTACATGCTCACATTACGCCCCTGCAACACATTCCTCACAGGCACCCCAAGTTTTTGCACAGCACTTTCGAAAGAGAAGCTGCAGCCCAGATAAAATGTCACCATGTCCTTCAACTGCTCTGAGTAGTTCTCAAGGCTGGCGAGACTTCCCGCGAAGGTGCCATTTTCATATCTCCGATACAGGAGGCAGTCCGTCCTACAACAAAACCCAGCAAGCTTCAGATATTACCTCAGGGACCATCACATTCGAAGTACAACCTGTTCCAGGTTAGAGAGAAATATAAGATGAGGGCTATGTGGAATGTGAACTATTACCAAAAAAGAAAAAAGCTAAGCTGGGAAAGTCTGTGTTAAAGTGGTTGTAAACCCTTACAACCAACTTTGACCTACAGGTAAGCCTAGATTAAGGCTTACCTGTAGGTTCAAGAAATATCTCCTAAACCTACACGGTTTAGGAGATATTTGCCAAAAGACAGGCACCGCTGTCTACGGCGCATGCGCCGTAGACAGCAGCGCGCAGGCGCACTGAGCGCGCCACGGTCAACAGCGATATGCCGCGAGTGCTGGCTCCCGTGCGCGGGAGTGACATCATCGCGGCTTCGCCGAATGACAGCGGCGGAGCAGCGAGACCCACCGAGAAGATGGACGCTCCGGACTACAGGGGACAGCGGTGACATCGCTGGCTCCTGTGTCAGGTAAGTGACACACAATGGGCTACTATGCGATGCGATGCGATGCGATGCGATGCGATGCATAGTAGTCCATTATGCTTTCCCTTTGCAGGGAAACAAAGAGGAAGTAAACTCATCAGGGTTTACTTCCTCTTTAAAGAGGAGTTCCGCCTGGGGAAAATACAATTAAAGGTCAGCAGCTACAAATACTGCAGCTGCTGACTTTTAATATATGGACACTTACCTGTCCCGGGAGCTTGCGATGTCGGCACCCCAGCCAATTTTCAGATCGGCTGTCGGGTGCCGCCGCCATTCAGTGTAAGGGAAACCAGCAGCGAAGCCTATCGGCTTCACAACTGGTTCTCTACTGAGCATGCGCAAAGTGCGCTGTCCTTTTTAAATGGCCGGTGGTGGAGGAAGGGGGCCGAACTTCCGAGGGACGCCACCGCGGCGCCATCTACCAAAAGTGGGGAAGGGTACCTGTCAAAAACAGGTACCTGTTCCCCCTCCCCCCCGAAAGGTGCCAAATGTGGCACCGGAAGGGGGGAGGAAGCAGATAAGCGGAAGTTCCACTTTTGGGTGGAACTCCTCTTTAAAGAAGACCTCAACTTTGGAAGTAGTGCCCAAAAAAGGCAAGGAGAGGGCAAAGTAAAATTCACCATTATTGCCTGTAGGTTTCCTGTAGCTGATCCTTTCCCCATTACTGACTTGCAATGCCTTGTTCTGCGCTGTGTCTTTGTATGGAGGGGCCATCTTGGTAGAGGCAGGGCTTTGCTTCCTCATACCAGAGCTGACCCCCTTATAACTGGTGGAACAATATTCAAGAAGCAGCAGTGGGAGAGTGGGAGGAAGCACAGATTTACAGAATGAATGAAGCAGAAGCATCAATATCCTTGCACTGCAGGTCCATGGGTACAGCTCCCTCTCCAAGAACAATGATCAGCACAGCAGTGGCATTATCTGATAGATGGTGGGGTAACTATAGAGGTAGAGCAAGCACAGATCAAGAGAATGGATGAAGCAGAAGCAGGGAACTCCTTGCATTGCAGGTCCTCGGGTACAGCTTCCTCTCCAGCAAAAACAGTGAGGTGCACAGTAGTGACATCATCTGATAACTGGTGGGGTAATGATAGAGATAGAGCAAGCAATGATCCACAGAATGGATGAAGCAAAAGCAGGGAGATCCTTTCACTGCAGGTCCTCAGGTATAGCTTCCTCTCCAGTAGAGAGAACAGTGATCAGCACAATACTGAAATAACAAAATATTAAGGTGTCCCTCTAGAATGATGGTTCATTCATATGCAGAAGGAGTTAAAAAATGGCATATAAGACAAATGTCCTTTCACACTTACCGTATATCTGACTCGGTGCTCAGTGGTGGACACTTCCATTCACCTGGGACACTGCGATATAACAGAGGAAGGGGGCCACTGTTGGCTTGACAGAATTTTTCAAAATCATCAGCCAGTGATCTGTGCAGGATTACCACATTGGCTTGATTATAGCCTAGAAAAAAAAAAAAAAAAAAAAAAAGAAGCAGAGTGTTGATGGGGTCATCTCTTCAGCAGTGCTACTGTGTTACTATACTGTGGCTCCCTGCCGGCAGAACACCATGATTACTGCTGATGGCTACAACTACCAGCAGTAATTGTATGCAAAAAATCTGACAAGTCGGTTGTGTTGAAGTTGATCGATTGATCGACTTCAGTACAACCAGCCTGCCCGTAGATGGATCGAATACCTGCTGACCCCGGCCAAGTTTCGATCCATCTATGGCCAATTTTACTGTCAAATTACCCAACGCTGCAAAATTTGGACTGAACATCTCTTGTAGCCGCAGATGTACTCTGGTGGCAAGAAAGCGCCCTGAGGTGATTCAGTTCGCATAGGTAGCGCTATACAAGTCACTCATTCATTCTAGTTACAAAAAAAGTTAAAGGAAAACTATAATGATTTGGGCTTCTTTTTTTTTATTTAATTTATTTTTTTTTTAATCAGAAGAAAGTTTCATTTGAACCCATTTAAGCATACATCTTACATAAACACTCACAAAAGAGTGTAAAGTTGTAATGTACAAAAACAAATAGTCAATTACAGCTACAACTTCATAAAACTATGTACAGATGTCAGCTCAAAACCCCACCTAGTGGCTGAAAACAGAAATGACAGTACCAATAGAGCACTACTCTGGCACAATCCAAAGTCGGATTGTAGTAACCAACATTAAATCGGAGGTCCGCCCACCGGTACAAATACTGAAGCTGCTGACTTTTAATATTAGGACACTTACCTGTCCTGGAGTCCAGCAATGTAGGCACCGCAGTTGATGTGTACATCAGCTGTTGGGTGCTGCTGCTGCCATTGGCAGTAAGGGAACCCAGTAGTAAAGCATTGTTGCTTCAAGCCGGGTCCCTACTGCACATGCGCGAAGCACCCGCTGCACTCTCCTACTGACCCGGCGGCAGAAGAGGGAGCCGAGCGCTGATGTAATCCGCCGCGGCCGTGGCTCCGGGAAGTGGGGACAGGATACCTGTGAAAGACAGGTATCCGCTCCCCCAAAAGGTGCCAAATGTGGCACGGGAGGGGGGAGAAGACAAATGAGCGGAAGTTCCACTTTTGGGTGAAACTCCGCTATAAGGCTCCATTCACACCTGGGTCATTTGAATTGCGGGGGGAAAAAAAATAAAAATCGCGGAGATTTTGCCTGCGATTCCAAATTGCAGAAAATCACAGGACGTGTGTGTGATACCATTGCTTCTTAACTGCACCCCAATCACGCCGTGATTTTGCCGTGATAAATCATGCTGCAATCGTGGCAAATCGCAATGTGCAGCCCTTGTCACTCAAAAAGGCGCTGGAGCTTCTTTTGAGCTGCAGCGTCACGCGTTGCGATTTGCCGCGATTGGGGTGCTATTAAGAAGTAAAATTAATCGCGATGAATCTGCCCTCATGTCAAATCGCCCATGTGTGAATGGAGCCTAAGTAATAAAAGGCACTTAACCCCAATATATCCTATCAATAATCAGGTCTACTGGAGCCAACCCTGATACATCAAGCCACACCCCTCCCCCAACCCTCTCAAATTTAGTGGGGTATCCACAGTGCTGGTAAATAACCCATTCATGTATTAAAGTAGTACCCATGTAGTCTAATCATTCCCTGTTTTGATTTTTACATTACAAGCTGAGTTTTTTTTTTTGACTCTATGTATACAATATTTGGTTTATAAATACATGTATTACATGAGAAAGGATTTCCAGAGCCCTACTGGTTATCCAAGGAGATGCCATAGACATAGCTGCCTTCATTGGGGTCTGCTCTCTCTAATTGAAACCGTGGATGGTGCCACCCAATATGAGAGGAATCTCTGCTTTGACTCACATGCCTGTGTACACATATCAGCTTGAGTTACAGAACTCTATGTAATAGGATTTGTACAACAAAGGGAGGCCACAGCTGCATCTGATAGTGTGATAACAGAACACACACAATATTTACATAACATTAAGTGGACAAGGGGCCTAAAACAGACTGATCGCTGCTTATATGAACCCGATTATTGAAATGCATAAACTCTCATTATTCCACATCCTCCCACCAGAACGGTTCCTACATAAGAAGTCCACGATTCATCTGCAGGAGACGGTGCAGCTCTGTAGGGTGGTGAACGCTCTACTGATCACTCGTACATTGGACTCAGCCTGTGTGTCTTGTAATTATTTACCAAAAGACAGTAAGTCAAAGTTCACCCCCTTCTCACCACTTGTGATCTGTGCAGTGAGGCCACCATGACACGGCATTAGTAAATAGATAGGAAGGTATATCATATTTACTTCTTTTAAACTTTTTTGAATTTCTTCAGTTGCTTCCTGGTTTCTGGCCTAGGCAAAGACGATGTTATATATCCCAGGAGCCTTCAGGAGGGGAGGAGGGTCTTTCTCAACTAAGCCCACCCTCCTGCCTGTGTTCTATCAGAAAGTGCAACCGAAGCGGCATTCCGTTGCGGCCATCTTGGTACACCCAACACTCGGCCACAGTAAGCCTACAGTCTGGAGACATCGTTTTACACCCACCAAAGTCTTGCATTTCACACTTATTTTTAGCAGAAAACTGAGCTTATATCGTTAAATGCAGGATGTTTTGATGTTGAATCTTAAAAGCAGCGGTGTTCTGTCAGATTAGCAAACCTGTGAGATCAGCAGGCTTGCTGCTGCTTTTAGAATTCAACATCAAAACAGATTCACGGATTTCAAAATCCTGTATGTCACGATATAAGCTCTGTTTACTGGTAAAAAAACATGTGTGAAATTCAAGACTTCGGTGGGTGTAAAAAGATGCAGCTGTTCTGACAAAATGTCAAACCCGACAGAGTATCCAACCACGTCACTTCCTGTGATGTGGAATCAGCTGTTGTAGAAAACCACACGCACCGAGTCACCTGCGCATGCACAGTGCGTCATCGCTGACGTCAGGACACTGCATGTCAAATTCATCGATCGACGGCCATGTTGTTAGACCCCGCACTCGGCCGTACTGAGCCTACAGTCAGAAGGCGGCAGCGGACATCTTTTTACACGCACCCAAGGAAGGAAGTGACTTTACGGCACGGCCATCTTGATACACCCTGCACTCACCTGCAGTTAGCCTACAGTCAGAAGGTGGTGTTCTGACAATATGTTGAACCCAGCAGAATATTGAACCATATCACTTCCTGTGACGTGGACGGTCATGTTGTTACACCCAACACTCGGCCGTACTGAGCCTGCAGTCAGAAGGCAGCAGCGGACATCTTTTTTACACCCACTCAAGTCTTGCATTCCACACTTATTTTTAGCACTAAACTGAGCTTATATAGTGAAATAATGATTTTCAAATCTGTCACACTCTTTTCATTTTAAATTTTAAAAGCAGTGGTGTTCTGTGAGATTAGCAAACCTGTCAGATCTGCAGTATTTCCGCTGCTTTTAAAATTAAAACATCAAAACGGTGTCACCGACTTCTAAATACTGTTTTGCACTATATAAGCTCAGTTTAGTGTTAAAAATAAGTGTGGAATGCAAGATTGGGTGGGTGTAAAAAGATGTCTGCTGCCCCCTTCTGACTGCAGGCTCAGTGTGGGGTGTAGCAAGAAGGGCGTCGGTTGACGAATTTGACATGCAGTGTCCTGGTTTTCTGCAACAGCACTTCACAGGAAATTATGTGGTTCGATATTTTCCGGGTTCGACATATTGTCAGAACACCGCCTTCTGACTGCAGGCTAACTGCTGGTGAGTGCGGGGTGTACCAAGATGGCCGTGCCGGAACGTCACTTCCTTTACATATTCTGATGGGTAGCGGCATTCTGACAGGTCACCTGCGTGTTTGAGCTAAGGGAAGATGGATTCCAGGATGTAAACGCTATATGAATCACCTGCCCTTCCTCAAAATTGCCACTGCCAGAAATGCTATGGGGGGTGTTTTTCAAAGTGTTTGCTAATCAAAATAAAGCATGGAGACAGGGATGGATGGGGGATTTTTGCTTTAAGTATTAAAAATGAATTCAAGTTTTCAGTTTAGGTACAATTTTTAGTTTCACTTTAATGTCAGAATACAAAATTCCAGTTCTTACCAGCAGACATGCCCGAGGTGTTGCGGATGGCGATTTTGTTGTGCCGGATTAAACTCCGGGCCGTAGTGGGGAGGAGAGTCCGTAAGGCCTGCAGACAAACCATATCAGAGGCCTCCTGAGAAACAAACCACAAACATGGCTCAGTATCAAGTGATGAGTATAGTCTGTGGACTACAGGACACCTCCTCTTTATGCTATAGAGATGAGAAGAGGAGGGGGTGGGGGTGTTCAGTAGTCCTAAAAAATTAATTTTTTTATTTATTTTTTTTATCTGATGATTTCCAGCCTTGAGAAGAGATGTGGGGTCTTATAGATCCCACATCTCTCCAGAAAGAGGACCGATCACACACCATTCTTATTACAAGGGATGTTTACATTCCTTGTAATAGGAATAAAAGTTATAAAAAAAAAAAAATTTTAAAAGGGAAAAGTATAGAAATAAAAAATAAAATAAAATAAACTATATATAAAAAAAAAAGTAAGCGCCCCGTCCCCGCGAGCTTACACGCATACGTTGGCCATGCCCACATATGTAAACAACATTGAAACCTCACATATGAGGTATCGCCACAAACGTTAGAGAGCATCGATTCTAGCTCTAGACCTCCTATGTATCTCTAAAAATGTAACCTGTAAAAAATAGGCTTTCCCTTACAGAGATTTTTAAGTACTGAAGCTTGGCGCCATACCACAAGTGTTCGCAATTTTAAAGCGTGACATGTGAGGTATCTATTTACTCAGCGTAACATCATCTTTCACATTATATAAAAAAATTGGGATTTTTTTTTTTTAATTCATGAAATTGTTTTTTTTTTCTCCAAAAAAATTGTGTTTCGAAAAATTGCTGCACAAATACAGTGTGACAAAAAAAAGTTGCAATAACCCCCCATTTTATTCCCTATAGTCTCTGCTAATTATTATAATATATATATATATATATATATATATATATATATATATATATAATATGTTTGGGGGTTCTTTTCTAGCAAAAAATGTTTTTTA
The DNA here is from genome assembly GCF_037356315.1 of Lithobates pipiens. Lineage (NCBI taxonomy): Eukaryota > Metazoa > Chordata > Amphibia > Anura > Ranidae > Lithobates > Lithobates pipiens. The sequence goes on from NW_027507825.1 coordinate 15,815,653, forward strand.
CATGAGGGAGAAGAGTGCTGGAATTCGTCCGGTGGGTAAGTGGTTAATGCATAGGATGCATTAAGGTGAAAAACCTCAGGGGGGTTTACAACCCCTTTAAGCTTCCCCAGCTTCTCAGAAGAAATATCTATACAGTATATCTACAGAGAATTAAATTGTCTCTAGACCACCTACCTCAGGTACTGACCCTACAGGCGTGTCCATGGCAGTCTTGGACTCTTGCTATCACAGGATAGGACTGCATATAACTGCAGCAAAACTCACTCATTTATAAGTAGCAATCTTTAACCAACTAGTTAAACAGTTGTCACGCTATGATGAGCCCTGTTTGTAAATACCTGACTTAAAGTGAACCTAAATCTCTGTTCACACTGACTAGTCGCCTGACAAGTTGCTCTCCATGAAGCCCAATGGAACCATTCTAAATTGGAGTGACTCAAGTCGCTCCAACCTAGAAAAAGGTTCCTGCATTACTTGGGGGCGATTTCGGAACGACTTGCATTGACTTCTGTTAAAGAAGTCATATGCAAGCCGCAATGTAGTCACTCTGTGGGGCGTGACTTTGAAGCCGTGCCAGTGTGAACCAAGCCTACGGGAAGGAAACTTAATTAAATATTCATTGTGCCTAAGCAGTACCCTGAAAGTTTACTTTTGGTTTAAAAGTCATCCTGAAAAACAGCAAAGCACTTGCTGTGCCTAGGCACTCCTGTTCTGCAGTCTTGTAGCTGTATATCTGCAGTGTGAGATTATCTAAGGCACTGCTATCTCTAACCGCTAGTCTCACCAGATTTGGAGTGAGGGGTGGTGATGTCATTACTGTGCTGATCACTGTTCTGCTTGCTGGAGGGGAAGATGTACCTGAGGACCTGCAGTGCAAGGATTTTCCTGCTTCTGTTTAATTTTTGTTCTGTGTATCTGTGCTTGCTCTACATCTATCATTACCACACCAGTCATCAGATGATGTCACTACTGTGCACCTCACTGTTCTCCCTGCTGTTGGGGAAGCTGTACATGAGGACATGCAGTGCAAAGATCTCCCTGCTTCATCCACCTCTATCAATACCCCATCAGGTGATGCCATTACTGTGCTGCTTGCTCTTGTTCCTTGCTGGAGAGGAAGCTGTACCTAAGGACCTGCAGTGCAAGGATCTCGCTGCTTATGCTTCACTCATTCTGTTGATGTGTGCTTCTTCTACCTCTATTATTCCCCCACCAAACAGTCATCAGATTATGTCACTGCTGTGCTGATCACTGTCCTTGCTGAAGAGGAAGCTGTAACTAAGGACCCCCCTGCTTCTGCTTCATCCATTCTGTGGACCAGTGCTTCCACCACCTCTATCATTACCCCACCAGTCATCAGATGATTTCACTAATATGCTGCTTGCCATCTTCTTGCTCAAGAGGAAGTTGTGTCCCGCAGTGCAAGGATCCCCCTGATTCTGCTTCATCCGTTCTGTGGACTTGTGCTTCCTCCGCCTCTATCAATACCCCACCAGTCATCAGATGGTGTCACCAATATGCTGCTTGCTGTTCTCCTTGCTGGGGAGGAAGCTTTACCTAAGGTCCTGCAGTCCAAGGCTCTCCCTGCTTCTGTTTCATTCATCCATTCTGTTGATGTGTGCTTCTTCCACCTCTATCAATACCCCACCAGACATCAGATGATACCATTACTGTGCTGCTTGCTGTTGTTCCTTGCTGGAGGGGAAGCTGTACCCGAGGACCTGCAGTGCAAGGATCTCGCTGCTTCTGCTTCATTCATTCATTCTGTTGATGTGTGCTTCTTCTACCTCTATCTCTGCCCCAGCAAACTGTCATCAGATTATGTCACTGCTGTGCTGATCACTGTTCTTGCTGAAGAGGAAGTGTAACTAAGGACCTACAGTGCAAGGAACCCCCTGCTTCTGCTTCATCCATTCTGTGGACCAGTGCTTCCTCCACCTCTATCATTACCCCACCAGTCATCAGATGATTTCACTAATATGCTGCTTGCCATCTTCTTGCTCAAGAAGAAGTTGTACCTAAGGACCTGCAGTGCAAGAATCTCCTTGCTTCATTCATTCTATGGACTTGTGTTTCCTCCACCTCTATCAGTGACCCAGAAGTCATCAGATGATGCCATTACTGTTCTGATAACTGTTCTCCCTGCTGGGGAGGAAGCTGTACCAGAGGACCTGCAGTTCAATGATCTTCCTACTTCTGTTTAATTTTTGTTCTGTGGATCTGTACTTGCTCTTCCTCTATCATTGCCCCACCAGTCATCAGATGATGTCACTACTGTGCTGCTCACTGTTCTACCAGCTGCAGGGGAAGCTGTACCTGAGGTCCCGCAGTGCAAGGATCCCCCGGATTATGCTTCATCTGTTCTGTGGACTTGTGCTTCCTCCACCTCTATCAATACCCCACCAGTCATCAGATGATGTCACCAATATGCTGCTTGCTATTCTCCCTGCTAGAGAGGAAACTGTACCTAAGGACCTGCAGTCCAAGGTTCTCCCTGCTTCTGCTTCATTCATCCATCCATCCATACTGTTGATGTGTGCTTCTTCCACCTCTATCATTATCCCGCCAGCCATCAGATGATATCACTAATGTCCTGCTCACTGTTCTCCCAGCTGGAGGGGAAGCTGTACATGAGGTCCCGCAGTGCAAGGATCCCGCTGATTCTGCTTCATCCATTCTGTGGACTTGTGCTTCCTCCACCTCTATCAATACCCCACCAGTCATCAGATGATGTCACCAATATGTTGCTTGCTGTTCTCCTTGCTGGAGAGGAAGCTGTACCTAAGGACCTGCAGTCAAAGGATCTCCCTGCTTCTGCTTCATTCACCCATTCCGTTGATGTGTGCTTCTTCCACCTCTATCATTACCCCGCCAGTCATCAGATGATGATGCTGCTACTGTTCTTCTCACTATTCTCCTTGCTGGAGAGGAAGCTGGACCTTAGGACCTGCAGTGCAAAGATCTCCCTGCATCTGCTTCATTCTATCTATAAATCTGTGAAGGGAAATCTCCCCAATGGGCCACTGGAAGGTTACTTCTTCTTTAAAGCTGAACTCCATGCAGATATAAAAGCCACAAAGCAAAGGAACATCTGCATGTTATAAAATGTCATTAAAGTGGTTATAAAGCCTGAAGATTTTTAATGCATCGAGGTAAAAAACCTTCAGTATGACGCTACCTCCACAGCCCCCCATAATGCTTACCCAGGCCCGATCTAGCAATGTGCATGGGAGCAGATGCTGTCTCAGCTCTCTGCCTCCTCCCATTGGCTCCCACTGCCGTCAATCAGAGCCAGTGTGGAGGGAGCGAGGGCAGGTCCGAGCCCTGTTCTATGCGTCTTATGCTTTTCCATTATACTTTTCCTTTTGCCGTCCAATCACAGGCTGGGTGAGGGACAAGACTTGCAAGTGTTACTAAAATGCAGCAGAGAAGAATCAGATGTCCTGCCCTGCCAGACAGAGTTGTGCTGTGCAGCAGAGCTGTGTAAATCCCAGGACTGGATAGACAGAAATACAAATCCTTTGAAATGTAGAACTACTGCAATATTTGTATTTCATCTGTGAGTTTAGCTTGATTTGCCTGGAGTTCAGGTTTAAATAACAAGGTTAGTACATGCTGCTTTGCAACTATTGGTGAGTTACAGGCCCCACAACAGCTAGCATTGCATGCTGGGGCTTGTAGTTCACATAAACAATACATCTGCATCCGCAGGAAATGATAAGTCTGAACAGACACAAAGTAGAACAGCTGCTCACCTTCCAATGTGATTGAAATGTCAGTTGCAGAATAGCCACCGTGCTATAAATGGGAACTACAAACAAAGGTTCCTATGGAAGAAACGTTCTGCCTACTACAGCGACATCTTGTGGACAAATAATACAACTAAATCTTTCATGGCTCGTTTGTTTTGTTTTTTTTTGGGGGGGGGGGGGGTTTGCAGAAAAGTTTATTAGTGGACAAGGCAGTAATACAACTTAATGAGGCATATGAGATATTGAGATAGCAGAAATAAATACATACAATGGTATATTGCTGGACATTAAGAGGTCTAGAGTAACTGAGCAGGGTGAGAAAACTTCTTACATTAGGGTTAATTAATCAACACAAATTATAAAAAATAAAAAAGGGGGGATTCCATAAGGATCTAAGAGGCGCAGTGGACGCACCTAGTTCATCGGGTACCAATTATAGTCATCTCCATCCCCAGGGAGCAAGGTCTAATTGAGGGGAAAAGACAAAGCATAAGGGTGGGGGGATGGGAGGGAGGGAGAGGTAGGTGTTTCAAAGGAGGATTAGGATTGTCAGGGGCCCACTCTGAGCAAGCGTGATCAGCGTAACATGTTCTAGAGCAGAGAATCCGAAACCCTGGCTCTACCATCCCACATATCAGTGAGCCCGGATCTAGATATTGAGTGACCTGGCAGCAACCCATGACTTCCACACCTTTTCAAATTTCTGGGGACAAATTGCGACCCATGTATGTGAGTTTGTACAGGGGCAGCACAGAGTCTACCAGCATGCGCCACTGGGCAACTGTAGGGGGTGACCAAATTCCAGCTCTGTAGAAGTACCTCTCTGGCATAGAAACACAGATACAACAGTAATGCCCCATACACACAATCGGATTGTTGGCCAATAATACCATGGACTTTTGTCCGAAGGGGGCTGGCTCAAACTTGTCTTGCATACACACGGTCACACAAATGTCGCCCAACAATTACGAACATAGTGACGTACTAGACATAATACAGAGTTTTTCAGCTCTTTAGCGCCACCCTTTGGGCTCCTTCTGATAATTGTGTGTTAGTAGAAGTTTGGTCAGTGTTGATTCGCGCTTTTCTTTTCGTGTTTTTCAGTTAGCGCTTTTCGTTTAGTTTCTCAGCGGACGTTCGTAAACAGCCATGTTGCGGAATCGGTGGAGATAACGTTATTTGTTATTGGCTTTGGAGTTATAGCATTGACATTATTTTTTTGGGTTGAATAATAATGATTTGATTTGGTATATTTTTGGATGCATAGAATGCACTTTTGGGTTAAGTTCTATTGGCAATGGAGCATGCATACGGTCGGATTTTCTGCCAGCACCCTGTCATCATACATTTCCTGCCAGAAAATCTGATCGTGTGTACACAGCTTAATGCCTTGTACACACGATCGGACATTCCGAAAACAAAATCCATTCGATTTTTTCTGACGGATTTTGTGCCAAACTTGTCTTGCATGCACACGGTTGGACAAAGTTGTTGGAAAATCCAATCATTCTTAACGAGGTGACATCAAACACGTACGTCGGGACTATAAACGGGCCAGTAGCCAATAGCTGTGGACTCTTAATTTATTCTGAGCATGCGTGGCACTTTGTCCATCGTTGTCTAAACACGATCGGAATTTAAACTATCGGATTCGGTTGTCGGAAAATTTTAGATCCTGCTCTCAAACTTTGTGTGTCGGAAATTCCGACAGAAAAAGTCTGATGGAGCCCACATACGATCGGATTTTCCGACAACACGATCCAATCGCACATTTTCCATCAGAAATTCTGACCGTGTGTACAGGGCATAAGAGTTTTGTGTGTGTGTGGAATGTGTCACTGAGTCTGTAATACCTAAAAGAAGCACCTTGGGGTCCATTGACACTGAGAGGTTGGTAACTATATTGACATCAGATACCACCGTCCTCCAGAAATCTTGGAGAGCCGGGCAGTCCCAGATGACAGGGAAGTATGTTCCAACCAGGGCCCTGGGCAAAAATTTTCTTGGGCCCCCCCATGCAATTTCCCTCTCCACCTACTCTGAGACATACAATAAATAGCAGCTAGACTTAAAATCAGTTTTCTGTATCAGATCAGGCAGAAATTGCAATTGGTTGCCAGCAGTTACAGCACATCATTATGGCTCACTGATTAGTTGCTAGAGGTTACAGCAAATCACCTACTCACAGCAGGGGAGCATGATATACATTGGAATGGCACCTTTATTTACATATCAATGCCGCCAGCCTCAGCTATTTACTTAGTATTGTCGCCCCTATTTACATACTAATGCTGGTTATTTACATGTAAACAGGGTCTGCAGGTGAGTCATCTGCCCACAAAAATAGGGCAGAGCTGGGCAGCATTAGTAGCAGCACTTCACACTGAGATATTGGGACACAGCACAGGAATAAAACTTCAATGGAATTTAAACCTGGATAGTTGGCAAGTATGAGGCAGCTGTTTTGGGCCCCACAACAATGACAGGGCCCAGGGCAGCTGCCCCTTTTGCCCTGCCTTAAAGACGGCCCTGGTTCCAACTGCCTGTTGGCACTAGAGTTGCCACCTCATCCCTTTAAACCCGAACACCTTTGAGTTACATGGGTTCTGAGGCTAATTAAATGCAGATAAGGCTCCAAGTGAGTTTAATTACCACCTTAATCAGCCACAGAACCTGAGTAATTAATATGTGTTCGGGTTTAAAGGGATGAGGTGGCAACCATAGTTGGCACTTAGGATATGTCTACAATTGTGTGAGATAAATTTGGGCCAACCTTTGGGTGGGTGGGTGTAATAGGCCCTATGTATGAATTTCAATTGGATGAACCTGTCCTTAGAAGAAATCACAGTTGATATATATTGTTGTATTGCTAGGTCCCATTCTTCCTCTGACAAGGAGGGGAAATAGGGGAGAATCCCCATCTGCCTTCTAGGAGTGAAATAGGGGAGATTCCCCATCTGAGTCTCCGCATATGAGGCAGAGGTGAGGAATCTTTTCACTACATGTGGCATCATGGTGACCCCTCTGGGGAATTGCACTTGTGCTGAATGTTTCTGCTGTAGGTAGTGGAACAGCATCCACAAGGGGAGTTGGAATGCATCCCACAATTCAGGAAAAGGCAGGAACACCCCAGCAGGCATAATCTGCTGCCGTTTTACTATTCCAAATCTAGCCCAGATGTAGAGGTCTGGAATGGATCTAAAGTGTGGCATTTTAGGGTTGCCCCATAACTGGGTATGAGGTGAAATAGTGTCTGCTGTTCTAACTGCAGCGGTAACCTGTTCACACACTTGGCCCGTAGTCTGCATAGAGGTTGTTGTTTGCGGGCTGGTCTTCACCCCTCTATAAACCATGTTTGTTAGGGCAGAGTAGGAAACCATAATAGCTGCCTCAAGATGAAATGCTGGGTTAGACCTGGCCTGGGTGAACCACCAACGAACAGTGACCAGCACTGCCGCCCAGTAGTACTTCCGGAAACAAGGCAGCACCAGTCTGCCCGAAGATAGAGGGAGCTGTAGTTTATGTTTAGCTATCCTAGGGACCTTCCCATCCCAAATGAAGGATGTGACAATCCCATCCAACTTGCGGGAGAAAGCGGCAGGGATAGGGACTGATGTGTTCCTAAAAATGTAAAGGAATTTGGGGAGAAAGGTCATATGTAGTAAGTTTACTCGCCCCACTGATGTCAAGGGGAGTGTTTTCCAGGTTTGACCTTTCAGTAGTAGAGTCTGCATAACCTGACATAGGTTGTCTGTCAGATATCGGAAAGGGTCACTACATATTTCGATGTCGAGGTAACAAAATGGTGAGACCCTTTGTAAAGGGGTCACACGGGATGGAGGGGGGGCAGAGTCAGATAGAGAAAAGCCATTGGATTAACCCCAATGAATTTTAACCACAGAAAAGCTAGTAGCTACCACACCTATCTATGATCGCCAGTGCTGCCACAAGAGAGTCAGAGTCAACGTTGAGATTTAAAAAAGTATTGTCCGTGTACAACCATATCCACTCCACCAGAGGTCCCACCATCAGTCCTCCCACTTCATCCGCCTAGCGGTTCAGGATAGCCATGGGCTCTATGGCATGAGCAAAGAGCCCCAGAGACAAGGCGCAGCCTTGTCTCATACCTCTAGGAAGGTGGAAGGGGGAGGGGAGGACACCGTTAGTATGCACAGAAACTACAAGGGACCCATATAGAAGCTCAATCCAGGGTTAAATTTAGGGCCAAAACCAAATTTGGTTAGTACTTGCCACAAATAATCCCATTCCACAGAGTCAAAGGCCTCTTCTGCATCCAGTGAGGCCACCGCCCCACTTGGGTTTTTTTTCTCAGAAAAGTGCTATATTAGTGTGGAGCCCACAAATTTTGATATCTGTACTCTTGCCTGGCATAAAGCCCATCTGGTCTCCATGTATTAGAGAGAGTATAACCGAGTTCAGTCTATTGACCAATATCTTAGGAGTCTACATTAAAGTGGTTGTAAACCCTTACAAACCACTTTGACCTACAGGTAAGCCTAGATTAAGGCTTACCTTGTAGGTCCAAGAAATATCTCCTAAACCTACATGGTTTAGGAGAGATTTACAAAAAGACAGCTACCGCTGTCTACGGCGCATGCAGGCACACTATTGCCATTAGCATCATGCCGCTGCTAATGGCGATATGCCGTTAGTGGCAGCTCCTGTGCACATGCGCGGGAGGGGAATCATCGCTGCTACAGCACTGTGAGTGGCCGGAGCAGTGATACCCGGAAGAAGATGGACGCTCCGTGCTACAGGGGACAGCGGTGACATCGCTGGCTCCTGTGTCAGGTAAGTGACAGAATAATGGACTACTATGCGATCAGGGTTTACTTCCTCTTTAAGTAGTGATATGGGTCATTAAGATGAGCATAGTTCTGGTTCTTTTCCGGGCTTGGGTATGACAACAATCACAGCCTCTGACATGGAGGTCGGAAGGCAGTGTAACTTTAGTGCTTTGGTGAGTGTTTCAAAATAATAGGGGCCTATAACTTCTAGGTTGGTTTTGTAGAACTACGTGGGGAGTCCATCAGGGCTGTAGAGAATTAATAGCCCCTTGGACCTCTTTCAGAGTAATAGAGCCCTCCAGGCCCTGTGTGGATTCAGTGGTCAAGGTTGAGAACTCCACCATATATAGGTATGTCGACAGTTCCTCTGGGGAGTATGTAGCCCTAGAGGCATAAAGGTGACTGTAATATTGCTCAAATCTGGCATTGATTTTTACAGGATCAGAGAGTACCATCCTCATTCTTGATGTTCGCGATACAAGAGCTCCTGACCTTTCTGCCGCCAACCAAGCCAAAATTCGGCCCGGGCGCTCTCCCTGATCAAATATGCGCTGAGTCTGGGCAAGGAGGAAATGCCGTCAGGAAGCAGCACTAGTTCTCTGTAGGCAGAGAGCATATCCGTGTGTGTACTCTGATCCGGAGGAATGTGAATATCGAGCCTCCAGTCTTATAGCCTGTATCTCGGCCTCAGAGAGTTTGAGTTGGGACTCCTTTGTAACCTTGCCAATGTTAAATTGGTATCTACCTCTAACTAGCATAAGCTTTAAATGCATCCCAGAGCGCATCTGGGGGCACGCAGCGGTTATTTGTTTTAGCCACTTTTTGCCAGGACCTGTATAGTTATACTTGTTGGGTCCCAAGCTCTACTCCATAGAAGTCATGGTTTCCATACACTAAGGTGACCAGATTTTTAAAATGAAATCTGGGGACATATTTTTTTTTTACTAGTAATGGCCACAATCAGTGACTCATAGCGGGACTGCGATATTGCGGTGAACAAATCAGACACTAATGTCGTGTACACGACCGGTTTTCGGTTCCGCTGAAACTGTCTTGCCTACACACAATCACACCAAACTTCGACCGTCTAGAACACGGTGACGTACAACACGCATGACAGGACTAGAAAAAGGAAGTTCAATGGCCAGTAGCCAATATCTGCCGTCTCGTACATGCGTCATTTTTGGTCCGTCGGAACAGCATACAGACGAACGGTTTTCCCAATAGGAATTGGTTCTGTCGGAAATATTTAAAATATGTTCTATTTATAGGTCTGTCAGAATTTTCGAAAAAGAAAGTCCAATGAGGCCCACACACGATCGGAATATCCGATGAAAATACTATTTCTGTCAGAGAATCCGCTCATGTGTATGCGGCATTAGTGACACTTTTGACACTTTGTGGGAACCAGTGAGGCCGCGTACACACGGGCGGACTGTTCGCCCAACTTTGTCCGCTGAACAGTGTTTCAGCGGACAGTCCGCTCGTGTGTGGGCTTCAGCGGACAGTTTCAGCGGACAGTCTGATGAACAAAGTTTTTCGGAATTTCCGTAAAACTGTCCGCTGAAACTTGGTTTGAGCGGACAGTCCGCTCTTGTGTAGGCTTGTTCGTCAAACTAAGTTCCGCGCATGCTCAGAAAGGATTTACACGCCGAAGGTTGCATTGCAGTGTATAGGACTTCGAATCTCTCGTCCCGTCGTACGTGCCGTTCATGTCATCGCGCACAGTTTCAGCGGACTGTTCGTTCATCGTGTGTGGTCAAGTCCGCTCATGCTAATTTTGAGCGGACTGTTTGACAAACTGTTTGACGAACAAGGTTGGGCGAACAGTCCGCGCGTGTGTACGCGGCCTGACACTAATACAGTGATCAGTGCTAAAAATATGCACTTTCACTGTACTAATTACATTGGCTGGGAAGGGGATAACATCTAGGGCAATCAATGGGTTAAATGTGTGCCTTACAAGTGTTTTATCACTGTGGGGGGAGGTGCTTTTACTAAGGGAAGACATGGATCCCTGTACCTGCTTTGCAGGGACACAGGATCAATGTCTTCCACACTGACAGAATGGCGAACTGCCTTGTTTAGATAGGCAGACCACTAGGTGAGTCCGCTGGATCCGCTGATTGGCTCTGACACCCAGAAATGCAGGATCACGTATATAAGTGATCCTGCACAGCGAGACTGCCCTGTAGCAGTAAATCTGCTATCAGGCGATCGGAAACTAGCTAAGATCATCAGCTTTATGATAACTCACAGGCAGGGGGCGCTCTATCATGGCTCTGGCTGGCTCTGTCACAATGTGTCACATACCATGGCTGCTGGATGCTGATTTTGTTAACTTCTGACCAATAAGTGCCCCCGGCTGCCTGTGAGTTCTGATACCATCCATTATGCCAGAGAGACAGACACAGTGCAATGTAGTCTATTCACAGACACCCCCAAAGCACACCTGTGTTGAAGCCTTGAAGCCTTCTGCTAATTAACATGGCCATTAAAATGACCCTGGAAAAAAGGGGCTAACAATGGGTCAAAAAGATTTGGTGAGGTGGTCCCATCCCTGTTAAACTATACAAAGAAAGAACCCCCCTAAATGGGTGGGATTTTAAATGACCACCAACACCAAACAGCAATTGACAACATATACATACTTTATTAACGGGAATACAAAATACCGCCAAAAAGACAAATACATAAATCAGTAAGGGCCGGTTCACACAGCGAGGCGAGGCGAGGCGACACGGCTCGCCTCGCCTCGCTCCCGCAAGTCGCCCCCATTCAGTACTATGGAACCGTTCTGAGAGGAGCGACTCGAGTCGCTCCGACTCAGAAAAAAGGTTCCTGTACTACTTCGGGGCGACTTCGGGGGCGACTTGCATTGACTTCTATACAGAAGTCCTCTGCAAGTCGCCGCTGAGCTCCCCGCAGGTCGCGGCGAGGCAAGTCGGAGACGCCTCGCCGCGCATCGCTGTGTGAACCGGCCCTAAGACAAGCCAATGAATGAATAATTAAAATACTCTTCTTATATCACCCATACCCATCTTACTGATTTCTGTATTTGTCTATTTGTAAACACGCCATTCAGACATTATTAGTTCATGTGTCTTTTTGACGGTATTTTGTATTCCCGTTGTAACTATTAATAAAGTATGTATATGTTGTCAATTGCTGTTTGGTGTTGGTGGTCATTTAAAATCCCACCCACTTAAAATGACCCTAATCCTCTCTCCCACAGTTCTGTTCAAGAGAAAATAAATCTCTTTGCATTCAAGAAGTGTCTGGCGCCCGTTAATCTACCTTGCATTACACTCGCCATGCCTCGTAACCCACTCTACATAGAAGGATCTCAGCTGTCCCTAACTCTGTGGGTCACCATTAGGCCTGGAGAGGCCCGGGACTTGGCTATATATGTTATTTATGTGTACCCATAGTAGGGCCCAGTGTGCATTTTACTATTTTATCCTACCTTAAACACAGGGGGGCTATGCATACAAATTTCCTTGAACACATATGGTGCACATTTGAACGTTCATGTATTCTGTGTTATAGAAGTATCTCGTATGACCCAAATCGCCAAATATTGGCCAAAATTTTTTTCCTGATTGAGGCATTTAAAAAGGAATGCCACATTATGGCCACTAGATGGCACTAATGATCACACAAGATCATATAACACAGAATACAGAAAATTTCAATTGGAGCTGTGAGAATTTGTCACATTCATTCAGTGAACTTTTTTCTACATAGACCCCTAACTGACATTGACACTACATTTTTTTTAAACCAACCTAAAAACAAACTGTCCATGCATGACCTTTAACCTCTTGGCGTACACGCTATAGCCAAATGACGGCCTGAATTTCCGATGGCCTCCCCTTTGCACGCGCCCCCTGCAGGGCGCACGCTGTGATCACTGAATCACTGAGACTCAAGTTGATCACAGATCCGAGTAAGGGTCCGATCCTGGCCCCTTATGACATGATTAGTTGTCAGCCAATGACAGCTGATCACATGATGTAAACAAAGCGTGAGGAGAAAAAAAGCCGATCACCGGCTTATGTGCAAGGGACATCAGTCCCGAAGAGGAAGAGGCAATTCTGCCTCCTCTGTGCCACCAGTACCCCCTGCCAGTGCCACCTGCCATTGCCACATGCCAGTGCCCACAGTGCCCACCAGTGAAACCTATCAATGCCCATGTGTACCACCTATCAATATCCACAAGTGCCACCTATCAATGCCCGCCAGTGGTGCCAATCAGTGCCATCTAGCAGTGGTGCCTTTCAGTGTAACCAACCAGTGCTGATCAGTGCCCATTATTGCCACCCATCAGTGCCCATCACTGCCACCCATCAGTGCCCATCGCTGACACCTATCGGTGCCTATCAGTGCCGCCTCATCAGCGTACATCAATGAAGGAGAAAAATTACCTGTTTGCAAAATTTTATAACAAAATATAAAACATTTCTTTATAAATTCACTCTTTTTACATTTTTTTAACAAAAAATAAAAAATGCAGAGGTGATCAAATACCACCAAAAGAAAACTCTATTTGTGGGGAAAAAAATATATAAAAAAAAAAAAATAATTTAAGTCAGCAGCTACAAATACTGCAGGACATTTACCTGTCCAGGGTGCCCGCGATGTCCTCACCCGAAGCCGACCCTTCCTTGGGCTCTGGGTGGAGGCGGCGGCGTCTTCAGTAAGAGAATCAGGAAGCGAAGCCTTGTGGCTTCACAGCCTGTTTCCTACTGCGCATGCACGACTCACGCTGCACGTTCTGAATGGTCCCTGCTGTCTTCTGGGACCCGTGTGTCTCCCAGAAGAAAGCGGGGGAGGGGTGGAGGAGGGTCCGGACATGGCATAGTTCGCTGCGGATTCTGCGGCGCACTTTCACTGGAAGTGGGAGCAAATACCTGGATCAGACAGGTATCTGCTCCCCTCTGAAAGGTGCCAAATGTTACACCAGATGTTTCTTGTCTGGTCATTAGTCTAGGCTTATGACATCATGCACAGCTCATTCTCTCTCTCTCTCTCAGGCCCCTTTCACACTTGTGCGACTTGGGACTGCAAAGTCGCATTACAAGTTGTTCCCCATGATTTCCAGTGACAACCATTCATATTAGTACGACTTCAAGTCGTGCCGACTTCAAAGTAGTCCATGCACTAATTTGGTCCGACTTTGATGTGAGTTACACAGATATTCCCTGAAATTGAAGTCCCACGAGTGTGAAGGGGGCCTCACTCTCGTGAGCGTTTGCTTGGAAGGGAGGGGGGATGAGTCATAAGAGGTCCAATGAGAGCTGCAGAGCTGGAGGTGTGTGTCTGTGTAAATCCAGGAAGTGAACAGGCAGCAGCTTCAGCTGCCCACAGTTAAAATGGCTGCAGCCAGACTCAGTGGAGGGAGATTTCTGCAGCATATCTGGCAAGTACAGAATCACAGTATATATAAAATAATATGCAAAGTGGTTGGAGGGAAGCTTCAGAATGGCAAAGATGTTTTTATTACAAATTATGTGAGCAGACTGCAGTTCCTCTTTAAAGCGGAGTTCCAACCAAAAATGGAACTTCTGCTTTAAGGGAAGGTGGCCCCCTGACATTCCACATTTGGCATGTAATTTTTTTTTGGGGGGGTGGTGGAAACCCTCTTTTTAGTGGGTTCCAGCTCCCACTTTCTCCTGGGGCACCATAGCGCAGGAAGTAAGTTCACCTCTCCCTCTCGGCAATCATCTGGGACACGTCACATGTCCGAGATGATTGCCCGGCCAGTCACAGCGTGCGGCTTGCGCATGCCAGGCTGTGAAGCCACAGTCGGGCGCCCACAGTTACAATGCCAGTGCCGCAGAGAGGAGGAGGAGACGAGTGGGGCTTCGATCCCCGGCATCACTGGACCCTGGACAGGTAAGGCTGCTTTCACACTGGGGCGGGAGCAGCGTCGGCGGTAAAGCGCCGCTATTTTTAGCGGCGCTTTACCGTCGTTTTAGCGGCGGTGTGCGGGCGCTAGCGGGGTGGTTTTAACCCCCGCTAGCGGCCGAAAAGGGGTTAAACCCGCCCGCAAAGCGCCGCTGCAACGGCGCTTTGTCGGCGGTATTGCCGCGGCGTCCCATTGATTTCAATGGGTAGGAGCGGTATAGGAGCGGTGAATACACCGCTCCTTCACCGCTGCAAAGATGCGGCTAGCAGGACTTTTTTCACCGTCCTGCCAGCGCATCGCTCCAGTGTGAAAGCCCTCCGGTTTTCACACTGGAGTTAAAGGGGCCGGTTTTTTTCAGGCGTTACACAGGCGCTATTTTTAGCGCTGTAACGCCTGAATACCGCCCCAGTGTGAAAGCAGCCTAAGTGTCCGATTATTAAAAGTCAGCAGCTGCAGTATTTGTAGCTGCTGATTTAATTTTTTTTTTTTTTTTTTTGTTGGAACTCCGCTTTCACTGAACAAGTTTGAAGATAGACGCTGATTGGTTGCCATGCACTGCTGCTCCAGATTCTGTCTGTTTCAGTTTTTAGAAATTTCCCCAAATGTATGATTTTGTTTCCATTCTTTTCCTCTAGTATACAGTGTATAATTGTGTTTCCATTCTCCTTTAGTATACAATGTATATTTTTGTTTCCATTCTTCTCCTCTAGTATACAATGTATATTTTTGTTTCCATTCTCCTCTAGTATGTGATGGGGGAGATTTACTAAAACTGGTGCACAAAAAATCTGGTGCAGCTCTGCATAGGAACCAATCAGCTTCCAGGTTTTATTGGCAAAGCTTAATTGAACAAGCTGAAGTTAGAAGCTGATTGGTTGCCACGCACAGCTGCTCCAGATTCTGTGTGCTCCGGTCTTAGTAAAAGTGATTGTAAACTTTTTTTTTTTTCCTGCTCATTCGCTAAGCTGCGCAACTGCAGTGTAAAGTGCACCATCTTTTTGCCTTTAGTAAATCAACCCCATTTTCTTTATATTGATTGTACTTCATTGTTTGACGGAAAAATCAGATGACCCCTGTTCTCCCCAATGCTGCAATACGATAGGAGGAATTGAGAACAAGTTTATACGAACTTAGTGGAAACAAGGTCACTCAAATAAGGACAACGTTGCATTATTAATAGCGGAGCGTGAAACCCAGTGGTTTCACATACACAAAGTCTGCAGGAGCAAGGAGGAGCGATCGATAAGGAGCCTGGAAGAGCCTCATCAAACTGGGTTACGCTAATTACATGAGCTGGTTGCCATAACCTGGCATGTTACATTCCAGTGTATGTGACAGAACAGCCGTGCGCCAAGTTTGATGCTTTTTGCTGCGATAAGCAATTTGTGTCATGCTTATGCAACATTTTCTTGTATAATCGCACAAACATTTAAAGGCAGTAATTAAAGAGATTCTGTCATCGACCAGCAAGCACTGGCACTCAATTCATTAATATTTTTGCAGAGCAATTGTCCGGATTAACGTTAAATTGCATCACATGTATTACAGTGGCGGCTGGTGCTCAATATTTTGGGGGAGGTGGCAAATGAACACGCCGCCCCACCACCCCGCGTGGGAGACGAGCGATTACCGCCCCTGCGGGAGACAGATGGAGGTGATTTCCCACCATGGGAGATGGACATAAATGTGGCAATCAGATGCCTTACCATAGGAGGCAGGGGGAAGGAAGAGCCGGGGCCGCTCTGACCAATTTTCCCGGCCGGACTTCAGGTGCTTAACCGCTTGCGGACCAGTCACCGCAGTTTTAGTGCAGTAGGTTGG
Source organism: Lithobates pipiens (assembly GCF_037356315.1). Classification (NCBI taxonomy): domain Eukaryota; kingdom Metazoa; phylum Chordata; class Amphibia; order Anura; family Ranidae; genus Lithobates; species Lithobates pipiens. The sequence continues at coordinate 15,831,945 of NW_027507825.1, forward strand.
CTCTGCTGTGCGAAATCACGTTATTGTACGTGATCTTGCGAGGCGTGCCCACTGTGAGCTCCGTGAGTCTGACTGCGGGGCCCGCGGACTCGATGTCCGCAGGATACCCGCGATCATCTCACGGAGAGGAAGAACGGGGAAATGCTAATGTAAACAAGCATTTCTCCGTTCTGCCTAATGACAGGACACTGATCACCGCTCCCTGTAATTTGGAGTGGTGATCAGTGTCATGTCACACACAACCCCTCCCCCCCCCCACAGTTAGAATCACTCCCTAGGACACACTAAAGCCCTGCAGCGCCCCCTTCTGTTTAAAACCTTCCCTGCCAGTCACATTTACACAGTAATCAGTGCATTTTTAATTGCACTGATAAATGTAAATGGTCCCAAAATAGCACCATAATGTCGCAGTCACAATAAAAAGCTGATCACTGCCATTACTAGTAAAAAAAAAATATTAATAAAAATGCCATAAAACTATCCCCTATTTTGTAGATGCTATAAATTTTGTGCAAACCAATTAATAAACGCTTATTGTAATTTTTTTACCAAACATATTTAGAAGAATACATATCGGCCTAAACTGAGAAAAAAAATTGTTTTTTATATATTTTTGGGGGGTATTTATTATAGCAAAAAGTAAAAAAAATTGTTTTTTTTTCCAAAATTGATGCTCTTTTTTTGTTTATAGCGCAAAAAATAAAAACCACAGAGGTGATCAAATACCACCAAAAGAAAACACTATTTGTGAGAAAAAAAGGACATCAATTTTGTTTTGGTGTAATGTCGCCCGACCGCGCAATTCTCAGTTAAAGCACCACAGTGCCAAATTGCAAAAAGTGCTCTGGTCAGGAAGGGGGTAAAAAGTTCCAGGGCTAAAGCGGTTAAAGAACGCCTGTCATAGCAAAATAAAATCACATAGGGAACTTTTGGTTCCCTGTCTAATAAAAGGTTATTAAAAGGAAAAAACAAAAAAAAAAGGAAAATAAAATCACATAGGGAACTTTTGGTTCCCTGTCTAATAAAAGGTTATTAAAAGGAAAAAACAAAAAAAAAGGGGGATAAAGTTACACCCAAGCACTTAAAACCCCTCCAAAAAAAAAACGCCCCCACCACATACACACACATATACAAAACATACATGGTTAGGGCACATATGCATGAAAACATTGATTGCACTACACATGATACAAATCCTCTGCGTACGCCAGCGTGAGAGCCATAGGTGTGCGCAGGGGGTGTGCCAAGTGTGCCTGGGCACACCCTAATCACTATGTACGGTGCGGATTCCCCCTACTGCCCGGGCTTCCCCCGTGTTGCCCATTGCTCCCCCCACCCCCACCAACAGTGCTGCTGCCTTCGCTCTTCTCCTTTCCCCACCGACTGCTGCCGGAGATGTTTCAGGATGGAGAGCAGGGGAAGAGGCAAGTCAAAATGTAATTTACCAGCCCCTACCTTTTCTAAATGAACACAGGTGACACATTTACGCACTGTGTTCATTCATAACTGAAGCATAGAAAATGTTTTTTACTATGCTTTAATTTGTGAATGAACACGAAACCCCTCAGCACAGAGCACTTCCCATTCATTCCCTGTCCAAAGCAGCCGAGGCTGCAAAGAAAGGCCATGTGTGTTTGAGTTTGGGGTGCACACCCTAATGCAATAGGCTGCCCACACCTATGGGTAACCCTAAACTGACCTGTAGGGACTATTAATGCTTCTCTTATGGAGAATTTAGGATACCAATTCTTGTGAATGTTTCCCGGATGCATGCAGTTTTAAGGTTGACATGTCGGGTATCTATTTACTTGGCGCAACCTCATCTTTTATATTTTACCAACAATTGGGAAATATATTACGCTTGTGTCCCTGTGATGTCATCGACTGGTGCATGCTGGGCCGCCAACATCACGGGGGGGGGGGCAGTGTCATCAGGTGATGTAGCCGGGTGGCCCCACCCCTTAGCTATTTAGGAACGGTGGAGCAGGCGGGAGCCTTCGAGGAGAGCGCAGCTGTTTTTGTTTTGTGTTTTTCTTTTTTTGGGTCTGTCAGTTGGGTAGGTGTCATGATTGACGATGGATCCACACCGGGGGATTTATTTTTTTAATAAAGGACTCATGTATTGTCTCTACTAACGTTTTACACTTTTTTGGTGAATGGGTAAGGGTACTATATACCACATACTCATTCACATATTGGGGGGGGGCAGGATCTGAGGGTCCCCTTGTTAAAGGGGGCTTCCAGATTCTGAATAATCTTCCTGCAGACCCCCATAATCAACGACCAGGGTTGTGGGGAAGAGTCCCTTGTCCCCAATAACATGGGGGAAGGTACTTTGGTGGGGGGCCGAGCCCCAAAGCACCCCCCATGTTGAGAGCATGTGGCCTGGCATGGTTCTGGAGGGATGCGGGCACTTGCTCATTCTCTTCATTGTTCTGACCAGACGGGCTGCATGGTTGGATAAGGGTCTGGTATGGATTTTGGGGGGGCCCCATGCCATTTTTTTTATATACCCAAAGGGCTTGGTATAGATATGGGTGAGACCCCTTGCCATTTATTAGATGATTTGTTTTATTCCGCAGACACCCGCTATCCCATAGGGATGCATGTATGTCCGTATTTCATCCGCAAACGGATGGATGAAATACGGACATACTGTCCGCATGTGTGAAAGGGGCCTAAAGGAATTGTGGAAAAGAATTAAACAAATTTAACAAATTTATCTAAATAATGAATCGAGACAAAACAAACTTTTTCGTTCTGCACATATCTAGTTCTCACCCGTTCCTGCACACTGGTAAGTTGGACAAATATTCATTCCAGTGCACTGGTACATTCATACAGAGACCCTACAGGATGTGCACAGATCAGGAAGAGAGAATAGGAATAAATTACGGGGAAAATTGTATTCTTTATCAAGGGAAGGTGAAGGGGGGGGGGGCTATGAGAAACTGGTAAATGGAAGATTCAAGGTGTTTTCTTGTTTCTCCTATTGAGCTGTTTATCTTTGGCATTTCCTTGGGTATACCATGTTCCTGGCTGTCACTGCGTGCCACCCAGGAACAGCACCAGGATCACACCGTCCCCACAGCACACAGCCTGCTGTTATCTCCAACTGTGACAAATGCTGTGAAGTCTGCCAAACATTTCCTCTTCTCTGCGCTGTGTGAAAACATCTATTTATGTCTGTGAGTTTGTTATAGACAGAACTTCCAGATACACAAACGCGCTCCAGCAAATAAGGAATTCAAGACAATGCAAGCAAAAAAAAAAAATGTAATGCAAACGAATTAATCATAGAAAATCTGAATACAGTAAAGCCTTGATTTGAGAGTATTTGCAAGACAAGCAAAATGTTTAAATACATTTTGACTTGATATACAAGTAGCATCAAGTGACAACTGAGTATAAAAGAGAAGAAAGGTGCCTCTAATGCCCCGTACACACGATCGGACTATCTGGCGGACTTGGTCCAGCGGACCAGAGTCAGCCGGACAATCCGCCTGTGTGTGGGCTCTGGCGGCCTTGTTTTTCCCAAAAGTCCGGCGGACTTAGAAAGAAGTTTTGACTCAAAATTGTCCGCCACACTCGGCAGTCGGCGGATAATCCAGCCATCTGTGTGCTAGTCCGCCGGACTTTTGAAATGAACGGACTTGCCCGCAGACGGAGAAAAGTCAGTTCATTTTGAAAGCGGCTCCGGGTAGCCCAGACTAGCAAAGGAAGTCAATGTCGCCGCCTTTGGAGGCGAGATTGACACCTCACCGGCCCAGTCACCTGGTAAGGACTTAAAGGGGAAGCCCTACGCTGAAAAAACGGCATGGGGTTCCCCCCCCAAGGTCCATATCAGACCCTTATTCGAGCATGCAGCCGGGCCGGTCAGGAAAGGGGGTGGAGACGAGCGAGTGCCCCCTCCTGAGCCGTACCAGGCCACGTGCCCTCAACATAGGGGGGTTCTTTGTCCCCATGTTGATGAGGACAAGGGCCTCTTCCCGACAACCCTGGCCGTTGGCTGTTGAGGTCTGCGAGCGGGGGGCTTATCGGAATCTGGGAGCCCCCTTTAATAAGACACCGGCCCCCCACCCTATGTGAAATACAATGTACCCCTACCCATTCACCTGGTGAAAAAATCATAAATAAAACACAACACAAGGTTTTAAAATAATTAATTGCACAGCTCTGGGGGTCTTCTTCCGTCTTGGGGGGTCTTCTCGCCGGACTCCTCCGCTATCTTCTGCTAGCTCTTTTACTAGCGGAGGAGCCCGGCTTTCTTCTTTGTCGCCGCCCGGGGGTCTTCTTCCGACTTCGGGGGTCTTGTCCCTCTTTTTGGGGGTCTTGTCCCCCTCTTCGATTCTTCTTGCCGGGCCTCCGCTTTGTTCTCCCAGCTCTTTTACTAGCGGTGGCCTGGTCTTCTGTCGCCACCGCCTCTTCTTCCAACTTCGGGGGTCTTGTCCCCCTCTTCGGTTCTTCTTGCCGGCCTCCGCTTCCCCCATCCCGGAGGATGCTGGGACTGTGACATCATAAGGGGGCGGGGTCACCATGTGACATCACCCGGTGACCCCACCCATTGTCCCTATATAAGTTGCCGCACAACGCGTTCCTGTCATTGTGGCAAGAGACAGCGTTGAGTCAACATCTCAAGGAAGAAGAGAAGGCGGCGGCGACGACAGAAGACTGGGCCACCGCTAGTAAGAGAGCTGGAAGAAGGAAGCGGAGGCCCAGCAAGACGAACCGAAGAGGGGGACAAGACCCCCGGGCGGAGACGAAGAAGAATGCCAGGCTCCTCCGCTAGTAAAAGAGCTAGCAGAAGATAGCAGAGGAGTCCAGCGAGAAGACCCCCCAAGACGGAAGAAGACCCCCGGAGCTGTGCAATAAATTATTTTAAAACGTTGTGTTGTGTTTTATTTAAATTTTTTTCACCAGGTGAATGGGTAGGGGGTACATGGTACCCCCATACTCATTCACATAGGGTGGGGGCCGGTATCTGGGGGCCCCCTTATTAAAGACCCCGACAACCAAAGGCCAGGGTTGTCAGGAAGAGGCCCTTGTCCTCATCAACATGGGGACAAGGTGCTTTGGGGTGGGGGGCCTCAGGGCCCCCCCTTCCCCAAAGCACCCCCCCATGTTGAGGAGGACAAGGGCCTCTTCCTGACAACCCTGGCCTTTGGTTGTCGGGGTCTTTAAAAAGGGGGCTCGTCCCCACCCCCTTCCCTGACCGGCCGGGCTGCGTGCTCGGATAAGGGTCTGATATGGATTTTGGGGGGGGCCCACGCCATTTTTTCGGCATAGGGCTTCCCTTTTAATTCCATACCAGGTGGCGGGGTGGGCGAGGTGTCACTCTCGCCTCCGAAGGCAGCGACATTGACTTCCTTCGCTAGTCCCGTTTACCTGGAGCCACGTTCAAAATGACTGGACTTTCCTCAGTGTGTGGGTAAGTCCGTTCATTTCAAAAGTCCAGCCATAGTCCAGCGGTTTGTCCGCCGCACCTAGTCCGCCGGCAAAGTCCAGTCGTGTGTGGGCAGGTCCACTCGTTTTGAAGTCCGGCGGACCTCTGCTTCAAAGTCTGGAGGTTTATCGGCCAGACTAAGGACACCGGATAGTCCGATCGCGTGTACGTGGCATTAGTGTAGCAATATGGTTACATTTAATGAAGGTACAACAGTTAAGCAAGTCACATGGTTGATGATTAAAAGAGGCATATCTAAGTATGCAGGAATCCGAGGGTAAAGCTGTCCACATAGACCGTCCTCCTCACCGCCATCGACGTCGTCCCTTCCACACTGTGCTCCACGAGCGGTTCAAGCCTCGCTTTCAGATCGCTCTACTGCAGAGTGGTCTTCCCGGTCACAATTGCAGACTGACAGCGATGAGAGCCGGAGGTGCAGGGGATGGTCTATGTGTGGACCGCTTTACTTAGATGTGCCTCTTTTAATCATGAACCACGTGAGTTGCTAAATTTTGGACCTTCATTAAATGTATTCATATTGCTACACTTAGAGGTGCCTCTATTCTGTAGCTCCTGTTTCTATTATATCTTATGGGGATATTAGCTTTGATATGACAAGTGCTTTGGATTACAAGCATGCTTCCGGGAACGAATGCTACTCGCAATCCAAGGTTTTATTGTAGATGGGGGGGTCAGCCACAGTGTTTCATTCCATGCAATAGCTGTGCTTCCTGCTACAGTTTACTAACTGGCAGTGGCGGCTGGTCGGTCGGTTGGTGGGATGGTCAGTCGCACTTAGCCCATCGTGGCTTCCCATGCTCTGTGGCAGTCAATAAGACCCCAGACCTCTCATTTATCTTTAAGAAAGTCATTTTAACTTGAAGAAAAAAAAAAAAAAGTTTATGGCCGTGAAGCATCCACATGATCTGCTGTGGGTGTCAATGTTAGATTAACGACACCCCGAAACAGATCACAAAACGCAGTGCAATTGCCAAAATCACCCTTGCAGACACTCATGCGAACACCCATGCTATGCGATTCAAGTGCGGGAAAAAAAAAGGGTCCTGCACTGGGATAAGGTGCATCCTTTTTAGAAATGGCACTTAGATCCGCCTTTGATCGCGTCATTTTCTGTTTTGAAAGAACGCAATGCTGTCCTTCGGTGCTGCCCACTGACTCCTGGGAAACGATGACACACATCTTCCAGGAGGAGCACAGGTGCCATGGGATATGACGTAAATCGCTGCGGCCCGGAAATAGCAGATTATAGGGGACCCCATGGCAACAATGCAGACAGATTAAGTAAAAAAAATTAAAAATTTGTGCCCAAATGTTGTTGTTCATGCAGAAAGCAGCTGATTGATGTAAACATTATATTATGGGTGGAACTCCGCTTTAAGAGGGAGAACGAGAATCTGCTGCTGCTGAAAAGGTACAAGCTAAACCATATATTATTATGCTATACATTATAAGATAATGGTTTATTATTTATCTAATTACTGTGAAATTACTGGTTGGAAGTTATAACTTCAAACTTCAGTAATTTGACCATTAAGCCATCTGCTTGAGTACAGATTTTGAAAATATAGTAAATTACCTTAACCACTTCCCGTCCGGCCTATAGCAGATGACGGCTGAGCGGTGGTTCAGTTATCCTGACTGGGTGTCATATGACGTCCAGCAGGATTACTGCCGGCGCGTGTGCGTGGGGGCGCGCAGCAAGGCAATCGGGGCTGCGGTGTGTCAGTCTGACATACCGCTACACCGATCTCGGTAAGGAGCCTCTGACGGAGCCTCTTTACCTCGTGATCAGCCGTGTCCAATCACGGCTGATCACAATGAAAACAGGAAGAGCAGTTTGTTGGCTTTTCATCACTTGCGGCTGACAGGGACTCTCCTGACGGGGTCTGCGCTGATTGTTTATGCCCACACTGGACCATCAGGGATGCCACCAGGACCACCAGGGATGCCCAAAACAGATGGATGACCAGGTATACCCCCCTAGACCGCCAGGGATGCCAGTAAGTGCCCAAATAATGCCAATCAGTGCCCACACATCTTGCCAGTCAGTGCCAGTCAGTCAGTGCCTGTCAGATGTCTCCTCATCAGTGATGCCCAGCAGTGCCATCTATCAGTGTCCATCAGTGCCACCCATCAGTGTCCATCAGTGCCACATATCAGTGCCCATCTGTTCCCACCTATCAGTGCCAATCAGTGCCCATCTGTGCCACCTATCAGTGCCAATCAGTGCCCATCAGTGCTGCATACCAGTGCCACTTATCAGTGACCATCAGTGCCGCTTATCACTGCCAACTCATTGGTGCCACCGCATCAGTGCCCATCAGTGCCCATTAGTACAGCTTCATCATTGCCCATCAGTGAAGGAGAAAACTTATTTATTTACAACATTTTATAACAAAAACAAAGAGAAACTTTTTTTATTTCAAAATTTTCGGTGAAAAATAAAAATGCCAGCAGTGATCAAATACCACCAAAAGAAAGCTCTATTTGTGGGAACAGTATAGTGTAGCATGACGGCACAATTGTCATTCAAAGTGCGACAGTGCTGAAAGCTAAAATGGCTTGGGCAGGAAGGGACAAAAGTGCCTGGTATTGAATTGGTTAAAAAAAATATATAATAATTATTTGTATATTACATACTTATGGTAATTCTGATACTTCTCTCCTACATGTAAAAATCATAATTTTTTTGCTAGAAAATTACTCAGAACCCCCAAACATTATATATGTTCCTTTAGCAGACACCCTAGGGAATAAAATGGTGATCGTTGCAACATTTTATGTTACACGGTATTTGCGCAGCAATTTTTCAAACACTTTTTTTGAGGGGAAAATGGTGATTTCACTTCCTCACTACCTATCACAGTTTCGGAGGCCATGAAATGTCAAGATAGCACAACCCCCCCCCCCCCCACCGCCCCAAATGACCCAATTTTGGAAAGTAGACATCCTAAGCTATTTGCAGGAAAATACTTTTTTTTTTCTTTTTACGCAAAGCTGTCACTAAATAATAAATTGCTCACACATGCCACGGTTATATGTGGAATTACACCCCAAAATACATTCTGCTGCTTCTTCTGAGAGCTGCAAAATACTCACCATGCATCTTAGCAAGTAGCTTGGGGTATCTACTTTCCAAAATGGGGTCATTTGGGGGGGTTTTGTGCTTTCTTGACATTTCATGGCCTCCGAAACTGTGATAGGTAGTGAGGAAGTGAAATCACCATTTTACACCCTTATTCCGCGTACACACGACCGGACTTTTCGACGGACTAGGTCCGACGCTCTTTCCGACGGACTTTCGGTGGAGTTCCGACAGACTTTCCGAATGAACAGACTTGGCCACACACAATCACACCAAAGTCCGAAGGATTCGAACGTGATGACGTACGACCGGACTAGAATAAGGAAGTTCATAGCCAGTAGCCAATAGCTGCCCTAGCGTCGTTTTTTGTCCGTCGGACTAGCATACACACGAACGGATTTCTAGGTCCGGCGGAGTTCCGGTGGAAAAATTTAAAACATGTTCTATTTCTAAAGTCCGCCGGATTTTTGGCAAGCAAAGGTCCAATGGAGCCCACACAAGATTGAATTGTCCGACGGACTCGGACTTTGCTTTCAAAAAGTCCAGTCGTGTGTATGCGGCATTAGTAAGCCTGAAGGTGGTGATTGGTTTTCGGGGTCCTGTACGCGGTTAGGCTCCCAAAAAGTTCCACACATGTGGTATCACCATACTCAGGAGAAGCAGCAGAATGTATTTTGGGGTGTAATTCCACATATGCCCATGGCATATGTAGAAGAATTGGCCTAAACTGAGGAAAGAATTCATTTTTTTACTATTTATTATTATTATTATTATTATTATTATTATTATTTAGATATTTTTTGGGGATATTTATTATAGCAAAAAGTAAAAAATATTGCTTTTGTTTCAAAATTGTTACTCTTTTTTTTTTGTTTATAGCTCAAAAAATAAAAACCGCACAGGTGATCAAATACCAACAAAAGAAAGCTCTATTTGTGGGAAAAAAAGCACGTAAACTTTGTTTGGGTGCAACATCGCATGACCGCGCAATTGTCAATTAAAGCGACGCAGTGCTGTATCGCAAAAAAGGGCTTGATCAGGAAGGGGGGCCAATCCTTCCGGGGGCTGAAGTGGTTAAAGAAATAGATGACCGTCCACAGCTAGGGGCTTTCATGCAACAATACGATTTCTAATAAAAAAGGAAGTTGATGAAGGAGAGACAAAGTTTCAGTTTGAAACACGAGAGGAAATGTCAGTTTTGTGCCAAGTTTTGCAAAGATTTTGTGTTGAGATTGTGTAAACCACAGCATGCAATGTGCGGTACAGACAGACAACACACTGCAAACACAAGTACAGTCGCCTTATAAGAACACGACCGCGGTGTGTCTGCAGTGTCCTGGGGGTCTGCATGTACTAGATCAGTGTTTTTTCAGTCAAGGTAACCTTTATAACTGTGTACATTCCAAATTCAGACATCACTTCTAAGAATTGGTAAGCTTCAATACAACCCCCCCCCCCAAAAAAAATCACCCCTTTACCACACCAGTCTGAAGGCTCGTTCACACCAGGAGGTGCATGTGCATCGTGCATGTGTTGTTGTTTTTTTGTGTTTACACACGTCACATTTTTTATGAGCACAAACATACATGCATTTGCTAGATGCATGGGGGTGTCATTAAGAAATAATGGCACCCCGTGCAACTGCAAAAGGCAGCACATTTTTGTGCGGTACAGGAAAACGTGCGATTTTGCACATGTTACCTCATTGCACCTCGTGTGAAGAAGCCTTAAAATGTAGTCTGTGCAGCAGAGTTCAGTGATCTTAGATTGTAACTCCTCCCTCCAAATTCCTCCTTCTAGCACAAATCCCCCCTCATAGCACCCCCCTCCCAATTCACCCTTCTAGCACAAATCCCTGCTCCTAGCACCCCCTCAAATCCCCCCTCCTAGTACAAACCACCCAAATCCCCCCTCCGAGCAAACCCCCCAAATCCCCCCTCCTACCACAAACCCCCTAAATCCCCCCTCTTAGCACAACCCCCCCCCCCAAATTCCCTCTCCTAGCACAACCCCCCTCCCAAATCACCCCTCCTTGCACAACCCCCCCCCCCCCCATGAATCCCCCCTTTTAGCACTACCCCCCAATTCCTTCTCCTAGCATACCCCCCAATCTCCCCTCCTAGTACAAACCCCCCAAATCTTCCCTCCAAGCACCCCCCAAATCCTTCCTCTTAGAACAAACTTCCCAAATCCCCCCTCCAAGAACACACTCCAAATCCCCCCTCCTAGCACAAACCCCCCAAATCCCCCCTCCTAGCACAAATCCCCCACCAAATCCCATCTCCTAGCACAACCTCCCTCCTCCAATTCCTTCTAGCACAACCCCCCAATCCCCCCTCCTAGCACAAATCCCCCACCTAATTCTCTCTTCTAGCACAAACCCCCCCAACCCCCCCCCCCAGCAGAATTTCAGAAGATGGTTGTATATTCTTTCTATTTTATTCTATTAATTGTATTATTATTAATATTTTTTTTTTCTATTCTGTTCTAATCTTTTCTATTTGAATTCGAAATTTTGGAAGATGGTTAGTTACTTATACTTACTTATATATATCTGTCACATCAACTTTTCATACTTGCAGTGTACCAGTGCAAAAAAAACACACACACACACACACACACACATCTTATTTCATTTATATTTATGGTATCAATTAAGTTGTCAGCATGCCTGATTGAATGCACTGACACCACACCAGCACCGAGATAGAGAAAGAGCACTGACACCAGCACCGTGATAGAGCGCACTGACACCAGCACCGTGATAGAGAGCACTGACACCAGCACCGAGATAGAGAGTACTGACACCAGCAACATGATAGAGAGAACTGACACCACACCAGCACCGATAGAGAGAGAGCACTGACACCAGCACCGAGATAGAGAACACTGACACCAGCACCGAGATAGAGAACACTGACACCAGCACCGAGATAGAGCGCACTGACACCAGCATCGTGATAGAGCACACTGACACCAGCATCGTGATAGAGCGCACTGACACCAGCATCGTGATAGAGAGCACTGACACCAGCACCGAGATAGAGAGAGAGCACTGACACCAGCACCGAGATAGAGAGAGAGCACTGACACCAGCACCGTGATAGAGAGCACCGACACCAGCACCGAGATAGAGCGCACTGACACCAGCACCCTGATAGAGAGCACTGACACCAGCACCGAGATAGAGAGCACTGACACCACACCAGCACCGAGATAGAGAGCACTGACACCACACCAGCACCGAGATAGAGAGAGAGCACTGACACCAGCACCGAGATAGAGAGCACTGACACCAGCACCGAGATAGAGAGCACTGACACCAGCACCGTGATAGAGAGCACTGACACCAGCACCGAGATAGAGCGCACTGACACCAGCACCATGATAGAGAGCACAGACACCAACACCGAGATAAAGAGCACTGACACCAGCACCGTGATAGAGAGCACTGACACCAGCACCAAGATAGAGAGCAATGACACCACACCAGCACCGAGATAGAGAGAGAGCACTGACACCAGCACCAAGATAGAGAGCACTGACACCAGCACCGAGATAGAGCACACTGCCACCAACACCGAGATAGAGAGCACTGACACCAGCACCCTGATAGAGAGCACTGACACCAGCACCGAGATAGAGAGCACTGACACCACACCAGCACCGAGATAGAGAGAGAGCACTGACACCAGCACCGAGATAGAGTGCACTGACACCAGCACCGAGATAGAGTGCACTGACACCAGCACCGTTATAGAGAGCACTGACACCAGCACTGTGATAGAGAGCACTGACACCAGCACCGAGATAGAGAGCACTGACACCAGCACCATGATAGAGAGCACTGACACCAGCACTGAGATAGAGAGCACTGACACCAACACCGAGATAGAGAGCACTGACACCAGCACTGTGATAGAAAGCACTGACACCAGCACCGAGATAGAGAGCACTGACACCAGCACCGTGATAGAGAGCACTGACACCAGCACCGAGATAGAGAGCACTGACACCACACCAGCACCAAGATAGAGAGAGAGAGCACTGACACCAGCACCGAGATAGAGAGCACTGACACCACACCAGCACCAAGATAGAGAGAGAGAGCACTGACACCAGCACCGAAATAGAGAGCACTGACACCAGCACTGTGATAGAGAGCACTGACACCAGCACCGAGATAGAGAGCACTGACACCAGCACCATGATAGAGAGCACTGACACCAGCACTGAGATAGAGAGCACTGACACCAACACCGAGATAGAGAGCACTGACACCAGCACTGTGATAGAAAGCACTGACACCAGCACCGAGATAGAGAGCACTGACACCAGCACCGTGATAGAGAGCACTGACACCAGCACCGAGATAGAGAGCACTGACACCACACCAGCACCAAGATAGAGAGAGAGAGCACTGACACCAGCACCGAGATAGAGAGCACTGACACCACACCAGCACCAAGATAGAGAGAGAGAGCACTGACACCAGCACCGAAATAGAGAGCACTGACACCAGCACTGTGATAGAGAGCACTGACACCAGCACCGAGATAGACGTGTACAACCCTATATACTGTACATCTATACCAGTCCTTAAAGCGGGAGTCCGCCGGGAGATCCGCCGTTTTTTTTTTTTAAAGCCAGCAGCTACAAATACTGCAGCTGCTGACTTTTAAAATAGTGACACTTACCCGCCCAGCGCACCCGCGGTGTCAGCACACTGAAGCCGATCTCTCGATCGTCTCTCGGGTGCTGCCACCGCCATCTTGGGTATGGGACTCAGGAAGTGGAGCCTTTCGGCTTCATTTCCCGGTTCCCTACTGCGCATGCGCGAGTCGTTCTGCGCAATAAGGATGGTCCCTGCTGTCTCTGGGATCCGTGTGTTTCCCAGCAGGCAGCGGGGGACTTTCGGAAAGGGGCGTAGATTCTGCGGAAAGGGGCGTACCTTCTTCAGAATCTACACCGGAAGTGGGTGCAGATCCCTGTACTGTACAGGTACCTGCACCCCCCTCCCCCCTGAAAAGTGCCAATTGTGTCGCCGGAGGGGGGGGGGATTCCAATGAGCGGAAGGTCCACCTTAGGGTGGACCTCCGCTTTAAAAGGACCTTTGTGGACCTAATAGAAATAGCTAGTGATTAAACTGACTGTCCCTGCTCCACACAGCGTCCTGTCCCTACACTGACAAAAGACAGCTGCAGAATCGGTCAGCAGTGCACTCAGCAATCAGCAGCACAGCAGTCAGCAGCAGTGCACCAGAACCCTATATACTGTACACCTATACCAGTTCTTCAAAGGACTTTTGTGGACCTAATAGCTAGCGATTTGTGTCACTACAGTCTGTCCCTGCTCCACACAGCAACCTCTCCCTACACTGACAAAAGACAGAATGTAAAATGGCCGCCAGATCAAGTCTATTTATAAGGTAGGGGGAATGTCCAATTCTCCATTTGCTGAAATGTTTCAATTGGCTGCCCTGTACCCCATGATGGATGTGTCATCATGGGTCAAAGTTCTTTCACAATGTAAACGCATATGTCTGCTGCACAAACAGCGCCAGAAGTCCGCCGGTTTGGCGAAACACGAACACGCAAAATTCACCATGAACCGACCGCCGGGCAAACCACAAGGCCATCCCTACTGGGGAATCTATTGTCACTAGTGGGGATCTATTTTTTGTGGGAGTCTATTGTTGCAGGGTAGGTCTATTGTTGTTGGCTGGGGGGTCAATTATTGCTGGGAGGGATCTACTGTTGGGGGAGATGGTCTATTGTTGCTTGCTGATGAAGGGTCTTATTGATGCTGGCTGCTGGGGGGTCTATTGTTGCTGGGGTGGTATTTTGTTTTGGGGGGTCCATTGTTGCTGGGAGGGAGTCTGTTGCTGTCTGGGCTATATCTATTGTTGCTGCCGTAGGGTCTGTTGTTGTGGGAGTTTATTGTTTCTGGGGTGGTATTTTGTTATGCAGGGTGCAATTTTGCTTGGGGGGGTCTGTTTTTGTGTGGGGGATCTATTGTTGCTGTGGTGGGGGTCTATCAAATTCCATACAAATTACTTAGTAGCACAAAATGATACTTGGTTCCGTATTCTCTTAAAGGGGGGATACTAGGAGGTGGGTAGGGAGTGGAGCCAAGAGACAGTGCTCCGAGGTGGGCAGGGCCAGAGACTAAGGTTGGCCCAGAAAGGGGGAATTCCTGCACCTGTTCTCTGAGAAAAAAAGCCCCACCAATACATATAAAACCAATATATATATATATATATATATATATATATATATATATATATATATATATATATAGTATTTGTACGCTCAACAACAGTTCCTGATCCCCTGAAGAAGCTGCAACTGTGAAATGCGTTGGCTTAACCATCACCCTCCCTCTTGCAGTTCATTGTGTGCTTTGTTTAATTACCCTTGCTTTGCTGCAATATGTATATGTAAGGGAGGATGATATCTCAGGAAGGCTGAGCTGTTTCTTACCTGTCTATGGGGGTTATTTACTAAAGGAAAATCCATGTTGCACTGAAAGTTCACTTGGAAGTAAAGTCACTGTAGATCCGAGGGGGACATGCAAGGAAAATAAAAGACAGCATTTTAGCTTGCACATGATTGGATGATAAAATCAGCAGAGCTTCCCCTCATTTCAGATCTACCCCTTAGATTTAGAGCGACTGCACTTCCAAGTGCACTTGCAAGTGCAAAGTGGATTTGCCTTTCGTAAATAAACCCCAATGTGTTTTATGAGTTTGTCTCCCCAAAAATTCTAAAGATGAACTAAAATAAAATTACCTGTTTTTAAGCAGTTGTGTGTGTGTGTGTGTGTCCTATTTTCGCCTATTGTCGTTGTTCTCTACTTTACCGGGATGAGGTGCTGATATCTTCATTTGGACCAAACATTGTTGATCAGTTTCCTATTTATAATGCCAGCAGAATAAAGATTAGAAATAGTCTATGTCGATTAAGCCCTTGTACACAAGAGCGGAGATTCTGACGGAATGTGTCCGATCGGAGCGTTTTGTCGGATATTCTGACTGTGTGTGGTCTGCATCGGACTGTTTCCATCGGAATATCCGTCGGACCAAATTTTCCAACTTGCCGGAAATATTTTCTGACAAAATGCTCCGATCGGACATACTCCGATCATGTGTAGAGAATTCCGATCGGACAAAGTGCCACGCATGCTCAGATCAAATTCCTACACCAAAGCTATTGGCTACTAGCCTGAATGTAGTCCCATCATAACGAAATTACGTCATCACGTTCTGAATGATCGGATTTTTCAACAATTTTATCCGACCGTGTGTATGCAACAGTTTCGGACAAGATCCGTCGGACAAAATCCGACAGAAAAAATCAGACGGATTTGGTTGTCGGAATCTCCGACCGTGTGTACAGGGGCTAAGAGAGTGGAGTTCCACCTAATTTACTAATTTTTAAATCTCTGGATGCAGCTGAAAATTACTTGTATTTATTTATTTTTTTAATAAGGACCCTGGGTTGTTAAGCTTGTGAATTGAGCAGTAATGTGGATTTAGTGATTTACTGCTATTGCTTTTGTATTATTATAAACCAGCAAAGACATTCTTGCAGACAGTGACCATTTGCAGATCTGGTTGTATGCGCTGGCGATATGCGGTGTATACTTAGCCAGGCCTGTCCTAAAACCACCCACCACCCACGGCTAAGCTTTATTTATGCTACCAGGTGTTCCGTTTTCTTTCTGTACAAGATAAACACAGCAGTGACCTGAACCTGCATGCCTCAGAGTCTGCTCAGCCGCATTGAAACAAGAGGCTCTTCTGATGGAAATAACCCCTCGAAAGATCCACCGCCGTCACCTTAAATTATCTGTCCTCGCAGGCATCTAAATATATTTCTCAAAGTCACAACTAAACCGCAATCCCTTAACTCTTCATGCGCAGTGGAGGCGGCCAAATGGTCTCACCCATAAAAGTTTGAAGGAAGAGAGTACTTTGTGGATTCTTCTTTCCTGCGCAAGGTACATTGTTAAAGAAGAAGAACAACCCCCCGGTCCGGTTCGCAGCAGAATATGCAAACATGCAAAAAGTTTGTTTGAATACGCAAACACCGTTAACCGGTTCCCCACCTGCACACGCTGATGTATGTCGGCAGAAGGGCAAGGCTGGACAAATGGGCATACCTGTACATCCCTTTGAATTTGCCGCCGTGCCATCATGTGCACGTGTCAGCCGGGAGCTCTGTGAGTAGGATCGCGGGTCCTGCGAACGATCGTTAATGTATACTCGCTAATGTAAACAAGCATCTCCCCATTCTGCCTAGTGACAGTGTCACTGATCATAGCTCCCTGTGATCGGGAGCTATGATCAGTGATCAGTGATGTGTCACAGCTAGCCCATCCCCCTACAGTTAAAACACATCCTTAGGACATACTTAACCCTTACAGCGACACCTAGTGTTAACCCCTTTACTGCCAGTCACATTTACACAGTAATCAATACAATTTTAATCGCACTGATCGATGTATAAATGTGAATGGTCCCAAAAATCACACCAAAATTGTCCAACGTGTCTGACATAATATCGAAGTCACGATAAAAATCGCTGATCCCTGCCATTACTAGTAAAAAAAATTTTTTTTTTTATAAAAATGCCATAAAACTATCCCCTATTTTGTAAATGCTATAAATTTTGCGCAAACCAATCAATAAATGCTTATTGCGATTTTTTTTTTTTACCAAAAATATGTCGAAGAATACGTATTGGCCTAAACTGAGGGAAAAAAAAGTGTTTTTATATATTTTTTGGGGATATTTATTATAGCAAAAAGTAAAAAAGAATGCATTTTTTTAAAATTGTCGCTCTATTTATGTTTATAGCGCAAAAAAACACAGAGGTGATCAAATACTATCAAAAGAAAGCTCTATTTGTGGGTTAAAAAGGACGTCAATTTTGTTTGGGAGCCACATCGCACGACCGCGCAATTGTCAGTTAAATCAGCGCAGTGCCGAATCGCAAAATGTGCTCTGGTCTTTGGCCAGCAAAATGGTCCATGGCTTAAGTGGTTAAACAGGGGAAGAAAACTTGGGCCTTTGGTGGTGGTGATGCCACAAGACTGTAAGCTTACTGTAAGCTTGCAGTTACTCTTGGTGGGTGCAGGAATGTGCCCTGCTGTGAAATATCATATGAAAATTTTTATTTACCTGCCCCTGTTAAACAGGGGCAGAGAAATTGGGCCTTGGTTGGTGGTGGTGTCAAAACACTGTAACCCCTCACAGTTACTCTTTAGATGCAGGAATGGGCCCTGCTGTGAAATATTCTATCAAAAATTGTAATTACATGCCCCTGATAACCGCTTGCTGCCCACCCACCATCAAATGACGGCGGGGCGGTGCAGCTCTTGGTCATATGATGGCGGCACAGAACGGCCACTCCCAAGCGCCCACGGGGGCACGCAGCGTGTTGATCACGCCGCACTGTGTTGCTAGGACATGGTGCAACCCCGATCTGTGTAAAGAGCTGCGTCCGCAACTCTTTAACCATGTGATCGGCTGTGTCCAATCACAGCTGGTCACATGTAAACACGGAGATGCTGGTAATTGGCTCTCCTCACCTAACACTGACAGAGTGTGAGGAGAGGAAAGCCGATCAGCGGCATCTCCTCACAGGGGGGCAGCTAGGGAAGTAATCAGGGCACTGATCATCAGTGCCCTGTTTACAATATATAAAGTGTAAAAATAGCATGCCCACCAATGCAAGTATACAGTGCCCACCAATGCCAGTGATCAGAGCTCACCAGTGGCAGCAATCAGTGCCCACACTGCCCACAAGTGCCACAAATCAGTGCATATTAAACATGCCAGTCAGTGCTGGCAATTAGTGCCACCTATCAGTGCTAACCATCAGTGCTGTCAATCAGTGCCCATCTGTACCACCTATCCGTGCCCACCAGTGCCGCCTATCAGTGTCCACCAGTGCTCATCAGTGCCACCTATCAGTGCCCATAAGTGCAGCATATTAGTGCCTCCTCATCAGTGCCCATAAGTGCCGGCTCATCAGTGCCCATACATGCCACATCATCAATGCCCACCAGTTCAGCCTATAAGTGCTGCCTCATCAGTGAATTACTTACATATTTACCAACAGAAAAAAATGTAAAAACCTTTTTTTTCCAAAATTTTTGGACTTTTTTTTGTAAAGAATTAAAAACCCAGCAGTGATTACATACCAGCAAAAGAAAGCTCTATTTGTTTGAAGAAAATTATTTAAAAAAATTGTTTGGGTACAGTGTAGTATGACCGTGCAATTGTCATTCAAATTGCGACAGCGCTGAAAGCTGAAAAATGGCTTGGGCAGGAAGGGGGTGTTCGTGCCTGGTAGGCTAGTGGTTAAACAGGGGCAGAAGAATTGGGCCTTAGGCAGTGGTGCCATAAATCAAAAATATTGTTGGAAGCTAGCATCATCAAGATTGAGGAGGAATAGGATAATTACTCAGCATAGGCAGTCTTCAAGGGAATCCACATCCATAGAAAAATCTATCAGTTACATCAGCATGAGGTGCTTGATAGCTGCTGATGCAAGACCGATTCATTTTTATGAATGTGAGCCTATCGACGGAGTCTGTGGACAGACGAACTCTATGAACCATTACAAATCCTCCAGCAGCACTGAATGTGCTTTCAGAAAGAATGCTGGATGCAAGATAGCCCAGTAGCTCAATTGCATATTGAGCAAGTTCTGGCCAGTGGTCCATCCTCAAGACCCAGTAACCCAGTGGATAGTCTGTTGGAAAGGTCTCCAAGTCTGCTCTTGTCCCTAGATATTCCTGCACCATGTAATGCAGACGCTGGCAGTGGTTGCTTGAACTTATCAGACCTTGGTGCTGAGGACTGAAAAATTGTCTAAAGGTATTGGTCAGACAGCCACCTTCTCCACTGCTCTTCCTCTGATTGAACGAAGCCTCAGCAACACGCTGTCCAGCACCAGGAAATTGTAACCTCCCAGGGTCTGGAAATGCATTGCACAAACCTTTCTTCAAGGCCTCCTGAAGATATTTCATCCTCTGCTCTCTCTGCAAAGGCAGGATGAGTTCTGCAACCTTACCCTTGTAATGTGGATCAAGGAGGGTTGCCAGTCAATAATGATCCCTCTCTTGATACCATGAATCCTAGGGTCCTTTTGCAGGCTTTGCAGAATCAAGGAGGCCATGCAGCGTAAATTTGCAGAGGCATTCGATTCTAAGTCCTCTGGGTGACTAAGGGTCACAACCTCCTCTCAGCCATGTGCAACTCCTTGGATTTCTGTGGACTGAAAACCATCCCTTGAAGACTGCTGCTGAGCCTTATTCCACGTCCATGCTGACACAATCCTCCTCCTCCTCTTATTCCTGTGTGTTTGGCAGGCCCACAGGAATACTATCTGGATAAAGGGTGCCTTGACAGGTAAGGAAGTCCTCCTCTTCCTCCCGCTGTTCTGCCGCATTATTCCACGAAGCGCGTGCTCCAACAGGAAGACAAGAGGAACAGTATCACTGATGCATGCATTGTCGCTGCTCACCATCCTCATGGCCTCCTCAAATGGTGACAGGACAGTGCATGCAGGGGTCAAGTCCTGGGGAAAAAAGTGTGGGAACTCCCACCCAGGATCCACTCCCCCACCAAAAAAAAATGATACGCTCATATGCATATATATTTCACAGAAAATACGGTGCAACATTTATTGTAAAGTGCCAGTTTACAAAAACAAAATAAGTTAACTTGTCAAACTAACAGAATAATCACCACAAGAATGGAGGGGGACAGCAGACCGGAGGAGGAAAGCAGACCGGAGGGGGACAACAGAACGGAGGGGGGCATGGAGGAAAACTGGAGGGGGACAGTAGCAGAAAGGAGGAGGACAGCAGAATGGAGGGAGACAGCAGCAGAATGGAGGGGGAGCATGCTCACTGTAACTAACAAACCTGGAAGTTTGTCAATGACTCTGACGGGCAGCAAACTCGCGGCGGACCTCATGGGCGGGAGGACTCAGAGGCTCAGCTCAGGAGAGGAGAATTTGAACTGGAGAAGTCTGGCAGCTCTGAGTTGGGCTGCACTGCTGGCAATGTGCTACAGCGGCTGCGGGAGTAGTTGGCGGTGGCCCCGGGACTGTCTGGCACTGACTGGGCAGTGGGCACAGGCTGGATCCTTACCAGCAGTAAGAGTGGCTCTGTCTGGTGTGATGTCTGTGGCTGGCTGCTCTCTCTCAGAGGCGCTGCTCAGCCTAGCAACCAGTTACTCAGGCATATGCAGGATGCGGCTGCTAATGGGAACTGAGTTCCTATTGTGGAAAAAGTACAGGAACTCCGTTTCCATGCGTTCCCACAGGACTTGAGCCCTGAGTGCATGCATCCTTGATCAGTAGCCACTGGCGTGGTGTAATGAAGCCAAGCTCCCCTGACCCTGTCCTGGTGCCATACTCACACAGGTACTCATTGATGGCCCTCTGCTTCGTGTGCAGCCACTGCAGCATTGCCAACGTTGAGTTCCACCTGGTGGTCATGTCGCAAATTAGGTGGTTGGTGAGCAGGTTGCATTCCCTTTAAATGTCAGCCAGCTGAGCACTGGCATTGTATGACTGGCAGAAATGACCAAAGACTTTTCTGGCCTGCCTCAGGAGATCCTGTAAGCCTGGGTACCTGCTCAAGAACCGCTGCACAATCAAATTCAGGACGTGTGCCAAACATGGGACATTGGTCAAGTGTCCCTGTTGGAGGGCGCAGAGAAGGTTGGTGCCATTGTCGCATACAAATATTCCTGGTTGAAGCTGGCGTCAACCACCTCTGAGCCTGCCCCTGCAGAGCTGACAGAATCTCTGCCCCAGTGTGGCTCCTGTCCCCTAAGCAGACCAACTCAAGCACCGCATGGTATCTTTTTGCCTGAGTGCTTGCGTAGGCCCTTGAACGCTTAGAGAGCACTGCTAGTTAAGAGGACAAATCTACAGAAGAGGCCATAGAGGAAGAAGAGGAGGGGGTGGAGGAGAGAGCTGTGGCAGAATCACCACTAGCATTTTGGAGGCATGGGGATGGAACAAGCTCCAACAATACTGAAACCTGTCCTCAATCCTTCCCAGCTGCCAGCAGAGTTACCCAGTGCGCTGTGAAGGAAAGGTAACATCTCTGCCAGAGTCAGCGGTCATATGCACCATACTGCTGACCGCCCTGTCCAACAAGGCCAAAACATTGCCTTCCACATGCCGGTAGAGAGCCGGAATGGCCTTCCGTGAAAAGCAATGGCGTTTTGGAACCTGCCACTGAGGTACAGCACATTCCACAAATTCACGAAAGGGGGCAGAGTCTACCAGCTGAAAAGGCAGCAGTTGCAGTGCTAGCAATTTGGCCAAGCTAGCATTTAGACGCTGAGCATGTGGATGGCTGGGACCGAATTTCACACCCGGGTGGTGCGATTGCGGGATGTTAGGAAAAGTCCTGCAAGCATGTGCCTTTGGGGCAGTTTGGAAGAATGGGCAGCGCTTCCGAAAGCGGGGCAACACGAGTGGTTTTAACCCCTTCTTCGGCCGCAAGCAAGGGTGAAAAGTGGCCCACTAGCAGCCGAAAAATCCAGCTTAAACAGCGATAAAGCGCCGCTAAATCGAGTGAGGCTTTAGTGAAAATGCAGCATGGCTACAGTGTGAAAGTAGCCTAACTCGAAACTTTTAACCTGGAAACATTTTTAAAGGGTCGCCTATGTAGATTTTTTAAGTACTGAAGTTTGCCGCCATTCCACAAGCGTGCGTTATTTTAAAGCGTGACATGTTAGGTATCTATTTACATCATGTTTTATATGTTACCCAAAAAAATGTGTATTATATTGTGTTTGCATTAAAATTAATTAAAGTGTATTTTTCTCCAAATAAAATTGTGTTTGAAAAGTTGCTGCGCAAATGTGTGACATAAAAAATTGCAACAACCACCATTTTATTCTCTAGGGTCTCTGCTAAAAATATATATATGGTTTTGGGGGCTCTGAGTAATTTTCTAGCCCAAACTGCAGATTGTGACATGTATGTGAGAAGATATAGATGATATGGGACGGTAATGGAGTGAAGTCAATGTATGGAGTTTGTGTGTGTAGCAGTGTACGGGGTTGCGGGGCACACAGGTCCTCACACGCCCGCACAGACACACATATGACAGGACGGTGTCTGGTCTGACAGGATTCTGACTGAAAAAGGCGGGAACTCCCCTCACGAAGAAGACAACCCTTGCCAGCCAATAGCCTGGATTCCAAGCGAGCCAAGCAGCGAGAGAGAAAGGCTCGAGGGGCGGAGCTATTGTAGCCTTGCAGCCAATGAGTTCTCTCCGGCTTTTGTTGACGTCTGGACCGCCCCGCCCACTCCCTCCGTCAACCTTGAGGTTGCAAGGAAGGGAATCTCTGGGGCGCGCCGGGCACCGCCCACCTACTGGAGGCTCTGACCAATGGGGGCAGAGCAGGCTGTGCAGGTTAGGTAGTGCTGGCTGGAAGGGGGTGGGTTGCGCCGTGCCGTAGTGGTGCGGGGAGGGGGGGCAGAGCGGAGCCCGGGGGTGAGGAGGACGGAGCCGGCGGAGGACGGGGGAGGGGCAGCGCGGCATTCCTGTTACCGGAGAGACGGTATACGGTGTGACATGGAGGGGCCCTCCCAGGAAGGTGACCTGCTCACTGTGACCCATGAGCTCCGGAGCGGTGAGTGCTGAGGAGACCCCCCATCCCCCAACCACTGTGTGTGTGTGTGTGACCAGGAAGAGTCAGCTCCGCCCACTGGTGTGCCCCTCCCCCCTAATGTGACACCCCCTCCCCCTAATGTGACACCCCCTGTACCCCACACTAAGTACCCCTCCCCCATATATACAGTACTGGGGTAACCCCCCCTCCAGTCTACACAGTGCCACTTACCCCCCTACATAGTGCCACTTGCCCCCCCCAATGCAGTGCCACTGGCCCCCCTACCCAGTGCCACTTGTCCCCCCACACAGTGCCACTTGCCCCCTATACAGTGCCACCACTTGCCCCCCCCACACAGTGCCACTTGCCCCCACCTACACAGTGCCACCACTTACCCCCCCACACAGTGCCACTTGCCCTCCCCCCACACAGTGCCACTTGCCCTCCCCCCACACAGTGCCACTTGCCCTCCCCCCACACAGTGCCACTTGCCCCCCTACACAGTGCCACTTGCTCTCCTACACAGTGCCACTTGCTCTCCTACACAGTGCTATCACTTACCCCCCCACACAGTGTCACCACTTACCCCCCCCCTACACAGTGCCACCACTTACCCCCCACACAGTGCCACCACCTACCCCCCACACAGTGCCACCACTTACTGCCCTACACAGTGCCACCACTTACCCCCCCTACACAGTGCCACCACTTGCCCCCCCCTACACAGTGCCACCACTTGCCCCCCCACACAGTGCCACTTGCCCCCCTACACAGTGCCACCACTTACCCCCCCACACAGTGCCACTTTCCCTCCCCCCACACAGTGCCACTTGCCCTCCCCCTACACAGTGCCACTTGCCCTCCCCCCACACAGTGCCATCACTTACCCCCCCACACAGTGCCACCACTTACCCCCCACACAGTGTCAATTGCCCCCCTACACAGTGCCACCACCTACCCCCCCACACAGTGCCACCACCTACCCCCCCACACAGTGCCACCACTTGCTCCCCTACACAGTGCCACCACTTGCCCCCTACACAGTGCCACCACTTGCCCCCCTACACAGTGTCATCACCTGCCCCCCCTACACAGTGTCATCACCTGCCCCCCCTACACAGTGTCATCACCTGCCCCCCCCTACACAGTGTCATCACCTGCCCCCCCCTACACAGTGTCATCACCTGCCCCCCCCTACACAGTGTCATCACCTGCCCCCCCCTACACAGTGTCATCACCTGTCCCCCCCTACACAGTGTCATCACCTGTCCCCCCCTACACAGTGTCATCACCTGTCCCCCCCTACACAGTGTCATCACCTGTCCCCCCCTACACAGTGTCATCACCTGTCCCCCCCTACACAGTGTCATCACCTGTCCCCCCCTACACAGTGTCATCACCTGTCCCCCCCTACACAGTGTCATCACCTGCCCCCCCCACACAGTGTCATCACCTGCCCCCCCCACACAGTGTCATCACCTGCCCCCCCCACACAGTGTCATCACCTGCCCCCCCCACACAGTGTCATCACCTGCCCCCCCCACACAGTGTCATCACCTGCCCCCCCCACACAGTGTCATCACCTGCCCCCCCCACACAGTGTCATCACCTGCCCCCCCCACACAGTGTCATCACCTGCCCCCCCCACACAGTGTCATCACCTGCCCCCCCCACACAGTGTCATCACCTGCCCCCCCCACACAGTGTCATCACCTGCCCCCCCCACACAGTGTCATCACCTGCCCCCCCCACACAGTGTCATCACCTGCCCCCCCCACACAGTGTCATCACCTGCCCCCCCCACACAGTGTCATCACCTGCCCCCCCCACACAGTGTCATCACCTGCCCCCCCCACACAGTGTCATCACCTGCCCCCCCACACAGTGTCATCACCTGCCCCCCCCACACAGTGCCACTTGCCCCCCTACACAGTGCCACCACTTACGCCCCCCCTACACAGTGCCACTGACCCCTCCTTTCTACACAGTGCCACTGACCCCACCCCCCATACACACATTGCCACTGATCCCCTTTCTACAAAGTGCCACTGACTGCCCCCCTCTCCCCACACTTGCGCAGTGCCTATGATCCCTCCCCCCTGCCACTGACACCCCTTACAAAGTGACACTGACCCCCCCCTCTACACAGTGCCACTGACCCCACCCAGCCAACACACAAAGTGCCACAGACGCCCTCCCTCCCCTCTACACAGTGCCACTGATCCCATTTCTACAAAGTGCCACTGACCCCCCCCCCCCACATACAGTGCCACTGATCCCATTTCTACAAAGTGCCACTGACCCCCCCCCCCCCCACATACAGTGCCACTGATCCCATTTCTACAAAGTGCCACTGACCGCCCCCCCCCCCCCACACTTAAACAGTGCCACTGACACCACCCTACATAGTGCCATTGACACTCACTCCTACATAGTGCCATTGGCACTTCCCTCCTCTACACAGTGCCACTGACCCCCCCCCCCCAAAAGTGCCACTGACACCCCCACCCTACGAAGTGCCACACCTCCCCCTCTACAGAGTGCAAAAATTCCTCCAAAGTGCCACTGACACCCCTCCTTACACACTGCCACCGACACCCCCCTCTTCTAGTGCGGTGACCCCTAACAGCCCCTTACAATGCAGTGACCCCTAACAGCCCTTTCTTGTGTGACCAACTCTTTTATCCCAGCGCCCCCCTGGGAGCCCCTCCTGCTTGGTGCATCTTACAGCCCCCCTAACTTCTGCTGACATTCTGCACAGGATCCCCCCCCCAAACACACACACAGCTCCTCTGCTAGCATTAGTCTCATCCTTGTATGTTCACCTTCTCAGTGCCCGGCGGCATCGGCTGCATAAAACGGAGAGAGAGGAGCTCACGTTGATCCTCCCTCTCTGACCCCGGAAACCGGGAGCGACGGCCACGACTATGTCCTCACTTCCGGTCCTGCCTCTTTTTTTACTTGGCCGTTAGCAACCGGGAAAGTAGCTGATCAGACCAATCTGTGTCTGATCGACTGCATTGGAGGGGGGGGGGGTCTGAGAGACCCCAGATCTCTCCATAAAGAGGACCTGTCACGGCTTATACTGTCACAAGGGATGTTGTTCATCAAGTTTTGTATACAATAAATAATAATATATAAAAAATAAATATATATTATAAAATATATATTTATTAAAGCACCCCTGTGCTTAAGTGCAAATGCGAACGCCTATGTAAACGGTGATCATAGTTCACATGTGCGGTATTGTCGTGAACGTCAGAGCAATTATTCTAGCATTAGCCCCCCCTGTGCAACTCTAAACTGGTAAGCTGTAAAGGCATTTAAAGCATCGCCTATGGGGGAATTTTAAGCACTGTAGTTTGCTGCCTTTCCACAGGCAGACGCAATTTTAAAGTGTGACATGTTTGGTATCTATTTACTCGGCGTAACATCATCTTTCACATTATACAAATGAATTGGTGCAAATATTGTGTTTTATTTTATTCATTAAAGTGTATTTTTTTTCCAAAGAAATTGTGTTTTAAAAACTGCTGCGCAAATACTGTGTGACATAAAAAATTGCAACATCCATCATTTTATTCTCTAGGGCCTCTGCTAAAAAAAAAAATATATATAATGTTTGGTGGTTTTAAGTAATTATCTAGCAACTAGTTTTTTACATGTAGGAACGAAGTGTCAGAATTGGCCCAGATATGAATTGATCACACACTCGCTGACAACTTTATTATGTCCCCCTTGCTAGTCCCGGGTTGGACCCCCTTTTGCCATCATTTGTGGTGGCATAGATACAACAAGGTGTTGGAGATGTTCCTCAGAGATTTTGATCCTTAGTGACACGATAGCAACACAGAGTTGCTGCTGATTTGCTAGCAGAACATCCATGATTCCATTCTCAGTTCCACCACATCCCAAAGGTGCTCTGGGTGAGATGTGGTGAGTGTGGAGGCCATTGGAGGACAGTGACCTCATTGTCCAGTGGTGAGATGATTGGAGCTTTGTGACATGGGGCATTATAATGGCTGGAAGGAGCCATCAGAAGATGGGGACACTGTAGTCATGCAGGGATGGACATGGTCAGCAACAATACTCAGGTTGTGGTGTTTAAACCATGATGAATTGGTACTAAGGGGCCCAAAGTGTGGCAAGAAAATATCCCCCCACACCATTACACCACCAGCCTGAACCAGTGATAGAAGGCAGGATGGATCCATGCGCCAAATTCTGACCCCACCATCTGAATGTCGCAGCTAAAATCCAGACTCATCTGACCAGGCAACATTTTTCCAATCTTCTGTTGTCCAATTTTGGTGATCCTGTGCCAATTGTAGCCTCACTTTCCTGTTCTTAGCTGACAGGAGTGGCACCCGGTGTGGTCTTCTGCTGCTGTAGCCCATCTACTTCAAGGTTGGATGTGTTGTGCATTCAGAGATGGTATTCTGCATACCTTGGGTGTAATGATGAGTGGTTATAATAATAATAATAATAATAATAGTAATAATGAGTGGTTATTTGAGTTACTGTTGCCTTTCTATCACCTGGAACCAGTCTGCCCATTCTCCTCTGACATCAACAAAGCATTTTCCTCAACACAACTGCAGCTCACTGGATATTTTCTCTTTTTTTTTTTTTTCCATCCTGCTCTGTAAACCAGAGAGATGGTTGTGTGTGAAAATCCCAGGAGATCAGCAGTTTTTTTTAATACTCAAACCAGGCCGTCTGGCACCAACAACCATACCACGTTCAAAGTCACTTAAATCCGCTTTCTTCTCCATTCTGATGCTCAGTTTGAACTTCAGCAAGTCGTCTTCACCGCGTCTCGATGCCTAAATGCATGGAGTGGCTGCCATGTGATTGGCTGATTATCAATTTGTGTTACCAAGCAATTGAACAGGTGCACCTAATAATAAAGTGTCCGTTGTGTGTGTGTGTATGTATGTATGTGTGTGTATATATATATGTATACTGCACGATTCTGGCAAAAATGAGAATCACGTTTTTTTTTTTTTTTTTTGCCTAGAATAAAAAGATCAGGATTCTCACGATGTAAATTCTTTTTCACATTATACAACCAAAAAATGGGCTAACTTTACTGGTGTTTTTTTTTTAATTTTTTCTAAAAAGATTGTATTTGAAAGACACCTGGGAAAATACAGTGTGACATAAAATATTGTTACAAAACGACCATTTTATTCTCTAGGGTGTCTACTAAAAAAAAAAAAAAATGATATATAATGATTTTAACTTGAAACCAACAAATGTCAGAAAAAGGTTTAGTGTTTAAGTGGTTAAACTTTTTTCACTTACACACAGTCTATTCCATTGACAAATTGTTACAATGTTTATACTTAAGTTCAACTTCCTTTCTTTTGAGGGCTGTGGCTTCAGAAGAGCAGAGAGAATTCTTTGCATAGAAAGAATTGTGAAACACTTTAGTCAAGATCGGCGATAACGATTCTTGACGATTTAGGCCTCTTTCACATGGAGCGTCAGATGTCAGCGGTGACATGTCCGCTGACATCCGACCCGCTCCGATCCGAAAAAGTGTGACGAAGGAAAAACCTACTTTTCTATCCGTCATTGGATTGGGTGTCGATGGGTCTGTCCTCATCCGATCCCCCCATAGGGGAGAGCGGCGCTCTGACACGTCTGCCCTTGCACAGTGTGCAGAGACAGACCTATTATCTTCCCGCTCAGCAGGGATCGACGAATCAGAATAAATTTTGGCCTAAATTTATGTAGAAATATTATTTTTTTTTGCAAAATTATATAACAATCGAAGAAAAACAAGTTTTTATTTATTTATTTTTTTTGTCTAAAATTTTGCTTATGTGGCCATACTCATGTTAAGAGCATATAAAATACTTCCCATTCTGCAGTATCTTTAAAGCGGAGGTCCACCCTAAAGTGGACTTCCGCTCATCGGAACCCTCCCCCCCTCCGGCGCCACAATTGGCACCTTTCAGGGGGGAGGGGGGTGCAGATACCTGTACAGTACAGGTATCTGCACCCACTTCCGGGATAGCTCTCTGCGGAAAGGGGGCGTAGATTACGCCCCTTTCCGCAAGTGCCCCGCTGCCTGCTGGGAAACACACAGATCCCAGAGGCAGCGGGAACCATCCTTATTGCGCAGCGCGATTCACGCATGTGCAGTAGGGAACCGGGAAATGAAGCCGAAAGGCTCCACTTCCTGATTCCCATACCCAAGATGGCAGCGGCAGCACCCGACAAGACGATCTAGAGATCGTCTTCGGGTGCCGACATCGCGGGCGCGCTGGACAGGTAAGTGTCACTATTTTAAAAGTCAGCAGCTGCAGTATTTGTAGCTGCTGGCTTTTAAAAAAAAAAAAAAAACGCGGAGTCCCGGCGGACTCCCGCTTTAAGAGCTGTGGGCGGAAGTGACGTTTTGAAGGAACGCATCAAAAACGTCCATGCAAAAAAGCATCTGGAGCGCATCCTGACTGCATTTCTATGGTGTGAACTGGCCCTTAGTGCAGATTCCCTGTCTTCGCGATTATCGGTTCTCCTCTACTCTTGCTCATGCTCTGTCAGTCCAAATAGAAGAATGCCAATAACTGACAATTCCTAGTTACGCTGTGATTGGACAAAGCTGATCCCATGGTAAAGAGCCTACGTCATAGGCTCTTTACCATGATCGGAGATGCAGTGTGTTCCGCATGACCACGCAATTGTCCTTCAGAAAAGTGTGAGAGCGCTTAAAGTTGAAAATTGGCCTGGGCAGGAAGGGGATGAAAGTGCCCCGTTATTGAAGTGGTTAAATAATTTTTTTAAATTACGATTTATTATTATTATTTTTTTTTTATTGCATTTTAGTCTAAATATGAGATCTGAGGACTTTTTGACCCCCAGATCTCATATTTAAGAGGACCTGTCAGGCTTTTTTTCTATTACAAGGGATGTTTACATTCCTTGCAATAGGAATAAAAGTGATACACTTTTTTAAAACAGTGTAAAAAATAAAAGGTAAAATAAATAATAATTCATTTTTTTTTTTTTAAACGCGCCCCGTCCTGCTGAGCCGCGATCGGTAGAGCGACAGCAATAATTCTAGCCCTAGACCTCCTCTGTAACGCAAAACCTGCAACCTGTAGAATTTTTTTTAAACATCGCCTATGGAGATTTTTAAGGGTAAAAGCGTGTCACTATTCCAGGAGCGGGTGCAATTTTGAAGCGTGACATGTTGGGTATCAATTTACTCGGCGTAACATTATCTTTCGCAATATAAAAAAAGATGGGGCTAACTTTACTGGCGTCTTATTTTTTTTTTTATTAAAATTTTTTTCCAAAAAAGTGCGCTTGTAAGACCGCTGTGCAAATAGCCCTTGTACACACGGTCGGACATTCTGACAACCAAATCCGTTGGATTTTGTCCGACGGATTTTGCTCGAAACTGTTGCATACACACGGTCGGACGAAGTTGACGGAAAATCCAATCGTTCAGAACGTGATGACGTTATTTTGTTACGACGGGACTACGTTCAGGCTAGTAGCCAATAGCTTCGATGTAGGAATTTGATCGGACAAAGTGCCACGCATGCTCAGATCGCAATTCTCTACACATGATCGGAGCAGTTTGTCGGAAAATTTGGTCCGACGGATATTCCGACGGAAACAGTCCGATGCATACCACACACAGTCGGAATATCCGACAAAACGGTCCGATAGGACACATTCCGTCGGAATCTCCGACCGTGTGTACAAGGGCTTATGGTGTGAAGAAAAGTATTGCAATGACCGCCAGTTTATTTTGTAGGATGTTAGGCCCCTTTCACACGGGACGGATCAGTAATGATCCGCCCCATGATGATCCGCTTGCTCAGCGGGGATCTCTCCGTTGTGCCCGCTGAGCTGGCGGATAACAGGGCGGTCCCGGCTTACTGTGCAGGTACCGCCCTGTCAGATCTCGGCTCTCTTCTATGGGGGATTGGATGAGCACGGACCGTCTGTCCGTGTTCATCCGATCCGCTCTGCAGACGGACAGAAAAATAGGATTTTCCTCCGTCTGCAGAATCGGACAATTGCGGAGGCGGACAATAGCGGGTGTCTGCGGATGTTCATCCGCAGACACCCGCTATCCCATAGGAATGCATGTATGTCCGTATTTCATCCGCAAACGGATGGATGAAATACGGACATAATTGTCCGCATGTGTGAAAGGGGCCTTATAAAAAATATATAATGTTTGGTGGTTCTAAGTAATTTTCTAGAAAAAAAAACTTTTAAACTTGTAAACACCAAAATCTCAAAACGAGGCTGGTCTTTAAGTGGTTAATAAAACTGGCTCCTAAGTTTGTTAGCTGGCTAATTTTATCAAGCCCCGATCTCAACCTTCCCCCCACTTTGTTCAAAACCTACAAATATGCTTTAGTTGAGTGTTTTTAATGTTTTTGTATTTCTCTCTTCCATGACCTGTGTAACATTCCTGATGAAGTCTGCGCCCCGTGTAACTTTTTTTTTTTTTTTTTTTTAATGATGGGAAAAAATGGTTAAAATGTAACAAGCTATGAAAGTTATCTGAGGCATTTATGAGGCGGCAGAAGACGAGAGAGATTGGAAGTGACTGAGATCTGCAATTCCTTTTATAATTTCTTCATGGTTTCCCTCCCCCAGATTTGGACTGGCTTTGACAACTTTTAAACCCAAAACCATAAATATATTATATTGCAGTTCACCAATCAGAGGTGCTAGCTGCGTTTTTTTTTGTGTTTTTTCTTTTTTTTTGTTTTTTTTTGGCTTTTTTTCTCCCTCTGTTTTCACCTGGTGAAACCTGGTGATCTGGCTGTATAAGACCCCTTTCACACTGGGGAGCAGCTGTTTTGGGGTGGCTTGCAGGCGCTCTTTTTAATGCTATAGCGCCTGCAAGCCACCCCAAAACAGCTGCTCCATGCCCTGCAGTGTGAAAGCCCAGAGCGTCAGAAAAAGTCCTGCCAGCAGCTTCTTTGGAGCGGTGAAGAAGTGGTAAACTCACCGCTGCTCCCCATTGAAATCAATGGGGCAGCGCTTAGATATCGCTGGCAAAATGCCACTCTAGCAGGGTTTTGCGGGCGGACTTAACCCCCCTGGGGGGGTTAAAACCACTGAATAGTGCCACTTAAACAACGGTAAAGCGGCGCTAAAAATATAAGAGTATTAGATGGAGTAGCAGATTTAGATACACTAACAAACTGAAGCCAAACTCCAGCTCACACTTTATAAGCAGTTGCAGCAGTTTTTTCTTCTTTCTTTTGGGATAAAGGTTTAACAAATTAAAGCCAATCATTTGTAAGCACTCCTTTCAGTGGTAAATGGTTGGTCTGATCCGTCTAACTCAGGAATCCTCAAACTATGTCCCTCCAGCTGTTGCGGAACTACACATCCTATGAGGCATTGTAAAACTCTGACATTCACAGACATGACTAGGCATGATGGGAATTGTAGTTTCTGAACAACTGGAGGGCTGTAGTTTGAAGACCCCTGGTCTAACTGCTCCATCTACAAGTTATTTTGAAAAACAGACTTACTGGTCAGATCACCAGCTGACTATAAGCCCTTGTACACACGGTCGGACATTTCGACAACCAAATCCGTCGGATTTTGTCCGTCGGATTTTGTCTGTCCGGATTCTGTCCGTCGGATTTTGTCCGAAACTGTTGCATACACACGGTCGGACAAAGTTGTCGAAAAATCCGATCTTTCAGAACGCGATGACGTAATTTCGTTACGATGGGACTACATTCAGGCTAGTAGCCAATAGCTTTGATGTAGGAATTTGATCTGAGCATGCGTGGCACTTTGTCCGATCAAAATTCTCTACACATGATCGGAGTATGTCCTATCGGACCAGTTTGTTGGAAAATATTTCCAACATGTTGGAAAATTTGGTCCGACGGATATTCTGACGGAAACAGTCCGATGCATACCACACACAGTCGGATTATCCGACAACACAGTCCGATAGGACACATTCCGACGGTTTCTCCAACCGTGTGTACAAGGGCAAAGGGAAAGAAGGTAGATCTTAAACTTAAAAGGGGTAAGCTGCAATATATAATATTGTAAACCTTTGTGTTTTTTCACCTTAATGCATCCTTATAGATTGATAGCAGCGCAGTTATTGGCTCCCTCTGCTGTTAATGAAATCCAGTGATGCGATCGTCAGGGGCGGGGCCGAGTCCTGCATTCGGTGGCTATGGATGCCAAGTGCTGGACTCGGGAGCGCGCCCACAAGGGAATTCCCCCGGGAGAGAGAGCTTCTCCTAGGGGGGTGTCTGATGCGAGGACCAAAGAAGAGCAGGTTCGGGGCCACTCTGTGCAAAACGAGCGGCACAGTGGAGGGAAGTATGACGTGTTTGTTATTTAACCACTTCAATTTCAATACCGGGAACTTCCTGCCCAGGCCAATTTTCAGCTTTCTGTGCTGTTGCTGTTTAAATGACGATTGTGTGGTCATGCTACACTGTACCCAAACAGAATTTTTATAATTTTTGTTCTCACAAATGGAGTTTTCTTTTGGTGATATTTGATCACCTCTGCGTTTTTTATTTTTTGCTAAACAAATAAAAAAAGACCGAAAATTTAGAAAAAAATAAATTTTTTGCTTTTGTTTCCGTTATAAAATGTTGTAACTAAGTTTTCTCCTTCACTGATGGGCACTGACAAGGCGGCACCGATGAGGTGGCACAAATGAGCAGGCACTGACAGGCACTGGTAGGTGGCACTGATATGCAGCACTGATGGGCATTGATAGGCGGCACTGATGGGCACTCATGGGTGGCACTGGTGAGCACTGATGGGCACTGAAAGGCTGCAAAGATGGGTACTTATGGGTGGCACTGATAGGCACTGATAGGTGGCACTGGGCACTGATAGGTGGCACTGATAGGCATCCCTGGTGGCACTGGCAGTGGTAGGCATTGTGAATGGGCACTGATTGGCAGCTGCCTGGGAATTGATTGGCAGCTGCCTTGGCACAGATTGTCATTTCCTTGGTGGTCTAGGGGGGGCATACCTGGTGGTCCAGTGTGGATGGCAATCCTGGTTTTCCATGGCAGCATGTAGGTGGTCCTGGGCAGGATCTTGGGGGGCTGCACTGATAAACAATCAGCATAGACCCCCCCCCCCTGTCAGGAGAGCCGCAAGTGAGGAAAAGCCGATCGACGGCTCTTCCTGTTTACATCGTTATCAGCCATGATTGGACACGGCTGATCACATGGTAAAGAGCCTCCGTCAGAAGCTGTTTACCGAGATCAGTGTAGCGGTGTGTCACCACCAATTGCTGCGATGCGTGCCCCCCACCAGCGTGCGCCGGCTGTTATCCTGAAGGACGTCATGTGACACCCAGTCAGGATAACTGAACCACCGCCCGACCATCATTCTGCTATAGGTTGGGCGGGAAGTGGTTAAAAAAAAAAGGTCTTTACAATCGCTTTAAGGTTGCGATCCACCCAGATGACTGACCAGCAGCTGGCTCAGCCTCTCAACATCCCACTGAGAGCCTGAGCCAGCGACTCCTTCCCCCTTCCCAGCCCGGAACTCCAGTGAGCACTGGAGTGACAAAGCAGAGAGCAGTGATTGACAGCCACAACTCTCTGGTCATGTGAGTGCTCAGTTCTCAGTCTTCGATCGGGTGAGGGAAAGCTGCTGCATCTGTATATCAGCAAAGCTGATATACAGTATCTCACAAAAGTGAGCACACCCCTCACTTTTTTAAAAATATTTTATTATATCTTTTCATGTGATGACACTGAAGAAAATACAAATTAGGGGGGGAGGGACTTTATAGGTGCATTTACTACAAGAACATACCAAATTGAATAAAATCACAATTTATTGAAGTTACAAGGGTACATAAAAACAATATTTCTCTTATATTCACCAACCGCTCCTCTCTGTAACTAAATGGGTTGTATAGCCTGCCATTAGGAGAAACTAGGCAAAATTGTTTCACAATACACAGAACTTTAATCCTGCCCTTGGGGGGCGGACCCTGTGCTATCAACCCTTCCCACTGCTCCTAGCAGCTTCAGTTTTTATTTTGCCTAGCAAGGAGAATGACCTAGGAAACCCTATGGGCCTCTCGGTCCATATTTTTGCTGCAGTTTTGCTGCTTTTTGCGCAAGATAGAAGATCTCAGGATCTTTCATCAACTGCCGGCTGGGTGACAGGCTGGTTAATGATATCCTTGTAGTCTCCCCAGTCCAGCCATCGATTGTGAGCAGGCCGCAGCTAAGGCTTGGCAGGCCATGACATGCCTCAGCTCCAGAGTTGGTCGGTGAGCTTCAATGCTCCGGGGTATACATATGACTGGGCTACTGATGTCTGGATCACAGTATACCGAGGCCAACAGCTACCCTGTAACTGCGCAGGAGTAGGTCTGTGATGGAATGTCTCCCAGCTCTTCAGGACTGGTAAGTACGGCTCTCCCTGCTTCGGTGTGGTGAGCAGCTGGGCATTCCCCGGGGGGTCAATTCAGGGGGCCATCTCACCTCCCTATCTTCTCTCCCAAG
Source organism: Lithobates pipiens (assembly GCF_037356315.1). Taxonomy (NCBI): domain Eukaryota; kingdom Metazoa; phylum Chordata; class Amphibia; order Anura; family Ranidae; genus Lithobates; species Lithobates pipiens. Next base: position 15,867,656 of record NW_027507825.1, read on the forward strand.
TCCCTATCGCCCCTCCTTCCCCCCTCTGAGGGGGTGTCTGCATGCGCTGTGGGCGGTGTGTGTGTTGCTGTTTCTCACCTGTGGGGGCTCTGTGCGGCTGGTGTTAGTCCTGGTCCAGGTCTGGGGGTCTCAAAACATGCTTGTGGAGGTTGTTCTGACTGTCAGCAGGCAGCACATTTTTATTTTTTATTCTGTCACCGCATGGCGCCGTTCCGGCGGCCATCTTGGATTTGGGAAAGCTGTAAATTTCCCTGGTGAGCTTCAGCAGCCATTTTCTTAAAGGAATTCCTATTGATTACATTGGTGGCCATTTTCTTAAAGCCTGAGTGCTTTTTTCGCCGCTGTCCTCTTGTGGCAGCATTACATGTGCTTTCACTTGCTGCTTCCTGTGTCCACTGTGTGTGCAGGACGCTGGATGGCTCTTTGTTGAACACTGAAGCTGCTCTGCAGATCATTGCACCGCTGTTTATAGCTGCTGCTGCTGACAGTTTTCTCCTCTCTGCAACTGGGAACCTCCTAGGGACTACAGGCACTGCTTGTGACTTTTCACATAACGCCACAGGGTGGTGAGTCTAGCGCTAAGTACCCCCCCACGCGGCGGCAGAAGGAGGGTGGGATCTATCACTGTCCTAAGTCCCCTTGCAGGTGGCAGACAGGCTAGGGTCAGCATGACTTTAGAAACTGGTGTTTCTTCCCCCGAAATCCAGGCTATAGCAACCGGGTCACCTGCAGTTAGCGCTGTGCGCATGGACACCTTGACGGCGTTCCTTGACTCCTATGTTGCTAAGATAGAGGCGGCACGTGGCAGGAAAGGTGCACGTAAGAGGCCCCTGCCCCCCCCCCCCCGTCCTCTGGGGAGAGCTCTGATGCAGACTCAGGCCCTGCTGCGGCTGGAGACCCCTGCTCTGACCTATCAGACGTGGCTGACCAGGACAGTTCGGACAGTGTTGATGATTCCTCGTCCGGGTCCGGGGCGTGACAAGGCGCTTGTTGGAGCAGTTATCACAGCTGTGCGTGATACCCTGAAGATTCAGGAGCCAGCAGATTCCTCTGCTGATGTACCGGTCCCTTTTGGGTCCCACAAGGCAGCACGTTCATCTAAGGTGTTCCCGTATTTGACTTATTTTGACAAATTCATCTATAGGGAATGGGGTCGCCCGCAACGGACCTTTTCGGTTCCCAAAAATATTGCGGTGCGTTACCCCTTTGAGGAAAGCCTTCTCAAAAAGTGGTTGGCTCCTCCGGTCGTGGACCCCCCAGTGTCTAGGTTAAATAAAGTAACCACGATTCCGGTTGAGGGGACTCCTGCATTCAAGGATCCCACGGACAGGAAGGCCGAGGCAGTGGCTCGTTCCTTGTTTACAGTTGTGGGGTCAGCCGTGCGACCTGTACTGGCATCCTCACTGGTGTGTCGCAGACACTGACTGAGTGGGAAAAACTTTTGCACCGTGAGTTGGGAGAGCAGAACGCCTCCCCGGTCTGCATAGAGCTAGCAGACCAACTAGTGCATGGCCTTAAGTATGTTTGTGACGCGGCCCTGGATACTCTCCCCCTGTTATCCAGGGCCTCTGTGTCAGCCGTGGTGCTGAGGTGCTTCATTTGGCTGAAATGCTGGTCTGCTGACCAGGCATCCAAGAAAGTCCTGACGGATCTTCCCTTCCTTGGTGAACGGCTCTTTGGAGCCTCGTTGGATGACATTATTAAAAATGCCACGGGTGGTAATAGTACTCTACTCCCACAGGCCAGGAAGACTAAGGAGCCATGCTGCAGGCAAGGGCCCTCTTTTTCCGCTCACAAGCAGCTATTTTGTCCACCCGGTGCTTCGGCAAAACGCCCCCAGCCCGACAGGACGCCCACGGACGGGCCTGCGCACAAAAGTACTACCGCGTGAAGGTTTGCCCTACCCATGTCTCGGGTGGGGGGTCGTCTACGGTAGTTTGCAGCCCGGTGGACCTCCCGGTTATCAGACCAATGGGTCTGCGATCTGATTTCCACAGGCTACAAGATAGAGTTTCTCTCTTGGCCGCCAAACAGATTCTTCCCCTCCAGCATACCTGTTAGGGGCAGTGAGGGACTTTCTGAATCAGGGGGTAATTGTACCGGTTCCGGAATCAGAACGCTTCCAGGGGTTCTACTCAAATCTGTGGTTCCCAAGAAGGAAGGGTTACATCCAATATTGGACCTAAAAGCCCTCAATCACTTTGTAAAAGTACAGAGGTTCAGAATGAAATCAGTTCGCTCAGTAGTCGCTGCACTCCATCAAGGGGACTTCCTGGCGTCCTTGGACATTCAGGATGCCTACCTGCACATACCCATATGCCTTCGGCATCAAAAGTTTCTGCGTTTGGCAGTCGTAGAAGCCCACTACCAGTTTGTGGCTCTTCCTTTTGGCCTGGCATCAGCCCCCCGAGTCTTTACCAAAGTTCTGCTCCAGTATTGGTGCTGTTGAGACAACGCGGGATCGCGATTGTGGGTTACCTAGACGATCTACTCTTGAGAGCTTCTTCTGCCTCAGAATTAGAGGAGGATGTGGCGATCACCTTGCAGCCCTGCAAGAATTTGCGTGGCTGTTGAACCTAAAAAAGTTGGTTTTTGTACCAACTCAGCGTCTGGAGTACCTGGGGTTGCTGTTGGACTCCGGGAAAGCAAGGGTTTTTCTCCCCTCAGACAAATTGCTGACTCTCAGATCTGCGGTCATACTACTGATGAACCGCAAGTGTTCATCGCTCCACTCTTGCATGCGGTTGCTGGAGCTCATGGTGGCCTCCTTCGAGGCAGTACCATATGCCCAGTTTCACACCTGAGTCCTGCAGAAGGAGATCTTGACAAAATGGGACAAATCTCCATTGTCCCTGGATCGGCGGATCCAGGTGAGCCAACCAGTCAGGGACTCCCTGATCTGGCGGTTGAGGTCCCCGGTGATTCAGTCCGGTAAATCGTTCCTTCCTCTGAAATGGTCGGTGATCACTACGGACGCCAGTCTATCCGGCTGGGGTGGAGTGATAGGGATTCAGTCGGCTCAGGGTCTTTGGTCGACGGAAGAATCTAAGTTGCTGATCAATCTACTCGAATTGAGAGCGATCAGGCTGTGTCTTCGGGGGCGTCCGACAAGGATACAGTGGCGGCCATGGCGTACAGAAATCACCAAGGGGGAACAAGAGGCTCAGCCACTGCTCCGGAGGTCGCTCACATACTTCGGTGGGCAGAGCGACACGTTCTGGCCCTGTCGGCCATTTACATCCCGGGGGTGGAAAATTGGCAGTCGGACTATCTGAGTCGCCAGACGCTAGACCCAGGAGAGTGGGCATTGCATCCGGAGATATTCAGGCTGCTGTGCCTGAAGTGGGGCACACCAGATGTGGATCTATTGGCCTCCCGTCCCAATCGAAAGGTGCCCAGATTCGTGTTCCGGTTTGAGAGATCCGTGGGCAGACGCATCAGACGCGATGGTGGCTCCATGGGATCAGTACCATCTGATCTACGCCTTTGCTCTACTGAAACTATTGTCACGTCTGCTTTGCAGAGTGGAAGCCGAGGGGATTCCAGTAATCCTGGTTTCCCCAGATTGGCCTCAGCGGCCCTGGTATGCAGACCTGGTGCGTCTGGTCGCAGACGCTCCCTGGCAACTGCCACTGAGAGAGGAACTCCTATCTCAAGGTCCAATCTAGAGCTGCAACTAACGATTAATTTGTCTGTCGACTAATCTATCGATGATTTTTTCAATTAGTCAACGACTATCCGATTATTTTTTTATTTTAATTTTTAATGAATCTAGTGTTTTTTTTTGATTAGCTAATTAATCCTTTGGATAACCTTGAGAGAATTGTATTGCAGAGTATTGTATTGCATTGGCTGGCAGAGTATGGCATTGGCTGGCAGAGTATTGTATTGCAGAGTATTGTATTGCATTGGCTGGCAGAGTATTGGGGCTGGCAGAGTATTGGGGCTGGCAGAGTATTGGGGCTGGCAGAGTATTGGGGCTGGCAGAGTATTGGGGCTGGCAGAGTATTGGGGCTGGCAGAGTATTGGGCTGGGTATGGAGGGATGGCTGCTTCCATCTGACCTCTCCCCTCCACTGCACAGATCAGTACAGAGAGGGGAGAGAGAAACCGGCATCATGTCATGACGCAGGTTTGTTTACAAGTGATCGCACCGTTGGAGCGATCACATTGTAAACACCTGGGTGTAGAAAGATGGCCGCCGCTTCGGAGCTAGGCCGAAGCCGCGGCCTCTCCTAAGGCCGAGACCGCGGAGCGCGGCATGCGCTGATCCGAGCGGGATGACCCGTTCGGATCACGGATAGGTGACGATCCATTGCACCCCTAGGGACAGCAGCACGGAGGGGGAGAGGAGAGGGGGACGGCGGCACGGAGGGGGGAGAAGAGAGTGGGGAGAAGAGAGGGGCACAGAGGGTAGCGGTAGATTCTAAGCACTGCCAATGTGACGCATCGACGCCCTGCACGCACGCCGACGTATTTTTGTAGTCGACGTAATCGATTATGCCGACTCGTCGTGGCAGCTCTAGTCCAATCTTTCACCCTGCTTTACCATCGCTGGCTTTAACGGCATGGCTATTGAGAACCAGGTGCTGAGGAATCGGGGTCTGTCGGACTCGGTGATTCCAACTATGCTGAGGGCGCGAAAATCTTCTCTACGGAAGATATACCATCGTACCTGGAAGGCCTATATCTCCATGTGTGAGGAGAAAGGAAGGCATCCACGCTCCTTTTCTATATCCCAGGATCCTGCTGTTTCTTCAGCAAGGAGTAGACCAGAAATTGGTGTTGAGCACCATTAAGGGGCAAATTTCAGCCTGGCTGTCTTTTTTTTTTTTTTTTTTTCAGCGACCCCTGGCGTCTCACTCATTAGTGAGTACCTTCGTTCAGGAGGTGCGACACGTAGTCCCTCCGGTGCGTCCTCCGTTACCCCCATGCGATTTGAACCTGGTGTTGTCGGTGCTTCAGAAGCCGTTGTTTGAAAATATCAGGGAGATTCCCTGTTGACCCCTTCACAGAAGGTGGTTTTTCTAGTGGACATCACATCGGCCATTTAGTTACAGAGAGGAGCTGTGTCGGTCGGTGAATTACAGAGAAAGGGATTTTACGGTGAGTACAAAAAAATCCTATTTTATATAATACTTGAACAGCTTTATGGTCCTTCAAGACAAGTTATTGTAGCTCCTATAGTTGTTCCCACATCTTAATCCTCTATTTCACTGCGTGGCTTCCTCCGGGACAAACATTGTTTTGTGGCTACCATATGAATGAACAGAAAGCGAATTACAAACTATACATGAAGTGTTATATCAGAAAATGCCGACACTGTACATAACGTATACAATACATTTTAATACAGAATGCATCTTATCCATTGGCAAGAGTTCCCTAAATGGGATCCTACCTCAATGATGGAAAGTAAAATTCAGTTATCGACAAGCACACAGAAATAAGAAATGACACTTGTCTACAATGTAAAGTAGTGAGTGTACAGCTTGTATAACAGTGTAAATTTGCCGTCCCCTCAAAATACTCAACACACAGCCATTAATGTTTAAAACGCTGGCAACAAAAGTGAGTACACCACTGAGACCCCATTCACACCTGAGCGTTTTGTAGCTTGAAGCCTGAAGCTACAAAACGCTAGAGGGGAAAAATTATATTATTCTCAATAGAGATGGTTCACATCTCCACTACATGTCGCCTAAAGCCGAACGCCTGAAGCTCAAACAAGTTCCGGACCCTTTTTTGTCGCTCGAATTGAGCAGATTTGGGCGCTCAGGTGTGAATGCAGCCTGAGTGAAAATGTCCAAACTGGGCCCAAAGTGTCAAGATTTTGTGTGGCCACCATTATTTTCCAGCACTGCCTTAACCTTCTTGGGCATGGAGTTCACCAAATCTTCACAGGTTGCATCCGAAGTCCACGTCCACTCCTCTATGACGACATCACGGAGTTGGTGGATGTTGGTGGATTTTTGTATTGATATAATTAACCTGTTTTTCCCTTTTTCAACATATCCTCTGTTCTCAGTTGTAGGGAGAGCTAGGGAAGGAGAAACAGCAGTACACTAATCTTCCCAGTGTATGGCTGTGGGGGGGGGTTGAGATCAGGGCCTATCCTAGGGTCACGCGCCTGGGTGCAGAAATATTTCTGGCGCCCCATGTGGGAGTGGTCATCTTACCCCTCCCCTTTACAAATGTTTCTTTGGCAACGACTCAAACACAGAGATGCTTCCCTAAGAAGTCTTAGTTACCCTGGGATCCTCCCGTGATCTTTTAACAATAAAGAAAATACAGGAAGAGCGTACACTAATGAGACCTGGAGAGCAGTCTCTCTGATGCACACAGAGAGGGCTTCTGTTAGAGAGTCTGTTAGAAAGAGCCCCCAGACATAGTACAGGAGATGGTCAGACTGCAGACATGTTACAAGAGATGGTCAGAGACTGCAGACATGTTACAAGAGATGGTCAGAGACTGCAGACATACTACAGGAGATGATCAGAGACTGCAGACATGTTACAAGAGATGGTCAGAGACTGCAGACATGTTACAAGAGATGGTCAGAGACTGCAGACATGTTACAGGAGATGGTCAGAGACTGCAGACATGTTACAGGAGATGGTCAGAGACTGCAGACATGTTACAAGAGATGGTCAGAGACTGCAGACATGTTACAAGAGATGGTCAGAGACTGCAGACATGTTACAAGAGATGGTCAGAGACTGCAGACATGTTACAAGAGATGGTCAGAGACTGCAGACATGTTACAGGAGATGGTCAGAGACTGCAGACATGTTACAAGAGATGGTCAGAGACTGCAGACATGTTACAAGAGATGGTCAGAGACTGCAGACATGTTACAAGAGATGGTCAGAGACTGCAGACATGTTACAAGAGATGGTCAGAGACTGCAGACATGTTACAAGAGATGGTCAGAGACTGCAGACATGTTACAAGAGATGGTCAGAGACTGCAGACATGTTACAAGAGATGGTCAGAGACTGCAGACATGTTACAAGAGATGGTCAGAGACTGCAGACATGTTACAAGAGATGGTCAGAGACTGCAGACATGTTACAAGAGATGGTCAGAGACTGCAGACATGTTACAAGAGATGGTCAGAGACTGCAGACATGTTACAGGAGATGGTCAGAGACTGCAGACATGTTACAGGAGATGGCCAGAGACTGCAGACATAGAGATGGCCAGAGACTGCAGACATAGAGATGGCCAGAGACTGCAGACATAGAGATGGCCAGAGACTGCAGACATAGAGATGGCCAGAGACTGCAGACATAGAGATGGCCAGAGACTGCAGACATAGAGATGGCCAGAGACTGCAGACATAGAGATGGCCAGAGACTGCAGACATAGAGATGGCCAGAGACTGCAGACATAGAGATGGCCAGAGACTGCAGACATAGAGATGGCCAGAGACTGCAGACATGTCACAAGAGAAAGTCAGAGACTGCAGACATTCTACTGGAGACGGTCAGAGACTGCACACATAGTACAGGAGACAAACCACCCCCCTCCGTTATTACAGACCCCCCTAGAGCAAACCCCCCCCCGGACAAACCACCCCCCATCACAAACCACCCCCTCCATTAGTACAGACCCCCCCATGACAATCCACCCCCCTCCATTAGTATAGACCCCCCAGGACAAACCACCCCCTCCATTAGTACAGACCCCCCCAGACAAACCACCCCCCATTAGTATAGACCCCAGGACAAACCACCCCCCTCCATTAGTATAGACCCCCTGGACAAACCACCCCCGTTAGTACAGACCCCACCCAGGACAAATCACCCCCCTCCATTAGTACAGACCCCACCCAGGACAAATCACCCCCCTCCATTAGTACAGACCCCCCCCAGGACAAACCACCCCCTCCATTAGTACAGACTCCAGGACAAACCATCCCCCTCCATTAGTATAGACCCCCAGGACAAACCAACCCCCAATTAGTATAGACCACCCCCCTATTAGTATAGACCCCCCAGGACAAACCACCCCCTTCCATTAGTATAGACCCCCAGGACAAACCACCCCCTTCCATTAGTACAAACCCCCCAGGGACAAACCACCCACTCTCCTTAGTACAGACCCCCCCAGACAAACCACCTCCCCATTAGTATAGACCCCTGTACAAACCAACCCCCAATTATTATAGGCCCCCCTGGACAAGCCACCCCCCTCATTAGTATAGGCCCCCCCAAGAAAAAAACACCCCTTCTCCATTAGTATAGACCCCCCCCAGGACAAACCACCCCCCTCCATTAGTTTAGACCCTCTCCATTAGGCTAATTAAAAACACCAGAGTGGCAGCTGGAGAGGACAGTGTGCAGCTGCGCCGCCCGGGTGGAGAACAGAGCGTGCCAGGCTTGGGCAGCAGGCAGGAGCTACACAGAGGAGGAGAACTGGAACATGTCGGGCATGGACCCCCCCCCCCCGTGAAGTCACTGCGCGGCTGATCTCTGTACACAGACACAGCCACTCCGATCTCCTGCTATTTCGTTCTCCTCCTGTGACAGGAGGCGGGAGGGGGCATCCGATGGGCTTCGCAAGGAAAAATAGCGGTGGCTGCGGAGGAGGGAGGGGAGCACTCTGGCGCTTCAGTACCCCCATCTCTGTGGCATCCGAGTGCACTGCACCCGTGCACCCGCCTAGAATCGGCCCTAGTTGAGATTTATATATAATATGGCAACATTTCTGTAATATGTATATTGTAATGGGGAGAGTGGGCAAATGGGCTTATAATGGACACTGAGTCTGCATATCGACGGACTGCAGAGCTACAGAGCATAGCTTTGAAACTGAGAAAACGGCTTTGGTAGCTTTCTCTGGATTTTGCTATTTTCGGATGGGGCTCTGTAGTTTGGAGATTCCTAAGAGTCCTGGGTGGGAAGGGTTCACAGAGGGGGTTGAATGGCTATTCTGGCTCAGTTCACACTGGATGCCGATGCGGCTCCAGCAGGGGTCTTGTTCGTTCTAGTTCACCGTTTCAGGTCCGATTTCAGCCCGGGTTTTGGGCTGAATTCGGACCTGAAACGGACCATAAGATGCACAGGGCTCCTGTGCAAATTCGCACCGGAGCCTCAACGGAGATATGTGAACCGTCCCCATAGAGAGCCGGTCACACTCTTTTCACTCTATACGGTTTAGGAGATATTTACAAAAAGACAGACACCGCTGTCTACGGCGCACACGCAGGCACACTGGGCAGGCCGCAGATCGCGGCGATATGCCACGAGTGTCGGCTCCCGTGCGCATGCACGGGAGTGACGTCATCGCTGCTCTGGTGAATTACAGTGCCGGAGCAGCGAGACCCGGAAGTAACTCTGGGATCCATGGCAGCGGCAGACTTGAAGACGGAGGCTTGCTTTGGGTAAGTTATTCATAATGAGCTAGTATGCTATGCATACTAGCTCATTATGCCTTTGCCTTGCAGGTTGCTTTTTTTTTTTTCTCCCCTATGGGTTTACAATCACTTTAACCTCTTCCCTGCCGTGTAATTTATACAGTGATGGTGCATTTTTTGTTTTTGTTTTTAGCACTGATCACTGTGTTGGTGTCGTGGAAAAAGTGGCATTTATTTTTATTGTTGTTATTTGTGTTCTCAAAAAGTGGAAATTATTGTCTGATTTGTCCGCCGCAATGTGCAAATCGCTGATCATCGCCATCACTAGTAAAAATAAAAATGCCAAATAAAAATAGCACTGATCACTGTGTTGGTGTTGTGGAAAAAGTGCCATTTATTTTTATTGTTGTTGTTGTTATTGGTGTTCTCAAAAAGTGGAAATTCTTGTCTGATTTGTCCGCCACAATGTGCAAATCGCTGATCATCGCCATCACTAGTAAAAATAAAAATGCCATACAAAATATCCCGTAGTTTTGTAGATGCTATAACTTTTGCGCAAACCAATCAATATGCGCAATTTATTTTATTTTTTTAACCAGATGGACTCATCTTTCTTTAAGCTAACATATTGACTTAAATTGATAAATTCATTTAAATTCAATTTTTTTTACATATTTTTATTGTATATGTTTTATAGCAAAAAGTTAAAAATTATATATATATATATATATATATATATATATATATATATATATATATATATATATATATATATTATTTATTTATTTTTTCTCAAAATTGTTGGTCGTTTTTGTTTATATCGCAAAAAAAATAAAAACCCCAGAGGTGATCAAATTCCACCAAAAGAAAGCTCTATTTGTGGGGAAAAAAAGGACATAAATTTTGTTTGGGTACAGCGTCGCACGCCCGCACAATTGTCAGTTAAATTAACGCAGTGCCGTATCGCAAAAAAATGGTCTGGTCATTAAGAAGGTAAAACCTTCCAGGGCTAAAGTGGTTAAAGAAAAGAATACAGTCCCTAAAGTCAGACATTGTGGGGGTGCACTGATGTTTTGGGGTTGCTTTGCTGCTTCAGGCACTGAATGTCTTGACCGTGTACATGGCATTATGAAATCTGAAGACTACCAAAGAATTATGGGGTGCAATGTAGGGCCCAGTGTCAGAAAGTTGGGTCTCTGTCAGAGGTCATGGGTCCTACAGCAGGACAATGACCCAAAGTACACGTCAAAAAGCACCCAGAAATGGTTTAAGACTGTCAGAGCTGGGCTCAGCCCTTCCTTCTCTGAGTTGGCCACTCAGCTGTCGGCTAATTGCCAGCTCCCATCTCTCCACAGTTACTCAGCTGTTGATGATATCCTGCTCGTCACTCCTGCCTACTTAAAGTGGTTGTAAACCCTTACAAACCACTTTGACCTACAGGTAAGCCTAGATTAAGGCTTACCTGTAGGTCCAAGCAATATCTCCTAATCCTATATGGTTTAGGAGATATTTGCCCGAAAACGGGCACCGCTGTCTACGGCGCATGCGCCGTAGACAGCGGCGCGCAGGCGCACTGAGCGCAGCATTTCCAAGAATGGAGCTGCCGCGCGTGTCGACTCCCGTGTGCATGCGCGGGAGTGACGTCATCGCGGCTCCGCCGAATGACAGCGGCGGAGCTGCGAGACGCCACCAGCATGCTGGATGCGGCGGACTACAGGGGACAGCGGCGACTTCGCTGGCTCCTGTGTTAGGTAAGTGACACATAATGGGCTACTATGCGATGCATAGTAGTCCATTATACTTTGCCTTTGCAGGGAATGAAAGAGGAAGTAAACCCATTAGGGTTTACTTCCTCTTTAAGCTGCCCAGTCCAGAGTTTCTCTGCCTTTGCCTTCGTCAATATCACAGAAACATTCTCCTGCGATCCTGTTCGACTTGCTTTGCTTTGCATCCCTTCTGGCTCCAGATCCTGCTTGATGTTCCACTACATTGATCCCTGACTTCTGGCTTGTCTGACTATCCGCTACGGGTTACTGAACTTTGGCTATGTTTTAACTACGGTTGTTCTTTTTACTTTGATTATTAAACAAGTGTGATTTAACTGAACTTCCTGTCTTGGCCTAATTTCATGGTTTCTGACAAAGACAAAGCACCGGAGAGTACTGAACTGGCCAGCAATGAGTCCAGAGCTAAATCCCATAGAGCACCTGTGGAGAGATCTCAAAACAGCAGTTAGGAAAAGGAGCCCTTCCAATCTGAGAGACCTGGAGCAATTGGCGAAAGAAGAGTGGTCCAAAATACCAGTAGAGAGGTGTAAGAAACTCATTGATGATGGTTACAGGAAGCCATGTATTTCGGTTATTTTTTTTCCAAGGGCTGTGCTCCTGAATATTAAATTTTAAGGGTGTCAATCATTTTTGGAGTATTGCGTGGAATGTGTCCAGATTTGCCTTTTTGTTTCTGCACTTTTTTTTTTTTGTATCATAGCAATAAACCTGAGAATGACAAACCATTTGTCATTGCAAAAATATTCTGGGTGAAGTGGTGCATTATCTGACAGAAATGCAGGGGTGCCAATATTTTTGGCCATGACTGTACGTAATAAAACATATTTGTACATATTGTTTCAATGCCACCATTAACATATCACCCATGATTTCCATATTAATATGTTTTGATAAATTCCAGTTGATCTTTAGACCCAAAGTTGTTTCATCTCAACGTGTCTTATTAACAATATAAAAGAGAATATCCCTGCGCCTAATCAAAGAGTAATCTAATTGTTGCACCGCTGCACACACTGAAATGGGGTACTTGAACCCCAATTGGAGAAGACAAAAGGTAAAAAGGTAGTGGTGCGCGGTACTATGGTGAAGAATCTAGTTAAAACAGGTTTAATATATTCAATAGGTACTCAAAAGATTAGAAGATAAATGTAATATCGTCTCCACTACAAGTAATAAATGGAGCGTAGAAAAAGAAAAGACAATATATGTATATAAAAAATATAAAAAATATATATATATGTATATATAGTGAGGGACCCTCACTCCTATGCGCAGTAGTATTTTGAGTGGTAGACAAATGGATAAGAAAAACAATGATAAATAAGACTGGCGGTCCCAATGCGATTTTTTTTAGGTAGCAGAGTTGCATAAAGTGGCAGTGCTGAGTATAAAGAAGGTCCGTGAAAATAACTACTACTGTATTTGTTTCAGTGACTAAAGTACTATACATAAAATAGTGGACGAAATAAAAAATATATAAAGTGAATCACCATGCGATTTGTTAAAAATGACGAAAAACGCATACAAAGTGCTAGTGCTGAACACTAAATAGATCTGAAAAGAAAATCTGCTAAGTCAAAGTATATGTGTAACAGTGTACAAAAGTAATCATTAGCTAGATAAGGCAAAAGATGTAAGTAATGCTTGCCTTGTGACTAAAGAAATCGCATATGGTGTTAAAACCAAGGGAGGGTTAAGCAAAGTGACTCTGTGCGGGTGTCTTTATACCATAGACTTAAATATCGGTGCAGTGCACTAAATTGAATCATACAATCAAAGAAAATAAATCAAATTGTTAAATCAAAACAAAAACGCATAAACGATCCAAGTGTTGGTGAGAGGGAAACAACCCTCTGGGAATAATCCAAAACAGAAGGAAAAAGGTGCACAGTGTTTGAAGCTATAAAAAATATAAAAAAAACAACAATGGAACAGTAATCCTAGTTAAAATTGTCCATTCAGCTGGTGCAACAACAAGTGGCGATTAGCCCAAAATCGCATGTAACAAGACAGTCGCCTGCAATGCTGGTGCTTAAAATATATGTGCACTATAAGGTAGAGATTTAAACAGTGATAATGGTGATGGTGGATATCTCCCACGTGGTCCTGTGTAATCAGAATATGGGTGTCCCCTTACCTTACAGCTGTAAGGTAACAGCATATGGTATATGTATCCTCAGGGTTCCTGGTGGTCCTTATCCCTCGAGGTCCTATTCACGTGTCCCCGGGTCCTGGCGTCTCCTGCCTACTGTGCCGTATTGGGCTCTGTAAGTGGTCCCTCAGCGGTACTTCAGGGGGGGGGGGGGGGGGGAATTGGTGGTATACCTCGGCGGTTTTATGCAAGGGGTTAAACAGATAAGGAGGAAGGGAGCCCCATAGTATAGTATTTTTCAACAGTATTGAAATTTATTTATAAAAACAGCTTTGGTACTCACAAACAGACAGAGTTTTTGTATGGTGTATAAACGAGCCTCGAGCTCGATTGCGTCACTTCCGGTAGCGTCTGTTTGTGAGTTTCCAATTCCCCCCCCCCCACGCTGAAGTACCGCTGAGGGACCACTTACAGAGCCCAATACGGCACAGTAGGCAGGAGACGCCAGGACCCGGGGACACGTGAATAGGACCTCGAGGGATAAGGACCACCAGGAACCCTGAGGATACATATACCATATGCTGTTACCTTACAGCTGTAAGGTAAGGGGACATCCATATTCTGATTACACAGGACCACGTGGGAGATATCCACCATCACCATTATCACTGTTTAAATCTCTACCTTCTAGTGCACATATATTTTAAGCACCAGCATTGCAGGCGACTGTCTTGTTACATGCGATTTTGGGCTAATCGCCACTTGTTGTTGCACCAGCTGAATGGACAATTTTAACTAGGATTACTGTTCCATTGTTGTTTTTTTTATATTTTTTATAGCTTCAAACACTGTGCACCTTTTTCCTTCTGTTTTGGATTATTCCCAGAGGGTTGTTTCCCTCTCACCAACACTTGGATCGTTTATGCGTTTTTGTTTTGATTTAACAATTTGATTTATTTTCTTTGATTGTATGATTCAATTTAGTGCACTGCACCGATATTTAAGTCTATGGTATAAAGACACCCGCACAGAGTCACTTTGCTTAACCCTCCCTTGGTTTTAACACCATATGCGATTTCTTTAGTCACAAGGCAAGCATTACTTACATCTTTTGCCTTATCTAGCTAATGATTACTTTTGTACACTGTTACACATATACTTTGACTTAGCAGATTTTCTTTTCAGATCTATTTAGTGTTCAGCACTAGCACTTTGTATGCGTTTTTCGTCATTTTTAACAAATCGCATGGTGATTCACTTTATATATTTTTTATTTCGTCCACTATTTTATGTATAGTACTTTAGTCACTGAAACAAATACAGTAGTAGTTATTTTCACGGACCTTCTTTATACTCAGCACTGCCACTTTATGCAACTCTGCTACCTAAAAAATCGCATTGGGACCACCAGTCTTATTTATCATTAATTGTTTTTCTTATCCATTTGTCTACCACTCAAAATACTACTACGCATAGGAGTGAGGGTCCCTCACTATATATACATATATATATATATTTTTTATATACATATATTGTCTTTTCTTTTTCTACGCTCCATTTATTACCTGTAGTGGAGACGATATTACATTTATCTTCTAATCTTTTGAGTACCTATTGAATATATTAAACCTGTTTTAACTAGATTCTTCACCATAGTACCGCGCACCACTACCTTTTTACCTTGTGTCTTATGAACAATGTTCACTCCTCAGGAGATTAGAAACTATAGTCCTGAGTTCAGAATCCTATCCTGCCCATATAAAATCCGGTATCACTTTGTAATGCAGATGCTTCACCGGTTACCAGAGGTGGGGGGGGGGGTTACCCAGAGAGGATAGCACATCCAGGGGAGGCTGAAAGTATATACAGACCGGGAGTGCTCAACCTGTGGCCCTCAAACTTAAACCTGGGAAGATATATGAAGATATATATATAGATATATAGATCTCCTTTTTTTTATTTTTTATAAATAAGTGATCACATTCCCTCTGATCTCAGCTGCATAAGAGCTGGGGGAAGGGAAACAGCTGTACACTGAGTTTCCCAGTGAAAGGCTGTGCAGGGAGCGTCAGGACAAGTATAATCATTGGGGGAGAGCAGACTGAGTTCCCAGCACAGCAAGAGAACTGATGACACTGTGCTCTCCTCCTGCCTAGTGTGGTTAGTTTTTAATAGTAAAGCAGAGGGGCTGACAACATCTCCAGGAATTTCACACAAAGGAAGCAATACAACAGGAGACCTTTTTCATACAAGTACATGATACAGCAGCCACATATCAGGAATATGAAATGATGGATCTACATGTATTCTTTAACCCCCATACTTGGGCCTCATGTACACGGCTGCTGGTAAAAAGACGTTCAGAGGCAGTTGACTGCTTTTTTCAGCTGCCCCTGAACTCCACCAATGTTATCTTATGTGTACACAGGTTTGTTTAATGTCCTTTTTAGGCAGTTGCGTTATATATAGACTTTTTTTCTTTGAAGGCAAAAATTTTTAGTTCAGACACAGAAGTTTCCGATGCTAAATGTGACAACCTGCGTTTAGGCACGTTTTTGTTTATAGGCGTTTTTCATTTTTGGCTATTTTGAGAAAAAAAAAAAAACTTATATTTTTTTTTTCCCCAGGGTTCTAAACGCAAATGTGCCATGTAAACGCGGCAAAACGGACGGTTTAAACGTGGGTTTTTATCTGTCCAGTTAAATCGTTCGGTTGTAAAAACATCCTGTGTACATTATGCCTTAAAGCGGAGGTCCACCCCAAAAAAATTAAAAAAATTACATAAAAAGGCTCCTAAAAACGTAAAACAAAAAAAATTGACAAAAAATAAATTTTTTTACTTAGCAGAAATGGCTGTTGCTAGGCAGATCGTTCTAATCTGCCACTTCCTATTCCGTGGTAGTATTTATTCTTCTCCTCCTCGTCTTGTCTTCTGGGGAATGGAGCACGCTGTCTTCTGGGACCTGTGTGTGTGTGTGTGTGTGTGTGTGTGTGTGTCTGTCTGTCTGTCTGTCTGTCCTAGAACACAGCCGGCCATTCACAAAGCACCGTGTGACTCGCGCATGCGCAGTAGGAAACGGGCAGTGAAGCCGAAAAGGCTCCACTGTCTGTTTCCCTTAGTTTGAATGGCGGCGCCGGGACCTGATTCGATGGACTTATCGGCGTCGGGCGGCAGACACTGCCGGGCACCCTGGACAGGTAAGTGTGCTTATTAAAAGTCAGCAGCTACAGTGCTTGTAGCTGCTGACTTTAAAAAAATAAAAATAAATTTCAGCTGGAAAGACCCCTTTTAAAGTGGTTGTAAACCTTTTACAAAACAGACCTAGTGCATTACCATAGACAGAGCTTTACTCAAACCAAACGTATAGTAAAATGGCTTCTCACAAAGGAGTATCGATAAAAGGCATAATCAATACAGCAGGGTCCACTTCACTGAACATCAACAAGCCCGGACCTGATGTCAAGTAAATCGACCAATACCCCAACACAATGGCTGACGCTTTTCAGGGGAGAACCCCTTTCCTCAGACCCTACACAGGCAATGGTTTCTCGCTAGAGGATAACGTTATGTGTGTGTGTGTGGGTCTCTTTGAGAGACACACACATACATACATACATACATACATACATACATACATACATATATATATATATATATATATATATATATATATATATATATATATATATATATATATATATATATATATATATATATATATATATATATATATATATATATATATATATATATACAGTGGTGTGAAAAAGTGTTTGCCCCCTTCCTCATTTCCTGTTCCTTTGCATGTTTGTCCCACTTAAGTGTTTCGGAACATCAAACCAATTTAAACAATAGTCAAGGACAACACAAGTAAACACAAAATGCAATTTGTAAATGAAGGTGTTCATTATTAAAGGTGAAAAAAAATCCAAACCATCATGGCCCTGTGTGAAAAAGTGATTGCCCCCTAAACCTAATAACTGGTTGGGCCACCCTTAGCAGCAACAACTGCAACCAAGCGTTTGCGATAACGTGCAATGAGGCTTTTACAGCGTCCTGGAGGAATTTTGGCCCACTCATCTTTGCAGAATTGTCCTAATTCAGTTACATTAGAGGCTTTTTGAGCATGAACGGCCTTTTTAAGGTCATATCACAACATCTCAATAGGATTCAGGTCAGGACTTTGGCTAGGCCACTCCAAAGTCTTCATTTTGTTTTTCTTCAGCCATTCGGTGGTGGACTTGCTGGTGTGTTTAGGATCATTGTCCTGCTGCAGAACCCAAGTTCGTTTCAGCTTGAGTACACGAACAGATGGTCGGACATTCTCCTTCAGGATCTCTTGGTAGACAGCAGAATTCATAGTTCCTTTTATCACGGCAAGTCTTCCAGGTCCTGAAGCAGCAAAACAGCCCCAGACCATCACACTACCACCACCATATTTTACTGTTGGTATAATGTTCTTTTTATGAAATGCAGTGTTCCTTCTACGCCAGATATACTTGGACACACACCTTCCAAAGAGTTCCACTTTTGTCTCATCGGTCCACAGAATGTTGTCCCAAAAGTCTTGGGGATCATCAAGATGTGTTGTGGAGAAATTGAGACGAGCTTTGATGTTCTTTTTGCTCAGCAGTGGTTTTCTCCTTGGAACTCTGCCATGCAGGCCATTTTTGCCCAGTCTTTTCCTGATGGTGGAGGCATGAACGCTGACCTTAACTGAGGCAAGTGAGGCCTGCAGTTCTTTGGACGTTGTTGTGGGGTCTTTTGTGACCTCTTGGATGAGTCGTCGCTGCGCTCTTGGGGTAATTTTGGGCGGCCGGCCACTCCTGGGAAGGTTCACCACTGTTCCATGTCTTCGCCATTTGTGAATAATGGCTCTCACTGTGGTTCGCTGGATTCCCAAAGCTTTGGAAATGGCTTTATAACCCTTTCCAGACTGATAGATCTCAATTACTTTCTTTCTCAATTGTTCCTGAATTTCTTTGGGTCTCGGCATGATGTGTAGCTTTTAAGGATCTTCTGGTGGACCTTACTGTGTCAATCAGCTCCTATTTAAGTGATGCCTTGATTGTGAACAGGTGTGGCAATAATCAGGCCTGGGTGTGGCTAGAGAAATTGAACTCAGGTGTGGACAACCACAGTTATAGTATGTTTTAACAAGGGGGGCAATCACTTTTTCACACAGGGCCATGATGGTTTGGATTTTTTTTCACCTTTAATAATGAACACCTTCATTTACAAATTGCATTTTGTGTTTACTTGTGTTGTCCTTGACTATTGTTTAAATTGGTTTGATGTTCCGAAACACTTAAGTGGGACAAACATGCAAAGGAACAGGAAATGAGGAAGGGGGCAAACACTTTTTCACACCACTGTATATAAACGTTATCCTCTAGCTAGAAACCGTTGCCCGTCTAGGCTCTGAGGATATATATAATATTATAAACGTTATCCTCTAGCGAGAAACCGTTGCCCGTCTAGGCCCTGAGGAAAGGGTTTTTTCAGGCCTTGGGTGTTGTTGTGTGCACCTTTTGGCATCTCAGGATATTTTTGTGCTGTGACATGATATCTGTGTTTTTATGATTGCATCAGATGCTACAACCCAGTTTGTAAGTCCTTGTACACGCTTCCAGATCCCATCACAGACCGTAGAGGAGAGTCGGACTTGCGTGTTTTTCCTGCACAGCTGCAGGTCTTGACATGAAAGCCACATACACAAGGAATGTCTTCCAACCTATTCTGGTTAGTGAAATCTCGTGTGGTGCAGAACATCTGTGGTCCCTTCAGACCTGTGCATTGTACTGCCTGTTACTGTAAGGCACGGCGATTTGTGTGGGGGGCTTTTGTGTTGTTATTTATTGAAAGAGTAACTTCACTTTTGTTGAGAGAAAAAAAAAAAAAAAAACCTCCCCTTCTCTGGGATTTTTGTAGGGCTTTTAACCACTTAAAGCGTTTTTTTTTTCTTTCTTTTTTTTACACACCTGTAAGGCAAAAGGCATAATGAGCTAGTATGCTCCGCATACTAGCTCATTATGAAATACCTTAGAACGAGGCCCCGACATCTCACCCGATCCACGCCGAGGGAGCTGATATGTTCCCTCAGCGTGTCTTACGGGTATCGCGGCTTCGTTACTGTGAGTGGCCGGAGCCGCCATGTTGTCACTCTCGTGCATGTGCACGGGATATTTCTTTCCAGCAGGGTCCGGCGTCTGCCGGGCTTTCAGCCGAGAATCCCCTTGTGCGCATGCACCGCGGCAGTCAGCGGCTCATCGCGAGGGGAATATCTCCTAAACCATACAGGTTTAGAAGATATTTTTTTTACTTATAGGTAAACCTTATTATAGGCTTACCTGTAGGTAAAAGTTAAAATTTTGACTATACAACCACTTTAAGCCCCGGACCATTTGGCTGGCCAAAGACCAGATAGTTTTATGCGATTCGGCACTGCGTCGCTTTAACTGAAAATTTTGCGGGCGTGCGACGTGGCTCCCAAACAAAATTGACAGCCTTTTTTTCCCCCCACAAATAGAGCTTTCTTTTATTGATATTTGATCACCTTTTGGGGTTTTTATTTTTTGCGCTATTAAACAAAAAAAAAATAGCGCCAATTTTGGAAAAAAACATTATTTTTTACTTTTTGCTATATTAAATATCCCCAAAAAATATATATATATATATAAAAAAAATGTTTCCTCTCAGTTTAGGACGATACGTATTCTTCTACATATTTTTGGTAAAAAAAAAAATCGCAATAAGCGTTTATTGATTGGTTTGTGCAAAAGTTATAGTGTTTACAAAATAGGGGATAGTTTTATGGCATTTGTATTAATAATTTTTTTTTTTTATTGGTAATGGCGGCGATCAGCGATATTTATTGCGACTGTGACGTTATGGCGGACAGATCGGACACTTTTTTTTGAAGCTCAAAAAAAGAACATTCTTCTTTGGGGCAGATTACGGGTGTTTTTCTGCCTATTACATTGGTGACCTGAACAAAATCGCGGCCAAACCATGGTAAAAACACTCGACTTTTAAACGCTCAGGTGTGAACTTGAGCTGCACGATTCTGGCTAAAATGAGAATCACAATTTTTTTTGCTTAGAAGATAGATCACGACTCTCTCACGATTCTCGCTGCATTTTTATTTATTTTTTTCTTATTCATTGAAGTGTATTTTTTCCCCAAACATTGCATTTGAAAGACCAGTGGGCAAATACAGTGTGACATAAAATATTGCAACAATTGACATTTTATTCCCTAGGGTCTCTGCTAAAATATAATGTTTGGGGGGTTCCAAGTAATTTTCTAGGAAAAAATATTGATTTTAACTTAAAGAGGAAGTAAAACACACCCTGTAAGGCAAAGGCATAATGAGCTAGTATGCATAGCATACTAGCTCATTATGAATAACTTACTTACCTGAGAACGAAGCCCCCGAATCAGTCCTCCGTCTTCCTCTTCGCCGCTGCCATGTATCCCGGAGCAACTTCCGGGTCTCACGGCTCCGGCGCTGTGATTTGCCAGAGCCGCGATGACGTCACTCCCACGCATGCACACGTGAGCCGACACTCGCGGCATATCGCCGCGATCTGTGGCCTGCCCAGTGCGCCTGCGGTGGCTGTCTTCGGGTAAATATCTCCTAAACCGTATAGGTTTAGGAGATATTTCTTGGACCTACAGGTAAGCCTTAATCTAGGCTTACCTGTAGGTCAAAGTTGGTTGTAAGGGTTTACAACCACTTTAAGAAAGAAGTGTCAGAAAAAGATTTTGACTTTAAGTGTTTAAATTTCCTGCATTTACATGTTGTTGAAAACTTGGCAGACTGCCCAGATTTTTTCTTTACAAACAGAAGTGTATTCCTTTGATCTAAGAAAGAAGCTTAGTTACAATGTTTCATATTATAAACTTGGCAGACTGCCCTGATGTTTTCTTTTGACAGCTGAGAGAGCAGATACGTCTCTCCACTTGTTATATGAAAAAATAGGCAAACTGCAAATCAGAGGAGTTGAATCGAGATCGTAATTTTTTTTTTTTTAACGATTAATTGTGCAGCTCTAGTGTGAATGCAGCCTCAGCGCAGACTTCTAGCAAAACCAGTGAGCCAATCACACAAGTAAGAAGTTACATTTCTGGGGGACAGGGGGGACAGGGGGGGGCCGAGGCGGGACAATCTGTATACCATCTGTGTAGTATACAGAATGCCTCCAGGCAGCCATATTGCATTTTACAGAAAAATACAGAGCTGCAGTACGGTCCGTCCGCGCTATAGCCGAATGACGGCCACAGTGCAGAGCTGAATTTCCGGGAGGACAGCCTCCCCTGTGTACGCTCCATGCGCGCACCCTGCAGGGTGCTCGCGGAGCGAGCTGTGAACACCAAGTCATTGAGACTTGGGTGATCACCGATCCGAGTAAGGGGCCGGTCCTGGCCCCCTATCATGTGGTCAGCTGTCAGCCAATGACAGCTGATCACATGATGTAAACAAAAGCTCGGTAATCATTTTTTTTCTCTCCTCACTCTGACATTGTGAGGAGAAAAAAAAAAAGCTGATCACCGGCTTATCTTGCAAGGGATATTGGTCCCGAAGAGGAAGAGGCAATTATGCCTCATCTGTGCACACTAGTACCCCCTGCCAGTGCACACCAGTGCCACCTATTAATATCCATGAGTGCCACCTATCAATGCCCACCAGTGGTGCCAATCAGTGCCGTCTATCAGTGTAACCAATCAGTACCACCTATCGGTGTCCATCAGTACTGCCTCATCAGTGTACATCAATGAAGGAGAATTATTTTTTTTGTTACATAGTAAGTAAGGTTGAATAAAGACACCAGTCCAACCTGAATGAGTGTCTACAATTGTCCCTATCCCTGTACACCGCACAGTCACATTGGTCCCTACCCTCAAGGACCCCACAATCCAAGGTCCCCATTCATATACTAGAGTGCTAACCACTACACCACTGCGCCGCCCTAAAAAATATTAACAAAAAATCAAACCCACAAAGGTGATAAAACACCACCAAAAAAAGCTCTATTTGTGGGGGAAAAAAAAAAAAAAGATGAAAATTTAATTTGGATACAGTGTGGTATGACCGCGCAATTGTCATTCAAAGTGTAACAGTGCTCAAAATTGGTCTGGACAGGAGGGGGGTTCAAGTGCCCAGTAAGCAAGTGGTTAAACCTCTTCACGCGGACCGTACGCAAATATGCAGCATCGGCTTGAAGGGGTTGTATCAGGGGGGGAACAGCTTAGATCGGATCTAGTAACCCAGAAGCGACGTCGTGACATAGAGCTGCACAATTAATCATCAAGAATCATTATCGCGATCCTGACTAAAGTGTTTCAAAATTCTTTCTATGCAAAGAATTCTCTCTGCTCTTCTGAAGCCACAGCCCTCAAAAGAAAGGAAGAGAAAAAATGGGCAGTCTGCCAAGAACCAAAAGAATCTTTATCAGCTGAACTTAAGTATAAACATTGTAACAATTGAAGGAATAGACTTTGTGTGTAAGGCCTCATGCACACGAGACGCAGTTAAACGCGCGTTCAGATGCAGTTGGACAGTTTTTTCAACTGCACCTGAACTCATTCAATGTTATCCTATGTGTCCATGCACACAGTCTCGTTTTTTTGCGTTTATATGCAGTTGCGTTTAATCACGTTTTTCCAGAAGCAAAAAAATGCGTTCAGAGACAAAAATTTCTGCGTTTCAGACGCAAAACGGGGCTAAACGCGGCTAAACGCGGCTGAACGCGGCAACCGCGTTTAGCCGCGTTTGCGTTTATATGCGTTTTTAAAGGTGACCTTTTTTTTTACATTAAAAATCTCAAAAATGATTGCAAATGATGAAAAACCATTAGAAAAATATTTTAAACAATTGCAATTGCAAGTGGACAATCCACAACTTGTGGCAAGTGACGTGGCAAGTGGACAATCCACAACTTGTGGCAAGTGACATGGCAGGTGGCAAGTGATGTGGCAAGTGGACAATCCACAACTTGTGGCAAGTGACGTGGCAGGTGAAGTGGCAAGTGACGTGGAAAGTGGACAATAGACAACTTGTGGCAGGTGACGTGGCAAGTGACCTGGCAGGTGACGCGGCAAGTGACTTGGCAGGTGACGTGGCAAGTGGAAAATCAACAACTTGTGGCAGGTGACTGGCATGTGACGTGGCAAGTGGACAATCCATAACTTGTGGCAGGTGACGTGGCAAGTGACGTGGCAAGTGGACAATCCACTTGTGGCAGGTGACGTGGCAGGGGACGTGGCAAGGGACGTGGCAAGTGGACGATCCACAACTTGTGGCAGGTGATGTGGCTGGTGACGTGGCAAGTGGACAATCCACATCTTGTGTCAGGTGACGTGGCAGGTGACGTGGAAAGTGGTGTGGCAAGTGGACAATCCACAACTTGTGGCAGGTGATGTGGCTGGTGACGTGGTAAGTGGACAATCCACAACTTGTGGCAGATGGCATGGCAGGTGACGTGGAAAGTGGACAATCCACATCTTGTGGCAAGTGACGTGGCAAGTGGACAATCCACAACTTGTGGCAGGTTATGTGGCAAGTGATGTGGCAGGTGATGTGACAAGTGGACAATCCACATCTTGTGGCAAGTGACGTGGCAGGTGATGTGGCAAGTGGACAATCCACAACTTGTGGCAGGTGACGTGGCAGGTGATGTGGCAAGTGACGTGGCAGCTGACGTGGCAAGTGGACAATCCAAAACTTGTGGCAGGTGACGTGGCAAGTGACGTGGCAGGTGACGTGGCAAGTGATGTGGCAAGTGGACAATCCACAGCTTGTGGCAAGTGACGTGGCAAGTGGACAATCCACAACTTGTGGCAGGTGATGTGGCAGGTGACGTGGCAAGTGAACAATCCACAACTTGTGGCAGGTGACGTGGCAAGTGACGTGACAGGTGAAGTGGCAAGTGACGCGGCAAGTAGACAATCCACAACTTGTGGCAGGTGATGTGGCAAGTGACGTGGCAGGTGATGTGGCAAGTCACGTGGCAAGTGGACAATCCACAACTTGTGGCAGGTGATGTGGCTGGTGACGTGTCAAGTGGACAATCCACAGCTTGTGGCAGGTGGCATGGCAGATGACGTGGAAAGTGGACAATCCACATCTCGTGGCAAGTGACGTGGCAGCTGACGTGGCAAGTGACATGGCAAGTGGACAATCCAAAACTTGTGGCAGGTGACGTGGCAAGTGACGTGGCAGGTGACGTGGCAAGTGACGTGGCAAGTGGACAATCCACAACTTGTGGCAGGTGACGTGGCAGGTGACGTGGCAAGTGAACAATCCACAACTTGTGGCAGGTGATGTGGCAAGTGACGTGGCAGGTGATGTGGCAAGTGACGCGGCAAGTAGACAATCCACAACTTGTGGCAGGTGATGTGGCTGGTGACGTGGCAAGTGGACAATCCACAGCTTGTGGCAGGTGGCATGGCAGATGACGTGGAAAGTGGACAATCCACATCTCGTGGCAGGTGATGTGGCAAGTGACGTGGCAAGTGGACAATCCACAATTTGTGGCAGGTGACGTGGCAGGTGATGTGGCAAGTGGACAATCCCCAACTTGTGGCAAGTGACGTGGCAAGTGGACAATCCACAACTTGTGGCAGGTGCCGTGGCAAGTGACACGGCAAATGCAAGTGTACAACTGCTCTCTATGCTGCTGCTGCTCACTCTGATCAAAATAGCAGAAATAGTTAAAAAAAATGCTTTGAGAGCTTGGGGAGGGTCTACATGATGTTATCTTTATAAACGCGTCTAAACGCAAACGCGTCTAAACGCGTCTAAACGCGTCTAAACGCGACATGCAAACGCGGCAAAACGCGCGTTTCTAAACGCGCGTTTCAGCTTTTTTTTGACAGAGGTTTCATCTGCGTCTCGTGTGCATGAGGCCTAATGCCGGCCATACACGGTTCGAATTTCGAAAGAATTTTCTTTCGAAAATCGTATCTAAGAATTTTCGTATGAATTTCGCACCATTAGTGGGCTGCAGCAACAGCCGATTTTCGTGCGGAAATAAAATTTGAGGAATCGGACATGTTGGAAATTTTTAGAAAAACCAACGATTTTCTGATCAATGATGGGAGAATCGTGCGAGAAACGTAAGAAAATGTACGGAGATAAAAGAAAATGTACGGAGATAAAAGAAAATGTACGGAGAGAAAAGAAGATTCCCAGCCAAGAAAATTCTTTTCTGTAGCAACATGAGGTGAAATTGAAGGCTTGGTCGGCCGAATTTCGAAAATCAATGGTGGCATCATCGGATCACAAAAAAAACGAATTTTCTGATTTTGAAAAGAAAATTCGTTCGAAATTCGACCGTGTATGGCCTGCATAAGGCTGGGTTCACACTGCAGCGGTTTATGAGAACGGATGTGATTCGCACCGCACTGCAGTGCAAATCACATCCAATCTCTGTGCGGTGCGAGTTCACCCATACAGATAGTATGGCTAAATTCGCATCGCACCCGCCCCAAACTCGCACGGGACCCTTTTTTTGGTCCGCAGCAGAATCGGATCCCATGGGTGTTCACACCATGCGATCCGATTCCTGTCCGAGTTTGCAGATCGCACTGCGATATGCGAACTGATCTGGGGGTGTCATTAACATTTCACTGACACTCCCAGCAGTTCGCATAGGGCAGTGTGAACTGCCGGCGGGAGGCATGCGATGCGGGAACCCGCCACGGATTCGCAGCGTTCCCGCATCGATGCAGTGTGAACCCAGACTAAGTGAGAAACGTTTAACCTCTTAACCTTTTTCTGACATTTGTTGGTTTCAGGCTAAAATAATTTTTTTTTGCTAGAACATTACTTGGAACCCCCAAACATTATATATATATATATATATATATATATATATATATATATATATATATATATATATATATATATAATTTTTTTTTTTTTTGTAGACACCATAGAGAATAAAATAATGTATTTGCGCAGCGGTCTTTCAAATGCAATTTTTTTATTACTTTTGAAAAAAAAAAAAAAAAAAACTGTAAATTTAGCCCATTTTTTTTATTTAATGTGAAAGATTTTACGTTACGAGAATCGTGATTCATTTTGGCCAGAATCGTGCAGCTCTAATATACATACAGTACATTGCAGCCACCTGGAGTGTGTGTAAACCCCCCTCGCTGGCTAATTGTTAATGGCAACGCAATAAGCAGATGTGCAGTTTGCCGCACAACAAACAAATGTGCTACACACGCTCCAAAACGTGTTATGCAAAATACAGTAAAACCTTGGTTTGAGAGTAACTTGGTTTGAGAGCGTTTTGCAAGACAAGCAAAATTTTTTAATACACTTTGACTTGATATACAAACGATATCTTGATATACATGTAGCGTCATGTCACAGCTGAGTATAAAAGAGAAGAGAGGCGCCTCCTAGGTGTAGCAATACGCATACATTTAATGAAGGTACAACATTTGGCAACATATTGCTACGCTTAGAGGCGCCTCTCATCTCTTTTTTTTTTTTATACTCTGTAGTTCCAACTGGAGTCCTAATCCCCTTGTGGAGGCTTCCATTTGTGGATGGACATTTTATGGTTGCACAACCAAATCACATTGCTATAATTGTTTTTATATGGACTATAAACTTGAAGGACCTATGAATAAATGGTTGTGGAACGAATCATTTGAGTTTCCATGATTTCTTATGGGGGGAATTTGCTTTGATATACAAGTGTTTTGGATTACAAGCATGTTTACGCTTGCAATCCAAGGTTTTACTGTACCTAAAAATAGTTTGGGAGCTTCTTTGACACATTTGTGGAAGTGTCAATCAGGCCCAAGAATGTACAAGTGTCATTTTTTTTTTTTGCATAACTGAAGCAAAATAGAAACGTCTGTGGCTGATCTTGCCCTCATAGAAAACTTTTGATGTGCTCGTATTGCGTTTTTATTTTATTTTATTTTTTATTATTGTACATTAAAAAGCCATTTGCTGTCTGGATAGGGTATTTCTTCATATTTTAAAATATATTAGTGTCTCCGAGGCGGTCTGGTCTGTTGGATTGCCACCAGCGGCTCAGTAAATGTTATGATCACATTGAGGGATTGCCATTTGTGTGTACACTAGTGCATGTCCCATCTTCCCCCATCTGTTCCTTCTCATACTCCATGTACAACTCAGATCATCGGCTTCTTCCTCTCCATATGCTGCTGCAGTTCTGTATTCTGCGCGTTTCTCTCTCTCTCTCTCTGCTCTGTTGTTAGCGGGATGAGTTTCAGATGCCCCCTCCAGTCTCATTGTTTTGCACTTTCCTGGGATCTGGGGTGTGAAAGATGAATATTCATTGCATTTAAAAATAGGATTATTTTCCTTCATGTCTAAAGAAGATCTATAATTAGCTGTGTTTGCTCGCCAAGGTGCTGATTTTAGTTAACTGGGCAAAGCAGATAGTTTTTCTTTTCTCTCAGCAAACCTTACAGGAAATTAAAGTGGAAGTACACTTCATCTGAACACCACAAACCAAAAACCCTTTTTAACCACTTGCCTACTGAGCCAATTCTGACTTCTCTCATATACACTATATTACCAAAAGTATTGGGACACCTGCCTTTAGGCGCACATGAACTTTAATGGCACCCCAGTCTTAGCCCGTAGGGTTCAATATTGAGCTGGCCCCGCCCTTTGCAGCTATAACAGCTTCAACTCTTCTGGGAAGGCCGTCCACAAGGTTAAGGAGTGCGTCTATGGGAATGTTTGACTATTCTTCCAGGGATCGTATTTGTGAGGTCAGGCACTGATGTTGGACAAAAAAAGGCCTGGCTAGCAGTCTCCGCTCTAATTCATCCCAAAGATGTTCTGTTGGGTTGCGGTCAGGACTCTATGCAGGCCAGTCAATTTCCTCCACCCCAAACTCGCTCATCCATGTCTTTTATGGACCTTGATTTGTGCACTGGTGTGCAGTCATGTTGGAACAGGAAGGGGCCGTCCCCAAATTATTCCCACAAAGTTGGGAGCATGAAATTGTCCAAAATGTCTTGGTTTGCTGAAGCCTTAACACCCCTTTCACACCAGGGCGTTTTGCAGGCGCTATAGCGTTAGAAATAGCACCTGCAATCCGCTCTAAAGAAGCTGCACCATTGTGTGTAGTGTGATCCCCCCGAGGGCTTTCACACTACAGCGGTGCGCTGGCAGGACATCAGAAAAAAGTCCTGCCAGCAGCTTCTTTGGAGCGGTGAAGGAGCGGTGTGTTTACCGCTCCTCCACCGCTGCTCCCCATTGAAATCAATGGGGCAGCGCTGTAATGCCGCCGGCAAAACGCCGCTATTGCGGCGTATTGCCGGCGGTTTTAACCCCTCGTGGCCGCTAGCGGGGGTAAAAGCAAATCCGGCGGTAAAACGCCGCTAGACGCAAAGGGCGGTGTGGTGTGAAAGGGGTCTAAGAGTTAACTTCACTGAAACTATGGGGCCAACCCCTGAAGGACAACCTCACACCATGATCCCCCCCCCCTCCACCAAATAATTTGGACCAGTGCACAAAGCAAAGTCCATAAAGACATGGACCTTGGCGTCAAGGTGTTAAAGTGCGTCTAAAGCTTTAATTTTTTTAAATTTTACCTTAATACATCAGTATGCAGCCCCCTCCCCCCTTATTTTTCCTGAGATCGATCTCACTCCAGTGATGTGCACAAGAGAAGAGTCTCTCTCTGTTCTCTCTCTCCCCTCTCATTGGCTCCCGCTGCAGTCAAACAAAGCCAGTTAGTGGCTGTGGGGCCTTTATGTGTCTTATGGACACACACAGCCATCTTGGGAATGAGCATGCACAAATGCCCTAGTGGATTGCTATGGGAGCCCTCGGTGGGGGAGGAGGAGGAGCCAGGAGTGCTGGCGGCGGACCAGAGAAGAAGAGGATCTGGGCTATTCTGTGCAATACCATTACACATAGCAGGTAAGTATGACATGTTTGTGATTTAAAAAAAAACAAACAAAAAAAAAAACAAGGAAGTTTACAATCTCTGAGGTAAAAAAAAACTTTCATGATTAGAGTCCAAGAAAGAGCTAAATATAGAATTATTAGCAAAAATTGACTTTATAGGCATACAATATAGGTGTGTGCCTATAAAGTCCATGTTGTGTTATGTTATGAGGAAGCAGGGGGGGCGGGGGCGGCATGGCCTGAGCCACCCGTTTGTGTTAATAGATGCACACTATGCATACAGCCATGCTCAGGAGCGAGCCGGCAGGTAGGCCCCCTAGAGGAAGCAGCTATCTATGGTGGCACATGGAGAAGAGGAGGAGCCAGGCCCTGGTGTGGGGCCCCAGGGCCCAGGAAAAGGAGGCTTGGGGCTGCTCTGCAAAACTATTGCACAGAGCAGGCAAGTATAACATGCTTAAAAAGATATTGCTTGTCATTTTTTTTATTTTTTTTAAAGATCTTTTACAGTCACTTGATGTTTAGACTATCCTGCCTCATATTTGTTTTATCTTGGTGTTCAGGCAGTGGGGGTTGCTCTCTTTCCCATAACCCACCGTTCTGAAAAGGTACGACAGATGCACAGAATTTATACTTCTTAATCTATGGTTTAGCTCCTGGCAAGGATGAAGTTTCTCAGAAATTAATCCACCAGATTCTCCAGTAGCTTGCAGATTTTAGTAGGGGAAAAAAAGACATAGCAGGGATTATCATAGTTCTTCTCGTTTTTTTTTTTTTTTTTTTTTTTTTTAAATCTGGTGTCTGGATGTGATCGTCTTCTGGGTTGAAAAGGAAGATTTTATTTTTCACAGCAGACCTTTATAGCTTGTCATCTTTCATGGAGGTGAAATGCCTTGCTTATTAGCTGGGCACGCTGCATTGATCTAGAGTTATAAAGAGCCTCCATTATATCTCTGCTTTTTATGACATACTGTATTTATTAGCGTATAACACACACTTTTTCACCCTTAAAATCAGGTGCAAATGTGCGTGTGTGTGTTATACGCTGATACTGCAATTTGGGCTGCCTAGGAGGGAACGGGGGGGAGCGCCATCAGATTACATACAGCAAGAATCTCCTGTTTACTCAGCGGCCTCTGTAATAGGAAGTCCCACCTCCTGGACTGGAATTGGACCACTGTTCTGTCTATCATAGATGCCGGTCCAGGAGGCGTGACTTTATATTAAAGAGGCCGCCAAATAAACAGGAGATTCTGACTGTATGCTATCTGGTGATGCTCGTCCTGCCCCCTCCCTCTCCCCTCCGAGGCAGCAGTAATGTGAGGTAAGAGCCCGTTCACACTGAGGCAGCACGACTTGCAGCGCGACTGCCTCAGGCGACCGGGATCCGACTTTAGCGGCGGCTTGTGAAATGACTTCTGTATAGAAGTCAATGCAAGTCGCCCCAAAAGTCGTACAGAAACCTTTTTCTAAGTCGGAGCGACTTGAGTCGTTCCAATTAGAACGGTTCCATTGCATAGAGCGGGACACGACTTGTCAGGCGGCTAAGTCGCCTGACGGGTCGCCCCTGTGTGAACCGACCCTAAGGCTGCAGATGGGCATTGATCAAGCTGCATTGATGGCCAATTGAGAGGCTACATTGATGGGCACTGACTAGAGCTGCACAATTAATCGTCAAGAATCGTTATCGTGATCTTGACTAAAGTGTTTCACAATTCTTTCTATCCAAAGAATTCTCTCTGCTCTTCTGAAGCCACAGCCCTCAAAAGAAAGGAAGAGAAAAACTGAGCAGTCTGCCACTCTTTATCAGTTGAACTTAAGTATAAACATTGTAACAATTTGTCAATGGAAAAGAATTTGTGTGTAAGTGAAAAAAGTTTAACCACATAAACACTATAAAACTTTTTCTGACACTTGTTGGTTTCAAGTTAAAATAATTTTTTTTTTGCTAGAAAAATTACTTAGAACCCCCAAACATTTATATATATATATATATATATATATATATATATATATATATATATATATATATATAATTTTTTTTTTTTTGTAGACACCCTAGAGAATAAAATGGCAGTTGTTGCAATATTTTATGTCACACTGTATTCGCGCAGTGGCCTTTCAAATGCAATTTTTTTGAAAAAAAAAAAATAACTATCCAGTAAAGTTATCCCATTTTTTTTTTCTATAATTTGAAAGATTTTATGTTGCGAGAATCATGATCTTTTTATTCTAAGAAAAAAAATTGTGATTCTCATTTTGTCCAGAATTGTGCAGCTCTAGCACAGACCCTTATTTTGCTTCAAAGTTCTTTATTTAAAATGTTATTTTTTTTTTTTTTCCTGAAATTTCCCTCCTAAAATGAATGTGCGTGTTATATGCCTGTGCTTGTTATATGCCGATTAAATATGGTAATTCCTGTCTGTATAAGCTGTTTAGCTCGCAGTGTGGGGCAAAATGAAAGAAAAAAGACGTTCCCTGTTTTTGGGCTTCATATTGACAGGTTTGCATTAACCACTTTAACACCAGGCTTTTTCTGACACTTTTTGGTTTTACAAGTTTAAGAGTGCTTTCATTCTGGGGTGGCAGACCCGTTAGCGGGAAAGCGCCGCTAATTTTAGAGGTACTTTTTCGGCCGCTAGCGGGGCGCTTTTAACCTGAAGAAAGGGGTTAAAAGCCAGCTGATTCTTAAGTCTAACGGGCAGGGGCGGTTTAGGAGTTGTATACAGCGCTCCCAAACCGGCCCAAAGATGCTGCTTGCAGGACTTTTTTTCCCATCCCACAAACACACCGCCCCAGTGTGAAAGCTTTCATGCTGGGGAGTCATAAGAGGCGCTTTTCAGGTCCTCTACAAGCGCTATTTTTAACACTAGGATGCCTGAAAAGTGCCTTCAGTGTGAAAGGGGTCTTAATCAGTATTTTTTCCTATACAAATTACTTAGAACCCCCAAACATCATACTTTTTTTTTTTGTGCAGAAACCCTAGGGAATAAAATGGCCAATGTTGCAATTTTTTCTTTCATACAATATTTGTGAAGTTACATTTTATTTTGTAAAATGTGAAAGATGGTGTTAGATACCTAACATGACACGCTTTACAATTACACACTCTCGTGGAATGGCGACAAACTACGGTACTCCATAGGCGACTGTTTAAACGCCTTTACAGGTTACCTGTTTAGAATTACAGAGGAGGTCTAGTGCTAGAATTATTGCTCTCTCTCTCTAACGTTCCTGACGATACCTCGTGTGGTGCGAATACCATTTACCTATGTGTGCATGACTTGCATATGCGTTCGCTTCTGCGTGGGATGGGGGCTCTTTAAAAAAAAAAAAATTCTCATTTTATTTTATTTCTTATTTTTACACTGTCCCTTTTTTTATATTTTATTTTTTTATTTTTTTATTCTATTACAAGGAATTTAAACATCCCTTGTAATAGAAATAAGGATAACAGGCCCTCTTTATGGAGACATCTGGGGTCACAAATCTCATTTACCTTTTTAAAAGCAAAAAAAAATAAAAATTTAATTTTGACTTTAAAGAGGAAGTAAACCCTGATGAGTTTACTTTCTCTTTCATTCCCTGCAAAGGCAAAGCATAATGTACTACTATGCATCGCATCGCATCGCATCGCATAGTAGCCCATTATGTGTCACTTACCTGACACAGGAGCCAGCGAAGTCACCGCTGTCCTCTGTAGTCCGCCGCATCCATCTTGTTGGTGGGGTCTCGCAGCTCCGCCGCTGTCATTCGGCGAAGCCGCAATGACGTCACTCCCGCGCATGCGCATGGGAGCCGACACGCGCGGCAGCTCCGTCGTTGAGAATGCCTCGCTTAGTGTGCCGCTTGCATGCGCCGTAGACAGCGGTGCCTGTTTTCGGGCAAATATCTCCTAAACCATATAGGTTTAGGAGATATTTCTTGGACCTACAGGTAAGCCTTAATCTAGGCTTACCTGTAGGTCAAAGTGGTTTGTAAAGTGACATCAGCCATCGCTCCGGTCCTCCAAGGGCATAGAGCCGAGTGGGGGTTATCTTACCCTCCCTTGGCTTGCTGCCCTGACATTAGAAAATAAAAAAAGACATCAAATCTCTTCTTTACCTTTTTTAAAAGCAATTTTTTTTGATCTTCAGCTTAAAAAAATAAATAAAATTTACTTCCGGCCTGGACCAGAAAGTGACATCATGAAGTTGCTCTGGTCCTCTGAGGCTATAGAGGCGATTGAAGAGGATCTACTCTCTGGTCGCCTATGGGAGCAGCCGGCCGCACCGCCGGATTATTTCTCGGGTGAACCAGAGGAAACGGTAAGCCCGAGAGACACCGGTGAGCAGTTTGGGGGGGGGGGGGGGGGGGCTCTCTGCAGAAAGCATTCCGGCCGCTTGGAATGCTGTCATGAGAAAGCCAGCTGCTGGCTCCAAAAAAAGATACTGGGGTCATAGATGATCTCTTCAGCCATAATCCCAGCAAACCATTTCAAAGCCACAATGTCATTTTAAAAAGAATGCAGATATGTTTATTCAGGTTGAGTTAAACCTATTTTAAAAAAATCTCCACATCAGGCAGACTCCATTCTCTTTGCTCCAATATAACAAATAAAGGGGATGTGCATCCATCCATATGTTAAATGCTCTTTTACTTGTAATCCAGGTGCTAAAATGTACAAATTACATCTCCGTTATGAAGCAACAGTTTTGAGTGACCTCACTCTGGATCCAGCATGAAAAAAAGAGAGCATATGTTATGTTTTATTTTATATTTATACCTCCCAGCACTAACAATCGGGACCTGGAACTTCTGGTTCCGAGTCAACTCATTGCTGTGATGATAGCCCCTGATTAGCTATTACTGTGATCAGTCGTGTGTTTTCTCTCGGAATGGAGGAGAGAGATACAGATTGTATATCTCGCTCTCTCCTTGCAGAGAGAAAAATAAAACTGTGTGAAAAAAAATAAAGAAAGATCAGCAAGATCAAGGTTAGATCTAGGTCAGTGCCAGGGTTAGTGTTTTGCATCAAGAGTCAAAGGTCAGGGTCAAAGGTCATGGTCAGTATATTTTGGGCAGTTAAAAAAAAAAAAAAAAAAAAAAGATAATTTTTTAAATTGGTATCAATGCCGGTGTGTTTTAGGTAGAATAAAAAAAGCAAAGTGGCACAATTTTTTGTGGGCTGTACCATGGGTACATACAACCAAGGCTTTTTTCAGCAGGAATGCGGGGGGGGGGGGGGGAGGGGGTGCAGTTCCAGAAGAGGTGCTGGGGGATCTATTTAATGCTGAGGGGATCTATATAACACACTGTGCACCGCTGATAAATATAGAAACAATACTAGATAAATCCAGTAAACACTATATATAACATAAATGTCTAAATTTTCATATATATGGACTGTTGTTGTTTAGTTTAAAGAGGGATTCCACCTAAAAAAATAAATATTAAAAGCCAGCAGCTATAAATACTACAGCTGCTGACTTTTAATAAACGGACACTCACCTGTCCTGGGTTCCAGCGATGCCGAGGCCGATCGATCGCTTGGCTCTCGGCTGCTGCAGTCACCATTCTAGGTGAGGGAATCAGGAAGTGAAGCGAATCAGCTTCATAGGAATTTTCCGCGCTGTCACTAGGACCCGTGTGTGTCCCAGCAGACAGCACGGCAGGGCAGCAAATGGCGTAGACTCCCACGGGAGTCTATGCCCGGAAGTGGGTGTAAATACCTGTCTTTGACAGGTATCTCCACCCCCCTCCCCCCTGTAAGGTGCCAATTGTGACACCAGAGGGGGGGAGGGTTCCGATCAGCGGAGGTTCCACTTTAGGGTGGAACCCCGCTTTAATAACCTCATTGCAGACTGAGTGCAATGTCACAGAGCACGAGCACTTTATTTATAGTGTTTATATGTTGTTATGCTTTAGACATTTATGTGTTTTATAAATGTCCCAAAATAGTGTCAAAAGTGTCCGATCTGTCCGCCGCAAAATGTCACAGTCACGATAATAATCACAGATCGCCGTCATTAGTAGTAAAAAAAAAAAAAATAATAAAAATTGCATAAATCTATCCCCTATTTTGTAGACACTATAATTTTTGCGCAAACCAATCAACATATAGGCTTATTGCGATTTTGTTTTTTACCAAAAATATGCAGAAGAATACATATAGGCCTAAACTGAGGAAAAAGATAGTTGTTAAAACAAAAAACACAATATTTTTTTTTAGTTTTTTTCAAAATTGCCGCTGTTTTTATGTTTATAGCGCAAAAACTAAAAAACGCAGAGATGATCAAATGCCACCAAAAGAAAGCTCTATTTGTGGGGGAAAAAATTGTCAAAATTTTAATTTGGTTACAATGTCGCATGACTGCGCAATTCTCATTCAAAGTGTGACAGCGCTGAAAGCTGAAAATTGGCCTGGGCAGGAAGGGGGTGAAAATGCCCTGCATTGACGTGGTTAAGCATGAACATTTATTTTACCCTAAGGGAGATAAGGGGTTACATTACATAATGGCAATTGTATACTTTTATGTAGTTTTTTAAGCTGTAATTTTCCTTTAAATGTGCAGCCAAGATAGGCTCCATTCCTCCTCCTTCGGCTCTGGCGCAGTGTAGGCGACACATAACATTACCGAGATGTCTGAGGAGCTCGGCATAAGGAGCCATTCAGTGATATTCAGTAGAGAGCTGAGAATCTGCGCCGCTTGACGTTATGGCACATCTGCGATTATGAAGTGATGTTTAATTTCGCGGCTCTCCAAAGAACAACTGCACAGAAAATGGACCATCTGGAATATGGCAACTTTTTCATAAGTCTGTCACAAATACTTATTGTGTTTTTTATTTTAAATCCTCATGAATTTGTCAGTTTGATTCTTTGTCTCCGCTGTTCAGGGGAAATCCGATAAAATGATAGAATAAAACACAGACGGAGCCGATATTTAGTGTGAAATTCCAGCTACACGGGTCTACTGTGCATATTGCAAGCGCAGTTCTCAATGAAAAGCTTTGTTGTATCGCATTCTTTTGGGTCCAAGTCATTTAGTGGGGTTGCTGACTCATTAACCACTTGCCGACCACCGCACACCGATATACATTGGTACAATGTCAGCGGTGGGCAAATGGGCGTACCTGTACATCCCCTTTAAATGGTGGGGCTAGCCCCGTCCAGCGTCACCATGCCCGCGGGACCCGCAGATTTGATGTGTCACGGAGCCGCAGAACGGGGAAGTGCCTATGTAAACAAAGCCTTTCCCTGTTCTGCCTTGTGACATGACAGGGATCTACTGCTCCCTGCCACCTGGAGCAGGGGTCGCTGTCATGTGAGTGGAAGCCCCCCCCCCCCCCCCCACAGAATCACTCGCTAGGACACACTTAACTCCTTCATCTCCCCTAGCGGTTAACCCCTTCACTGCCAGTGTCATTTACACAGTAATCAGTGAATTTTTATAGCACTGATCGCTGTATAGCTACCAATGGTCCCAAAATAGTGTCAAAAGTGTCTGATGTGTCCACCATAATGTTGCAGTCATGATAAAAATCGCAGACCGCCGCCATTACGAAAAAAAATAAAATTAATAATAAAAATGCCATAAAACTATCCCCTATTTTGTAGACACTATAACTTTTGTGCAAACCAATCAATATACGCTTATGGAGGTTTATTTTACCAAAAATATATAGAAGAATACATATCGGCCTAAATGGATATTTATTATAGCAAAAAGTAAAAAATATTGCTTTTTTTTTTCAAAATTTTTGCTCTTTTTTTGTTTATAGCGCAAAAAATAAAAACCACAGTGGTGATCAAATACCACCAAAAGAAAGCTCTATTTGTGGGAAAAAAGGGACGTACATTTTTTTTTTTTTTTTTTTTTTTTTTTTTAGGTGCAATGTCACAAGACCGCGTAATTGTCAGTTAAAGCGCCGCAGTGCCGAATCGCAAAATGGGCTCTGCTCAAGCGGTCTAGGGGAGCATCATGGGAAATGTAGTTCCAAAACATCTTGGGTGCCAAGGTTCACCATCACTGGCCTAGGGGCTGGTGGAAGAAAGCACTCGTGATTACACACTTAAAGAGGAAGTAAACCCTGATGAGTTTACTTCCTCTTTCATTCCCTGCAAAGGTAAAGCATAATGGACTACTATGCATCGCATCGCATCGCATAGTAGTCCATTAAGTGTCACTTACCTGACACAGGAGCCAGCGAAGTCGCCGCTGTCCCCTGTAGTCCGGCGCATCCATCTTTTCGGTGGGGTCTCGCAGCTCCGCCGCTGTCATTCGGCGAAGCCGCGATGACGTCAATCCCGCGCATGTGCACGGGAAGCGACACGTGCGGCAGCTCCGTTGTTGGAAATGCCGCGCTCAGTGCGCCTGCTTACCACTGTCTGCGGCGCACGCGCCGTAGACATCGGTGCCTGTCTTCGGGCAAATATCTCCTAAACCGTATAGATTTAGGAGATATTTCTTGGACCTACAGGTAAGCCTTAATCTAGGCTTACCTGTAGGTCAAAGTGGTTTGTAAGGGTTTACAACCACTTTAATGGATTTAGACCCCTTTCACACCACACCGCGTCGGCGGTAAAACGCCGCTATTTTTAGCGGCGTTTTACCGCCGGATTTGCGGCTCATTTTGGCCGCTAGCGGGGCACTTTTACCAATAGCGGCGTTTTGCCGGCGGTATTACAGTTATTGATTTCAATGGGGAGCAGCGGTGGAGGAGCGGTAAACACACCGCTTCTTCACCGCTCCAAAGAAGCTGCTGGCAGGACTTTTTTCTGACGTCCTGCCAGCGCCCCGCTCACACTACACACAATGGTGCAGCTTCTTTAGGGCGGATTGCAGGCGCTATTTCTAAAGCTATAGCGCCTGCAAAACGCCCTGGTGTGAAAGGGGTGTAATTGTTAAGAAGATATCACCATTGCTTGTTTTGGCCATATTTGGGTGGTGGTCTATGGACATTGCACACACTTTTTACTATATCAATTTTTTCATTACTATTTTTATCGTCCTATTTATATGTTTTGTATTTAATGTTTGTGTTGAGTGTGGTATGAAACCAGAGTTTCCTTTTTTTTTTTTTTTATTACCTTCTATGTTTGATAATAACCTGCCTAGGCAACGATTCTCCTTGATTTGTAAACGTAACAGATCCATTTATTGAGCCTCAGAAGGGAAAAGAAACTTCCACAATAGTCTTCCGCTGTAGTGTTCTCAAGTATTGAGTGCTTCACTTTTGTTTTTTAATGGAGTTGTTGATCATTTTCTGCTAATTGCATTTTTTTTTTTCTTGCACTAGAACACACTGTACTTTCCCATCATATTTTGTTGTTGTGAAGAGGGCTGTGGGGTTTAACTGTCTCCTTCTCTGCTTTTTCTGTCCGCTGCGTTACTAAGGGGCAAGCTGTATGCCGCGTCCTCCCGAGGATTTGTGCAGCTGCAGATGGCTGAGAAACCGAAGCCTGGAAACAGTGCTGAATAAAATCGAGTGTGATTTGACTTCATTGTAATTGGGGAACATGTTATTATTGTGATCGGAGGGCTTGTTTTTGGAAGGAAAGTGAAATCTCTTCTGGTCTATTTTTGTATGCATAACGAGGTCCGTCCAGAAAGCATTCAGCCATGTAATATGGAAAATTAGAGACATTTATGGAAGACGATGCAAGGAATATTGTACTTGGGACATAGGGGTAGCAGAAGTCACGGAACAAATTTTGCCACGGCGCGTTTCATGACAAGATCCTGCGTCCAAAATCTCGCAAACTACGCAGTCGTTTTTGTTTTTGGAATCCCCCAGATCAGCTTCTAGTTCTCGCAGTCAGTCGCAGCCCATACACGTTCAACATCCTCAAGTCTTCTGCTTGCTGTGGGCCTTCCAGAATGTAGATCACTTTCAGGCCGCATCCACACGTGAGCGTTTTGCAGCTTGAAGCTCCAAAACGCTGAAAGGAGGAAAAAAAACAAACAAAAAAGAATTCTTCTCTGTGGCAGGGATCTCCAAATGACTGTCCTGCAGCTGTTGCGGAACTACACGTCCCATGAGGCATTGTAAAACTCTGACATTCACAGACTTGACTAATGCCCCGTACACACGATCCGAAAATCGTACGGAAAATACCGCTTTCGAAGCGATCGTACGATAATCGGATCGTTAGTACAGAGCTTTCGAAAGCCGATTAGGACAGTACATCCGATATTATTCTATCGGACATGCACGGAATTTTTTTTCGTACGATGACAGATCGTACGATTTTCGTTTAATCAGTACAGCTATCGTTCGAAAATGCAATACAAATGCATTACAACACATGACATCACTTCCGAATTTTTTTTCTGTCGTGCGGGAATTTTCGTGACTTTAGTAAACTCATCAGATTCGATCTGAGATTAGCATGCAATAAAAAACGGACGATCATTAGTCCGATAATCTCATCGTGTGTATGGGGCATAAGCATGAAGGGAATTGTAGTTCCTGAACAACTGGAGGGCCGTAGTTTTGGAGAGCCCTGCTCTATGGAATTGGTTCACATCTCTGCTCCAAGTTGCCTGAAACCAAACGCCTGAAGCTCAAACCAGTTCTGGAGCTTTTTTTTTTTGTTTTTGTAGCTCAAATTGGGCAGATTTGTGAATTTGACGCATTTTTTTTATTCCCATAGAAATGAATGTAAACGCATGTTTTTGTGCGCTTTTGCGTGTTTTGTCGCGCGTTTTTATGCTCAAATGCAAAATTGTGTAAATAATTTTTTTTTTTTTATAATTGTAGCAGTACCCATGTAAGGGCTGCTGATTTGGTTTTTTAGAAATCCGACAATCACCTTGCTTCCATTCTCCTTACAATAAAATAACTCGAACAGTCAATTTCACAATTTGGGTTGCTTTATTGAAGGATTGTTTCTTGAACTTAAAAAGTAGGGAACTTGAGATGCCCGTAGTGTTTAACACATTGTACATTGGAAGTAGTTATTCCGTGGCCATGGCCTTGCAAATGAAACTGAGTACACAGCTTGCACTCCAGTCTCCTTCACTTGAACAACTCTTCTGCAGACTATTACTTCTACTTTCTTGTACAAATCCTTTTGCACAACTTTCTATTTCTTCCTTCCGTTTGAACAAAGAGGAATCACTCTGAATAGTTCATCCCTATTCTCTATGCTGGGATTGTCCATATGACCCCGGGAGCCAGAAGCACACATTGCTTCTCCCCGATGGCCCAGGGAATCAGACAGCCATACAGTCTTTGGAAGGCACCACCATCATGCTAACCAGGCCGGAGATGACTTGATATCTCCACTCGATGACGTGGCACGTAGCAGCGAAGCGGACCACTGCTTTCAGCCAGTCCAAAACTATCAACGCTGTGCCCCCCCGGCCACAGCGTTCTACATTAACCTTTCTGTAGGAGGATAATAGTTGTGTGTCCCCGGTCACAGAACACTGATCTACTCTCCTCTGCTTAACGGCTACTTCTTCTTTTCAGATCTCCTCCAGCATGCAAGTCCTGTGTCCCCTGGTCACAGCAGCTTGATACTTGAGGATGAAGATCTTTCACTTTAAAGAGGGATTCCACCTAAAAAAAAAAATATTAAAAGCCAGCAGCTATAAATACTACTACTGCTGACTTTTAAGAAATGGACACTCACCTGTCCCGGGGTCCAGCGATGCCGAGGCCGATCGATCGCTCGGCTCTCGGCTGCTGCCGTCGCCATTCTAGGTGAGGGAATCGGGAAGTGAAGCGAATTGGCTTCACTTCCCGGTTCCCTACTGTGCATGCGCGAGTCGCGCAGCGCAATAGGAATTGTCCCCGCTGTCACTGGGACCCGTGTGTGTCCCAGCAGACAGCGCGGCAGGACAGGAAATGGACAGGACAGGAAATGACATAGACTCCCACGGGAGTCTATGCCCGGAAGTGGGTGTAAATACCTGTCTTTGACAGGTATCTCCACCCCCCTCCCCTCTGAAAGATGTCAATTGTGACACCGGAAGGGGGAGGGATCCGATCAGCGGAAGTTCCCGCTTTAAGCTCACTTTTAGCGATTCCTCCATCCCTCCTCTGCACTCGGTGCATCCCCGCATGGGGGTGCCCGGAACAGCAACCTAGTACTCTATTGTCTGTTCCTACTTTCCAAAACTCCTCCCTGGAAGCATTTGACCCCAGCTTATATGGGAGGCCTGCCCCCTGCCAATGTTAAAGGATAATTGGTCAGGGCTGCTCACATGAGCTGCCTGCCACTCAGGTCTGAAGTCCAACCTCTCTTCCAGAACCATCCATGTGAAAGCAGAGGAGACATCTCTGAGTCAAAGTACAGATGACCACACACCCCACTATACTAGGAACTCACAGTCTCTAATCAAAACAACTCAGGCCTGGCTAAATTTACCTGCATCTTAGCCCTGTGCTTAAAGAAAAAAATCCTACTCTAGCCCCTACCTTTTTGTATATGTGCCCTCGCGAGTAAAGACCGACTTCCATCAGGCCACATATATATGGACACTCGCCCACTTATTGAAGAGATGTAATGAAATTTATGGTATATGTTTGTTTTATAGGCTGAAAGAGAGGTAATATAGATACAGTTGTGCTCATAAGTGTACATACCCTGGCAGAATTTATGATTTCTTGGCCATTTTTCAGAGAATATGAATAACACAAAAACTTTCTCTTTAACTCATGGTTAGTGTTTGGCTGAAGCCATTTATTACTAATCAATTGTGTTTACTCTTTTTAAATCATAATCACAACAGAAACTACCCAAATGATCCTGATCAAAAGTTTACATACCCCAGTTCTTAATACCCTGTATTGCCCACTTTCAACATCAATGACAGCTTGAAGTCTTCTGTGGTATTTGTGGAGGAGGCTCTTTATCTTCTCAGATGGTAAAGCTGCCCATTCCTCTTGGCAAAAAGCCTCCAGTTCCTGTAAATTCTTGGGCTGTCTTACATGAATGGCTGTTTGAGATCTCCCCAGAGGGGCTCAATGATGAGGTCAGGAGACTGAGATGGCCACTCCAGAACCTTCACTTTATTCTGCTGGAGCCAATGACAGGTCAACTTGGCCTTGTGTTTTGGATCATTGTCATGTTGGAATGTCCAAGTACGTCCCATGCGCAGCTTCCTGGCTGATGAATGCAAATGTTCCTCCAGTATTTTTTGATAACATACTGCATTCATCTTGCCATCAATTATGACCAAATTTCCTGTGCCTTTTGTAGCTCACACATCCCAAAACATCAGAAACCCACCACCGTGTTTCACAGTAGGAATGGTGGACCTTTCATCATAAGCCTTGTTGACTCCTCTCCAAATGTTGTGTTTATGGTTGTGACCAAAAAGCTTAACACTCATCACTCCAAAGGTCTCATCACTCCAAATGACTTTGTGCCAGGAGGTTTAAGGCTTGTCTCTGTGCTGTTTGCAGTATTTTAAGCGCAATACTTTGTGGCATTTGCATAGTAATGGCTTTCTTCTGGCAACTCAACCATGCAGCCCATCTTTCTTCAAGTGCCTCCATATTGTGCATCTTGAAACATCCACACCACATGTTTTCAGAGAGTCCTGTATTTCACCTGAAGTTATTTGTGTTTTTTTTTTTTTTTGTTCTTTTTTGCATCCCGAACAATTTTCCTGGCAGTTGTGGCTAAAATTTTAGTTGGTCTACCTGACCGTGGTTTGGTTTCCACAGAACTCCTCATTTTCCACTTCTTGATTAGAACTTGAACACTGCTGATTGGCATTGTCAATTCCTTGGATATCTTTTTATATCCCTTTCCTGTTTTATACAGTTCAACTACCTTTTCCCACAGATCCTTTGAGAATTCTTTTGCTTTCCCCATGACTCAGAATCCAGAAATGTCAGTGCAGCACTGTATGAAAGATGCAAGGGTCTGTCCGGAGTCCAGAAACTCATTGACCTTTTATACACACACACTAATTACAAGCAAACAGATCACAGGTGAGGATGGTTACCTTTTAATAGTCATTCAAACCCCTTTGTGTCAACTTGTGTGCATGTTATCAGGCCAAAATCACCAGAGTATGTAAACTTTTGATCAGGGTCATTTTGATTAATTTCTGTTGTGATTATGATTTAAAAAGAGTAAACACAGTTGATTGATAATAAATGGCTTCAGCCAAACACTAAACATGAGTGAAAGAAAAGTTTTGTGTTATCATTCATATTCTCTGAAAAATAGCCAAGAAATCATAAATTCTGCCAGAGTATGTAAAATTATGAGCACAACTGTAAGTTCATCTTTGGGGTATACATAAACTTTAAAGTGGAAGTTCTGTCATTTTTTTCATAATTTCCATCTATTAAGTCTTCTGCCCTTGTTGTTGTTTTAACTTTGGATAGTAAAACTTTTTTTTTTTTTTTCTGCCAGTAAATCCTTTATACACCCCACTTCATTTTTATTGTCTGGTCATTAGCCTAGGCTTATGACATCATGCACAGCACTCTCTCCCCCCTGAGAGTTTGCCAGGAAGGGAGGGGGGTGAGTCAAAAGAGGGCCAATGAGAGCTGCGGAGCTGGAGGTGTGCCTCTGTGTAAATCCAGGAAGTGAACAGGCAGCAGCTTCAGCTGCCCACAGTTAAAATGGCTGCAGCCAGACTCGGTGGAGGGAGATTTCTGCAGCATATTTGGCACATACAGAGTTACAGTATATATAAAATAATATGCAAAGTGGTTGGAGGGAAGCTTCAGAATGGCAAAGATGTTTTTATCACAAATTATGTGAGCAGACTGCTTGGATCCTGCTGCCTAAAATACATATCCGCTGGCAGTTCATATGTTTCTTTCCTCTCAGAGGTTCCCTTTTACTGTTTGGTATCTGATGATTAAACAAGGACTTTGTTCATTTATATATTTTTATACACACCAATATACACCACTGCGGGCTTTACATGTATAAAGACTGAATATTTTATGGCAACCAGTCCGATGTTTTACATTAGCAGTATGATATTGTACAACGAATGAAGGCTTCTGCTCTTCATTGTAAAAAGTTACTTTAACCACTTAAAGTGGTTGTAAACCCTTACAAACCACTTTGACCTACAGGTAAGCCT
The DNA here is from genome assembly GCF_037356315.1 of Lithobates pipiens. NCBI lineage: Eukaryota > Metazoa > Chordata > Amphibia > Anura > Ranidae > Lithobates > Lithobates pipiens. Next base: position 15,911,859 of record NW_027507825.1, read on the forward strand.
AGATTAAGGCTTACCTGTAGGTCCAAGAAATATCTCCTAAACCTATATGGTTTAGGAGATATTTGCCCGAAAACGGGCACCGCTGTCTACGGCGCATGCACAGTAGACAACGGCGCGCAGGCGCACTGAGCGCGGCAGTTCCAAGAATGGAGCTGCCGCATTTGTTGACTCCCGTGCGCATGCGCGGGAGTGACGTCATCGCGGCTTTGCCGAATGACAGCGGCGGAGCTGTGAGACGCCACCAGCAAGATGGATGCGGCGGACTACAGGGGACAGCGCGACTTCGCTGGCTCCTGTGTCAGGTAAGTGACACATAATGGGCTACTATGCGATGCATAGTAGTCCATTATGCTTTACCTTTGCAGGGAAAAAAAGAGGAAGTAAACTCATCAGGGTTTACTTCCTCTTTAACAACCGGCCCATAGCCGAATGATGGCTACAAGGGCGGCTGTTGAACTCTGAGAGGCCGTCATATGATGTCCTCCCAGAATTCTGCTCAGGGGGCTCGCACTCAAGGGCATCCGTGACCAGACCCGGCGCTTCACGGATCACTGTTAACGGCCGCTCATCGCAGCCGTTTACCACATGATCGCTCCTTGAAATGACGGAGCGATCACTTGTAAACAAACCGGCGTCATGTTATGACGCCGGTTCCTCCCTCCCCTCTCTGTCCCGATCGGTACAGCGGAGGGGGAAGAGATCGGTTTCAGCAGCGCTGTGGGCTGCATCTGCAGTGCCCACAGTGCTGCTTACCAAAAATTAACTCCTCAATTCCCTGCCAATACTCTGCAATACCCAATACCCTGCCAATACTCTGCAATACCCAGCAATACTCTGCAATACCCTGCCAATACTCTGCAATACCCTGCAATACTCTGCAATACCCAATACCCTGCCAATACCCTGCAATACCCTGCCAATACTCTGTAATACTCTGCAATACCCTGCCAATACTCTGCCATTTTTTTAATTTTGATTCAGGCTTCCCAGCCTAGAGGTGAGATGTGGGAACTTATTGACCTCATATCTCACTGTAAAGAGGACCTTTCATGCCATATTCCTATTACAAGGGATGATTACATTCCTTGTAATAGGAATAAAAGTGATCAAAAAATTTATTTTTGGGGAAAAAATTTCAAACTAAAATAAATAAAGTAAAATGAACAATAAAAAAAAAAAAAAAAAATGTAAAGCGCCCCTGTCCCCATGTGCTCGCATGCAGAAGCGAACGCATACGTAAGCCCCGCCCACATATGAAGACGGTGTTCAAACCACACATGTGAGGTATCGCTGCGAACATTAGAGCGAGAGCAATCATTTTGGCCCTAGACCTCCTCTGTAGCTCAAAACATGTAACCAGTAAAAAAAATTTAAAGCGTCGCCTATAGGGATTTTTAAGTAGCAATGTTTGGCACCATTCCACGAGCGTGTGCAATTTTGAAGAGTGACATGTTAGGTATCTATTTACTCGGTGTAACTTCATCTTTCACATTATGCAAAAACATTGGGCTAACTTTACTGTTTTTTTTTTTTTTTTTTTTAAGCACAAAACTTTTTTTTTTTTTCCAAAAAAATGCCTTTTTCGAAAAATTGCTGTGCAAATACCGTGCGTGATAAAACGTTGCCACGACCACCATTGTATTCTCCAGGGTCTTTGCTAAAAAACATATATAATGTTTTGGGGTTCTATGTAATTTTCTAGCAAATAAATGATGATTTTTACATGTAGGAGAGAAATCTCAGAATTACCCTGGGTGCTCCAGAACGCCTGATGGCGCTCCCTGCATGTTGGGCCTCTGTATGTGGCCACGCTGTGTAAAAGTCTCACACATGTGGTATCGCCGTACTCGGGAGTAATAGCAGAATGTGTTTTGGGGTGTAATTTGTGGTATGCATATGCTGTGTGTGAGAAATAACCTGATATTATGACAATTTTGTGAAAAAAAAAAATAGATTTTGCAAAGAATTGTAGGAAAAAATTACAACTTTAAAAAACTCATCATGCCTCTTACTAAATACCTTGGAAGGTCTTCTTTCCAAAAAGGGGTCATTTGGGGGGTATTTATACTTTTATGGCATGTTAGGGTCTCAAGAACTGAGATAGGCCGTCAGTACTTCAGGTGTGATCAATTTTCAGATATTGGCACCATAGCTTGTGGACTCTATAACTTTCACAAAGACCAAATAATATTATTATTCTTATTATTATTATTCATGATGTATATAGCGCCAACAGTTTATGCAGCGCTTTACAATGTATAGGGGAGACAACACAATTACAGTACAATACAAAAGGTACAGGAGGGCCCGCCTCGTAGAGCTTACATTCTAAAGGGAGGGGGGTGGTGGTACAAAAGGTAATGGCTGCAGAGAATGATTTGATGGGGGCGGCTCGGGGACAGTTAGGTGGGTGTGGGATAGGCTTCCCTGAATAAATGAGTTTTCAGGTTTTAATATCCACCAATTTGTACTTATTTTTACCAAAGACATTACCAAAGATATGCAGTAGTATAAATTTTGGCCAAAATTTATGAAGAAAAATTACTAATCTGCTAAATTTTATAACAGAAACAAAGAAAAATTCATTTTTTTACAGAATTTTCTGCCTTTTTTCTTTTATAGCACAAAATATAAAAAAACCCAGCGGTGATTAAATACCACCAAAAGAAAGCTCTATTTGTGTAAAAAAAAAAAAAAAAGACAAAAATTTCATATGGGTACAGTGTTGCATGAGTGAGTAATTGTCATTCAAAATGTGAGAGCACCGAAAGCTGAAAATTGGTCTGGTTATTAACCACTTCCCACCCGGCCAATGTACATATACGGCTGGGTGGGAGCTCTCTACTTCTGAGAGGACGTTCAGGAACGTCCTTCAGAAGGAGGGGGATCGCACTCGCAGCGGCGCGATCCCAATGTGCTCGTGTCACCCGGACACGGCACATCTCGGATCGGCAGGAGGGCTCTGTGATTGGCCCTCCTGATCACATCGTGATGTAAACAAACAGCCGGTTGCTAGGCAATCGGCTCCTCCTCACACAGAAGTCATCGCTGAGGAGAGGAGAGCAGATCGCTGCAGCGGCTGGTGATCAACGAGTATGAGCTGTTTTTTACAGCTTTTTACTAACTGATCACCAGTCTAGTGTAAACACACATCACCACACAGTATAAACACACATGTCACCACAATACACATGTCACCACACATGTCCCCAAATAATAAAAAGACATGTCCCCAAATAAAAAAACACATGTCCCAGACATATGTCCCACCTGCACACATCTGTACATGATCATTTGCGTACATATGTCTGTGATCACACAAACCAATTATTATACACTTAACGGAATTTTTTTTTTAACCAAAAACACGTAGCAGAATAAATTTTGGCTTAAATTTATGACAAAATTTGATTTTATTGGATTTCTTTTAAAATAGAAAAAGGAAAATATAGTTTTTTTTCCAAATTTCCCGCTTTTTTTGCGCTTATATCGCAAAAAAAGAAACGGAGTCGTGAATAAATACCACCAAAATAAAGCGCTATTTGTGCGAACAAAATTATAAAAATTTCATTTGGGTACAGTGTAGCACGACCACGCCGCAATTGTCACTGAAAATGCGAGAGCGATGAAAGCTGAAAATTGGGCTGGGAAGGAAGGGGGCGAAAGTGCCCTGTATTGTGGTGGTTAAGGGTGTTTAAGTGCCCAGTGGTCAAGTGGTTAAAGCTACTTTATACCATTGTTCTGTTCAATTTTTACATTTAAAGCGGAGGTCCACCCTAAAGTGGACCTTCCGCTCATCGGAACCCTCCCCCCCTCCGGCGCCACAACTGGCACCTTTCAGGGGGGAGGGGGGTGCAGATACCTGTACAGTACAGGTATTCTGCACCCACTTCCGGGATAGCTCTCTGCGGAAAGGGGCGTAGATTACGCCCCTTTCTGCAAGTGCCCGCCCATTTCCGCAAGTGCCCCGCTGCCTGCTGGGAAACACACAGATCCCAGAGGCAGCGGGGACCGTCCTTATTGCGCAGCGCGACTCGCGCATGCGCAGTAGGGAACCGGGAAATGAAGCCGAAAGGCTCCATTTCCTGATTCCCATACCCAAGATGGCGGCGGCAGCACCCGACAGACGATCTAGAGATCGGCTTCGGGTGCAGACATCGCGGGCGCGCTGGACAGGTAAGTGTCACTATTTTAAAAGTCAGCAGCTGCAGTATTTGTAGCTGCTGGCTTTTAAAAAAAAAAAAAAAAACGCGGAGTCCCGGCGGACTCCCGCTTTAAGATACATGTTAAGCCCAACTGGCAGCAAACAGGTCAAGGTTTCCAAAAGACTTTTGGCAAAGTTCGGTGGTAGGCATATATATATTTTTTTTCAGACACCCTAGAGAATAAAATGGCGGTCGTTGCAATACTTTGTCACACCGTATTTGCACAGCTGTCTTACAAACGCAATTGTTTTGGAAAAAATACACTTTTTTTAAATTGAAAAATAAGAAAAGCTAATTTATTTTATTTTTTTATATTGTGAAAGATGATCTTAAATTGATACCCAACATGTCACGCTTCAAAATTCAAAATTGGGCATGGAATGGCAACAAACTTTCCCCTTTAAAAATCTCCATAGGTGAGATTTAAAAATGTCTACAGGTTACCAGTTTTGAGTTACAGAGGAGGTCTTTTGCTAGAATTATTGCTCTCACTCTAACGATCGCAGAATATCTCACATGTGTGGTTTGAACATATGCGGGCGTGACTTACGTATGCGTTCGCTTCTGCGTACGAGCACGGCGGGATGGACACTTTTTTATTTATTTATTTTTTTCTTATTTTACTTTTTTTACTTTTCATGTTTACACTGTCCCTTTTTAAAAAAAAATAAGAAATTTTGGATCACTTTTATTCCTATTACAAGGAATGTAAAGCCCTTGTAATAGAAAATAAACATGACAGGACTTCTTTAATGTGAGATGTGGGGTCAAAAAGACCTCAGATCTCACATTTACACTTAAATGCAATAAAAAATAATAATAATTTTTTATTTCAATAAAAAATAAACAAAATTCCCCTTTTAAGGTCATTGGGCAGAAGTGACATTTGACATCGCTTCCGTCATCCAATGTCATTGAGTTGAGTCGGGGCCATCATTCCCTCACTCGACTCTCAGCCTCTGAGGGGAAAGGATCGTCTCCGCCGCTACCGGCGGGCTCCGGTAATCGGCGGAGGTGCCCGGAATTGCAGCGGGCACCTCCCTCGCCTCCCCCGCCACCAATAAATTGATCTTGTGGTGAATCTGCTACCGAGACCACTTTTATCTTAGAGGACCGCCGTTTCAGAAAATACTGGGGTTATGGCAGCTTTCTGCTGCCATAACCCTGGTATTCTATGTCAAATTACTGACGTACAGCTATGGCAGTTTGCAGGAAGTTGTTAAAGAGGAAGTAAACCCTGATGAGTTTACTTCCTCTTTCATTCCCTGCAAAGGCAAAGCATAATGGACTACTATGCATCGCATCGCATCACATAGTAGTCCATTATGTGTCACTTACCTGACACAGGAGCCAGCGAAGTCGCCGCTGTCCCCTGTAGTCCGGCGCATCCATCTTCTTGGTGGGGTCTCGCAGCTCCGCCGCTGTCATTCGGCGAAGCCGCGATGACGTCACTCCCGCATGCGCACGGTAGCCGACACGCGCGGCAGCTCCGTCGTTGAGAATGCCACGTTTAGTGCGCCTGCGCGCCGCTGTCTACGGTGCCTGTTTTCGGGCAAATATCTCCTAAACCATATAGGTTTAGGAGATATTTCTTGGACCTACAGGTAAGCCTTAATCTAGGCTTACCTGTAGGTCAAAGTGGTTTGTAAGGGTTTACAACCACTTTAAGATGCACATTTAAGAGTCTCTTAAAAATATCCATACTCCCTGCTGTCGCCACCAATTGTGGGAGAGTGCCACATCCTTATTGCCCTGACAGTGAAAAACACAGTTTCAGGTTAAACCGCTTCTCCTCCAATCTCATTGTGTGGCCCCGTGTCCTCTTACACTCCTTGAGACTAAATAGCTTTTTTTCCTATGCTGAGATCTCCATTGAGATATTTGTAAATCACTGTCATATCTCCTCTCAAGTGTTGTTTCTCCAGGCAGAATAAATGTAATGCTTGCAGTCGTAATTTAGGACCTCTAGTCCCCTTATTGTTGCTCTTCTTTGGGCTCTCTCTCCAGTTCCAGTCACCCATGGTTCCTATACTTGGTGGTATTTGGGTTACCCTATCCTAGACCTCCGTGGAATTGAGCTTAGTGCTTTTCTATCCCCTTTCAGTGATGCAAAAAGATGCTTCATGCTGGGTTTGCATGACTGAAGATCGTGACCGGCTCTCTATGGAGCCGGTTAACATATCTCCATTGTGGCTGCGGAACGGCTTGCACAGGAGTCCTGTGCGTCTTTGGCTTCGTTTTCAGGGCCGAATTCAGGCAAAAATTCTGCCCTACAACGCCCCTGAAACGGAGAACGGGGACGCACCGGACCCCCTGCTGTGACCAGCATCCATCGGCGGTGTGAACCCAGCCTAAATAATCTAAACAAGGTATATTATGGTGCTGGGTGACAAGAAAATAGAATATGGTACCACATCCCATGAATACGAAAGCGAAAAAAGAAAGGGGCAAGGCGGGGCTTTTAAAAGGTACCAAAGGAAACAAACAAATTGAAAAAGTAGAAATTTTATTTAAACAATTTTTTTAAAATCGCAGTAAACGTTTACAAGATTCACATATTATTTCTTAGAGCATATACAACCACTTCTTACTCTACATGTTTTGCTCACAAGAGCTTCTTCAGGAGTTTTTTTGATAAGTGTCACTTGAATTATACTATAAAAGAAACAACAAATGTAATTGGATAAGCTGGAAATTGTCATAAATTAAATGACATCACATGACAATGGGACATAATTTTACATTGTATCTTATAGAAATTTTGTCAAGAGAATATTCATACTTTTATATAGAGATCTATACATTTATTTTTTCTCAAGCTAAACAAGGTGTTACTGATGTCTGTTAAACACAGGTTTAGAAATGATAGACGAGGGTCTTAATCTGTGGTCCTCAAACTGTGGCTCTCAGGCCACACCCGGCCAGCTATAGAATTTTATCCTGCCCAGAGCTAGGGTCAGTGGCAGATTCTCAGGCTCAGTGCACAGACTGAGGATTCAGATAAGTTGGTCTCCAGTGCTGGTCTAATGGGGACTCTAATGGGAACCCATAATGTAAGGTGAGACTCTGATGGGGTCCCTGAAATAAGGCAGAGTCTGATGGAGACACTGTGAGAAGGGGAGACCCTGATGTATGGGGGGACTCTGATAGAGACAATGGTGTAAGGGGAAAATATGATAGGAACCCGGAACCCTGATGTAAGGTGGGACTCTCATGGGGACCCTGATTTAAGGGGATGGGGGGCTGAATCATATCATGGTGATTACAAAAAGATTCACATAAAACAAATTAATTCTGGTGGTGCGCTGAAATTAAAATTTCAGTGCCGAAACCTACGGTAAATTTCAGTATTTGGCCGAGACCGAAATTGACAGTATATATATATATATATATATATATATATATATATATATAATATATATATATATTATACACACACACACACACACACACACAGTGTGTGTGTGTTTGTGTGTATATATATATATATATATATATATATATATATATATATATATATATATATAATCTCCTTTTTTTTTTTTGTTTTTTTTTTTATAATTGGATTTATATTCAAATTTTTAATTAATATCATGATTTTAATAAATGTATATGAATTTGTTGGCCATTATCTGCACCTTTTTTGAAGCGGTGTTAAAAAACCTGCTTTCTGTATTTTTGGTGCCCATTTGGCAAACTGCACCAAAAACACAGCTCTCCATTGAAATGCATTGAAAGCACAGCAAGAACGCATCAAAAATGCACCCGCGTTGCATTTTTTTTTTTTTTTGATGGACTTTCAGTCACATGACCTATGAAAAACACACTATAAGCAATATAAAATCGTGGCAAAATTGGGGGCATTTTTTCGGCAGCCGTTATCGACACTTTTTCTTTTACAATTTTTTTTATTTTTTTTGGCACAACTCTGAAAACCCTATTTTTGGACAGTTATCTTTGACTGACAAAAATTCTGTGCATCGCTAATTCATTAATTTTATTCATTCATTAAAAAAAAAAATTATTTTTGGCTCGTGGTTTTTTGTGGACCTACAGTTTTGTTTTTTTTTTACATTTTTTTTTTGTATATATTGCAAGGTGATTTTTCACCGCATTTACCAAGCTAAAAGGAAAAATTCCTTTGCAGAGTGAAAATTAATGTGAAAAGGGCACAGCCTATTTGCCATTAGTAAATCTGAAAACAAAAATGTCTAACTTGTAGATATCGGAGATTGTCGTCATTCAGCAAGTCGAATTCCCTCTGTAAGGTTTGGAAGGACTTCACTCCGCTGATCATCATAAGTTTGTGAGTCAGTATGTTTTATGTAATGATTTTTGCAAAGTGGTGCGTCTGCACTACACAGTCCAATAACTAATTAGCAGGAGGCGATGATTCAGCCCTTTTTTTTTTTTTTTTTTAGCTCCGTTCAATAATAAATTCACTTTATTTTTTTTAATTAATCCACCGGTGATCGAATGCGATCAGTAGGTGTTATTGGATTAGAGTCTTTGATGTACGGCTGGACATATTTCATATATTTCTGTATCGATGTGTGTGAGCGCTGATGTAGATAGTCCATGACTGGGCTGAGGGTAGTAATTCACTTGGCCTCTTAATGAACTCGGTGTCATCGCTGCTGTCTCTCTCTCTCTTTTATTTTACAGCGAACCTGACGGGGCATGCCGAGAAAGTTGGGATCGAGAATTTTGAGCTCCTCAAGGTGCTGGGGACAGGTGGTAAGTCACTTTTATATGTAGCACGTAGGAACTTTTAATTCTGTTTTAATATCTATCTATCTTATATGGTAATTTACAAAGATTTATGGATAATCTTAATTAAACCACTTAAGCCCCGGACCATTTTGCTGGCCAAAGACCAGAGCACTTTTTGCGATTCGGCACTGCTTCTCTTTAACTGACAATTGCGCGGTCATGTGAAGTGGCTCCCAAACAAAATTGATGTCTTTTTTTTTTTTTTCCACAAATAGAGCTTTCTTTTGGTGGTATTTGATCACCTCTGCGGTTTTTATTTTTTCCGCTATAAACAAAAAAGTGCATACATTTTGAAAAAAAGCACATTCGTTTTTACATTTTGCTATAATAAATTTCCCCCCAAAAAATATATAAAAAAAACATTTTTTTCCTCAGTTTAGGCCGATCTGTATTCTTCTACTAAAAAAAAATCGCAATAAGCGGTTATTGATTGGTTTGCGCAAAAGTTATAGCGTCTACAAAATAGGGGATAATTTTATGGCATTTTTATTAATAATTTTTTTTTTCTAGTAATGGCGGTGATCAATGACTTGTATAGTGACTGCAACATTACTGCGGACACATCGGACATTTTTGACACATTTTTGGGACCATTGTCATTTATACAGCCCCCCCTCCACAGCTATTACCTTTTGTATCAATTGACCCTTCCTTTTTAGATTGTAAGAACTGCGCAAACTGTTGGCACTATATAAAAACTATATAAGGCCCCTTTCACACTGAGGCGGTTTTCAGGCGCTACAGTGCTAAAAATAGTGCCTGTATAGCGCCTGATAAAAAAAGGCCCCTTCGGCTTTCACACTGGAGGGGTGCGCTAGCAGGATGGTGAAAAAAGTCCTGCTAGCAGCACCTTTGAAACAGTGAAGGAGCGGTGTATTCACCGTTCCTATTCATTGAAACCAATGGGGCGGCGGTGCTTTGCGGGCGGTTTTAATCCTTTTTCGGCTGCTAGCGGGGGTTAAAACCAATTACCGCCGCTAAAACGACCGTAAAGCGGCGCTAAAAATATTTGCGCTTTACCGCCGATACCCGCACTGCGCCAGTGTGAAAGGGGCCTTAGTGAAGGGGTTAACCACTAGGGGGCAGTGTAAGGGTTAAGTACGGGCAGAACGGGGAGATGCTTGTTCACATTAGCATCTCCCTGTTCTTCCTCTCTGTGGGGCGATCGCGAGTATCCCCGCGGCAATCGAGTCCACGGGACCCGCGACCCGACTCACTGAGGTCCCGGCTGGCACGGCGGCAAATTTAAAGGGGCATACAGGTACGCCCATTTGCCCAGCCGTGCCATTCTGCCGACGCACATCGGCGTTCGCCGGTCAGGAACCGGTTAAACATTATTATTATTATTATTTATCTATGTAATCTTGGCATCTTTGTGCTTAGAACCAGTCACCTAATTTTCTATGCCAGAGGACTTTACAGTACTAAGAGGTATATGTAGGCTGCCCCCCAAGTCCCCACCCTGAAGGTATTTTTCTAGGCACATATGGTCTTCGGTCTTCCTCTTCGCTTAATTTTTTCCCAGCTTGGGGGGGGGGGGGGTGTCCCTGACGCTGATGCAAAATGGAGACTGACATCAACCCCCAAAGAGATGCATTTTATTTGGGTACAGTGTTGCATGACTGCACAATTGTCAGTTATAGTAGCGCATTGCCTTATTGCAAAAAATGGCCTGGTCAGGAAGGGGGGTAAAACCTTCCGGTCTTTAAAGTGGCACTTCAGTAATTTTTTCATTTTTCCATCTATTAAATCTTCTGCTCTTGTTGTTTTAACTTTGGATAGTATTTTACTTGTCTGAAGCAGGAGGCCGAGGTACCTGGGTACATTTTAGATGGGCACTCCGGAACCGAGTACCATTGTCAGGGCTGGCTTAGCCCTTCCTTCTCTGGGCATGCAGCTCAGCTGTCGGCTAATTGCCAGCTCTCATCTCTCTCCACAGTTACTCAGCTGTTCCTGATCATGTTCATCTGACCTGCCTACTTAAAGCTGTCCAGCTCACTTCATCTCTGCCTTTGCCTTGGTCACATCACAAGAAACCATCTCTTGCATAAAGACTGGCTTGCTGACATCCCTTCTGGCTCCTTATCCTGTTTGCTGTTGCTCCACTTGGATCCCTGACTTCTGGCCTGGCTGATTACCCGATCTGGTTACTGGACTCTGGCTATGCTTTGACTATGCTTACTCTATTTACCTTTTTTATTTTTTATTAATAAACAAGTGTGAATTAATTGTCCTTCTGTCTCGGTCTGATTCATGGTTTCTGATAGTAGGCGAGGGCCATGAATTCAGAAGATACAGTCAATCCACTTGTTGGTACTATTTTTTCCAGATTGGATGAGCAAGATCACGCATTGATCAGTTTGCCTTGGCATTACAAACACTCCTAAGTCGCACGGCTCACCTGGAATCCCCCACTGTGGCTGCTCTGGTACACCCTGAGTTGCAGGCCGTCCCTGCTGCTGCGCCAGTCTCTGTGCAGGCACCCGCCTCAAGTATTACCTCTATAAGAGGTATGTCTGGTTCCGCTCTGCTTCCCCAGCGATTTGGGGGCGATCAAGTTCAATGCAGAGGGTTTTTCAGTCAGGTTGAGATATACTTCGAGATGCTGCCTCAGGCATTTCCCACGGACAGAAGCAAAGTGGGTTTCATGATATCCTTGCTTTCAGAGAGAGCCTTGGCCTGGGCTAACCCTCTATGGGAGATGTAAAAACCTGTTGTCTTCAGTTACCCTGAGTTTGTGGCCTCTTTTAAAAGGGTATTTGACGTTCCCGCACGCTCTGCTTCTGCTGCCAAGTGCGTCATGTCCATCAGAGTACAAGAACTGTTGCCGACTACGCCATTGAATTCCGTACTCTGGCAGCAGAGGCTGCTTGGAATAATGAGGCCCTTATGGCTTTTTCTCATGGTCTCTCGGATTCCATCAAGGGTGAGATAGCAGTCTGAGATATACCCACTGAGCTGGAGAGCTTGATATCGTTTGCCATCCTCATTGACTCCAGACTCGGAGAAAGACTTTCTTTTAAGGAGCGCTTGCGGAAGCCTCCTGTACGTTTGGCTCTGAGCTTTGCAGTCCCACCGGTGCCTCCCTCACCCCCCATGCCTCCTAGTAGCGAGTTGATCAGTGAAGATGAACCCATGCACCTGGTCTTCATGCGTCTCTCTGCGGATGAGAAAGCCTTTAGGAGGAGTGAGATTGTGCCTTTATTGCGGCCAGGTAGGCCACTTTTTGAAGTCTTGTCCTACCCATCCAGGGAATGCCTGAACCTTGAGGTCCTGTCATGGACAGACCTTAGGTGGCGTTGTTTCGTCCCCAGTTATCCAGAAGGATAAGCCTCTGGTTTCGGTCACCCTTTCTTGGGCTGAGTCGTCCATCGAGATACAGGCTCTAATCGACTCTGAGGCTGCAGGCCTGTTCATTGATGCTGCATTTGTTTTGCAGTACTCTATTCCGCTGCAGCTGCGTGACACTCCACTTGCCATTGAGGCTCTTGACGGGAGACCTTTACAGCCTGCCCATATGACTCATGAGACGGTTCTGTTGTCCATGGCCATAGGGGCTCTTCACCATGAAATAATCAAATTCCAAGTTATTTCCTCACCCAGGTTTCCGCTGGTTATTGGTTATCCTTGGTTACAGAGGCACAACCCCTCTTTTGATTGGCTCAATGCTGAGGTTCTCTCCTGGTCACCACAATGCAGTGAGACATGCTTCCTGAAGGTATCCGAGGTCCTGTGCACCTCTTCACTCTCCTCCCTGCCGGAGGAGTGCCGCAATTTTAGTGATGTCTTTGACAAGGGTCAAGCCGGTTGTTTGCCTCCACACCAGTCTTATGATTGCGCAATTGACCTTCAACCTGGTGCCATACCTCCTCGGGGCCGGGTCTACCCTTTGTCGGTCTTGGAGGATAAGGCCGCGGAGGAGTATGTTGCAGACGCACTTTCTCAAGGTTTCATCCACAAATCCTTATCTCCTGCTGGTGCTGGTTTCTTCTTTGTGAAGAAGAAGAGTGGTGAACTGAGACCTTGTATAGATTATAGGGGTCTCAATCGTGTCACGATTAAGAATGCCTACCCAATTCCATTGATTACAGTTATTTGACCGCCTCAAGGGAGCAACGGTTTTCACGAAGCTTGACTTGAGAGGGGCATACAATCTTGTGCTCATTAAGGAGGGCGACGAGTGGAAAAATACATTTAATACCAGAACAGGCCATTATGAATACCTAATAATGCCTTTTGGCCTTTGTAACACCCCGGCAGTTTTCCAGGAATGTATTAACGATGTTCTCCGAGAGTTGTTGCAGTTATGTGTGGTGGTTTATCTCGATGATATCCTCATATTTTCCAAGTCCCTGGATAACCACCACACAGATGTCTGTCGTGTGCTTCTGAAACTAAGAGAGAACAATCTCTATTGTAAACTGGAGAAGTGCGAGTTCCATCGTGAACAGATAACATTCCTGGGCTATGTTATTTCCACTGCTGATTTTTCGATGGACCCAGAGAAACTTTCGGCAGTCCTACAGTGGCCTCGACCCGTGGGTTTACATCCTCTGCAGCGTTTCCTGGGCTTTGCCAACTACTATCGGATGTTTATTTGTAACTTCTCATCTCTGGTTAAGCCCCTGACTCGTATGACCAGAAAGGACGGTAATCCATAGAGTTGGTCTCTGGAGTCCATTAAGGCCTTTGAGACTCTCAAGGCTGCCTTTGTTTCTGCTCCTGTGTTGGCACATCCTGATCCTACGTTGCCTTTTATGCTAGAAGTTGATGCTTCTGAGACTGGAGTTGGCGTCATTCTGTCTCAACATCCTAACTCTGAGAGCTCTATGCATCCGTGTGGCTACTTTTCCAAGAAATTGTCACCTGCTGAGTGCAATTATGAGATTGGTGACAGAGAGCTGTTGGCGATCATTTTAGCCCTGAAAGAATGGAGACATCTCCTTGAAGGTGTACCACTGTGCCGGTTCTTATTCTTACTGACCATAAGAATCTTACATTCTTGTCTGAGGCTAAGCGCCTCTTTCCCAGAAGAGCGTGATGGGCTCTTTTCTTGTCGAGTTTTAATTATATTGTCTCATTCTTACTTGGTACTAAGAATGTAAGGGCTGATGCCTTGTCACGACAATTTTCCTCCAATTCCAAGTCGGAGTCGGTTCCGGTGATCCCTCCTGATCGTATCTTGGCTACGGTTCGCACCAGTCTTACTTCTCCTTTGGGTGACAAAATTCTTGCTGCTCAGGTCCATGCTCCTCCTGAGAAACCTTGTGACCTCTGCTTTGTCCCAGACACTCTCCGTACTGCTGTGCTCCAGACTTACCATTCTGCCAAGGCAGCTGGCCATCCTGGGAAGAATCAACTCATTTGGGCCATTTCCCAACATTTCTGTTGGCCTAGTCTACGGGCTGGTGTTGCTGCCTGTTCAGTGTGTGCTCAGAGTAAGACTCCACGACACTTTCCAGTGGGCCTCCTACAACCCATACCCAATGAAGAGAGGCCCTGGACCCACCTGTCAATGGATTTCATTGTGGAGTTGGCCAAATCCCAAGGCAACACTGTTATCCTTATGGTGGTTGACAGGTTCTCAAAGATGTGTCATTGTATTCCACTTAAGAATTTGCCTATCTCTAAGGTACTGGCTTCCATTTTTGCTCGGGAGATCTTTCGCTTACATGGGCTAGCCAAGGTGATTGTCTCGGATAGGGGCAGTCAGTTTGTCTCCCAGGTCTGGCGAGCCTTTTGTGCACAGTTGGGAATCCAGCTTGCTTTCTCTTCTGCGTATCACTCCCAGTCTAATGGGGCCACAGAGCGAGCCAATCAGTCCTTGGAGCAATTCCTGTTGCTATATTTCTGACCACCATAACAACTGGTCAGACCTATTACTTTGGGCAGAGTTTGCTCACAACAGTGCCTTGAATTCTGCCTCCCGATTGTCTCCATTTATGGCGAATTATAGTTTCCAACCTTCCATGTTGCATGACTCGTTTATTCTGCAGAGTATTCCTGCGTTAGAGGAGCATCTCCATGGTCTTCGTTCCACTTGGGTACAAGTCAAGGAGGTTTTGCATCTTGCTAATGATAGGTACAGACTTCATGCTGACCGCAGACGCCTGCCTGTGCCTTCCTACCAGGTTGGGGACAGGGTCTGGCTGTCATCTCGCAACCTCTGGCTTCGTGTTCCCTCACTGAAGTTTGCAGCTCGGTTTATTTGGCCTTTCCGTATCCTTTGCAGGATTAACCCAGTGGCTTACGCGTTGGACCTTCCTCCTAGTATGTGTATCTCAAATGTATTTCATGTCTCCTTATTGAAACCATTGGTCTGCAACCGATTTACCACCTCGGTGCCATGTCCTCACCCTATTCAGGTTGAGAACCATGAGGAGTATGAGGTACAATCCATTGTTGACTCCCGTAGGTTCCGAGGGCGCATACAGTACCTGGTGCATTGGAAGGGGTACGGTCCGGAGGAACGCTCCTGGGTTTCATCCTCGGACGTACATGCCCCTGTCGTCCTCCGCAAGCTCCATAGACATTTTCCCCTCAAGCCCGGTGGCCCTCCGAGGGAGAGGGGTCTTTGAGGAGGGGGTACTGTCAGGGCTGGCTTAGCCCTTCCCTCTCTGGGCTGGCTGCTCAGCTGTCGGCTAATTGCCAGCTCTCATCTCTCTCCACAGTTATCCAGCTGTTCCTGATCTTGCTCGTCTGACCTGCCTACTTAAAGCTGTCCAGCTCACTTCAGCGCTGCCTTCGCCTTGGTCACATTACAAGAAACCATCTCCTGTGTAAAGATTGGCTTGCTGATATCCCTTCTGGCTTCTTATCCTGTTTGCTGTTGCTCCACTTGATTCCCTGACTTCTGGCCTGGCTGATTACCCGATATGATTATTGAACTCTGGACTGGCTGAATACTCGATCTGGTTACTGGACTCTGGCTATGCTTTGACTACGCTTACTCTATTTACCTTTTTTATATTTTTTATTAATAAACAAGTGTGATTTAATTGCACTTCTGTCTCGGTCTGATTCATGGTTTCTGACAACCATCTGGCATGCACTTTGCATCCCGCCTCAATCAAGGCAACATCCACATTAAGGATACCTTTTTGTATTTGTGAGTTCCATTTGACCCCCCCTCCATGCACCTGTCTTCAAACATAGTGCGTACTGCCAGGTCAGAAAAACAATTGTTTTCTCTGTGTCCTTGCAGTGACTGGCGTTTTACAGTCAGCAAAATGACGGTCACAGCTTATAGTGTGAATACACTGTCTTGAGTGTTCTTTGGATAGCATTTGCATTTCACTGGCTCCTTTAATTTGTAGCCTTGGATTGCAGTTTTATGTCCATACTGTGGTCATTCAGGCCCCTTAACCCCTTCACAACTGCACTATAGCCGAATGAAGGCTACAGCACAGTTGCACATCTGCAGTGATCTGCACCGCTCATCAGCAGTGACCTGTGATTGTTGTGTCCATTGGACACCTCTGATCACAGATCGGGGTAAAGAGTAAATCACACCAGCTCTTTACCATGTGACCAGCTGTGTCCAATCACAGCTGCAGGATTTGCGATTATCGGTAATGCACCCCTCGCGCTGACAGTGCGTAAAGAGAGGAGAGCCGATAAGTGGCAATCCACACAGTGGACATCTACACTAATAATCAGGGCATTGAATCATCAGTGTCCTGATTATCAGTGCTACCTGTCAGTGCCCCACCAACGCTGCCTGTCAGTGCCCCACCAAAGCTGCCTGTCAGTGCCCCACCAAAGCTGCCTGTCAGTGCCCCACCAAAGCTGCCTGTCAGTGCCCCACCAAAGCTGCCTGTCAGTGCCCACCAGCGCTGGCTGTCAGTGCCCACCAGCACTAGCTGTCAGTGCCCACCAGTAATGGCTGTCATGCCGGTAATGCGAATTAGTGCTGTCTGTCATTGCCATCTTTGCATGCCCATCATTGCTGCCCATCAGTGCAGCCGCATCAGCACACATCAGTGAATGAGAAAAAATACTTATTTGCAAAATGTTATATCAGAAACCAAGAAAAACATATATTTTTTTCTTTTTTCAGAATTTTCTGTCTTTTTTTTTTTTTCATTTGTTTAGCAAAAAAAGAAAAAAATCCCAGTGGCAATAATATACCACCAAAGGAAAGCTCTATCTGTCTCAAAAAAAATTGAAAAATTACGTTTGGGTGCAGTATTGCATGACTGTGCAATTGTCACAAAAAATTTGGCCTGGGCAGGAAGGGGGTGAAAGAGCCCGGTAGGCAAGTGGTTTAAGAGGACCAGTATGGTTGTTGGTTAATAAACCTACCGGTATATTTTTAGGACCAAAATTTGAGTACTGGTTAAAAAACAGACAAATCTGGGTAGATTGAATAAACACAATCGGTTGAACTCCATGGACGCGTGTCTATTTTTGTAAACTAACTAGGTAAGATGGGCGGCTGTGCAGGGAGTTGAATCCTGAAGCATAAAGTGCTTTGTACAATCCCAGAGTCCTGCTTGCATATACCGGTATTGAATATTATATAGAATATAAAAGTAGGCTAGAAAACAAGATCATTTTGCTTTTGGAAAACTCAATTAGGATTGTGCCTTTTATGTTATAACATTTCTAGAAAAGAGGTCTAGATCCAGAATATATTCAGACTTTGATTTACCAGTTTTTATTGTGTTTTCTGTTGGAATAAATTTTTCACAGAAAACAATACAATTCTTGTGTCTAACGTTAAGTGTGTTGCCTATACAGAACAGAAATAGGTGTGTCACTGCGGTCGGTTGCAGTGAAGAAGTGAATTTCTCAACTCTTTAGGAGGAATTCCTGTTTGAATTGTCAGCAGATTTCCATCATGGGCATTTTTATCTCAAGTCTCTTGCAGCTTAGCAAAAGAGATTGTGCACCTGATGCTCGTCGTTAACCATATATTGGACAGTAGATAATCTGATTTCCGTCAGTGTTTTTTTTAAACACTATTGTCGCTCCCTTTTTACCATGTGGATGCACACACAGGAGTGATGAAGATAAGGAGAGATTACGGTATCGTCAAATTTCAGTGAGAATATCAAGTTAAACTATTATTACACTGTTTACTTTAACCGCTTGCCGACCAGCCACCGTCATTATACTGAGGCAGATCTCCTGCACAAACTCGCCATAGGTGTACGTTGGTCTTTGCATAGGCGATAGCGGGCGCGATTCACCGGCGATCGCGGTGTACAGAGGCAGAACTGGGAACTGTAAACAAAGCGATTCCCCCGTTCTGACAGATGACATGTCAGAGATCTTCTGTTCCCAGTGTCATGTACCTGGTAACCCATCCCCCCACAGGTAGAACACTCTGAGGGAACCTAGTGTCCAATGTCGCAGTCCCGCTAAAAGTCGCAGATTGCCGCCAGTACCAGGAAAAACAATAAATAGTCCCTAAATCTATCCCATAGTTTGTGGATGCGATCATTTTTGTGCAAACCAATCAATATACAACTATTGTGACTTTTTTTTTTTTTTTTACCAAAGATATGTTTTTGGATATGTAATATAGCAGAAAGTAAAAAAAAAAAAAATGTTTCTTTTCAAAAGTATCGGTCTGTTTTTTTTGCTTATAGCGCAAAAAATAAAAACCGCAGATGTGATTAAATACCACCAAAAAGAAAGCTCTATTTGTGGGAAGATAAGGTTGTCACTTTTGTTTGGGTACAGCATCGCACAACAGTGCAATTGTCAGTTAAGGCAGCGCAGTGCTGAATCATAAAAAATAGCCTGATCATTAAAGTGGAAGTAAACCCATTGATTTAAACAGTTAAAAAAAAAAAAGACATGCCGGGAATGCTAACTGCACATTGGCTGTGCTCTCAGCCAAACTATCAAACCATCCAATGGCTGGTGTCATAACGATTCACATGTGCAGCACCATAGCAGTTGAAGATTAAACAGAGGCAAAGATGGCAGCTTCCTTGGCTGAGAATGATAGGGGAGTTTACTTCCACTTTAAGGGGCTGAAGTGGTTAAAGAGAACCTGTCACGTACCTGGTATGAGCCTAAATTGACGAGGTCGGCCTTTCTTGTATCTCCAGCCCAGGCCCCCCTGGAGGTGGAACAGATGATGCAGAGGGACAGGAGGAACACAGGTGCCAGCAGGTGTTAATTGCAGAACTTATGGCTGGAGGCGTAGACTCAGTGGGTCAAGCAGGGCATGAGGTCAAGACAGGGTAGACCAGCCAAGGTTAAAGCCAAGGAATTCTGTAAAAAATAAAATAAAAAAATGTGTGACATATAAAAATCACATTGTACACATTGATATCCTATAATATCCAATATCCACTGCTAAATAAAAATGCAAGCCTTGAAGTGCAAATAATGTGCGAAATACATATAGTAAAGTGCAAATAATGTTCAAAATGTATATAATAATTTTTTTTTCCTATAACGTGCAAGGTGCAAGAATCCACAAAAATAAATGGACATAATAAATGATCAATTGAGGGTGTGGTCTTGACATGACCACGTAAGGAAGTGTACTTGCAGAGCTCCCGACCCTTCTCAGCTTAACCATTATACACTTCAGATTTCCCCAGCATGTACTCGACTGGGAAGTGGAAGGATAAGGGTAACGAGGGGCAATTCCCCAAGCCCCAAACTAGTGGTGAAATCCTCTGTTATCTATCACGCACCTCAGAGGCTTTCCCAGCTACCAAGATGGTGGACCCTGCGAAGATCCACCAGTTGGGCCTACACTCATAGGAGCCCTCCAACTCTTCAGCAGCCTCGACAACATTGGAGGCGTATTCTGATATCCTGGCGCTGTTTCACACTGAACCCCAGAAGACGCACCATATGCTGCTCACTCTGAGAGCTGATGCCGAATTGAGGGCACTGCTGCCCATGAGGGCAGACATTGAAACCCTCATCGCAAGCTCGAGGCGGGACACCGCAAAGAAATGGCCTTGGTTAAACAAGATGTGAGGAAACTCATGGATCGGATGGCGACTGGTGAGTCCTCGGTATCTGCTATGGAGAAACAGATGCTAGCAGTGGAGGCACAACAGACATCTCAAGCGGCTGCCATACTCACCCATTAGCTCCATGTGGAGGATCTGAGCCGGAGAAAAAAATCTGCCGGCTCGGGGGCCGCAGGAACAGAGGCTCTAGCAGAGTCCACCCTTGCCATATTCGGTGACATAGCGGGGGTTCTTTCACAGCTAACCTGATGTTTGACCGGATCCATAGGGCCCTGGGCCCCCGCTCCTCTGATGTGGACAGACCGCGAGACGTGATCTGCCGGGTGCACCATTTTCCCCATAAGGAGATCATCCTACAGAAAGCATGGGGGAGAATTTTAACTTGACGGCGCTCAGCTCCAGATCCTACCTGATCTCTCCAGGGCAACTGTGCAGCTCTGTTGAAACCGGTGCCGGAGATGGCTCGACAGCCGGGGATTACTTACCGTTTGGGGGGGGGGGGGTTTCCCCTTTCTGTGATCTTCAGGAAGGCTCGGCGGTTCTTCACCCTCTGCACACCTGTGGAACTCCCTGCGTTGTTCTCCTTTATGGAAACCGACCCTATTGAGGTGCCTGACTGGCTTCAGCTTCTGCAGTGCTTTCCCACTCATCCTGGCTCTTCGGGGCTGAGGAGAACCCGGTCCCCCAGACCGCAGTGGAGTCTGCAACGTTCTCGTATGGCCTCACCTGAGGATACACAGGAGATCTAATAAATGCAGGAGGAATGGTGAGCTTCTGTGTCCTCCGCTTTTTTTTTTCTGTTGCTCTTTACTAAACTATCTCCTAAGTTACCTCCTATATCCCATGTTGCTACCACCGTGCTGGTTCTTTCCCAGATTCACACATGCCCCCCACAGTTTGCTGTCTGCAGCCATGTACACACACTCAGTACACGAGGGTACTGTTCTCTCTTTGGGTTGAGCTACCGCACTTTGGCTATGTTTTTGACTACGTTCTATTTACTTTTATTATTAAACAAGTGTGATTTAACTGTATTTCTGTATCGGTCTGATTCATGGTTTCTGACAGTGGGTTCTAATTAAACACGGTGCGTGTATCAAACGAGAAATTTTTTCCTCAACAAGATACATGAGGTTGAATCCCGGCATAAACAGACATCGATAGCCTCCTTGGAAAAGGAGCTACTATCCCTCCAGCAAACAGTAGACTTACTTCATTACATGGCTAAAGCGGCACTTCGATTCTGCCGGAAACTCTCTTATGAGTCAGGAAATAAGTGTGGGAAACTATTACCAAAGTCAGTAAGAGATCATAAACGTACAACATATATACTCCAAATTATAGCTCCCTCGGGCCAAAGAAAGGTCCTCCCCACCCAGATTGCACAGGAATTTTGAGAATACTACTCGTCCCTTTACATCCTTCAAGTAGGGTCGCCAAATGAGAAAGCAGTGGCGGATTACATAGCTACGTCCCGACTTCCTCAACTCACTGCAGAGGCTAGTGAGGAACTGGAAGCCCCTATCACCCTGGAGGAGCTGCAAAGAGCAATAGGTGGGATGAAACCTGGAAAGGCCCCAGGACCTGACGTGTTCAAATTACAATACTACCAAACCCTCCTGCCACTCCTCGTCCTTATATGGCGAAGTTATTCAACACCCTTACTTCAAGAGTAAATTTCCCTAGTGATACTCTTAAGGCCCACATATCCATTATACCTAAAGAAGGTAAAGATCCATCCTCCTGCAGCAGCTATAGACCCATTTCCCTTCTAAATGTAGCTCTTTAAACTTTTTTAAGAAGATCTTGGCCACTCACTTGGCTTGACTCATACAGGAGATGGTTCACCTAGATCAGGTGGATTTTATCCCCTCCAGAGAAGCTTGGGACAATACCACCAAAGTTCTCAACCTGGTGCATATCGCCTTTGTGACTAAGACACCCTGCGTCTTTCTCAGCACGGACGCCGAGAAAGCATTTGACAGGGTTAACTGGGTGTTTATGTCCTTAGTGCTTAAACATATTGGTCTGGGAGGCAATATGCTTCAGTGAATATCGCAAATTTACTCCAGGCCAACGGCTCAAGTTTAAGCTAATGGTATCCTCTCAGATCTCCTTCCTATCTCAAATGGTACTAGACAGGGATGTCCGCTATCCCCACTTCTTTTTGCTGTATCATTAGGTTCTCTGCACAGTATGCGCGCACCCCGATACTTTGGGATTAACCATGGGTAATTCCAAATGCAAGATTTCGGCCTACGCCGATGACCTCCTTTTCTCCCTAACCTAACCCAGTGGTGTCCCTCCCGAACCCTCTTAAAGAGTTTAATAAGTCTGGCACACTCTCTAATCTAAAAATCTATTTTGATAAATCGGCAGCAATGGGTCTTAACGTGGCCCAGACTACCCTAAGCACAGTTTAAATTCAAACGGACAGATCGCGCTCTCCAATATTTACGGACTTCTCCCCACATCTCCAACAAAGATCGGAATGTTAAGAGAACATCCTATGAATCTTCACCGGCGTATGATACCACCAGGTCAGCACCTTAAACCCAGTCTCCTGGTGTTTAGCACAAATAGAAGTTTTGTGAGAGAATAGAAGAATTCTCTCCACTTGTTTCTCTGTAAGATTTAGCCCTAACTCTCGATCCCACCTGGCGATATAAGGAGGTCTGACGTCCGATGACGGAGCTATCAGCAATTGGTAGGTCTGAGAGAGCCAGCCAAATCTTACGCCAGGAGAAAGGGGATTTATTATCAGATTCCCTTCTAGAGTAGCAGAAATGAACTTGGTTAGGAGAATTGTCCAAAATAGTTGAATATAAGAGTAAGATCGCACGCCTTGTTGTAGGACTAATCTTACATTTTGATTCAAATACGGGCGCAATTTTGAAACGTGACATGTTGAGTATCAATTTCCGCAGCGTAACATTATTTTTCACAATATAAAAAAAAATTGGGCTAACTTCACTGTTGTCTTATTTTTTAATTCAGAAAAGTATTTTTTTTCCCAAAAAAGTGCGCTTGTTATGCCCCGTACACGCGATCGCAAATTCGGCCAGCAAAAGACCGATGAAAGCTTTTGGTCGGAAAATGCGTTCGTGTGTACGCTCCATCTGACTTTTGCTGGCCGAATTTCGGCCAGCAAAAGATTGAGAGTATGTTCTCAATTTTTCGGTTGGAAAAAGTTCCTATCCGAAAATCCGTTTGTGTGTGTATGCAATTCCGACGCGCAAAAACTCACGCGTGCTCAGATTCAACTACAAGATGGCAGCTACTGGGTATTGAACTTCCTTTTTCTAGCCCCGTCGTACGTGTTGTATGTCACTGTGTTCTTGATGGTCGGAATTTGGTGTGACCGTGTGTATGCAAGAGAGCTTGAGTGAAATCCTGTTGGGAAAAACCATCACAGCTTTTTCCGACCAAAATTCAGATCGTGTGTACGTGGCATAAGACTGCTGCTCAAATACGGTGTGACAGAAAGTATTGCAATGACCGCCATTTTATTCTCTAAGGCGTCCTAACCCTAAAACATTATATATATTTTTTTCAAAGTAATTTTCTAGCAAAAAAAAAAAATATTTTAACTTGTAAGCACCGGTCCTTAAGTGGTTAAGAAGTCAATGAAGTGTTGTAACTGTATTTAGCAGAAACAATTCTTCACTGGGGATCTGGTGAGAGGCTTTAGGTTGTCAAAGTGCAACTCCCTTGTATGTTTAGGAGAGAGTAACCCATAACAAAGTCATTTGAGCTCCACCTGCAGTAACTATGAGGAGCATTTAGATCCAGAGTTAACTGGGGACAGTTAAAGAGGAACTTTACCCTTCTCATAAAAATTACAACAAAAGGCACCTCTTTAGAATGGTTTAACAATGGCATCTGCAAACAGATCCTTATAGAAATAGGTGTGTCACTGTGGTTGATTTTTGCAGTGAAGAAGTGAATTTCTTAACACTTCAGGAGGAATTCCTGTTTGAATTTTCAGCAGATTGCCATCATGGAGATATTACAGTCTTCTTGTGGCCTAATGAAAGAGATTGTATACATGATGCTCACTGGCAGGCCCTTACACCACTTCAGCCCCCTTTCATGACCAGGCCATTTTTTAGGATTTGGCACAGCTTTATTTTAACTGACAATTGCAAGGTTGTGCATCGATGTACCCAAATAAAATTGATGTAATTTTTTTCCTCCACAAATAGAGTTTTCTTTTGGTGGTATTTTTTGCGCTATAAACAAAAAAAAGACAGACAAGTTTGAAAAAAAAAAAAAAAAAACACAATACTTTTTAACTTTCTGCTATAAAACATATTCAATAAAAAAATATAAAACAAATTTATTCATCGGTTTAGGCCAGTCATGGTGAACCTTGGCACCCCAGATGTTTTGGAACTACCTTTCCCATGATGGTCATGCACTCTGCAGTGTAGTTGAGCATCATGGGAAATGTAGTTCCAAAACATCTGGGGTGCCAAGGTTCGCCATCATTGGTTTAGGCCAATATGTATTCTGCTACATATTTTTCAGATCACATCTTATCAAATCACTGCTAATAAACAATCAGTGTGCATATAATTCATACAAAAATATACAAATATAAATGTAAATATATAATCAAGTGCAAGTGAAAAAAAAATAAATATATAAGTGAAAGTTGATAAAATAGGAAGATTATCGGAAAAAAGTCCCACAAAATGAAGAAAGTGACTTGTGCAGAGTATACTTGATTTTCACAGTTGGACAAAAATCTCCCGGTGCGCTTTTCAGTGCCCAATAATGTAATTGTCCTCACCAGAGATCCTAGGGGTGGATTGGCCTTCACAGTGTGAGCCCCTGTGCCGCTCTCTGGCGTTTTTCTGGGAGATACTTTTTCATCCACTGACGTTATATCCTCTTTCGTATGTTTAATGAGAAAAAAACATATCCATGGTGTAGTATGTAACCACAATATTCTTTATTTAAATGAAAAACTACTCACATGTAGCTATAATTGAAACCGCAATGCTTTAAAATTACCGCTGGCCGCTGTAGTTTGTTGTGGAAAATGTGCGTCGTATGGCCACGCCTTACTCGTTTTGTCATTCAGACGTCATCTGGAGCGGCCATATTGCTGCACCTCTCCACTTAAATAGGGTGCAGTGTTCCGCGCCTGCGCAGAATGCTTAGGCGCTATTTTGACTACGGGAAATCGAATACTGCTTGATGCTCCGCCCGCTAACAGGAACATACGGAACTGCCAGCAGTATAATTAATTCACCTAAGTGTGTGGAAACCTTAGCCGTCATATGTGTTAAGGGAGCCTAAATTTTCATGATACTCGGAAACCAAAGGCATAAGGCACTATTCATTATGGTAATGAAAAGAATAAAGAAAAGTAAATTTAGAACCAAATTGCTAATTCCAGCTTGGAACACTGCATCCTATATATTAATATACAGACAGTATTATACCTTAACTAGTGAATCCTATGCCGTACCTAGGAACCTCCCACGACATTAGATTACATTCACCTGGTGATTTACTTTTATGCTTATAGGCATATAGGGAAAATTAATGAATCCATTCAACACCAGGGATAGGAGTATTTTAAAACATATAAATACACATAGTCCATACTAAATTTAATAAAAACTAATAATAATGACTATAAATCCGAAACGATTAATAATGAAATAGAATAAAAATATATAATAAAAAATAAGCAAAAAAATATATAAATATAGATGTAAATAAAAATAAATAAAAATAAAAATGCATGTATAAAAATTTGAAAAGGAAACAAATATATAAAACGGACCCAATCCTTTTAATATAGATTGTAATTAAAGACCCAATGATCAAGGACACGTAAAACTTGGTCTTTCTGGCTGAAACCAGATGAGGCTCCCCTGAAGGGAGACCCCAACCCTAAGAGAGAGGGCGAACTAAGCCAGAAGGCCATGTCCACACCCTCCCCAGACTTTTGGGACAGGCTCTGGGACCTGTGACCCTACTCATCACAGCAGACGTGCAAACAAGACGTGACAACAAAATAAATAAAATGACAGAGTGGAGAGGAGAGTAAAAGAAGTGGTCATTGTGTGAAACAATGATCAGGCCCTCCAGCCAGGAATCAAAAATTCCTCTGGTCCCAGCCAAAAGGCCTGGCCCAAGAGGCAGGTGCTAAAAAAGCGTGCTATAGTGCAGTGACCGTGGTGCCCAAAGTCAACGTGACCCTCACTCATGATGATATTTAGGCACCCTTGGACTGCCACTCCAGGGGCACATACTCCAAAGGCTTTCAAGACGACCCTGACCAACGGCAGCCCCCACCCCAGGCAGGAAGGCATGAAGATCAGGAAGCTTGGTGAGAGTCCTTTGCCATCAGGCTCCACCGTCGCTCCCTTCACTTCTACCTAATTACATTCGGGAAGTACTAACTGCTCCTCCCCCTCAGCTAGAGAGGAGCCGGTGTTCCCTCCTGAAAGACTGTCCAGGACTAGAGCTAACCCAATCCAGGCCAGAAGGCCAGGTACTCAACCCTCTGGGTCAGACCAATAGCAGCACCCATCCTCGCCAGGAGCACCCTTCCAGACGCCTCAGACTCGATCATGCATCTGCCCCCAGTTTACTGTCAGGCAGCACGACGTGACCCCTACCGAAACCATCCTTCCAGGTGCTAATTACGCTATTGGAGAGTGCTGACCAAACCCTCTCTAATAGGGATGGAACAGCGCCTCCTTTGGCAACTGATAAGAACAGATACTACACTTGTTCTTAGCCAAAAGGCAACACAATTAACACAGCAATGTGGGGGTGGGGGGGGCTGTGAGGAAGAAGGGATGGGAGCGATTTTTTTTTTTTTGCGGGACTGCGACATTGCGGTGGACGAATCGGACCCCTAACTGATGCTTCTGACACTTTTATGTGGACCAATGACACTAATACAGTGATCAGTGCTGACACTGTCACTGTCAACACTGTCACTGTACTAATGACACTGGCAGGGGTTAACAGGGCGATCAAAGGGTTAAATGTGCTCCTAGGGAGTGCTTACTAACTGTGTGGTGAGGTGCTGGGACTGGGGGAAGACAGAGATCCGTGTTCCTGCTCAGCGGAAACCCAAGATCTCAATCCTCCCCTCTTGCAGAACGACGATCTGCCTTGTTTACATAGCCCTGTCTCTCCTTAGAATGATTGCAGGGTGCCGGCGAACATCAGGTCCGCCAGACCCACCGATTGGCTCTCGCTATGTCCGATCAGAGCAAGAGTGGGCTGCCAGCGGCGTGTGTGAGGTTGCTGTGACTGGGGGAAGACAGACCCATGTTCCTGCTTAGCAGAAACACAAGATCTCAATCCTCCCCTCTCACAGAACGGCGATCTGCCTTGTTTTTACGCAGTTCTGTCTCTCCTGAGAATGATTGCGGGGTGCCGGCAAACATTGGGTCCGCCAGACCCACCGATTGACTCCCACTATGTCCTATCACAGTAAGAGTGGGCCACCAGCGGTGTGAGTGCCCCAGACCCAGTGCACAATATCATGCACAGGTATGTGATTTTGCGCAGAAAGGCAAAAAAAATATGCCGCAGTATATCTGTGTGGGGTGGTCCAGAAGAGGTTCAGCATGTCACCGTTTTTTTACGTAAATATATTGGAAAAGGCGATATTGACATGAAATTTTTACCACGTGTCGGTAACAATCCGTGCAATCCATACATACAAAGACACCAAAACAAATACGTTCAGAAATGATGTTCTGTGCAATAAAACGGAATGACATAGGGAGAAAGTATTGAATGTGCAAATTTAAATGTATTTAATATTGGTACAAAATGCTTTGTTGGTAATGATGGCTTCAAGGAGCTGGCTCCTGTATGGAGAAACTAGTCGCATGCATTGCTCGGGTGTGATTTTGGCCCGATCTTCCACACAAACGGTCTTCAAATCTCGATGGTTCCGTGGGCATCTATATTCTGCAAAAATCCTGGTTGATCCTGCCGCTATCTATCGCCCCCTTGTGTCCGTGTCCCCAATTCAGCTAGGAATTTTGCAGCTATGGTGGCAGCTCTGCACATGTTCAGTTTTCAGTGAATTTCTACTTGCTACCACAATCTAAAGAACATGCGGCCATGTGGGGCTCCGCCCCAGGTCATTCATTCGCACAGTTTAGTGAAAATGAATGGACTACAACTACCAACATCCTTTGCGGCTTTCGGCTTGTAGTTCTCAGTGAACTACCAGGGTGCTGTTGAGTGTTGTGGTATAGTTCATTGAATCTTCCTGACAGTGTGAGGCTGGGTTCACACCGCTGCGGGTGGGAGGCCCGGATGTGATTCGCACCGCACTGCAGTGCAAATCGCATCCGATCTCTGTGCGATGCGAGTTCAGCCATACAGATAGTATGGCTGGCTGAATTCGCATCGCACCCGCCGCAAACTCGCACGGGACCCTTTTTTTTGGTCCGCAGCAGAATCGGATCGCATGGGTGTTCACACCATGCGATCCGATTCCTGTCCGAGTTTGCAGATCGCACTGCGATATGCGGACTGATCTGGGGGTGTCATTAAGATTTCATTGACACTCCCAGCAGTCCGCATAGGGCAGTGTGAAATGCCGGCGGGAGGCATGCGATGCGGGAAAACGCCACGGATTTGCGGCGTTCCCGCATCGCTACGGTGTGAACCTAGCCTGAAGCTGACTGCCTGCATGAGGTACAATGTTCGGGACAGATGGCCTACGCTGACAGCCTGCAGGAGACCTGTGGGGCACCAGCCAGCTGCAGATCGTGCAGGTGCAAAGATTTCCAGGCTCCAAAAAAAATCTAAATAGTAAACGCACATTTTTTTTTATTTTTTTTTTTACCTACAAAAAAATAAAAATGCATTTATTTTATTTTATTTTTTTAAAGTGAACGTATCCTTTAATTGAGCAGATATGGGTTTCCTGTGGGCTTGAATAAGTCTAGCCATGCCTTTCTGACCCCTCTGTGTAACATGGTGTTGTCACAAACAGAACTGTCTTTGGCTGGATGTTTCTTTTTGCTTTGTACACCATTCTATGTAAACGTTCGAGAATCTCTAGTGTGACAAAACCCCGAGGGCAGGGGGGGGGGGGGGGGGGGTGGCTTAAACAGTTTCTAAGGTGCTGCAACAACCACTCCCAGCAGCAACAATCGTTCCGCAATCTTTACACATTCTTATGTTTGGTGAAACAACGGAATGTCTTGACCATGTCTGCGCGATCGATGTATTGATTTGGAGCCGCATGATTTACTGTTTTGCTGCGTACACACAGTCGGACTTTCCGATGGCTAATGTGCGATTGGAGTTTGTTGTCAGAAATTCCGACCGTCTGTAGGCGCCATTGGAATTTCCGTCGCACAAAATTGACAAAAATTTGTTCTGGTTCTCAAATTTTCCGACAACAAAATCCGATTGCGCAAATTCTGATCGTGTGTACACAATTCCGACGCACAAAGTTCCACGCATGCTCGGAATCAAGCAGAAGAGCCGCACTGGCTATTGAACTTAAAGCGGGAGTCCACCGGGACTCCGCGTTTTTTTTTTTTTTTTTGTAAAAGCCAGCAGCTACAAATACTGCAGCTGCTGACTTTTAAAATAGTGACACTTACCTGTCCAGCGCGCCCGCGATGTCGAAACCCGAAGCCGATCTCTAGATCGTTTGTAAGGTGCTGCCGCCGCCATCTTGGGTATGGGAATCAGGAAATGGAGCCTTTCGGCTTCATTTCCCGGTTCCCTACTGCGAATCGCGCTGCGCAATAAGGACGATCCCCGCTGCCTCTGGGATCTGTGTGTTTCCCAGCAGGCAGCGGGGCACTTGCGGAAAGGGGCGGGCACTTGCGGAAAGGGGCGTAATCTACGCCCCTTTCCGCAGAGAGCTATCCCGGAAGTGGGTGCAGAATACCTGTACTGTACTGTACTGTACTGAGGGTTCCGATGAGCGGAGGTCCACTTTAGGGTGGACCTCCGCTTTAATTTTTCTCGGCTCATCGTACGTGTTGTACGTCACCGCTTTCTTGACGCTCGGAAATTTCGAAAACTTTGTGCGACCGTTTGTATGCAAGACAAGTTTGAGCCAACATCCTTCGGCAAAAATCCATCGACTTTGTTGTCGGAATGTGCGGTCGTGTGTACGCAGCATTAGTCTTAGTGAGCAAGTGTACCTAATAATTTGCTCTGTTTTTATCACTGGTTTTATTTTTTTTTATATATATCTCTCTCTCTCTCACTCTCTCTCTCTCTCTCTCTCTCTCTCTCTATATATATATATATATATATATATATATATATATATATATATATATATATATATATAGATAGATAGATAGATAGATAGATAGATAGATAGATAGATAGATATAGATATATATATCTATATCCTTTCACAGACTATAATCTATTCATGTAGTTAGAGCCATGACAGTCCAGCAGGGAGATAAACTGGTATTAAACCCAAAACAAACAGAAAAAATCGAATATAATGCAGCTTGCCAATTATTAGATGTGATGACTGCATTCGTTTTTGTTTTCTGTTTTTTATTTTATTTTTTTAATCTTTCCCTGGCGATCTGGCCAGTAACACACATAGCAGAGCGCCCCCCACTCTGGATGAAGAAGCACAGGGGGCACCTTTTGGACAGCAGCATTGTTTATTCTTTTTTTTTTCAAATATAGATTTTATTTATTTAAACAATGCCCAACCTGGGCGCACATATAACATAAGACATACAGTAGGGATACATGGGGGGAAGGAAGGGAAAGTGTCCATTGAGTTCGATACAGAGATAGAGGGGGAGGCAGACATATCTTACATACATTACATCTGAAATTAACATGAGTTCTTGTAAGGTCCCAATCATCGTCATTCCGGTTACCACTGCCCATGTGGGCCGAAGCACTGCGTGAAGAAACCATAGGTACACTAGGCGCTTAATTCTTTTCCGCCTCCCCCCTCTTCCTCACATCAGAACCCCATTGCCCCGGTAAACAATCAAGCTTCCGAGGTCAGGGGCTAACAGTAATGGGGACAAGGACACATAAGGGAGGAAGGTTGGGGGAGAGAGAGAGAGAGAGAAAAAAAAAAAAAAAAGGGGGGGTGAAGGGGGGAGAGATCTGGTTGATTCAGGAACACCTCGTCTTATACTTGGACCAGGTTGCAAACTATCTCACAGGGTCCTCAGGGATACTCCTTCAGGGGAGAGAATAAACTGATGCCAGAGAGCCCATGTGGTTTTAAATCTTTCCTGTTGTTGCCTCCCAGATAGCACCAGGTCTTCTAGCTTACTAACTTCCTCCACCCTTCGAATCCAGGACGCCACTGACGGTGGGGCCTGGCTTTTCCAGTGGAGCGGAATGCAGGCTCTGGCTGCATTCACCAGGTGACACAGAATGGACTTTTTGTATTTTTTAGTAGACATGGTATTAACATGTAGAAGAAAAAAGACCGGGTCATCGGGGACGTTGTATTCCGTGAATTTTCGGGTAATGGACCTGACTGTAGACCAGAAATGGGACAACTTCGGACAGGACCAAAATATGTGTAACAATGTGCCCTGCCCCTGACCACATCTCCAGCAAAGTGCCGAGGTATTCGGATAGAAGGAGTGCAGAACCTGAGGGGTAAAGTACCACCTCGTCAGGAGTTTGTAGTTAGTTTCCTGTATTTTGGTACAAATGGTAGATTGTAGGGCAAAGGTTACCATACGTTGAGTCTGGCTCGAAGTAAATGTGCAGTTCAGCTCCCTCCCCCATTTAGTCAAGAAGGTTAAATGAGTGTCATCAACCGGGGCGATAAGGAGGTTGTACATTGTTGACAGTGTCCTAGGGAGTGCTCCGCACCCCGAACAGTGTTCCTCAAATGTAGTCAAAGGTACGCCAAACTGCTGTGGAGATGGGAGGGCCCGAAGAAAATGTCTAAGTTGGACTGCAGTCCAGAAAGCTAGTTTGTAAGGGCCCGACGTGTCACACAGCATCTCTATAGATGGCCAGTCTCCATTCGTCCGGAAGTGCCTCGCTTGTGTGCAGTTCCTAGTGAACATAGCTGTCATAATTTGGAGGTCCAATCCTGGAGGGAATCGTGGGTTCCCCATAATAGGGTAGAGCAGAGAGTTAGACGTGGATAGTGGCCCAGCTGAACAGAGCTTCGACCCCACTCGCAGCGTTACCCCTATCAGGGGATGTCTTTTCATATTTTTATGGAGGTGGGCATAGCACCAGATATCTCCCTGTAGTGGCACCTGCATTTGGGCTTGTTCTAACCGGGTCCAAAGCTTTAATTCCCGGTGGCGACCCCAGTCTATAATCCTACCGAGATGAACCGCATGGTAGTATTTCTTCACATCCGGGACTGCGAGGCCCCCGTGAAGTTTGGGTAGGGAGAGTAGAGTCCGGGCCAGTCTCGGCTTTTTATTCGCCCAGATAAATCTAGTAAACATCCCATGTACCTGTCGAAAGAACGAGGCAGGGACCAGGACGGGCAGTGCATGTAGTAAATATAAAAATTTGGGCAAGATGCACATCTTGATGAGGTTGCACCTGCCAAACCAGGAGTGCAGGCCTTTATGCCAGGACTCCAGCAGGGCGCGGGTTCTGGTCAACAGGGATGGGAAATTAAGCTTAAAGACGTGGTCTAGATTCGCAGGAATCAAGGTCCCCAAATATGTCAGTGCCACGGTTGTCCATTTAAAATTAAAACTGGAGTGGAGTGTGTTCATGGCGGCTTGCGGAAGTGCTACTCCCTTAGCCTCCGATTTAGTGTAGTTAATTTTCAGGTTAGAGATCCGTCCATACTCCTCAAATTCCCTGAGGAGATTCGGGAGGGATATTGCCGGGTTCGAAAGGGAAAACATCAAGTCGTCCGCATAAGCGGAGACCTTGTATTGGACACCCCCCGCTATCAGGCCTTGGATATCAGGATTGTTTCTAATTCTGCATAAGAAAGGTTCCAAGGAAAGGGCAAAGAGAAGGGGGGACAATGGGCAGCCCTGTCTAGTTCCGTTTTTAATAGAAAGGGGGTCTGACAGCACCCCATTCACTTTATTTTTTCCTCTCGGGGCAGTATATATCTGGGTAATCCAATTAATCATTTTTTCACCCAATCCCACATGTCGGAGAAGCATTGTTTATTCTGATGGAGAGGGGAGTCTTTGATGTACTAGCAGACATAAATACACTAACAACTTAAAGCCCTGCTGTTTATTTTTAATTTTTTTCCATTTGGGATAAAAGTTTTACATGGGGGAAAAAATAAAAGCTGATCATTGTAAGCACCTCTGTTAGTGTTAAATGGTTTGTCTCAACACACTTATCTGCTACATCTGCAGGAGAGCTTGTTCTTTTAACCACTTCAATACCGGGCACTTTCACTCGCTTCCTGCCCAGGCCAATTTTCAGCTTTCAGTGCTTTCGCACTTTGACAATTGCACGGTCATGCAGAACTGTACCCATATAACATTTTTATCTTTTTTTTTTACATAGAGTTTTCTTTTGGTGGTATTTAATCACTGCTGTTTTTTTGTTTTTGTTTTGTTTTTTAGGAAAAACTTGACTGAAGAAAAAAAGACTGAAAAAAAAAAGTTTTTCTTAGTTTCTGTCAGTAGATTGTGTAAATATTTTTTTTCCTCCTTCACTTATGTGCACTGATGAGTGAGGCTGGCACTGAAGGACACTGACTTATGAGCACTGATTAGGTGGCACTAATGAGGGGGGCATTGATGAGCAGGCCCTGATGGGCACTAAAAGGCAGCACTGACTGGCAACACTAATGGGCACTGATTGGTGTCACTGTGTACTGAAAGGCAGCACTGACTGGCATCACTAATAGACACTGATTGGTGTCACTGATGGGCACTGATTGATGTCACTGGGCACTCATTGATGTCACTGATGGACACCGTTCGGTGTCACTGATGGGCACTCATTGATGTCACTGGGCACTCATTGATGTCACTGATGGACACCGTGTGGTGTCACTGATGGGCACTCATTGATGTCACTGATGGACACCGTTTGGTGTCACTGATGGGCACTCATTGATGTCACTGATGGGCATTGCTGGGGCTGTACTGTAATTAGGGCACTGATGACCAGTGCCCTGATTACCTGCCCACGTCTCGCCTGCGAGGAGGTGCCGCTTATCAACTCTCCTCGCCACGCACTCTGTCAGTGTGTGCCGAGGAGAGACAATAAACAGCACTTCCTTGTTTATCTGTGACCGGCTGGGTAAACCACATGGGTAAAGAGCCGAGTCAATGCCCTGTCGTGCCGTGTCCTATGCCTATGATGACATCCCAGAAAGCGAGTGGCACTTCGCCGCCATCATTTTACTATACGGCAAGTGGTTAAAGGGGAGTTCCACCCCAAAAAAAAACATTTCATTAACCACATCAATACCAGGCACTTATACACCTTCCTGCCCAGACGAATTTTGAGCTTTCAGTGCTGTCGCACTTTGAATGACAATTGCGCGGTCATGCTACACAGTACCCAAATGAAATTTTTATCATTTTTTTTACCACAAATAGAGCTTTTTTTTGGTGGTATTTGATCACCTCTGGGATTTTTATTTTCTGCTAAACAGTTTTTTTAAATTTTTTATTTATTTCAGGCCTTCCAGCCTAGTGGTGAGATGTGGGGTCTTATTGACCTCATATCTCACTGTAAAGAGGACCTGTCATGTCATATTCCTATTACAAGGGATGTTTACATTTTTTTTAAAGTGTCAAACTAAAAAAAAAAAGTATAATTAACAATTAAAAAAAGAAAATGTTAAAAATGCTAAATCCCCATGTGCTTGCACGCAGAAGCGAACGCATACGTAAGTCCCGCCCACATATGAAAACGGTGTTCAAACCACACATGTGAGGTATCGACACGAATGTTGAAGCGAGAGCAATAATTTTGTCCCTAGAACTCCTCTGTAACTCAAAACATGTAACCAGTAAAAACATTTCAAGCGTTGCCTATGGGGATTTTTAAGTAGCGAACTTTGGCGCCATTCCATGAGCTTGTGCAATTTTGAAGCCTGACATGTTATGTATCTATTTACTCAGCGTAACTTCATTCACAATATGCAAAAACATTGGACTAACTTTCATATTTTTTTTTTTAAAGCACAAAAAATGTTTTTTTCCCCCCCAAAAAACCCCGTTTGAAAAATTGCTGCGCAAATACCGTGCGAGATAAACAGTTGCAACAACCGCCATTGTATTCTCTAGGGTCTTTGCTAAAAAAAAACACATATATAATGTTTGGGGTTCTAATGTAATTTTGTAGCAAAAAAAATTATGATTTTTACATGTTGGAGAGAAATGTCAGAATTGGCCTGGGTGTCAAGTGGTTAAAGTGTCACTAAACCCACATTATATAAATTTTTTTTAAAATAAATTATAACTGGTGTATTACATACTGTTCATACTCACTCTGAGATTTGTGGGGTTTAGACGCCTCTGAACGCAGCAAATGATCGACTTCAAATGATGCAAATGATCTCTGGGAATTTTACCCCCCTTCCTGACCACGCCATTGCGTTACGGCAATGCGCTACTTTAACTGCCAGGTCGTGCGAGGATGTACCCAAAAAAATTTCTCCCTCCCCCCCTCCCCACAAAATAGTTTTCTTTTTCTTTTGGTGGTATTTGATCACCTCTGCATTTTATTTTTTGGGCTATAAATTTTGAAAAAAAAAAATGTTTTACTTTCTGCTATAAAACCTCTAATAGAATAAAAATACAATTTCTTCATTACGTTAAAAAATATGTATTCTGCTGCATATTTTGGGTAAAAATACCAATATTGATTGGTTTGTGCAAAAGTTATAGCGTCTACAAACTGAGATAATATTTATTTATTTATTTATTTATTTTTATTAGTAATTGGGGTGATCAACGACTTATAGCATGGCTGACTGCAATATTGCGGCGGACAGTTGGTACGCAGACACTTTTTTGGAACTAGTGACACTAATACAGTGATCAGTGCTAAAAATGTGCACTGTCACTGCACTAATTACACCAACTGGGAAAGGGTTAACATCAGGGGCAATCAAAGGGTTAACTGTGTGCCTAGCCACAGGTTTTTTTCCTAAACAGAAAAGTGCTTTTACTAGAGGAAGAGATGGAATTTATTCCCTGCTTTGCAGGAGCACAGGCTTTCATGCCTTCCCTACTGTCAGAACGGCAATCTGCCTTGCTTACATAG
This sequence comes from Lithobates pipiens, assembly GCF_037356315.1. NCBI lineage: Eukaryota > Metazoa > Chordata > Amphibia > Anura > Ranidae > Lithobates > Lithobates pipiens. The sequence continues at coordinate 15,947,986 of NW_027507825.1, forward strand.
GCAGATTGCAGTTCTGTCTGTGTCTAAAGATCAGCGGGTGCCAGCTGACATTGAGTTTGCGGTACCCACTGATCTGCTTCCGCTGTGTGTCTTAGGCGGCACACACTTGCGCCTAATAACCGGAACTGCATGACCATTTGTGTGTGTGTGTATATATGTATGTGTGTTTGTGTGTGTGTGTGTGTGTGTGTGTGTGTGTGTATGTATGTATGTATATGTATGTATATATATGTGTATATATATATATATATATATATATATATATAGATAGATAGATAGATAGATAGATAAAAAAATATATACACAGTATCTCACAAAAGTGAGTACACCCCTCACATTTTTGTAAATGATTTATTCTATCTTTTCATGTGACAACACTGAAGAAATGACACTTTGCTACAATGTAAAGTAGTGAGTGTACAGCTTGTATAACAGTGTAAATTTGCTGTCCCCTCAAAATAACTCAACACACAGCCATTAAGGTCTAAGCCGCTGGCAACAAAAGTGAGTACACTGCTAAGTGAAAAATGTCCAATTTGGGCCCAATTAGCCATTTTCCCTCCCCGGCGTCATGTGACCCGTTAGTGTTACAAGCTCTCAGGTGTGAATGTGGAGCAGGTGTGTTAAATTTGGTATTATCACTCTCACTCTCTCATACTGGTCACTGGACGTTCAACATGGCACCTCATGGCAAAGAACTCTCTATCTGAAAAAAAAGGATTGTTGCTCTACATAAAATGGCATAGGCCAGCCTTTCTCAACCTTTTCAACACACAGGAACCCTTGAAATAGTTCTCCAGTCTCGGGGAACCCCTGATGAAAATTAGAAATCTACAACTCATGATACATTAGTGTGGTCAGTGAGAAGAATGGTCCTTACACTTTTGGTCATTGGGAACAATTACCTCCTTACAGATAGGTAAAAAGATCAGTGTTGTCGATAGGAACTAATCCGAGAGACAGAAATGGCCCAATGCTGAAGGAACCCCTAGCAACCTCTGGAGGAACCCTAGGGTTCTACGGAATCCTGATTGAGAATCACTGGCCTAGGCTATAAAAAGATTGCCAAGACATCATTCCCACAAAACTTCTGAAAGAATGTACCGACATCCTGGCACCTATCGTAACATACCTCATAAACCAGTCATTTAAAGGAGGATTTGACCCGACCTCCCTCAAGCAAGGCACAATCAAACCCCTCCTAAAGAAGCCTAACCTTGATCCCAAAGACCCAAACGGCCGCAGACTTGTCACAAGCCTCAACACCTTCTCCAAAATTATCGAGAAAGCAGTAGTACAACAGCTACAACTCCATCTGGACACCCATAAACTCTTGGACCCACTACAATCGGGTTTCCGCAATGGCCACGGGACAGAAACTGCACTCCTCAAAATCTGGGATGACGCCCTTGAAGCAGCAGATGAAGGAGAATTGTGTCTCCTGGCGCTGCTGGACCTTAGTGCAGCGTTCGACACAGTAGATCACAAAACCCTGCTCAATCGTCTCACAGAAGTAGCTGGAGTTGCAGACTCAGACTTACCCTGGTTCACGTCCTTTCTAGAAAACCGATCTCAGAAAGTGAAACTAGGAACGTTCGCTTCGGAAGCATGAAAAATTACACGTGGAATCCCTCAAGGATCACCCCTGTCACCCATGCTCTTTAACATCTATCTCCGCCCACTCCTCAAAATCAGCAACCAGGATCTACTTTATCGCTCCTACGTGGATGACATCCAACTCTACCTACGCATCACCAACAAAAAAGACCAATACTTGGCACTGGAAAACTGTGTCTCATTGATCGATGATTGGATGACGGAGAGCTCCCTTAAACTCAACGGATCCAAAACAAACTCCTCTTCCTTCACGCAAACTGAAACAAAAACCCTGGCACGATGTCCACACCACTCACCATCCTTGGACAACCCATCACCCCCAGCACTAAAGCCAAAAGCCTCGGGGTCATCTTTAACTCAATCATGACGATGGATGCACAAATAGGATCAGTAGTCAGCGGATCCCACTACCTTCTTCGCCTACGGCAGCAGCAGTAATTGCAACAAGCGTCAATTACTGACTCGACTACTGGTAACTGGAAGAAAATCTGGGAATCAATCACCCTATTCCTGAGGAACCTCCTATCAGCAAAGAGGTACTCACCGAGGCCAAGATGCAGAGAGTGGTGGCTGTTGCGACTCACCACCCCTGGAGGTAATACAGGGAGTGGGTTGCACCAAGAGGCACAAGCCTCCAGCGGGATACCTGACTTGTGTGAAGATCTGGAAGAGGGCTCGTGCAGGATGGACCAGACCAGAAGGTAAGTAGCAAGCAAGTCTGTAAAACAGGTAAGAAAAGTGCAGAAACAGGCCGAAGGTCAAACACAAGTAATCAATCCAGGAGCCAGCAAGGCTTAGTGCAGAGGATAATCCAGAGGCAGGCCGAGGGTCAAACATCGGTATTAGTCTGGGAGCCAGCAAGGCTAAATGCAGAAGACGGAGGATAATCCAGAGGCAGGCCGAGGGTCAAACACAGGTATCAGTCTGAGAGCCAGCAAGGCTAAGTGCAGGAAGTCCGTTAAACAAGCCAGGGGTCAGGTCAGGAGAGAATCAGTCTAGTGCAGTGTATCAGTGTGTCTTCAGGCAATCCGGGTCACAGCAGGAAGTGGTAAAGGGGAACAGGAAGCAAAGGAACACAGGTGAGCTGAGACAAACCAGCAACTTGTCTGTCTGCTAAGGCTCCTTTTATAGACCGGTCAGGGAATTCACGTTATGCGTGTGCTTGTGTGCACTCGCACGCCCCGCACAGTAGGGCCGCGAATGTGCGTGCGCCAGAGCGCCGATCCATGGCGAATTTGTGTGCGTCTTTGCGCAGGGAGATGGTGAGCTTGATCCAAATTACTTCCCTGATACCTCCATTGGCTAGCCGTGAAGGAAATCGCGTTTCATTCAAGACCCTCTGCCTCACTCACAAATGTGGACAAGGAAAAGCTTCTCAATACCACTGCGACAAAATAAAGCACTACACCCTAGGTCGCACTCTCCGGTCAACTAACCAGAACCTCCTCCACATCCCCAAGACCCATTACAAATTAAAAGGCAAATGAAGGTTCGCAGTACAAGGACCACAGCTATGAAATGCTCTACGCGTGGACATCTGCTCGGAGCAAAACTATCTGGCCTTCAGGAAGAAGCTGAAGACCCATCTCTTCTGAAAACCTAGACGGACACTGGCAGCAAAAGCGCCCTTAAGCGATTTAGTTTGCATATGTAGTACTATACAAGTTATTAATTCATTCAAGAGCCTGAAACTGAGCTGCAGCACGGTGGCCAAGACCACACAGCAGTTTAACAGGACAGGTTCCACTCAGAACAGGCCTCGCCATGGTCGACCAAAGAAGTTGAGTGCACGTGCTAAGCGTCATATCCAGAGGTTGTCTTTGGGAAATAGATGTATGGGTGCTGCCAGCATTGCTGCAGAGGTTGAAGGGGTTGGAGGTCAGCCTGTCAGTGCTCAGACCATACGCCGCACACTGCATCAAATTGTTCTGCATGGCTGTTGTCCCAGAAGGAAGCCTCTTCTAAAGATGATGCTCAAGAAGTCTTCAGCAAACTGTTTGCAGGCTAAGCAGACTAAGAACATGGATTACTGGAACCATGTCCTGTGGTCTGATGAGACCAAGATAAACTTATTTGGTTCAGATGGTGTGAAGCGTGTGTGGGGGCAACCAGGTGAGGAGTACAATGACAAGTGTGTCTTGTATACAGTCAAGCATGGTGGGGGGAGTGTCATGGTCTGGGGTTGCATGAGTGGTGCCGGCACTGGGGAGCTACAGTTCATTGAGGGAACCATGAATGCCAACATGTACTGTGACATACTGAGGCAGAGCATGATCCCCTCCCTTTGGAGACTGGGCTGCAGGGTAGTATTCCAACATAACGACCCCAAACACACCTCCAAAACGACCACTGCCTTGCTAAAGAATCTGAGGGTAAAGATGATGGACTGGCCAAGCATGTCTCCAGACCTAAACCCTATTGAGCATCTGTGGGGCATTCTCAAACGGAAGGTGGAGGAGCGCAAAGTCGCTAACATCCGCCAGCTCCGTGATGTTGTCATGGAGGAGGGGAAGAGGACTCCAGTGGCAACCTGTGAAGCTCTGGTGAACTCCATGCCCAAGAGGGTTAAGGCAGTGCTGGAAAATAATGGTGGCCATATATTGACACTTTGGGCCCAATTTGGACATTTTCACTTCGGGGTGTACTCGCTTTTTTTGCCAGCGGTTTAGACATTAATGGCTGTGCGTTGAGTTATTTTGAGGGGAGAGCAAATTTAGACTGTTATACAAGCTGTACACTCACTACTTTTCATTGTAGCAAAGTGTCATTTCTCTTTCGTTCAATGAGGGACACAGCTCCATTAATCTTGACCGTAGGGTTATTACGCCACCTTCAGGAGAGTACTAGGCTAAACATGTAATACATGTGAAAAACAACAGAGCAGTACAGTTCTGCCCAGGGGACGGTCCCACTGGCTATAACCCCTCAGCCTGCTTTCTGCAGCTCAGTTTTTTTCTCCCTAGTGAAGAAGAAGGACCTAGGCTCCCTGCCGGGACCATTGGTCCTGGGGATTTTTTTCTGGATTTTGCCTTTTTGTGCAAGATATTGATCCTGTGATCTTCGATCAACAGCCGCCTGGGTAACAGGCTGGATAATATAGATCCTTGTAGTCTCTCCAACCTGGCCATCCAGCATGTGCAGGCCCTAGCTGCGCGCTGGGTCGGCCACCACATGCCCCTCATGCTCCAGGGGCAGCCAGTGAGCTATATCCTCCAGAGCACACATATGACCGGACTACAGCTGTCTTTGTCACAGTGTGCCGTGGCCTGCAGCCACCAAGTACTGCTCGGGTGTGGGTCTGTGATTGGATACCTCCAGTTCGTCCGGACGGTAAGTACAGCTCTCCCTGCCTCGGCAGGACAGAGGAGCTGGGCATTCCCTGGGAGGTCGATTAGGGGGTCCCTCTTCTCCCTTTCTTCTCTCCCTGTCCCTTTATTCCCCCCCCCCCCGTGGGGGATGCTGCATGACTGGGCTGTAGTGCGGTGTATGTACCTGGGCCGGGGGTCCTCCGGGGGGGCTCTGATCCTTGACAGGGGCCTGCGCTGGCTGTGTCCATGTGCTGTCATCTGTCTCTCTGCTGGTGTCTATGGGCTCTGCATGTGCTGCCACCATAGCGATGTCCGTTGCCATTTTCTGTATAGTCTCTGTGTACAGCATGATCGTCTGCCCTTTTCTGTTAGCATCTGTGAGGATGCTTTTTTACTATACTAGGATGGCCGGCGGCCATTTTCTTGTAGCCTCAGCATGGTTTTTCTCCCGAGCACTGGCTCCTGTGCCTCAGAACAGCGCAGTTTTTGTTCCTTGTGAGCCGACACAGGACACTAGGAGGGTGGGATTGAGCACCTTGTTCTGAGTCCCCAAGGGTGGCAGACAGGGCGGGTCAGCATGGCGTCAGAAGCTGGCGTTTCTTCCCCAGATCTCCCTGCAATTGCAACCGGCTCGCCTGCAAATAGTGCAGTGCCTTTGGACTCTTTGTCTGGCACAGTGACTGGCGACCCCTGTTCTGATGTGTCAGAGGACACTGACCAGGACCGATCGGACAGTGAGGATGATTCCGTGTCCGGGTCTGCGCAGGAGAAAGCGCTAGTTGGAGCATTATCACCGCTGTGCAGATACCCTGAAAATACAGGATGCAGCAGGGTCCTCTGCTGAGGTGGCCGTCCCTTTTGGGTCCTGTAAGCCAGCCCTTACACCTAAGGTGCTTCCATATCTGACTTATTTTTATAAGTTCATATAAAAAGAATGGGGAGGCCCACAACGGACCTTTTTGGTACCCCTTTGAAGAGAGCCTCCTTAAAAATGGTCGGCTCCCCCCAGTGTCCAGGTTAAACAAAGTAACCACGATCCCGGTAGAAGGGGCTCCTGTATTAAGGACTCTACAGACAGGGGGGCCGAGGCAGTTGCCCGGTCCATGTTTACGGTAGTGGGGTCAGCGCTACGACCGGTACTGGCCACGGCATTAGTGTCGCAGACCCTTACTGGGTGGGCAAAACGATTGCACCGTGAATTGGAGAAGCAGCAGTCTCCTCCAGTTTGCATAGAGCTAGCAGACCACTTGGTGAACCGGGCAATATGTCTGTAATGCGGCCCTGGATACACTTCCCTTGCTCTCCAGAGCATCGGTATCAGCAGTGGTGCTGCGGCACCTGATCTGGCTGAAATGCTGGTCTGTGGACCAGGCAACTAAAAAAGCTTTGACGGATTTGCCCTTCCTTGGTGAGCAGCTATTTGGAGCTTCGCTGGATGACATTATTAAGAGTGTCGAGGTGGGAAGAGCACCTTGCTCCCACAGGCCAGGAAGGGTAAGGAGCCACTCCGCAAAGCAAGGGTCCTCCTTTTCCACTCAAGAGGCTTTTTCGTCCGCCCGGGACTTCAGAGAAGCGTTCCCAGTCCAACAGGGCGACTGCTGAGGGACCAAAGCGCCCCTGGTGTCACGTACCTAGTAGTTGAGCCTGGAATGCAGGGATCGGCCCCTCGTATCCCCCTGGCTAATGAACCCCTGGAGATGAGGACAGGTATTCAAAAGTTCAGGGGGCACAAGTGCCTGGCAGATGGAGACTGGTCCAGATGAACAGCTGGGCACCGACAGCGAGTAGGTAGAGCTGGTAGGACTGATCTGTAGCAGGCAGGCACCAGTGGATGGACTGCTGGGCAGGTGGTCGTCAGGAGGCACCAGGAACCCAATGGGTAAGCAGAAACAGGAGTATCGGGTACAGGCCGGATCAGCAGGAAACGGTCAGCATGGTACAAGGGATGAGGCAGAGACGTGGTCAGACAAGCAGAGGTCGTAGGCAGGCAGCAATGGATCGGAGTCAAGGAACAAGCCGGATATCAGGAACCAGGGTAACGGGTACAGATTCAGATAGCAAGATCACGGACACGCTGTAGACTGGACAGCACGGGTGGAAAGGAGCCAGTGACTAAAGAAGGCCTTAGGGCGCCAAACAGACGTACGACGGGTCAGCGCGCCCTCGCAAGGGAACGTGCTCCCGTTCGTGACCCACGTGCGCGTGCGCGTTCGTTCGTGTTGACGCGAGTGCGTTCGTTGGCTTTAGCGCGCGTCAAAGGGAAACGACGGGCTCTCCACGACGGGTCTCTACGGGTAAGTCTCTTGCATACGACCGGGGTGCCCGAGCGGTCGTGACACCTGGCCTCGCAAGCCTGCTAGCAAAAGTACTACCGCATGAAGCTTTCACCCTGCCTGACACATGGGTGGGGGGTCGCCTTCGGGATTTTGCAGCTTGGTGGGCCTCTCGGCTGTCTGACCAATGGGTCTGCGAACTGATTTCATCGGGCTACAAGATAGAGTTCCTATCTTGGCCATCAAACGGATTGTTTCCCTCCAGCATACCCTTAATCCCGGCTTGCCGAGAGGCCCTGTTTGGGCAGTAAGGGACCTGCTCAGCCGCAGGGTGATAGTGCCTGTTCCAAAACCGGAAAGGCTTCAGGAATTTTACACCAATCTCTTTGTAACCCCAAAAAGGAAGGGATACGTCCAATCCTGGACCTAAAAGCTCTCAATTGCTTTGTGAAAGTACAAAGGTTCAGAATGGAATCAGTTTGCACCGTAGTCGCTGCACTCCATCAGGGGGACTCCCTGGCATCTTTTGACATCCAGGACGCATACTTGCATATACCCATATGCCTCGGGCATCAGAGGTTTCTGCGATTTGCAGTGGGGGAAGAGCACTACCAGTTTGTGGCTCTCCCCTTTGGCCTGGCTTCAGCACCCTGAGTCTTTACCAAAGTGTTGGCTCCAATTTTGGCGTTGTTTCCACAACGTGGGATCGCAATTGTGGGTTACCTGGACGATCTCCTCCTGAGAGCAGCTTCGTGCCTCAGAATTAAGGGAGGATGTGGCGATCACCATGCAAACTGCAGGAATTTGAGTGGGTGTTGAACCTCAAAAAGTCGGTACTAGTGCCGACTCAGCACCTGGAGTACCTAGGCTTACTGCTGGACTCCATGGAAGCGAGAGTGTTACTCCCTTCAGACAAACTGCAGACTCTCAGAGCCGCGGTGAAGCTGTTGATGAACCGCAGGTGGTCGTCACTGCATTTCTGCATATGAGTTCTGGGTCTCATGGTAGCACCCATCGAGGTGGTACCATATGCCCAGTTTCACACCAGAGTCTTGCAGAGGGAGATACGAAAGGTGCGGAGGTTCGTGTCCAGGACAAGAGATCCTTGGGCGGACGCGTCAGATGTGTTGGTGGCTCCATGGGAGCAGCGCCGGCTGATTTACGCCTTCCCTCTGCTCACTGTGGCCTCATCTGCTTCGCAGAGTGGAGGCTGAGGGGATTCCAGTGATACTGATCGCTCCAGATTGGCCCCAGCATCCCCGGTACGCCTGGTGGCGGATGCTCCACGTTGGTTGCCGATACGAGAAGACGTCCTATCGCAAGGTCCGATACTCCATCCTGCTTTACCGATTAAGCCAGGTGCTAAGGAACTGAGGACTGTCGGACTCTGTAATCTCGACTATGCTGAGAACACGAAAATCTTCTTCTTGGAAGATATACCATTATACGTGGAAGGCTTATATCTCCATTTGTGAGGAGATGGGGTGGCGTCCGCGCACCTATTTCGTTTCCAGGATCCTGCTGTTTTTACACCGAGGAGTGGATCAGAAACTGGCCTTAAGCACCATCAAGGGACAGATATCAGCCTTGGCTGTTTTTTTTCCAATGACCCCTGACGTCTCACTCATTGGTAAGTACCTTTGTGCAAGGGGTTCGGCATGTACTCCGGTGCGACCACCTCTACCTCCATGGGATCTGAACCTGGTGCTATTGGCGCTTCAGGAAACCGCCATTTGAGAACATCAGGGAAATTCCCTTGTTGACTCTTTCTCAGAAAGTGGTCTTTCTAGCGGCTATTACATCTGCCAGGAGGGTTTCTGAATTGGCTGCTTTGTCTTGCAAGTCGCCCTATCTGGTTATCCACAAGGATAACGTGGTGTTGCATCCACAACCTGCTTTTCTTCTGAAGGTGGTTTCAGCATTCCATCTCAATGAGGAAATTGCGTTACCATCTCTGGTTCCTAAGCCGACACATCCTAGGGAGGTGGCCCTTCATTCCTTGGATGTGGCCTGGGCCCTAAGGGTATATCTGTCTGCTGCGGCTCCCTTCTGGAAGTCAGATTCTCTGTTTGTTTCGGTTGCTGGTCTGAAAAAAGGGCTGTCGGTCTCGTCGACCACCATCTGATGGTAGATCAGACAGATTGTGGTCCAGGTTTACGCCTTGAAGGGGCAGGTGCCCCCCTTTCCTGCCACGGCCCATTCCACCAGGGCAATTGGGACCTCTTAGGCTTTCTGACATCAAGCGCCTGTGTCTCTTAGGTGTGTAAGGCTGCGACTTGGTCGTCGGTTCACACTTTCACAAAGTTCTACAAAGTTGATGTAAGCGCATCTTCTGATGCTGGCTTTGGCGGCAAAGTTTTGCAGGCAGCTGTGTAATTGTTGCAATTTACACTCTTTCTTCTTGTTAAGAGATGTTACAATTTGGTTGTCAATGCATTCTGATGCATATATTGGCCGTAAGTTCTGATGCGGTCAGTTTAGATGGTGACTCCCCTGTTGGGGAGCACCTCTGGTGGTGGGTGAAGTTGTGTTGCTGTTCCCACCCCTCGTTATGACACTGCTTGGGGACGTCCCTACGGTCAAGATTAATGGAGCTGTGTCCGTCAATGAACGAAAGAGAAAATAGGATTTGTTGTACTCGCCGTAAAATCCTTTTCTCTGACGTTCATTGACGGACACAGCACCCACCCACCCCTCCTATAGTTTACGTTATACTGCTTGTTGACTTCCTGAGTTGCAGGAAGCAGGCTGAGGGGTTATTACCAGAGGGACCGCCCCCTGGATGGCACTTTACAGTTCTGTTGTTTTTCACATCACATGTATTATGTATTACATGTTCTGCCTAGGCCTCTCCTGAATGTGGCGGTCAATATTAATGGAGCTGTGTCCACCAACGAACTTCACATGAAAAGATAGAATAAAATATTTACAAAAAACGTGAGGGGTGTACTTTTGTGAGATTCTGTGTATGTATATATGTGTGTGTGTGTGTGTGTGTGTATATATATATGTATGTATGTATGTATATATATATATATATATATATATATATATATATATATATATATATATATTTATTAGGGGTACAACGGATCAAAAAACTCACGGATCGGATCGCTCCTCGGATCAGAGTAACGGATCGGATCATTTTTCGGATTAACAAATAATAATTGAATTTGCAAAAACCTGTGAAAATTCCACCGCCATATAGTCCCCACTGTAATATCCCCAATCTCCCCCACTGTAATATTGGCTGAGTATGGCAGGGTATTGGCAGGGTATTGCAGAGCATGGCTGGGTATGGCAGAGTATTGGCAGGGTATTGCAGAGTAGGCTGTCAAAGAGCAGCGCTGTGGGCACTACAGATGCAGCCCACAGCGCTGCGTCCATCCGATCTCTTCCCTTCCACTGTACAGATCAGTACAGAGAGGGGAGAGAGGAACCGGCGTCATGACATGATGCCGGTTTGTTTACAAGTGATCGCTCTGTCATTTGACAGAGCGATCACATTGTAAACGGCCTGTGTGTAGAAAGATGGCTGCCGCTTCGGAGCTAGGCCGAAGCCGCGCCCTTTCCTAAGGCTGTGACCGCAGATCGCAGCGTGTGCCGTTCCGAGTGGGGTGACCCGTCCGGATCACGGATCGGTGGCGATCCATTGCACCCCTAATATGTGTGTGTGTGTGTATAATATAAAATATAATATAAAATATAATATAATGTGATCCTGTAAAGCTGTAAAACGGCTATAGTAGGGCAGTCGGCAAGTGGCTATTCACACACAAACTCCCATGTGAATTTAACCTACATCAGACTTCTGGTTGTTTGCTGTGGGTGACAGATCTTTCCTCCTTATTCTGAATTTGTGAGTATTCTCCTGTGGTAATCTGCAATGAAAGCAGAAAATTTGGAGATAAACTGATAACATTTGTTGGCTTACTCATGTAAGACTGAAAACATCAACTTTGGGTTTACTTTTGAGATGTACTGTATGGAATACTGAATCTGCGAAGAACGTTTATAAATTACAAATACATTAACCACTCGACCTCCAGAAGATTGACCAGGCTTTTTTTTTTTTTTTTTGCTATATTGTACTACATTCCTTTAACTGACAATTGCACATTCATATAACGCTGTACCCAAATAAAATTTATGTAATTTTATTTGCCCACAAATAGAGCTTTCTTTTGGTGGTATTTGATCACCTCTGTGGTTTTTATTTTTTGCGCTATAATCAAAAAAAGGACCAATTTTGAAAAAGAAAAAGAAAAAAAAAAAGATTTTTTCTACTTTCTGCTGTAAAACATATCCAATAAAAGAAATTTAAAAAATCTATTTTTTTTTCATAAATTTAGGCCAGTATGTATTCTGCTACATGTTTTTGGTAAAACAAATCCCAGTAAGTGTATATTGATTAGTTTAGTTTGCGCAAAAGTTATAACGTCTAAAAACTATGGGATATTTTATTTATTTATTATTTGTTTTTTTATTAGTAAAAATAATTTTAACCACTTGACCTTCGGAAAATTTACCCCCTTCATGACCAGGCCATTTTTTTTGCCATACGACAGTTATTTTAACTGAGAGTTGCGAGGTCATGTGACGCTGTACCCAAATCAAATATGTATCCTTTTTTTCCCACAAATAGAGCTTTCTTTTGGTGGTATTTGATCACCTCTGGGTTTTTTTTTTTTGTGCTAGAAACAAAAAAAAAAAAGAACATTTTGAATAAAAAAATAATGCATTTTACTATCTGCTATTACTCATAGCTAATAAAAAGTAAAAAAAAAAAAATGTCTTCGTTAATTTAGGCCAATATGTATTCTGCTACATATTTGTGGTAAAAAAAAAATCCCAACTAATGAATAGTGATTGGTTTACGCCAGGGTGGATTTGATTTAAATTAACTCCGCTTGGTTTAGTGGTACTTTAGCGCTGTTTAAGCGGCCTTTTTGCGCTGCTTTTCGCCCACAAGCAGAGTGCTTTTAACCCCAAAAAAGGTGGTGCTTTCAAAGCGCTTATCAGGCTCTGCCCATTCATTCCAATGGGCAGGGCGTTTTTGGAGCACTAAATACAGCGCTCCCAACTGGCTCCAAAGATGCTGCTTGCAGGATTTTTTTATAACGTTCTGCAAGCGCACAGCCCGAGTGTGAAAAGTCACACTGGAATGAATGGGAGGCCGTTTTTGGGTGCTTAGCAGAGGCTATTTCCAGGGCTGAAATGTGCCTGAAATCCGCCCCAGTTTGAAAGGGGACTTATAGTGGGACTGCGATATTGCGCCGGACAATACAACACTTTTGCCTCTGCTGACGATCGGCGGGTGCCGGCAGACATCAAGTGTGTGCCTGCAGAGAGGAATAATCATAACAGAAGCGGGTCACCGGCGGCGCATGCACACCCTCTGCAGGCAGAAGTGCAGTATTACATTATATATATAATGTGTGTGATCTGGTGTAGAGCTGCCTCCCTGTAGCAGTAAAACTCTAATGCCGCCTACACACGATAGGAATTCCGGCCAGAAAAAGACCGATGAGAGCTTTTCATTGGAAAATGCGATCGTGTGTATGCTCCATCGGAATTTAGCTGTCAGAATTTCCGCCAGCTAAAAATGGATAGCATGTTCTCAGTTTTCCCGACGGAAAAACTTTCTATCGGTAATTCCGATCGTGTGTATGCAATTCCGACACACCAAAAAAAACACGCATGCTCAGATTCAACTACGAGACAGAAGCTATTGGCTACTGGCTATTGAACTTCCTTTTTCTAGTCACACGTGTTGTAGGTCACCGTGTTTATAAATGATCGGAATTTGATGTGACCGTGTGTAGGCAAGACAGCTTGAGCCGAATTCCGTCAGGAGAACCATCAGAGCTTTTTCCGACGAGAATTCCGATCGTGTGTACGCGGCATTATAGGGCGCTCAGCAAGTGGTAAATACATTTAAATTATAATGTTTTCAAAGCTTGCATTTTCCATCTGTTGCGTTAGTCAGTAAATTGTATCTCTTCATCTCCAAATGTCTGGCTGCATGTAGAGAATTCCTCCTGTTTTTAATCTTTTTAGAGAAGACACTGAAGTGGCTCCACAAATGCCCTTTATAGTTTGTGGCTACATATTATTCACCGTGACTAAATTACCTTCTCTCTGCATTGCAGCCTACGGCAAAGTGTTCCTGGTGCGGAAGATCAGCGGCCACGACTCCGGAAAGCTGTATGCCATGAAAGTGCTGAAGAAGGCGACTATAATCCAGAAGGCCAAGACTGCAGAACACACACGGACGGAGCGCCAAGTTCTGGAACACATCAGACAGTCGCCTTTCCTAGTAACTCTTCATTATGCCTTCCAGACAGACACAAAGCTTCATCTCATTTTAGGTAAGGCTTTTATATATATAATGATTCAGTACTGCTGATCTGCTCAGGCAATCGATTGTTTAGAGCAGGAGGCATGTATGTTCTCCACTACCAGAAAATGGGAAGATGACAAAGGTGCTCCTGATGGCCCTGGAGGGGCAAAGGTTTTGAGGCAAAATTGAACCCTCCATTTTTTTTTTTTTTTTAGTTTTTTTTTTTAAAATACATTTTAATATCAAATATACAAAGAGAATACATGGAAAGAAATACCAAACGGAAAAAGCATTGTTATAATCTTCCCACTAATATAAGATCACAAAGATATCCCAGGTCATCAAGACCTTTTTCCCCCCATAAGAGGGTACGGTGGCGAGTAATTCTAGCATTAGAATGTGGAACAAACAGGAATGCGTGGACAGTACCTGCCCTTGTACTCTGCACCACATGACCAGAACAGGTCTGAGCATAGGTTTCAGAAGTAACTAAGCTAGAGACTCACAGATCTAAGGAGGTGTAGGGAAAGCTTAAGCAACTATAAAGAAAACAAAGCATAACCAAAAAAAAAAAAAAGAAGCTACATAAGTATCGGTGACAGCACAAATGTCAGTGGGCCCAGTGGAGTCTTCCATAGGCAAGAGCTTTCGTTTTCTTAAAGAGGTTGTATAGTCCAATCTTTGTGTTCAACCTACACGTAAGCCTATAATAAGGCTTACCTGTAGGTAAAAAGAATATCTCCTAAACCTGTACGGTTTAGGAGATATTCCCCTCGAAATGAGCCGCTGACTTCAGCGGCGTATGCGCACAAGGGGATTCTCGGCTGAAAGTCCAGCAGACGCCAGACCTTGCCGGGAAGAAAACTCCTGTACGCAATGCGCGGGAATGACGACATTGCGACTGCAGCCTCTCACAGCAGCTGGAGCCATGATACCCAGAAGACACGCCGAGGGAACATGTCAACTCCCTCGGCGTGGACAGAGTGAGAGGCTGGAGCCTCGTTCTAAGGTAAGTATTTCATAATGAGCTAGTATGCGGTGCATACTAGCTTATTATGCCTTTTCCCTTGCAGGTGTAAAAAAATAAAAATAAGTCAGCGGGTTTACTCCCCCTTTAAATTCATTGGATAAGTTGACCTTGGCATACCATTCTGTGGAACCCTTGGTTTTAGAGGGTTCAGAAAAAATTAAAAGGTGAACGAACATCCTATACCCGCTCCTCTCACCCACCCTCTCACTGACCCGCTCACTCACCCACCTACCCACTCACCCAGATCCACCGACCTACCCACCCACACTCGCCCACCCAGGCACCCACCCACCCACTCACTTTCCCACCCACTTACTTTCCCACCCACCCACTCACTTTCCCACCCACCCAGCACCGGCACCTGATCATTTTAGCCATTCTGAATCACTCCTTTCCGTCCCGGAAGCCCCACATAAAGAAGGGAAGAAGAGCAGAGATTTCAAATCCTGAGCATGCTACATTGGTTGCGGCGCTGAAAGCTCATCACCCAAGGACGTCATTACTGGGGGTTGGGTAGAGAGGGTGCAGGGTGGACAGGCTTTGTAACTCAAGCTGTGGCTGCTTTGTAAAGCAAATGAACTGTAAGGCCGCGTACACACGGGTGGACTGTCCGCCCAACTTGGTTCGTCAAACAGTTTGACAAACAGTCCGCTCAAAATTAGCATGAACGGACTTGACCACACACGACGAACGAACAGTCCGCTGAAAACTTGCGCGATGACGTGAACGGCATGTACGACGGGACGAGAGATTCGAAGTCCTATACACTGCAATGCAACCTTCGGCGTGTAAATCCTTTCTGAGCATGCGCGGAACTTAGTTTGACGAACAAGCCTACACACGAGCGGACTGTCCGCTCAAACCAAGTTTCAGCGGACAGTCTTACGGAAATTCCGAAAAACTTTGTTCGTCAGACTGTCCGCTGAAACTGTCCGCTGAAGCCCACACACGAGCGGACTGTCCGCTGAAACACTGTTCAGCGGACAAAGTTGGGCGAACAGTCCGCCCGTGTGTACGCGGCCTAATACTTTGCACACCTTTTGTTATGATGCATTTGGAATGTATGTAGGGGGTTCAAGGGTACGTGCAGGGGCGGACTGACCATTTGGGCACTCGGGCACTGCCCGAGGGCCCCATGCCACTAAGGGGCCCCATCAGGGTTGCCAGCATCAATAAAACCAGGGACAGTATGTAAAAATCTGTGTTTTTTTATTTATTTATCCCAAGATTATAACTGCCCCGCCTCTCCAGTACCTTTTCCAGTGTGTGTATGTGTATTCTGTGTGTGTATATTGTGTATCTGTGTGTGTTTATAATGTGTGTGTGTGTGTGTATACTGTGTGGCCCCATTACCTACTGTCTGGGGGGTCCCATAATCTCCTACTGCCTGGGGGGGCCCATAATCTCCTGCTGCCTAGGGGGCCCATAATCTCCTATTGCCCGGGGGCCCCATGAGTTGTCAGTCCGCCCCTGGGTACGTGGTGTTTTTTTGTCAAACACCACCTATTATGTTTGAATGCAAAATACAGCAAATGGCTGTGTTTGATCTGCTTTGCCTGTAGTGTAAACACATTCCAGTAGGTCCCACTGCATCCACAGAAATGCAAAGCATGTAAAATGCAGCCTCAGATTTGTCATTTAGGCTTTACCATTGAAGTGAATAGGAATCTGCTGATTTATGTTTGTTGTGGGTTTCAAATGCAGGAAAACAAGTCCTGCCTAACAATTATTTTATCCAGCTAATGCCTGAGAGCGCTGACCGGTATGTTCTGACGGTTGGTACTGCGTTCTTCTCTTTTAAAGCCCACTGGGTTGAAGGAAATAAATAACTAGTAGTGTGCACCAGGATTTAGTCTGGTTGGTTGGATGGTATTCCTTCCTCATGAGTTATCTATTCTGAGATAAGAGGGGGGGGGGAGGGGCAGCATCTCCATAGACATCAATGCAAATGCTCAACCAAAGCAAGCGTTCGTGTTTATGTGGCTCTCAGGAGACTGTGCTGCTGTAGGAAACAGTATATAAAGATATATTGGCCATGGGACTTTACATGAGGCAAATCACATACAAAACATACCCTGATTGGTACAAAATTGGGTACAAATGTATTAGTTGAATAGGTAGACACAATAAAATCTAACACATGACAACACAACAAAATAAAGTACATATGATAATAAATTTCCTATTTAAAAAAAAAAATGAAACGATAAAATTTCAACTATAAAAGATAATAGTTAGCTGATCCATTATAAATAAACATAATAACTATGAATTCATAGCGGATCCTGGTATTTATATACAGTGGATATAAAAAGTCTACACATCCCTGTTAAAATGTTCGGTTTCTGTGATGTAAAAAACAGAGACAAAGATAAATCATTTCAGAACTTTTTCCACCTTTTAATGTGACCTGTAAACTCGGTTGAACAACAAACTGAAATCTTTTAGCTGGAGGGAAGTAAAAGTAAAAAAAATTAAATAATATGGTTGCATAAGTGTGCACACCCTTAAACTAATACATTATGAAGCACCTTTTGATTTTATTACAGCACTCAGTCTTTTTGGGCATGAGTCTATTAGCATGGCACATTTTGGTTTGACAATATTTGCCCGCTCTTCTTTGCAAAAAACGCTCCAAATCTGTCAGATTAACGGGACATCTCCTGTGCACAGGCCACTTCAGATCACCCCACAGATTTTCAATGGGATTAAGGTCTGGGCTCTGGCTCGACCATTCCAAAACTATAATCTTCCTCTGGTGAAGCCAGTCCTTTGTTGATTTGAATGTATGCTTTGTGTCGTTGTCACGCTGAAAGATGAAGTTCCTCTTCATGTTCAGCTTTCTAGCAGAAGCCTGAAGGTTTTGTGCCAATATTCACTGGTATTTGGAACTGTTCATAATTTCCTCTACCTTGACTAAGGCCCCTGTTCCAGCTGAAGAAAAACAGCCCCAAAGCATAATGCTGCCACCACCATGCTTCACGGTGGGTATGGTGTTCTTTTGGTGATGTGCAGTGTTGTTTTTGCGCCAAACATTTCTTTTGGAATTATGGCTAAAATGGTCAACCTTGTTTTCATCAGACCAGAACACATATTCCCACATGCTTTTGGGAGACTTCAGATGTGTTTTTGCAAAATTTTGCCAGGCTTGGGTGTTTTTCTTCGGAAGAAAAGGTTTCCGTCTTGCCACTCTACTCCATAGCCCAGACATATAAAGAATACGGGAGATTGTTGTCACATGTACCGCACAGCCAGATATTCCTGCAGATCCTTTAATGTTGCTGTCGGCCTCTTTGGAGCCTCCCTGACCAGTTTTCTTCCCGTCTTTTGATCGATTTTGGAAGGATGTCCAGTTCTTGGTAATGTCACTGTTGTGCCAGATTTTCTCCTCTTGATGATGACTGTCTTCAACTCTTCACTGTGTTCCATGGTATATCTACTGCCTTGGGATTTTTTTGTACCCTTCTCCTGACTGATACCTTTTAACAATGAGATCCCTCTGATGCTTTGGAAGCTCTCTGCGGACCTTGACTTTTGCTGTAGGATGTGACTAAAGAAATGTCAGGAAAGACCTACTAGAACAGCTGAACTTTATTTAGGGTTAATCAGAGGCACTTTAAATGAGGGCAGGTGTGTACTGACTCCTATTCAACATGAGTTTTAATGTCATTGCTTAATTCTGAACACAGCTACATCGCCAGTTGTAAGAGAATGTGCACACTTATGCATCCACATTATTTTATTTTTACCCCCCCCCCCCCCCCCCAAAGGTTTTCAGTTTGTTTTTCAATTGAGTTGTACAGTTTATAGGTCACATTAAAGGTGGAAATAGTTCTGAAATGATTACTTTGTCTAATTTCTTTACATCACAGAAACCTGACATTTTAACAGGGGTGTGTAGACCTTTTATATCCACTAAATATATGATGTTGTTTTACAAATATAAGTACATAATTACATTGCATATGGCAGCCATAAAATTCTTAGCATCCTGCGACTCAACACATTTTGTCGATTACTGTCCATTTCCTTAGGAGTAGATTCAAGAAAAGTATCTGTAAGGGTAAATTAATTCCAAATTAATTACATGTAAATTTTTTTACAAAAAAAGGGGGGGGGGTTAATGTGTAGACTGGTGATGGCACAAACATATATTGAAATATACAAAGATAAAAATATGTATATATGTCGGTGTCCATTTGTGCATAATGTGATGTAGCAGTTAAACAAAAATAGTAAAGAAGGAAAAAAAACAGAACAGAAAAACCGTGAACAAAGTATACATAAGATAGAAAGACTGGTAAACCAGTCCCCAATACAGGGGGAACAGGAAGGCAGCATGAACACCGGGCCCCATGTAGTGGCATCTGATGAACCAACTCCGCTCAGCATTATGACGTCACACGTCGAAGTGTGGTGCCAACTCACAGCATGGGACTCTCACCTCGAACACGTCAGGGGAGAATCCATTCCTGGGCTGAAACTGTGGCTCCGTTTCTTAATGGACACAGGGAGCTACGGCTCGGGTGCCACTGTAGTAAGCTGCTTGCTGTGTAGGGGCACTCAACAGAAGGGAGGGGCCAGGAGTGACAGAGAGGGACCGAGAAGCGGAGGCATACCTAGAGTGTTGGCACCCAGGGGACGGATCCTATATCTGGCACCCCCCAACATTAAAATGTAAAAACGCCAACAAATGTGTAATATTTCCAAGACTATTTATTGCACAACTTTTATAGCCCCCCCATCGCAGTGCCCCTTGCAGTCCGAACCCCCCCCCCCCCCCCCGACTCTCTAATCACAGTGCTCCCTTTTACTCTCTGCCTCCCCTGTACAGTCCTGCATTTGGCATAAACTGATAGCTAATACTATTATGAATGTTTTTAAATTTATGTAAGAGATTGCAGACATACTACAGGCATGGTACTTGAGATGGTCAGACTGTAGATATATTACAGGAGACTGTAGATATCCTACAGGAGATGGTCAGAGACTGTAGGTATACTACAGGACACGGTAAGAGACTGCAGATGTGATACAAGACATGATCCGAGACTGTAGACTTGATGCATGTGATGGTCAGAGACTGCAGATATAATACAAGAGATCAGTGCATCAATGCAGCCTTATCAGTGCCCATTAAATAAAGCCTCACCAGTGCCCATCAAATAAAGCCTCACCAGTGCCCATCAAATGCAGCCTCACCAGTGCCCATCAATACAGCCTGATCAGTGCCCATCAAATGCAGCCTCACCAGTGCCCTTCAAATGCAACCTCAGCAGTACCATTCAGTGAGGCTATGATACAGGAGATAGTCAGAGACTGTAGATATACTACTGCAGACATGATACAAGAGATCAGTGCATCGATGCAGCCTTACCATTGCCCATCAAATGCAGCCTCGCCAGTGTCCATCAAATGCAGCCTCGCCAGTGTCCATCAAATGCAGCCTCGCCAGTGTCCATCAAATGCAGCTCCACCGATGCCCATCAATGCAGCCTCATCCGTGCCCATCAAAAATACACACACACACACACACACACACACACACACACACACACACACACACACACACACACACACACACACACACACACACACACACACATTACATACACACTTTATTGGGTAAACCTGTTGCTTGGTAACACAAATTGCTAAACAGCCAATCACATGGCAGCAACTCAATGCATTTAGGTATCTAAACGTGGTGAAGACGACTTGCTGAAGTTGAAACTGAGTATCAGAATGGAGAAGAAAGGTTATTTAAGTGACTTTGAACGTGGCGTGGTTGTTGGTGCGAGACAGGCTGATCTGAGTATTTCAAAAACTGCTGATCTACTGGGATTTCCACACATAACCATCTCTCGGGTTTACAGAGAATGGTGGGAATGGTGGGAAAAAGAGAAAATATCCAGTGAGCGGCTGTTTTGTGGAGGAAAATGCCTTGATGATGTCAGAGGAGAATGGACAGACTGGTTCCAGATGAAAGACAGGCAACAGTAACTCAAATAACCACTCGTTATATCCAAGGTATGGAGAATACCATCACTGAAGGCACAACACATCCAACCTTGAAGCTACAGCACCAGAAGACCACACTGGGTGCCACTCCTATCGCCTAAGAACAGGAAACTGAGGCTACAATTGGCACAGGATCACCAAAATTGGACAATAGAAGATTGGAAAAACATTGTCTGGTCTGATGAGTCTGGATTTCAGGTGTGACATTCAGATGGTGGGGTCAGAATTTGGTGCATGGATCTATCCTGCCTTGTATCACCAGTTCAGGGCCCCTTAGTACCATTTGAGGATGGTTTAAACACCACGGCCTACCTGAGTATTGTTGCTGACCATGTCCATCCCTTCATGACTACAGTGTCCCCATCTTCTGATGGCTCCTTCCAGCAGGATAATGCCCCATGTCACAAATCTCCAATCATCTCACCACTGGACAATGAGGTCCCTGTCCTCCAATGGCCTCCACACTCACCACATCTCATCCAATAGAGCACCTTTGGGATGTGGTGGAATTCACATCATACATGTACAGCCGACAAATCTGCAGCAACTGCGTGATGTTATGTCACTAAGGATCAAAATCTCTGAGGAACGTGTCCAACCCCTTGTTGTATCTATTCCACCAAGAATGAAGGCAAAAGGGGGTCCAACCCGGGGCTAGCAAGGGGGACATAATAAAGTGGCCGGTGAGTGTGTGTGTGTGTGTGTGTGTGTGTGTGTGTGTGTGTGTGTGTGTACTTTTTAAAACATTTTTTTAGGGTCCGTTCACACAGGGGCAACACGATTTGTAGGCGACTTGAGTGAGGCAACTTGGACACGACTTGAGTTTAGATCACAGCGCGACTTGGGACGACTTCAACACGACTTGTGATGACTTCAACCTGACTTGGGACGACTTACAAGTCGCCCCAGGCCAGGTGACTTTTGCCGTGGCCAATCGGAGAATGAGCTCTGAAGGGGGAACTCCACGCCAAATTTCTGAAAAAAATTTGGCGTGGGTTCCCCCTCCGAGAGCATACCAGGCTCTTAGGTCTGGTATGGATTCCAAGGGGAACCCCCTACGCCGAAAAAACAGCATGGGGGGTCCCCCCCAGATCCACACCAGACCCTTATCCGAGTACGCTACCCGGCCGGCCAGGAAAGGGGGTGGGGACGAGCGGGCCTCCTGAGCCGTACCAGGCCGCGTGCCCTCAACATGGGGGGGTGCCTTGGGGGAGGGGGGGCGTGCGCATGTACCCATGTCGATGAGGACAAGGGCCTCTTCCCGACAACCCTGGCCGTTGGTTGTCGGGGTCTGCGGGCGGGGGGCTTATCGGAATCCGGGAGCCCCCTTTAATAAGGGGGCCCCCGGATACCGGCCCCCCACCCTATGTGAATGAGTATGGGGTACAATGTACCCCTACCCATTCACCTGTGAAAAAAAGTACAAAAAAAACACAACACAGGGTTAAAATATTTTATTGCACAGCTCCGGGGGTCTTCCGTCTTCGGGGGTCTTCTCGCCGGACTCCTCCACTATCTTCTTGTAGCTCTTTTGCTAGCGGAGGAGTCCGGCTTTCTTCCTCGCCGCCGGCCTCTTCTCCCGACTTCGGGGGTCTTGTCCCCCTCATCGGTTCTTCTGCCGGGCCACCGCGCCTTCTTATAGCTCTTTTACAGGCGGTGGCCCGGTCTTCTGTCGCCGCCGTCACCGCCGCCGCCTTCCGTTCTTCTCCTTCTTCTCCTGGAGATGTTGACTCGACGATCTCTCCGGCCGCAATGCCAGGGACGCGCTGCGCTGCCACTTATATAGGGACAATGGGGCGGTGTCACATGGGTTGATGTCACATGGGTTGGTCGCTGTTTTTTCGGCGTAGGGGGGTTCCCCTTGGAATCCATACCAGACCTAAGGGCCTGGTATGCTCTCGGAGGGGGAACCCACGCCAAATTTTTTTCAGAAATTTGGCGTGGAGTTCCCCCTTCAGAGCTAATAATTCTGTCAAAGTCGCCAGAGTCCGTTCACACAGGGGCAACTTGGGATCCGACTTTAAGTCGCCCCAAGTCGCCTCAGGTCGGACAACATTTAAAAACCAATGTAAGTGAATGAGAGCCGTCTTAATGCACGCTACTGAAGTCGCTCCGACTTCAAAAGAAGTTCCTGTACTACTTGAATCCGACTTGTAGGCGACCGGTACCCATTGATTTCAATGGAGGTCGCCTCCAAGTCAGATTTCTGTCGGTGTCTATATTATGATTATTTGCTAATGAAAAATAAATATATACACACACACACACACTTTATTTTTGTACATAATTTTGCCGTAGCATGTAAGTAAGATTTCTCACTCTCTCAAAGTGATTCTCAGAGTGATTCGGGTTGCCTTTAGCAGTTTGGAACAATTCCACGCTTGCAGCTGAATGCTGGCCAACCAATTACTTAATTTACTAACTCACCTGCTGACCCAAGCACCAATCCATTACTGAAACAAATGGCCATTTGAATGGGAAGGGGCTCTTTTTATGCTTAAATGACAGTCATCTTCTAACTAACTGCTTATTTGGCAGTATTGAGAGCAATGAATTATTTTTCACTCCGTAAAATCATTCATGAAAATGTGACAGTTCTGCACAGGGGGGAACTAACAGAGATTAGTGAATGGATGTAAAGAAAGCCTGTCATGGAGGCATTTTGAAAAATAAGAGTCACCTACTTTATCCGTTTTTTTTTTTTTTATCAAATCCTTTTTATTTATTTTTATATGAAAACAACATTAACACAGTACAGACAAAATCCTGATACGGCACTGCTTCGCTTTAACGGACAATTGCGCGGTTGTGTGACCTTGTACCCAAACAAAATTGACATCCTTTTTTTCCCCACAAATAGAGCTTTATTTTGGTGGTATTTGATCACTGCGTTTTTTTTTCTTGCGCTATAAACAAAAAAAAACGACATTTAAAAAAAAAAACACACTTTTTTTTTTAAACTTTTTGCTATAATAAATATCCCAATTTAAAAAAAAAAAAAAAAAAGAATTACTTCATCAGTTTATTCTTCTACATATTTTTGGTAAAAAAAAAATCGCAATAAGTATTTATTGATTTGCCTAAAAGTTATAGCGTCTACAAAATAGGTTATAGATTTATGGCATTTTTATTATTACATTTTTTTTTGCTAGTAATGGCGGCAATCTGCGTTTTTTTTTTTTCTTTTATCGGGACTGTGACATTGCGGCGGACATAGTGAATAGTTTTTTGGGACTATTGACATTTATACAACGATTGGAGCTAAAAATAGCCACTGATTACTGTATAAGTGATACTGACTGGGAAGGGGGTTAACACTAGGGGGCGATCAAGGGGTTAAGTGTTCCCTCAGTGTGTTCTAACTGTAGGGGGGATGGGACTGTCTGGGGGAGGAGACCAATCGTTTTTCATATATACTAGAAACACAAGATCTGTCTCCTCTTCTCTGCCAGAACGTGGATTTGTGTGTTTACACATACAGATCCCCATTCTAGCTCTGTCAGGAGCCATCGCGGGTGTCCGGCTGACATTGCGGCCACCGGGCACGTGCAACGGCTCCTCAGTGACGGGGCGGGCACACGTGCACAACACGTGCACCCCCCGATACCCCTTAAAGCACCTGACATACAGCTACGGCAATTCGTGCAGGGGAGCCATACTGCCTCCGTCAAACGAAAGGGTAACTCCACTTTCGTGGCAAAAAATATATACAATTGCTACACAAGTCATATTGTATTTGAATGTTATTAAAATTTACCTTTCCTTTTTTAATCCGCAGCCGCTGTAATTTTCTGTAAAATGCAATATGGCAACCTGAAGGTGTTCTGTACACAGATGGTATACAGAACCGCCCCCCCAGATATGTCATTTCCTGCTTGTGTGATTGGCTTACTGATTTTTCCAGAAGTCTGCACTAAGATACAAGTCAGACTTTGGGCATCCCCTGAAATGAAAAATACATTTGTAAAGGGATGCAGACCTTGCCACTTTCCCCAGAGCCCTGCAGGTGCAGCAGCTGATTGATAATTATAAAATCACTTCCATTCAGATTCATTTGGCACATGAACACAGACAAACAAACGGCTATTTCTTCAGAATAACAAACAGTAGAAACTTGCAACAATGTTTGTTAACCACCTTCCGTATTGTCAGTTGAAGGGCGGGCGGTGGCGGGGACTTTCTCGTTCTGGGCTGATGTCATACGACGTTGTCCCACTTTCGCCAGAGCTTATGGCGCTGGGACACGGCGCATCACCAATCTTGGTAAAGGGCCTATGACGAGGCTCTTTACCCATGTGATCAGCTGTGTCCAATCACAGCTGATCAAATGTAAACAAATGCCAGTCATCGGCATTCCTTTCCTCACAGAGGAGATCACACATATTATCAGTGCCCTGATTGCCAGTGCAGCCCCATCAGTACCCAGCAGTAATGCCAGTCAGTGCCGCCAGTCAGTGCCCCTCAGTGCCATGTCATTAGTGCCAATCAGCAGCCATCCGTGCAGCATCATCAGCACACATCAGAGAAGGAGAAAAATTACTTATTTACAAAATGTTAAAACAAGCTAAGAAAAACAAAAAAAAGTTCGGTAATTTTTTAGTTTTTTTTCTTTTTAGCAAAAAAATAAATAAAAAACTGTGGTAATTAAATACCACCAAAAGAAAGCTTGATCTGTCTAAAAAAAAGATAAAAATTCAGTTTGTTCGCAGCGTTGCATGACCGTGCAAACAGCAACAGCACTGAAAACTGGCCTGGGCAGGAAGGGGGTAAAAGTTCCCAGTAGGCAAGTAATTAAAATCCCGGTCACGTCCATAGATCACCCGGAGGGGAGGGTTTTTTTCTAAACAAAGAAAAGTTACTCTTTAGGCTGGCATTATTTTGAGCAGTAGTTTGCTGGCAGGGCATGCTGGGAATTGAATTGCTGTATGTACAGTAAAGCAGTTGTATGCATGTTGTGTTTTTTTTCTGTATTATTTTGCACAGCAGAGAAGATTTTAAATGATTCGTTGTATTCCTATGAATTTGAACAGCTGTTCTCAGTCTCTTCCTTTAGCTGGGAAGGCATTGGCCAGGGGAGTACACATGGTGCTGCAGGAATTATACCTCCGTCGCACCTGGCGGGCACTACCGCCCGCTGAACACAATCCATTCAAATGAATGGGGCTGCACTGCAACCCCACCAAGATTGCACACAAGAGACATGGTGGTAAGGCGGTAGTTCAGCATTTAGGATGTTAAAACAGGCGGAGAGGCGGTGATACAATGGCTCCTCAATGTCAGTCAAAGGCTCTCTAAAGAGCGATCTGAATACAGATAGCAAGTGTAGACGAGGCCAAACAGTTACCATCCAAAGTATGCATTGAATGTTACTGTTTTGGGAAAGCTGAGCTCTACCGAAAAGGGGACACTCTGCTTGTCTACCTTCTCCCCATCTCCGCTGCCACATTTGGCACCTTTTTGGGAGGGGGGTGGAGGAGGAGCTCGTACCTGGTTTTGACAGTTACCTGCTCCTGGCTTCCAGCTCAGTTCGTTGCTTCAAAATGAGCCGGAAGTTCAGCCCCTGCCCCATGGCCGACCCATGCAGAGTGCAGCGTGATTTGCACATGTGCAGTTGGAAACTGGCTGTGCAGCTGCAAGGCTTTACTGCTGGTTTCCCTTAGCTGAGACAGTGGTGCCAGCACTCGAGCGCCGATTCAAGAATCGGCTTAGGTGAGGACACTGCTGGATTCCTGGACAGGTAAGTGTCCTAATAGTAAAAGTCAGCAGCTACAGTATTTGCAGCTGCTGACTTTTTTTTTATATTTTGGAGGGGGGGGTTGGAACTCTCTAAAGTGGTTGTAAATCTCAGACATGAAATATGAACAAAGCATATCCCTCTGTGTACTTGTCTCATTCCAGAGCACAAAGTGTAATTTCTGTCTGCTGCCTCCTTTATCTGCTATCAGCATTACCGTATATACTCGAGTATAGGCCGACCCAAATATAAGCCGAGGCCCCCAATTTACCCCCAAAAAAACTGGCAAACTTATTGACTCGTGTATAAGCCGAGGGTGAGACATGCCTGTCCATCCCTGTGTGTGTGTCCGTCCATCCCTGTGTGTCCGTCCATCCCTGTGTGTCCGTCCATCCATCCCTGTGTGTGTGTGTGTCCATCCATCCATCCATCCCTGTGTGTGTGTGTCTCCATCCATCCATCCATCCATCCCTGTGTGTGTGTGTCTCCATCCATCCATCCATCCATCCCTGTGTGTGTGTGTCTCCATCCATCCATCCCTGTGTGTGTGTGTCTCCATCCATCCATCCATCCCTGTGTGTGTCTCCATCCATCCGTGTGTGTGTGTGTGTGTGTGTGTGTGTGTCCAGCCTACCTTTGTCCCGAGCCTCCGTCCCGTGCCTTGCCTCCTTGCCTCCGTCCCGTGCCGTGCCTTGCCTCCTTGCATCCGTCCCGTGTCGTGCCTTGCCCCCGTCCCGTCCCGTGCCGTGCCGTGCCTTGCCTTGCCTCCGTCCCGTGCCCTCTTCGTCGGCGGCCATTGTAAAGTTCAAAAGCTGCGCCGCCGCCTTCGCCTGTGATAGGCGGAACACTGAATTTCCCAGCAGCCTGTGTTCCGCCTATCACAGACGTCGTATCATCCTCGTCCGTAGTACGAGGATGATACGATGTCCGTGATAGGCGGAACACAGGCTGCTGGGAAATTCAGTGTTCCGCCTATCACAGGCGAAGGCGGAGCCGGAGGCGCGGCTTTTGAATAGAATGGCCGCTGTCTGTCTGCTCGACACGCTGATCGAGCGGGCAGACAGCGATGACTCGAGTATAAGCCGAGGGGGGCACTTTCAGCCTCAAAAAAGAGGCTGAAAATCTCGGCTTATACTCGAGTATATACGGTAGTCACTTCTGACAAATTTTCCTGAGAGCAAGAGAAACATGGTGACAAGGGAGAGATCTCCAGCACACAGCCTGTGATTGACTGCCTCAACTCTGTTCCTGTGCTGTGTAAAGGGGGCGGGGGGGGGGGGTTGTCCCTTCCTGCCAATCAGCTCTCAGATTTCTCCTCAATTAACTCTGCAAAGTGTAATTTCAGTTCCCCGTCCCCCTTTTTTTTTTCTGATGGTTCAGACAAGCTTTTTAAATTCAGCACTTTGAAGGATGTAGAGAAGAGAAGACTGTAGATAAACGGGTACAATTTACAGTATGTAGGAGGATTTGTTTCATCTCTGTGTATCATCTGAGGCCATTCACTTCACTGGGTATTAGGAAGGGTTTACAAGCACTTTAAAGCTGAACTAGACTCTTCAATTTAACCCTTTTGCTGCCAGGGTCATTTTTGCAATATTTTTTGCACACAGGTTTAAAAATGCATTTTAGGCCTAAAGATTACATAAAGCCCCCAAGTTGTTATATATTTTCTGAAAGCAGAAACCCTAGGGAATAAAATAAAATACTGTATATACTCAAGTATAAGCCGAGTTTTTCAGCACATTTTTTAGGCTGAACCCCCCCCCCCTCAGCTTATACTGGAGTCAGGGCCGGTGCTACCACTAGGCAAACTAGGCAGCCGCCTAGGGCGCACTTCTGCCTAGAGCGCCTGTCTACTGGTATTCCTACTCTCTTCTCTCTGCAGCAAGCAACTGAGTCTCAGCATCAGCAAGCAGACGCCGCTCCATTCACACATAGTGTCAGAGGCGCAGAGGTGGCAGAGGACTGTCTGTGTCCCGACTCCCGAATGAATGAAGCAAGCAAACATTCATTGATGGGCACTCGTGGGGCTGCATTGATGGGCGCTGGTGGGGCTGCATTGATGGGCACTGGTGGGGCTGCATTGATGGGCGCTGGTGGGGCTGCATTGATGGGCGCTGGTGGGGCTGCATTGATGGGCGCTGGTGGGGCTGCATTGATGGGCGCTGGTGGGGCTGCATTGATGGGCGCTGGTGGGGCTGCATTGATGGGCGCTGGTGGGGCTGCATTGATGGGCGCTGGTGAGGCTGCATTTGATGGACACTTCAATGAAAAAGGTGGGGTATCCATGGACAGGGCAAAGGGGGTGAAGTCAATAGTGGAGCCAAGGAGGGGGCGGCAAAATGAGGTTTCGCCTACAGTGTCAAAAATCCTTGCACCCGCCCTGACTGGAGTTAGGGTCTCGAGTGAGGGAACCCATCTGCAGCTATACCTTTTGATTACTAAAACAGCGGGTGTCTCCCGCTGTGTCATGCAGTCTGTTCGGCGGCCGTCCATTGTAACAAAGCCCCGCCTCCTCCTCGTCTGTGATAGATGGAACACTGATACAGTGCTGGTAAACTGTATTAGTGTTCCGTCTATCACAAACGAGGAGGAGGCAAGGCTTGGTTACAATGGACGGCCGCCGAACAGACTGCATGACATAGCGGAAGACACCTGCTGTTTTAATAATCAAAGGTACAGATGCAAATGGGCACTGATGATACAAGTGGGCACAGGGCATTGTTTACCCAGTAGCTGCTGCATTTCCCACCCTAGGCTTCTACTCGATTAGTCAATACGTTTTCCCAGTTTTTGTGTGGTAAAATTAGGTACCTCGGCTTATAATCGGGTCAGCCTATACTCGCGTATATACGGTAGTTAGAATTTTTTGTGTCACTTGATATTACCGCAAAATTTCACACTGAATTTTAGGGCAAACCCATGCAAGAAACGACCCAAATTTTTGTTAAAATGTAAAAGCAGAGGTTGCACCGAGTAAATAGATACCCAACATGCAATGAAATGGCAACAAAATTCAGTACTCAATATTTTTCAATAGGCGACACATAAAAAGCCTCCCTATAGGTCATCAGTTTAGTGTTACAGAGGAGGTCTGATGTTAGAACTTATTGCTCTCATTCTGTTGTGCGTGACGATATGTAACTCGTATTGCAATCAGGCTTGTTTTTATTTTTTTATTTGGGGGGGAGGGGGGGTATGTGTTCCCGGATGTAACTTTATTTTTTGCAAAAAAAAATTTTTTTCCATCACATAGAGAACAAAAAGTCCCCTATGTAATGATTTTTAGGTGACAGGGTTCTCTTTAATGAGGCATGTAAAAGACCCCCAATGTTTCCTCTGGGCTCCATTGAATGTATTCCAATGCACATCGCATTGCAATACATCCCTTTCTGGCTATGCCAGGAAGCCGTCACTGCACACTGGCAATCATAGGCAGTGATGGATTTACCAGCCCCCAGCTGCACATACTGTACACACGCTGCCTATGATTGGGGGTGTGTAGTGAAGGCTTCCTGGTGGGTCTGATCCAAACATGCCTGAGTCCATCATTACTAGCCAGGGACACTGAGAGCCAGACCCAGAAGTGATGTCATAGACATCATAGGAATGAGAGGACAGTGGACGCATGTCTGTTCTTCTCCCTCCACTCCACCCACTGGAGCCTGCCATGTTGGGTCCTGTGCCCACACACGGGCAAGCGGGGGTGTGGGGTGTGGGGAGGCAATCGGGGGGCACAGCACAGCCCCCTGAATGTATCCTCCTGACAGGTAGGATTCTCCCTGTCATGAGGATACATCCTCACCATCCCGGTGGTTGCAGCCACAGTGTGTGAAACCTCCCACTGTCTATTCCATATGACGTACCAACCTGCTAACGAAGGGGTTAACAAAAGCAGGCTGTGAATGATAACTGTCAATATTGCTTGTGCTCTCAGGCCAAACTGTCAAGCCATCAAATGGCTGCTGTCAACTGACCCCATGTGCAGCACCATGGCCACTGCAGATCAAACAGAGGCTAAGATGGCAGCTTCCTTGGCTGTAAAGGATAGGAGGGTTTAGTTCCTCTTTATTGAAAACTGGCTACAACAGCGAGTTCAGAGGGTGGTGATAAATGGGAGTGCTCAGAATGGTCAGGGGTGGGTAGTGGGGTCCCCCAGTGTGCTGTGCTGGGACCAATCCTATTTAATTTGTTCATAAACGACCTGGAGGATGGGGGAAACAGTTCAGTCTCTGTATTTGTGGACAATACTAAGCTAAGCAGGGCAAGAATGTCTCCGCTGGATGTGGAAACCTTGCAAAAAGATCTGAACAAATTAATGGGGTGTGCAACTACATGGCAAATGAGGTTCAATGTAGAAAAATGTAAAATAATACATTTAGGTGGCAAAAATATGAATGCAATCTCTACACTGGGGGGGAGAACTTCTGGGGGAATCTAGGATGGAAAAGCACCTGGGGGTCCTGGTAGATAATGGGCTCAGCAATGACGTGCAATGCCAAGATGCTGCTAACAAAGCAAACAGAATATTGGCGTTAAAAAAGGGGATCAACTCCAGAGATAAAATGATAATTCTCCTTCTCTACAAGACTCTGGTCCGGCCGCACCTGGAGTATGCTGTCCAGTTCTGGGAACCAGTCCTCAGGAAGGATGTACTGGAAATGGAGCGACTACAAAGAAGGGCAACAAAGCTGATAAAGGGTCTGGAGGATATTAGTTATGAGGAAAGGTTGCGAGCTCTGAACTTATTCTCTCTGGAGAAGAGACGCTTGAGAGGGGATATGATTTAAATTTACAAATACCGTACTGGTGACCCCACAATAGGGATAAAACTTATTTGCAGAAGGGAGTTTAACAAGACATGTGGCCACTCATTAAAATTAGAAGAAAAGAGGTTTAACCTTAAACTACGCAGAAGGTACTGTAAGAGCGGCAAGGATGTGGAATTCCCTTCCACAGGCGGTGGTCTCAGCGATGAGCATCGATAGTTTCCAGAAACTATTAGATAAGCACCCGAATGACCGCAACATACAGGGATATACAATGTAATACTGACATATGATCACACACATAGGTTGGACTTGATGGACTTGTGTCTTTGTTGACCTCACCAACTATGTAACTATGTAAGATACTTATGCTGGCAGTATTTTAAATGACATTAAATTATTTTTGAAATGAATATACAACTGAGCTAAACCGTGTTTTTCTTTAGTACTTTCCTGGAGTTCTTCTTTGAAGTGTTCCATCTTACTCAATTATTTTAACCCAAAACTATAAATGTCCTGCCCCTGTGAATCAATAAAGTCTAATAGAAGGGCTGAGATGTCATCCGGGAGAAAATGCTGTTGTAGACTCCTGTCGGTACTGCCTATGTGTCTGGAGGCTTAGGTGCCCTTGGTCACATGATCTCTGTAGAAGCCAGCCAAAGCTCTGGTTCCTTCCTATAATAGGTGTCATGTGAATGAGTCTATGCATTCATGCATGTGGCCAGCACTAAGACCTCTTTAACACTGAAGGAGCTTTTCATGCATTTTACTGCTAAAAATAGCGCCTGTAAAAAGCGCCTCTCAAGCTTCCCCCGTGTGAAAGCCCGAGTGCTTTCACAACAGGGGCGGTGCGCTTGCGGGACAGGTAAAAAAAGTCCAGCAAAAAGCATCTTTGGGGTGGTGTGGCGCATCCATACACCCTACTCCACTGCTCCTGCCCACTGAAATAAAAAGCCCTTCGGAAGCACTGTAACACAGGTGGTTTCAACCCTTTCTTCAGTCACTGGTGAGGGGTTAAAAGTGCCTTGCGCGGAAGGGCGCCGTTAAAATGACAGCAAGGTGCCGCTAAAACTAGCGGTGCTTTACCGCTAACAGACCCGCCGCCCCATCGTGAAGGGGGTCTTAAAGTGGTTGTAAACCCTTGTAAACCCTTACAACCAACTTTGAACTACAGGTAAGCCAAGATTAATGCTTACCTGTAGGTCCAAGAAATATCTCCTAAACCTACGTGGTTTAGGAGATACTTGCCGAAAGACAGGCACTGCTGTCTACGGCGCATGCGCCGTAGACAGCGGCGTGCAGGCGCACTGAGCGTGCCGCGGTCAACGGCGATATGCCGCGAGTGGCGGCTTCCGTGCGCGGGAGTGACGTCATCGCGGCTTCGCCGAATGACAGCGGCGAAGCTGCGAGACCCACCGAGAAGATGGATGCGCCGGACTACAGGGGACAGCGGTGACTTCGTTGGCTCCTGTGTCAGGTAAGTGACACATAATGGGCTACTATGCGATGCGATGCGATGCATAGTAGTCCATTATGCTTTACCTTTGCAGGGAATGAAAGAGGAAGTAAACTCATCAGGGTTTACTTCCTCTTTAAAGTGGTTGTTTTTGGACTTCTACCTATAGGTAAGCCTAGAATAAGGCTTACCTATAGGTAATGGAAATATCTCCTAAACGTGCGCCGTTTAGGAGATACTTCACTTGTAGTCCGCCGAAAATTCCAACTAAATTCCAAACTAAGTGCCATTTCTTCCCTAGCCTGTGCCATTAATCGCGGCTCCCGTGCGCATGTGCTGGAGTGACGTATTGCGCTGCCGCGAATCACAGAGCCGGAGTCCGTAGCCCGGAGAGAAGGGGGGCCAGAAGATGGACGCTACCTACACAGGGGACATCGCTGGATTCTTTTGCAGGTAAGTGGCACATAATGGGCTAGTATGAGATGCATTATGCTTTTCATTTGCAGTCATTGCAGCGAGCAAAAGAGGAAGTAAAACCCATCAAGGTTTACTTCCTCTTTAAGGGAACTGGCAGCAGCATTTTCTCAAGGAAAGGACATTTTTTTTTTTGTTACCTTTTTATTTATCAAACGTGGTAAAAATTTTGAGATCGCTTTACATTGGAGTGAAAATCTGCTTTAGCTCGCTTTTTTTTTTTTTTTTTTATATGCTTTTTGCAGATTACATTAATGGTGGAGAACTATTTACTCATTTATCTCAGCGAGAGAAATTCACAGAGAGTGAAGTACAGATATATATCGGGGAAATTGTACTGGCCCTTGAACATTTACATAAGGTAGGTCCTTTTTTTTTTTTTATTTACAGAAAATTTCTGCAGTGCCTGTATGTATGGAAAGGGAGCTGAAGATTTTGGTATATCACTACAGCAGAGAAGGTGTGGGTCTTGTGGGAGGTAGTGGCCCGTTGTCCATTGCTAATAGTGTAAGTCAGAACACGCTGCATGTGACAGCAGTGGTGTAATGATGTGAGAAAGGGGGAAGAAGGTGATATGGAGAATGGTTGGTTAGGTAAAACAAAAAAGGAAAGGAGTTCTCTGAGCCCTTGTACACATGGTCGGAGATTCCGACGGAATGTGTTCTATTGGACCATTTTGTCGGATAATCCGACTGTGTGTGGTCTGCATCGGACTGTTTCCGTCGGAGTATCCGACGGACCAAGTTTTCCAACTTGTCCGTAAAATTTTCCATCAAAATGTCCGATCGGACATACTCCGATCATGTGTAGAGAATTCCGATCGGACAAAGTGCCACGCATGCTCAGATCAAATTCCTAGACCAAAGCTATTGGCTACTAGCCTGAACGTAGTCCCGTCGTAACGAAATAACGTCATCACTTTATGTACAATCGGATTTTCCGACAACTTTGTCCGACCGTGTGTATGCAACAGTTTCGGACAAAATCCGTCGGACAAAATCCAACGGATTTGGTTGTCAGAATGTCCGACCGTGTGTATAAGGGCTAACAGTATTTCAAGAATAGAGAGAGAGAGAGAGAGAGAGAGAGAGAGAGAGAGAATAGAGGAAAAGAAGAAGCATAAGTATTTCAGGAGAGGAGAGTCGGGCTTAATGTACACGGAACGTTTTAAAATGTCCCCTGAACGATTTAACTTGACAGATAATAACCAACGCTTAACCGCTTCCCAACTGCCTCACGCAGATATACTGTGGCAGAAGGGCACGTACAGACAGATTAACGTACCTGTACGGTTGCCCTCTAAGAGGCAGCTTGCGTGTGCGCCCACCGAGAGCTCCGTGATCGCGGGTCCCGTGGACATCAGGGATACCCGCGATCGTCTTGCAGTGAGGAAGAACGGGGAGATGCTAATGTAAACGAGCATCTCCCCATTCTGCCTAGTGACACTGACACTGATCAGCGCTCCCTGTAAATGGGAGCGGTGATCAGTGTTGTGTCACACACAGCCCCTCCCCCCCACAGTTAGTATGACTCCTTAGGACACACTTAACCCCATACAGCGCCACCTAGTGGTTAACCCCTTCCCTGCTAGTGACATTTTTACAGTAATCAATTCAATTTTTTAGCATTGATCGCTGTGTTAATGCCAATGGTCCAAAAAATGTGTCAAAATTGTCCGATGTGTCCTCCATAAAGTCGCAGTCACAATAAAAATCGCTGATCGCCGCCATTACTAGTAAAAAAAAAAATGACCAAAAATGCCATAAAACTATCGCCTATTTTGTAGACGCTATAACCTTTGCGCAAACCAATCAATAAACGCTTATTGCGTTTTTTTTTTTTTTTTTTTACCAAAAATATGTAGAAGAATACGTATCGGCTTAAAAAGAGGATTATATATATATATATATATATATATATATATTGGGTATATTTATTATAGCAAAAGGTAATAAACAATGCATTTTTTTTCAAAATTGTCGCAATTTTTTTGTTTATAGCGCAAAAAATAAAAACCGCAGAGATGATCAAATACCACCAAAAGAGAGCTCTGTTTATTGGGAAAAAAGGACATAAATTTTGTTTGGGTACGTCGCACGACCGCGCAATTGTCAAAGCGACGCAGTGCCGAATCGCAAAAAGTGCTCTGGTCAGGAAGGGGGTTCTTCCAGGGCTGAAGTGGTTAAAAACGTCTTAAAAGTTTTGCCGCGTTTGCATTTAGAGGCACTTTATTTATTTTTAAATAGTCAAAAATGTATCTTTGATAAAAACCCCTGTAAACGAAATGCGGCTAAACGCGAGTTACCGCTTTACCAGTTGTTACAGGCATTTGGCGTTTCAAATGCCTGTGAACATCTGTCCTCATCTTTTTTTTTTTTTTGCTTTCCAAAAAATGCTTTTAAACGCCACTGCCTGGAAACGACTATAAGCAGCCCTGTGTACATGTACTGATAAGAGAACATAAAGGAGTTCAGGGGAAGCTGAAAAAAATGCCCAACTGCTCCTAAACGTTCCTTTGGCTGGGTTCACATTGCAGCGATGCGGGAACGCTGCGAATCCGCTGCGGGTTCCCACATGGCATGCCTCCCGGCGGCAGTTCACACTGCCCTATGCGAACTGCTGGGAGTGTCAGTGAAACGTTAATGACACCCCCAGATCAGTTCGCATATCGCAGTGCGATCTGCAAACTCGTACAGGAATCGGATCACATGGTATGAACACCCAATGTGATCCGATTCTGCTGCTTACCAAAAAAAGGGTCCTGTGCGAGTTTGTGCCGGATGCGATGCGAATTCAGCCATACTATCTGTATGGCTGAACTCGCATCGCACAGAGATCGCATGTGATTTGCACTGCAGTGCGGTGCGAATCACATCCGATCTCATAAACTGCTGCAGTGTGAACCCAGCCTTTATCAGCAGCAGTGTACATGAAGCTTAAGGAGCGGAGTCTTTTAGCAGTGCAGAGTATTTCAGGAGAGGAGAGTTAGATAGGGTGAGGCTCGGTTCACACAGGGGCGGCACGACTTGCAGCGCCGCGACCTGCACATGATCAGCGGCGACTTGCAAAACGACTTCTGTATAGAAGTCAATGCAAGTCGCCCCAAAGTAGTACAGGAACCTTTTTTCTAAGTCGGAGCGACTTGAGTCGCTCCTATTAGAACGGTTCCATAGTACAGAACGGAGCGTGACTTGTCAGGCGGCAAAGTCGCCTGGACAAGTCGCCCCTGTGTGAACCGAGCCGAAGGTGCAGAGTCCTCCAGCAGAGCAGAGTATTTCAGGAAAGGAGAGTTGGATGGGGGAAGGAGAAGAGTCCTCCACCAGAGTATTTCAGGAGAGGAGAGTTCGATAGAGGAAGGAGCAGAGTCCTCCAGCAGAGCTGTATTTCAGGAGCGGAGAGTTAGATAGAGGAAGGAGCAGAGTCCTCCAGCAGAGCTGTATTTCAGGAGAGGAGAGTTAGATAGAGGAAGGAGCAGGGTCCACCAGCAGAGCAGGGTATTTCTGTAGAGGAGAGTTAGATGGAGGAAGGAGCAGAATCCTCCACCAGAGTATTTCAGGAGAGGTGAGTTATAGAGGAAGGAGCAAAGTCCTCCAGCAGTGGAGAGGAGAGTTAGATAGAGGAAGGAGCAGAGTCATCCAGCGGTGCAGAGTATTTCAGGAGAGGAGAGTTATATAGAGGAAGGGCCAGAGTCCTCCGGCAGAGCAGAGTATTTTAGTAGAGAAGAGGTAATAAGCAGAGCAAGGAGACAAGACTTCTATTGGAACAGTGTGTGTGTGTGTCAGGGCTTAGGATGTTTTTAAGATCTCATGTGTCACTGCACTGGAACCGCCATGCAGTAGAAGAGCCAGAAAATGCAGCCTAACACCTGAGACATTACTTCACACCACTTTCCCTCTTAAATAAAACGTATCCTTGTAAATCCACATCCCTGGACATGTTACCAGAGAAAAGCCACAGGTCACGTAGTTTCTACTGATGTCAACGGACCTGGAGGACAGATGTCCGTCCCTTAGGGGGTCTTCTGGCAGAGTCGCAACACCAGGACCTTGACATTGCTCAACTAAGTCCAAGAAATGCTGAAAAAAATACCCTAGTTAAAAGAGTTGGCAACCTTGTCAGATTGTGATATTTTTCAAAGTTTCTTTTAGGAAACATATGGGGGGTAAATTCCCCCCCAGCAGAGCGTCCAACAGCAATAGTTTTCTTTTTTCTTCCCCACACAAAATAAAAAAATAAATAAAAATATTCTATGTTTTTGGTTAGAGTTGGGCTTGTATATTACAGCACAAGTGAAAGTTTTCTGCTCTTCTTTATACAAAGCTGGCCAAGTTACTCTACCTTTTATTTTTTCATACAGGTCTATAGTCTGAGTTGAGCTGGCAGGCACAGCTTCAGGAGGTGCGAAATAGAGGTCATGGTGTATGCACTCGAACGATTTCCTCAGAAATCAACAGATCAGGGTGGAGTTGCCATCTCCGTAATTGCACTTCAGTTCAGCCTTTGACACAGTCAAACACATTGCACAGAATAACACAATTTTATTGCTCTACTGTAAAATAACTATCGGGCTCCATTCACACCTGAGCGATCCGAATCAGGGGGCGCAATCACTACAATTCGAAATCGATGCTTTTACTTCTCAATTACTTCTTGATGGCACCCTAATCGGGGGAAAAAAAAAAACGCAACACGTGACACTTGTTTCTCAAAAAGGAGCAGAAATGACAATTACGGCAATATCGTGCCACCATTGGGGTGCCATTTAAGAAGTAATGGCATCGTACAAGCGGCCGGCAAAATCGTGGCGATACCGCCCAAGATTCGGATTGCTCAGGTGAGACCGGAGCCTTATTCTGTAGCAAAAAGAAAATCGGTCTCCCAGTGGTGCCCCTTTTCACAGCGAGATCACTATGTAGTCCTTTTGAGTATTGTTCGCTCATCTCTTGAGGGACACAGAAAGTCTTTAAAGTGATTGTAAAGCTTTGTTTTCATCAATTTGAAATAAACCTGTTTATACTTACCTGCTCTGTGTAATGGTTTTGCACAGAGCAGCCCCAATCCCTTTCTTCTGGGATCCTCTGGCAGCACTACTGGCTCCTCCTCTTCGATGAGAGTCCCTCAATAGAAAGCAACCTTGTAAGGGGGGCATTCGTGCAAGCTCGATTCCGAGCCGTCCCGTCTGTGTCTATAGATGCAGTAGTGTGAACATAGCCTACTGTTGACTGATTCCCTACCTCTGCTGGAAGTCTTTTCCAAGCATCAACTACTCTTTCAGTAAAATTATACTTTCTTAGGTTAGTTTTGAACTTTCCTCCTGTTAGTTTAAGTTCATGTCCCAGTATTCTTGATCTTGGCTTCATATTGGAAATACTCCCTTCCTCAACCTTATTTACCCCCCTTCATGTATTTAAAGGTTTCAATTGTTGTCTTTAAATTTATTTACTCTAAACTGTACATATTACAGTTTGTGGTGCCCACCTATAGTGACTTTGGTCATCCCCTCATCTGCTACCTGCTGCCCCCCTTCCTATCATTTATTTACCTTTTTATATTGTTCCCTTCCCTCGCTGCTCTGTTCAGTGCAGGGGGACAAAAATAAAAATGCTTCACTTCTTGGCATGAAGGTGCATGCGATTCGTTCTGTAAAAGAGTCCAAAAACAGTTCTGATCTAAAAATGTAGCTTACACTCATAACTTGACCTCTCCACAGCAGAATGGAGTGGCTGGAAAGTGTTAAAGTGAACTTATGTTATTTGCCCACTGTGGGGACCGCATTAAAGCGGAGTTCCACACAGAAATTTAACTTCCGCTGATCAGAGGGGAGGGGGGAGCAGATACCTGTCTAATCCAGGTTTTTACTCCCACTTCCGGCGAAAGAGTGCCTCAAAATCTGCTGTGAACTATGCCATATCCAGGACCGTTCAGGAGGCGCAGCGCAGTAGGAAACAGGTTTTGAGGCCGCAAGGCTTCACTTCTCTATTCCCTTACTGCAGATGCCTGCGCCTCCACCCGGAGCCGAGGGATGGGTCAGCTTGGCTTCAGGTGAGGATATCACAGGCTTCCTTGACAGGTAAGTGTCCTTATTTTAAAAGTCAACAGCTGTGGTATTTGTAGCTGCTGACTTTAATTTTATTGCTCTTATTTTCCCACTGTGGAGGCCTGCATTAAAGTGAACCTGTTATATGCTCACTGTGAAGGCCTGCATTAAAGTGAACCTGTTATATGCTCACTGTGAAGGCCTGCATTAAAGTGAACCTGTTATATGCTCACTGTGGAGGCCTGCATTAAAGTGAACCTGTTATATGCTCACTGTGGAGGCCTGCATTAAAGTGAACCTATTATTTGCTCACAGCAGCCAGCCACCTACTAACCGCTTGCTGATCTTTCCCCTTTAATGGAGGTGATTGGACTGTGCATTTACTAAAACTGGAGCACACAGAATCTGGTGCAGCTCTGCATAAAAATCAATCATCTTCTAGGTTTTATTGTTAAAGCTTAAAGTGTTACTAAACCCAGGAACCTGCATTCACTATATCTGGTCCCGCACAGTACACAGAACATGGAAATGCAATTATTTTTATGAATATAAACCACTAAATACCTTTTCTTATGAGCAATATATAGCAGTCTTATGACCTCTATCAGTGTCTGATTAAAGCTTTTTGGAGGAGTTGACTGTCCTATGAGGCTGCAGGACCCCTGACCCTCTATGTGGACAGTGCTGATTGGCCCTGTGCTGATCCAATGCATCCTCCAAAGAAAAGGAAAAACTCTCTAGCAATACCCACCAAACTGTCAGAAACCATGAAATCAGACTGAGACAGAAATACAGTTAAATGACACTTGTTTAATAATAAAAGTAAAAAGAACAAACATAGTCAAAACATAGGCATAAGTTTGGTAACCGGAACGGATAGTCAGCCAAGTCAGAAGGTCAGGGATCAGTGTAGTGGAACAGCAAGCAGGATCTGGAGCCAGAAGGGATGTCGGCCAAGCAAGTCTTTTAACCACTTCAATACCGGGCACTTAAACACCTTCCTGCCCGGACCAATTTTCATCTTTCAGAGCTGTCGCATTTTAAATAACAATTGCGCGGTCATGCTACACTGTACCCAAATGAAATTTTTATCATTTTTTTCTCACAAATAAAGCTTTCTTTTGGTGGTATTTGATCACCTCTACGGTTTTTATTTTTTGCTAAACAAATAAAAAAATACAGAAAATTTTGAAAAAAAAAATTATTTTTTTTGTTTCAGTTTCAAAACTTTGTAAATAAGTAAGTTTTCTCCCTCACTGATGGGCACTGATGGGGCTACACTGATGGGCACTGATAAGGCGGCACTGATGGGCACCGATGAGGTAGCACCAATGAAGTGGTACTGATGAGGTGGCATTGATGGACACTAATATGTGGCACTTATAGGCGGCACTGATGGGCACTGATAGGTAGCACAAATTGGCACTGATAGCTGGCACAGATTGGCATGGATAGGCAGTACGGATGGGCACGGATAGGTGGCACAGATGGGCACTGATAGGTGGCATGGATGGGCACTGATAGGAGGCACGGATGGGCACTGATAGGCGGCATTGTATTGTTTTATACTGTACTAATGGATGCCAATCAATGCCAAACAATAAGGCATGCCAATCAGTGATGCCCATTGTGGGCACTGATTGGCATCCATTGTGGGCACTGATTGGCATCCATTGTGGACACTGACTGGAATCCCTGGTGGTCTAGGGTGGCATACCTTGTGCTGGGTATCCCTGGTGGTCTAGTGGCGTCCCTGGTGGTCCAGTGTGGGCATCCTCGGGGGGGCTGTGCTGATAATCGATCAGCACAGACCCCCCCCCTGTCAGAGGAGCAGCCGATCAGACGCGAGTGAGGAAAAGCCGATCACCGGCTCTTCCTATTTACACTGTGATCAGCAGTGATTGGACACGGCTGATCACATGGTAAAGAGTCTCCGTCGGAGACTCCTTACCGAGATCGTAGTTGCGGGGTGTCAGACTGACACCCCGCAACAACGATCGCCGCGAAGCGTGCCCCCGGGGGCGCGCAGCGGCTGAAAATCCTGATCACATCATATGACGTCCGGTCAGGATTTTGAAACCACTTTGCCGCCGTGCTTTTGTTATAGGGCGGGCGGCAAGTGGTTAAACAAGAATGCAGGAGATAGTCTCTGTGATGTTGACCAAGTCGAAGGAAGAGATCCTCTGGGCTGGACGGCTTAAAGTGGTGCCCCCCCCCCCCCCCCCAAAAAATATGATTAAAATTCCTAAAAAAAGAAAAAAAAATTGAATTTTTTTAACTCGCCTCACAACACTAAATGCCTGTTTCTAGGGGGTCGTTCCTCGTAGTCTGCCTCCTTCAGTGCCCGAGCACCTGATGTCACTTCCCCTCAGCGCAGTCAGTGATCTGGGACACATGACAGGTCAAAGATGACTGTGTGGTGTATCATGGCGCGTGGCACCGCTCGTGCTTTGTCAGTGGGTGCTCGGCTGTGAAGCCACAGCCGGGTGCCCATAGTACGAATGACTGCGCTGCCGAGCAGAGCGGGGAACAAGTGGGGCTTCGTTCCCCCGCATCGCTGGACCCTGGGACAGGTAAGTGTCTGATTAATAAAAGTCAGCAGCTGCAGTATTTGTAGCTGCTGACTTTTAATTTAATAAGGGGCACCTCACTTTAAGTAGACAGGGCTGAAGAGCAGGATATCATCAACAGGTTAGTAGATGTGGAGAGATAGGAGCTGGCAATTAGCCAACAGCTGAGTGGCCAGCTTAGAGAAGGAAGGGCTGAGCCCAGCCCTGACACAAACTGAGCATGTGCAGAGTGACTCAAAAGGCTCTGTACTATCAGGAGATTGATTGGGGACAGTGGAAGAAGGGGAGGATTGGAGAAGATGGGATCAAACAGCCTTTTTACACAGTGCAGAGGAATAACCCATTAGGTTCCACAGTAAGTATAACAAGCATGCTTTACTGCATATACACACTGATTTTACCGTTGTGGGTTTAGTAACACTTTAATTGAACGAGTTAGAAGTTTCACCAGAATCTGCATGCTCCAGTTTTAGTAAATCACCCCCATGTAGTTCTAAAGAGCTTATGGCCGTGGAGCGTGCCTGAACATGTCCCAGTGTCCTCTAAAAATCTAAGCTGCTTTTCAGCTGCCTTTAGGTGTTCTGTCACATTCCTTTTCAAATCATACTAGTGTAGTGAGCTGTGTAGCCCTTGGTTTTCTTCTTGCCAAAACACTCTGAGTACATGGCCTGAAAATGTATGGTTATATGGGCTAAAGCAACCACCATTGCTCCCATATGAAACCGTTATTTTTAATGTGCCATAGCTACACTTACATTTCAAAATTATTTATTCAAAACTAGGGTTGTCCCGATACCGGTATCGGTGCCGATATCCGAGCATTTTCCCAAGTACTCGGGCAAATGCTCCGATGCCTAATCTGATACCTGGACAGTCAGGGGTGATCGGTGTGGCGCTAGGGAGAAGTTACAATCACAGATCTCCCTGTAAAGATTTTAGTAAAGAATCTGACAGCCGCTTCCCCTCCTCTCCCTCCCGTGGCTTTCAGCTGCTTTATTGAAATCTATACAGGGAGAACGGCGACTGTAACTCCTCCCCAGCGCTGCACCCATCACCCTCGACTATCCCCCGCCGTGCTTCTCTGGTCCCCCCTGTGCTCCTCTGGTCCCCCCCTGTGCTCCTCTGGTCCCCCCCTGTGCTCCTCTGGTCCCCCCCTGTGCTCCTCTGGTCCCCCCTGTGCTCCTCTGGTCCCCCTCTGTGCTCCTCTGGTCCCCCTCTGTGGGGTCCCCCCTGTGCTCCTCTGGTCCCCCCCTGTGCTCCTCTGGTCCCCCCCTGTGCTCCTCTGGTCCCCCCCTGTGCTCCTCTGGTCCCCCCTGTGCTCCTCTGGTCCCCCTCTGTGCTCCTCTGGCCCCCCTCTGTGGGGTCCCCCCCGTGCTCCTCTGGTCCCCCCATGTGCTCCTCTGATCCCCCCCTGTGCTCCTCTGGTCCCCCCCTGTGCTCCTCTGGTCCCCCCCTGTGCTCCTCTGGTCCCCCCCTGTGCTCCTCTGGTCCCCCTCTGTGGGGTCCCCCCCGTGCTCCTCTGGTCCCCCCCGTGCTCCTCTGGTCCCCCCCCCTGTGCTCCTCTGGTCCCCCCCTGTGCTCCTCTGGCCCCCCCCTGTGCTCCTCTGGCCCCCCCCTGTGCTCCTCTGGTCCCCCCCTGTGCTCCTCTGGTCCCCCCCTGTGCTCCTCTGGTCCCCCCCTGTGCTCCTCTGGTCCCCCCCTGTGCTCCTCTGGTCCCCCCTGTGCTCCTCTGGTCCCCCCTGTGCTCCTCTGGTCCCCCTCTGTGGGGTCCCCCCGTGCTCCTCTGGTCCCCCCATGTGCTCCTCTGGTCCCCCCCTGTGCTCCTCTGGTCCCCCCCTGTGCTCCTCTGGTCCCCCCCTGTGCTCCTCTGGTCCCCCCCTGTGCTCCTCTGGTCCCCCCCTGTGCTCCTCTGGTCCCCCTCTGTGCTCCTCTGGTCCCCCCCTGTGCTCCTCTGGTAATTTACCAGCTCCTTCCTTTTCCGAATGCACAGAGTCGGTGATCACTGACATTCATAACTGTCACTAAGCTAAGCATCGTAATCTGTGTTTACGATGCTTCAGTTTATGAATGGAGATGAGGCGCTATCTCCTGTTCATTCATCTTTAGTGCAGCTGAGGCTGCAGAGAGAGGGACTGGGGAATCTCCTCAGTCCCTGTCAAAAGGGAGATGTCAGGGGTTTGTTAAGACCCCTGATATCTCCCCAAAGCCACCCCCCAACAGGGCTAATAAAAAAAAATTGTAAATAAATATTGAAAAGGTTAAATTGTAAAAATAATAAATCATTAAATAAAAAACACATGGATTACAAAAAAATTTTTAAAAAATAAAATTGTAAAAAAAATAAAAACTACTGACACAGTCCACGCGTCATCAGTGCTGCATATTAGTGCCACTGTCACATGACATTTAAAAAAAATATTGGTAATCGGTATCCGCGAGTCCTTGGAAAAAAAAGTATTGGTACTTGTACTCGGTCTTAAAGTGTTATTGGGACAACTCTATTCAGAACGCCTCACCACTGCACGGAAAATTAACTCTGCTGTGCCCTGTCACTTTACGTTAGCTGTCATTTTGGGCTAAAGTAGGCTTAGGTATTATTAAATGTATGCTCTGCCTTAGAAAATATTTTCCACACACACATATATATATAAATAAATTAATGTTTCTTGTTAGGTCATTACCTAGGTTTATCAAAAATATCCAGAATAGTAATTTTTTGCTATTGTACATTTAACCCAAACTTTCCAATATCCTTCTGAGCACAGCCTCGATGACGGCAACACAGACTCGCGATATGCATTGGCCCCGTATGTGCTTTAAAGCGGAGCACCAGCAATTGCAACATTTAAAAAAATGTGCTAGCTTATAGCAAGTTAAAGTGGCTCTAAAGCCTTATGAATTTTTCACCTTAATGCATTCTATGCATTAAGGCGTAAAATAATCTGTGCTGTAGCTCTGGGGGGGGGGGGCTTGACAGCATCGACTCCAGCTGCTGTCACCCTCCTCATTGGGCAGATTGATAGCAGCGGGAGCCATTGGCTCCCGCTGTTATCAAGTAAATACTGTGACAGTGGGGGGCAGTGGCCGAATCCTGCTGTCTGTGTCAATGGATGCAGCAGGGGGG
Source organism: Lithobates pipiens (assembly GCF_037356315.1). Classification (NCBI taxonomy): domain Eukaryota; kingdom Metazoa; phylum Chordata; class Amphibia; order Anura; family Ranidae; genus Lithobates; species Lithobates pipiens. The sequence goes on from NW_027507825.1 coordinate 15,992,745, forward strand.
CTCGGGAGCGAGCACACATGTGTACACCTGTGAAAATTAGTTTTAGGTGGGGCCACCTGCCAAAGAGGAAGGGCCAGGAGCACCGGTGGGGGACCCCAAAAGAAACAGTTCTGGAAAGCATTGCACCAGCTATCAGCACGTCCACGCTCTTTTCAAAAAGTGACAGCTAGTACAGGTAACTTCTCCCCACACGGCTGTCACAACGAGAGAGGGAATCGGCGAGCAGCTGCAGCAGTGGAAACATATATGTTCCCCCCTAAAAACAGGTGTAACATGTAACATGCTCCCAAAGGTGAACTTATCCTTTAAGTCCAACGAGGTGTAATGCCACCTGATGGACTTATCTCTTATATTTACTATTTACATTTTTACTGAGTGCTGAGAGTATATCTATTGTCACGCCAACAGTGGACCTTTGTTTGCGGCCAATCTGACCTCCCCTCCTGTCCTCTTGCCCAGTCATGGAAGGCTTTGTATTATGTGAACCCATTCTTAAAATGCAATTATTCTGTGAACGAACCGCAAAGGGGAGGGATAGGCAGAGTGTGTCTGCTGTCAGAGTGCTGGGAATGTAAATGGTAAATAAAAGAGATTTTGAAGTTGACTAGGTGAATTACACCTAGTTGAACTTAACCACTTATAAACTGGCATATTTTTGTTTAAAGTTCTACAATTCCTGGAGTACTGCTATAATGAATAATATAAAGAGGAAGTAAACCCTGATGAGTTTACTTCCTCTTTCATTCCCTGCAAAGGCAAAGCATAATGGACTACTATGCATCGCATCGCATCGCATAGTAGTCCATTATGTGTCACTTACCTGACACAGGAGCCAGCGAAGTCACCGCTGTCCCCTGTAGTCCAGCGCATCCATCTTCTCGTGGGTCTCACTGCTCCGCCGCTGTCATTCGGCGAAGCCGCAATGACGTCACTCCCGCGCATGCGCACGGGAGCCGCCACTCGTGGCATATCACCGTTGACTGCGGTGTGCCTGCGCGCCACTGTCTACGGCGCATGCGCCGTAGACAGCGGTGCCTGTTTTTCAGAAAATATCTCCTAAACCGTGTAGGTTTAGGAGATATTTCTTGGACCAACAGGTAAGCCTTAATCTAGGCTTACCTGTAGGTCAAAGTGTGTTGTAAGGGTTTACAACCACTTTAAGCTTTCACATTGAGAACTGTAAGCCCTTGTACACACGGCCGGAGAATCCGTCGGAATGTGTCCTATCGGACCGTGTTGTCGGATTATCCGACTGTGTGTGGTATGCATCGGACTGATTCCGTCGGAATATCCGTCGGACCCAATTTTCCAACTGGTTCGATCGGACAAAAGCCGATCGTGTGTAGAGAATTTTGATCAGACCAAGTGCCACGCATGCTCAGATCAAATTCCTACATCAAAGCTATTGGCTACTAGCCTGAATGTAGTCCCATCGTAATGAAATTACGTCATCACGTTCTGAATGATCGGATTTTTCGACAACTTAGTCCGACCGTGTGTATGCAACAGTTTCGGACAAGATCCGACGGACAAAATCCGACGGATTTGGTTGTCGAAATCTCCGACCACGTGTACAGGGGCTAAGAGACATCTAGGTGTTACCGTTTTTACTATTTGGGTGATTCACTTGCTGTTTTTACGCAACTATTTGTGTTTAATTGCTTTGGTTCTAATGAGTTCCTGAAACCTTAAGGCTCAGTTCACACTTCTGTGACTTGGGATCTGACTTATCAGATCCAAAGTCGCATGACATGTGAAATCCCATGTTAATCAATGAGATCTGTCTTAATTGGCACTACTGGAGAACTTTAGAAGAGGTTCCTGTAATGCTTCAAGGCGACTTCTATCTGACTTGTGCCCATAGATTTTAATGGAAGTTGTCTCCAAGTCGGATCCTCTTCTATATCAGGGGTCTCCAATCTGTGGCCCGGGGGCCAGATATGGCCCTTTACTTGCCTTTATCCAGGCCTTGGGGTACTATTTATCCCCCTGATATAAGACACTGTTCTGCCAACTGACACCAACAGTGTGGCATATTTCTTTTGCCCACTGATACCAACAATGGGGCATATTTCCTGCCCACTGACACCAACAATGGGGCATATTTCCTGCCCACTGACACCAACAATGGGGCATATTTCCTGCCCACTGACACCAATAATGGGGCATATTTCCTGCCCACTGATACCAACAATGGGGCATATTTCTCATCCGAATACCAAAGACAGGACACTGTTTACTGTTTACAATGGGGCATATTTTTTTGCCCACTGACACCAACAATGGGGAATATTTTTTGCCCACTGACACCAACAATGGGGCATATTTCCTGCCCACTGACACCAACAATGGGGCATATTTCCTGCCCACTGATACCAACAATGGGGCATATTTCTCATCCGAATACCAAAGACAGGACACTGTTTACTGTTTACAATGGGGCATATTTTTTTGCCCACTGACACCAACAATGGGGAATATTTTTTGCCCACTGACACCAACAATGGGGCATATTTCCTGCCCACTGACACCAACAATGGGGCATATTTCCTGCCCACTGATACCAACAATGGGGGGCATATTTCTCATCCGAATACCAAAGACAGGACACTGTTTACTCCCACAGATGGCAGAAAAACTATATCTACTATATTGATGTGATTTAGATCCGACATTACAGGAAGATTATCCAGGCATTTCTTGTGGTGTAGCCCCTCCGTCGCATCAAGTCGCGAGGAAGACACCTGGCAAAGTCGCACCATAAGTCGTGGGACTTTCAGGTCGCAGTAGTGTGAAACGAGCCTAATGACCCGTACACACAATCTGAAAATCGGATGAAAAATACCGCTTTTCGAAACGAACGGACGATAATCGGATCATTAGTAGAGAGCTTTCAAGAGCCGATCACGACAGTTCATCAGATTTATTATCCGAACAGACAAGCACAGAAATTTTTCTTGTATGACACCAGATCATACAATTTTCGTTTCAATCAGTACAGTTGTCGTCCGGAAATACAATACAACACATTACATCCGATTTATTTATTTTTTTCCATTCTGTTGTAGGAGAATTTTTGTAACTTTAATAACGTCTCCATTTTCGATATGATACAAAAAATTAAAAACTGACGATCTGTCATCCAATTTTTGGATCGTGTGTAGGGGCCATTAGTAGAAAGGATAAGCAATGAGGTTATAGTAAGTTGGATCAAAAAGAACAAAATAGCCCAGGACTCGAAGGCTGTATACATAGACAGCTGAATAACCCGCATCTCCCTCTCTCCTAACATCTGCCAACAGCATAACTAACAAGCAATATTATTAAATTAAAATGTACTAAAGTCAATAAAAAAATAAAAATAATAAATGAACACAAAAAACAAACAAAAACCATTATACTTTTTACAGCATCGCCTTTGCACGCCATCACACGTTTAAAGCGGTAGTAAACCACACTTTTTTGTTTTTAATCTCCTGCAAGGTAAAGGCATAATGTGCTAGTATGCATCGCCTACTAGCACATTATGAAATACTTACCTTAGAACAAAGCCCTTTAGCGGCGCTCTATCGTGGCTGACAGGGCTTCTATCTTCACCTGATCATTTTTCTGGGTTGCATGCTCAGGCCGTCTGATCGGCCGAGCCATAATGACATCACTCCGGTACATGCGCGCAGGAGTCACAGACCGTGGCATGGAGCTCTAAAGGAACGGCACAGATATGCTGTCCCTTCACAGTGCATGCACCGGTGACATGCTGCATGCAGTGTGAATATCTCCTGAATGGTGCATGTTTATATGTTATTCACAGTACCTACAGGTAAGCCTGATTTTAAAGGCTTTCCTGTAGGAACATGTAAAAAAAAAAGAGTTTACTACCACTTTAAAGCGGGAGTCCGCCGGGAGTCCGCGTTTTTTTTTTTTTTTAAAAGCCAGCAGCTGCATACTGCATACTGCAGCTGCTGACTTTTAAAATAGTGACACTTACCTGTCCAGCGCACCCCCGATGTCGGCACCCGAAGCCGATCTCTCGATCGTCTCTCGGGTGCTGCCGCCGCCATCTTGGGTATGGGAATCGGGAAGTGGAGCCTTTCGGCTTCATTTCCCGGTTCCCTGCTGCGCAATAAGGATGGACCCGCTGCCTCTGGGATCTGTGTGTTTCCCAGCAGGCAGCGGGGGACTTTCGGAAAGGGGCGTAATCTACGCCCCTTTCCGCAGAGAGCTATCCCGGAAGTGGGTGCAGATACCTGTACTGTACAGGTACCTGCACCCCCCTCCCCCCTGAAAGGTGCCAATTGTGGCGCCGGAGGGGGGGAGGATTCCAATGAGCGGAAGGTCCACTTTAGGGTGGACCTCCGCTTTAATCAACAAGAGGACTTTTCCTCATTTTAGGACAGTAGGTGGAGGAACCATAAATAATTAAATAATTCCTTCTATCATTGTGGCCAACTGTGCATTCATATGCATTGGTGTTTATCACAATTAGATTCCAAAATTATAGTGCCATTTATTCCAGCTTTCACACATCTGCTTCTAGGTTTTCCCATTGTCACTTCAAGATATGGGAATCATGTTTTCATGAATCATGACTTTCAGTAATTTTTTTTTTTTTGTGTTTTCTACATTTTGCCAAATGTGTTTTGCCATCTCTTTTAAGGCACTGCTGTACCTTTTATAAATGTATAACAAAACAAATAAAAAATTACAAACAGACAGTCCTTTTATTGCAGAAGAGACATGCATTGTCATTTCCTTAACAACCGATGATGTCTGTGATGGGAGTCACTTTGGGCAGGGGGCTCGTGGAACCCAGCTTACTTTGGAGAGCACTGCAATCTCCTTGTCCAGCTCCCACGGCCCTTCCTATGTATAAGTCTCCCTGTGTCTATTAGGGGCACAGGATGATTGAGAACCCCAGTCTGATCTGCACTAATCAAACTCACTGTACAACCACACCGCACTCAGCATTTCCTTTTAACCGCTATTCAGGGGTGTGTGGTTTGTGTTGAAGGAATGAAGGGGCTCTTTCACCTGGAACATTAATATTTCTGAACAATATCCCTCAAGAATATATGGAGATAAAATCCACCTTTCGTCAGAGACCATTGCTAGATGGTTTGAGGTGGGATAGGAGTTGCTATGTGTTTAAGTGCCTGTATCCCATTGTTCTATTATCATGGGATGTACAGTATATGTGTATGTAGATTAGCTGTGAGGAGGGAGGGGGGAATTCCTCCAACAGCTCTCCCTGCTGATAGGACAATCTACTGATGATAAGTTTGAATACACCTGTGTGTCTGTTACTGAATGTAGTTTACCCCATCCTGTGTCATGCAAAGAAGGGGGAATGTCCCCTGAGTGTATATCAGGGGACATTCCTGTGTCCTGTACCTGTGTTAAAATAAACTGTTCAAATTCCAGCTTTGCAACCAAACCAGTCCTGCCTAGTTCTTGGTTGTAATATGCGGCTATAATATCTAATATTTATATTCAGACTGGAGGAAGTGGTATATGATGGAAGCACTCAAACAGAGTGTGGGATGTTCCGTTACAATGTCATCAGTTGGTAGGATGCCGGCAGGTAGCCCGCAGCTTTGCTGGCAATATTACGCATAGCTGCAGGGAGGAGGAGAGAGCCGTGTGGCGGCGCTCTCTGTCTGCTCGCAGAGTCGCACTGCGTGGGCGTTAACAGAGTAGCACTCACACTGGGATGTGCCCGCGGCACCCCTGAGGACTCTTTGCGGAACCCCCAGGGTGCCGCGGCACCCCAGTTGAAAAACCCGTGTGTAGAATACTTACCCTTGGTGTCACTGACCTTCACTGTATTCAGGAGCTGTGCTGGCTGAAACATCTTTAGCGCCCGGCACACTTCCGGATATAGAGGATGCCAGGCCCCCTTTTTTTTCAGCCAGCATAGTGCTTGAAGATGGCAGAGACCTGCAGCAGGTGGAGTAAGTATTAACCTTTTATTCTTTTAAAGGAAGGAAAGGAGCCGCTATTTATCCTCCATGCATTCAGTATTTATGAAGCCCCAGCTATTCTGCATTTTTATAGCAGGATAATTCTTTTTTATTGGCTAATTCCACTGGGTTCCCCATTGGCTCATAAATCAGGACTAATACTGGTTGTTTATGGTATGGAGTCTCTTGTAGAATTTACTGCTGTTTATATACTGAATATTTAACTAACCGCAGAATCTTCCATCTGTCTCCCTGCAATGCTCAGTTCTGCTCTAGCGTACCCCATAAGCTGAAATGGAAAAACATTTTTTACTTTGCCGTTACAGCTGGGGATAATTTATCGGGATATAAAACTTGAAAACATTCTTTTGGACTCCAGCGGTCACATGGTATTAACAGACTTTGGGCTCAGCAAGGAGTTCCTGACTGATGAGGTGAGTTAAATACTTGTCTGTCTGTCTATATGCTGACTTGAGGAGAAGCTTTAGTATATTTTCAGTATTATTTAAATTTTTATAGTTTACCTGAACATATTTTTTTACTTTAAAGCGGAAGTACATTGCACCTTGAACACCACAAGCCAAAAACACTATTTCATTCACTTTTAATATTCAAAATAATCCCCCCCCCCACCCCCCCATTTATGTCTCCATGTTCTATTTTGTTGAGAAATCACTTTAAAAAACACCCCATAGCATTTCTGGCTGTGGTTATCTTGAGTAAAGGCAGATGTTTCATGTAGTATTTAATTACTGGAATCCATCTGCCCTTAGCTCAAGCATGCATGCAGGAGAGTGTGCTAAGCCGTGAAAAACTGGAAGGGCTTCTGTTTTAAAGTAAGTTTAACATATACTAGCACATTATTACTTTACCTTTCAGGGTACATAAAACCTCAAAAAATACCCGCTTTAACACCAGCGCCTCCCAGCACTTTTAAGTAATACTAAAGCTTTAGTATTTTTATTTTAAATTTTTTTTAAAATAACAAATATGTCATACTCACCTCCAATGCGCAGCTTGTTTTTGAGTATTTTCTGAGTCGGGTTGTCCTTTTTGTCCCTAGGACTTCATTACAAGCAAAGCTAAAACAAATGAGCAGATGCAGTTCGACCCATCTATTGCACCATTTGACTCCATAGTGATCACATTTCCTTTTTATTTAGTGTTTAATAAGTGTTTAATTAAGTGTTTAATAAAAGGACAAAAAACAATTACTTTACTTTCAGAATGAAAGAGCGTACTCCTTCTGTGGGACTATAGAATACATGGCGCCAGAGATCGTCCGCGGAGGGGAATCTGGGCATGATAAGGTACACAACCCCCCCCCCCCCCCCCCCCTCCCTTTTTTTTCCTTTTTTTTCTGACTTCCTCCACAATACTACAGAATATTGGCAATACTGTGTCTCTGAGGGCCGGTTCACACAGGGGGCGACACGAGGTTCCTGTACTACTTTTGAGCGACCTCGTGGCGACTTGCATTGACTTCTATACAGAAGTCATTTGCAAGTCGCCGCTGAGGTCGCGGCAGGTCGCGGCACGGCAAGTCGTGTCGCCTCGTGTCGCCCCCTGTGTGAACCGGCCCTGATATGCACTGGTGTTTTTCAAAACAGATGTAAACACAATCACTAAGGCCCCTTTCACACGGGGCACGTCAGTTTTGACGGACTCCGCTTTGTTCAGTGGGGGGGGGGGATCGATCCGCTGATCCCCAAACAAGCGAGCAGATGAATGGTCCCTCTCCACCCTCTGTGCTGAGACCCTCTATGGGAAGATCAGATAAAAATGGACCGACTGTCCGTTTTCATCTGGTCCGATCCATCAGACGGATGGAAGATACCATCCCCCTTGTTTTTTTAAACCGGATAGTGCGGGGGGGGGGGGGGGGGGGTGGCTGTGTCAGCGGACAGACATGTCACTGCTGACATCCGTCGCTCCATAGAGGTGAATGGAGTGTCTGATCAAGACTGCATGTGTGAAAGGAGCCTAAATCTCATATAACCCTTAATATGTAATATGATTTCTAAAGTAATTGTCAATGTTTTTAAATGTGCATCTTTCATTAAAATATTCCCTGGTGACCCTGCTCTGAAGGTGCTTATTTAGTTACTTCCTGTTATAGGGTGACAGCGCTCTGTCTTTTTCTTCCAGTTGTGCGCCTGTGTTGTCACCCAGTCGCACAGATATCTGTGTGATACAAGTGCCTGTTACACACATTTTTCAGACGTGGTCCCCTCTTCTCTTCAGTTTGAGTAAATGCCTCTGACATCCTGTTATAACCCCCTCTCATTCTGACCAAAATAGTGAGATAATAACTTCCTCGGCTCTCTGCCTGTTCTGAGTCTTATCAGTTAACATTATTCCCAGCCATCTCTGTAGACTACAGCATGCCTCCCTCTTTGTTATATCGAAGAGAGGGGGAGATGTTCTTTAGTCATAACACATTTCTTGCCTAATTTAAGAACTCTGTTCCCCCCATAGATCCAGCACAAAAGAATGAGAATTGTCACCCTAGAGCAGGAAGCGCACTACTTATAGAATAATGTTCTAGAAAATAATAAAAATTCTCACCAAAACGCTCATTCTTCCAGTTGTTGTTTAGCCTTCAGCTTTACCTTTTGCCTTCTTCCAGGCTGTGGATTGGTGGAGTTTGGGGGTTTTGATGTACGAGCTGCTTACAGGCGCATCGCCTTTTACTGTCGATGGGGAAAAAAACTCACAGGCGGAAATCTCTAAGTAAGTCACAGAGCTGTAAGTAGAAAGGACTTCTCTCAGGTTATTGTAAAGCAGCAGAAGCAGTTGTGCCAGAAAATAAAATAATTTTCTGGGCTGATGAAGACTATTCAGGAAACATTAAGTTGTGTCAAAATCAGGAAGTCCAGAGTGTACTTAAAGCAGTTGTAAAGCCAACATTTTTTTTTTACCTTAATGCACTCCTTGCATTAAGGTAGAAAATGTTTAGTGTCATCATCACGCCCCCCCCCCCCCCCCCCCCCTTTTACTTACCTGAGCCCACATTCGATCCAGCGTTGTGCACGTCTGCAGGTCTTCTCTCCCCTCACTTCCAGGTCTTGCTGGCTTTGCTGGGGCACCAGGTGCCATTGGCTCCCAGCGCTGTCAATCGAAGCTGGTGGCCAGGGAGCAGGAGGCGGGGCCGAGTACCTCTGTCTGTGTCAATGGAAGCAGCAGCGGGGTTCGGGTGTGAGCAGGCACGAGCCCTCCCATGGGAAGTGGCTTCCCATGGGGGCACTGGACCAAGGAGAGGCGCCAGGAGCGAGGACCCAAATAGAGGAGGCTTGCGGCTCTCTTTGCCATTGCATTGCACAGAGCAGGTAATTATGGACTTTTTTTTTATGTTTGCCCTTACAATCACTTTAAAGTGCTTCTAAAGGCACAAGGTTGTTTATCTTAAAGCGGAGGTCCACCCTAAAGTGGACCTTCCACTCATTGGATTCCTCCCCCCCCCTCCGGCACCACAATTGGCACCTTTCAGGGGGGAGGGGGGTGCAGGTACCTGTACAGTACAGGTATCTGCACCCACTTCCGGGATAGCTCTCTGCGGAAAGGGGCGTAGATTACACCCCTTTCCGAAAGTCCCCCGCTGCCTGCTGGGAAACACACAGATCCCAGAGGCAGCGGGTCCATCCTTATTGCGCAGCGCGACTCGCGCATGCGCAGCAGGGAACCGGGAAATGAACCCGAAAGGCTCCACTTCCTGACTCCCATACCCAAGATGGCGGCGGCAGCACCCGAGAGACGATCGAGAGATCGGCTTCGGGTGCCGACATCGCGGGCGCGCTGGACAGGTAAGTGTCACTATTTTAAAAGTCAGCAGCTGCAGTATTTGAAGCTGCTGGCTTTAAAAAAAAAAAAAACGCGGACTCCCGCTTTAATGCATTCTATGCATTAAAATAAACAACCTCCTGTGTGCAGCTCCCCCCTCAGCCCCCCTAATACTTATCTAAGCTCCATTTCGATTCAGCGATGTTGCACGAGAGACTCGGCGGTCTCCTTTCTGATTGGCTGAAACATAGCAGCATGCGCCATTGGTTCCCGCAGCTGTCAGTCAAAGTCAGTGAGCCAATGAGAGAGAGGGGGCGGGGCTGACCCGTGGCTGCATGTCTTAATGGACACACAGAGCAGGGGCTCGGCTGCCCCCAGAGCAAGCTGCTTGCTCTGGGGGCGCTCGGCAGGAGGGGAGGGGCCAGGAGCATCGGTGAGGAACCTGAGAAGAGGAGGATTTAGAAAGCTCTGTGCAAATCCATTACACAGAGCAGGTAAGTAATAACAGGTTTGTTATTTTTAAACAAAAAAAAAAAAAAACAAGAGTTTAGTATCACTTAACAGGTCACTAAACATTAGTTTAATATTTATAAATATGTAATTGTTTCTCTAAATTTAAAGAGGAGTCTCCCCCCAAAAAATTCAAATGTTTTAATATAAGGACGCTTACCTGTCCAAGGATCCAGCGCTGTCCTCAGCTTCGGGTCCAGGTGCCAGCATCTTCACTAACTTCGCTGTTTTCGTCCCCGCTGGTGACATTCACCCTCATTTTTATTTTATTTTTTTGGGTCACAGGGACTGAAAGTGATGGAAAATCTAACATTGTAGTATTTACTCCAGTCTCAGAAGCATCAACCTCAAGTATAAAACGTAACGTAGAATCAGGATGTGCCAACACAAAGGCAGCCATGAGACTCTCAAAGGCCTTAATGGACTCCGGAAACCAACTCTGTGGGTTACCGTTCTTTCTGGTCATATCAGTCAGGGGCTTGACCAGAGATGAGAAGTTACGAATAAACATCCGCTAATAGTTGGCAAGGCCAAGAAAACACTGCAGAGGACATAAACCCATGGCTCTGGGCCACCGTAGGAGTGCTGAAAGTTTCTCTGGGTCCATCGAAAAACCAGCAGTGGAAATGACATAACCCAGGAATTTAACCTGTTCACGACGGAATTCGCACTTCTCCAATTTACAATAGAGATTGTTCTCTCTTAGTTTCTAAAGCAAACGACAGATATCTGTGTGGTGGCTCTCCAGGGACTTGGGAAATATGAGGATATCGTCGAGATAAACCACCACACATAACTGCAACAAATTTCGGAGGACATTGTTAATAAATTCCTGGAAAACTGCCGGGGGGCGTTACAAAGGCCAAAAGGTATTATAAGGTACACATAATGGCCTGTTCTAGTATTAAAAGCAGTTTTATACTCATCGCCCTCCTTAAGGCTCATAAGATTGTATGCCACTCACAAATCAAGATTTGTAAAAACAGTTGCTCCCTTGAGGCGGTCAAATAACTCCATAATCAACGGAATCGTATATCGTATAGGCATTCTTAATATTGAAACCCCTATAATCAATACAATAATAATCAGTTCACCACTCTTCTTCTTCACAAAGAAGAAATCAGCACCAGCAGGAGATGAGGATTTGGGGATGAAACCTCGAGAAAGTGCGTCTGCAACATACTCCTCTATAGCCTTATCCTCCAAGAGGATACCCTGCCACGAGGGGGGTATGGCACCAGGTTGAAGGTCAATTACGCAATCAAGCGACCAGTGTCGAGGCAAACTACTGGCTTGACCTTTGTCAAAAACATCACTAAGATCGCAGTACTCCTCCGGCAGGGAGGAGAGTGAAGAGGTGCACTTGGCTACCTTCTGGAAGCATGTCTTGCTGCATTGTGGCAACCAGGAGAGAACCTTAACACAGAGACAATCAAAAGAGGGGTTGTGCCTCTGTAACCAAGGATAACCAATAACCAGTGAAAAATTAGGGGAGAAAATAACTTGGAATTGGATTATCTCATGGTGAAGAGCCCCTACAGCCATGGACAATCGAACAGTCTCATGAGTCACATGGGCAGGCTGTAGAGGCCTCCCGTCAAGTGGAGTGTCACGCAGCTGCAGTGGAATCGAGTGCTTCAATACAAAGGCAGCATAAATTAACAGACCTGCAGCCCCAGAGTCGATTAGAGCCTGTATCTCGACGGACGACTCAGCCCAAGAAAGTGTAACCAAATCCAGGGGCTTATCCTTCTGGATAACTGGGGACGAAACAATGCCACCTAAGGTCTGTCCGTGACAGGACCTCAAGGTTTGGGCGTTCCCTGAACAGGTAGGACAAGACTTCCAAAAGTGACCTGCCTGACTACAATAAAGGCACAATCTCTCCCTCCACCTAAAGGTTCACTTATTCACAGAGAGACGCTTAAAACCCAAGTGCATGGGTTCACTGACCGCCTTGGTACCAGGAGGCATAGGAGATGAGGGAGGCAAGGGTGTGACTGCAAAGCTCATAGACAAGTGTACAGGAGACTTCCACAAGCGCTCTTTAGTCTGGAGTCAATGAGGATTGCAAACGTGATCAACTTTTCCAGCTCAGTGGGTATATCTCGATCTGCTATCTCATCCTTGATGGTATCCGAGAGACCATGTGAAAAAGCAGCCATAAGGGCCTCATAGTTCCAAGCAACCTCTGCTGCCAGAGTACGGAATTCAATGTCGTAATCAGCAACAGTTCTCGTACTCTGTTTGATGGACATGAGGCCCTTGGCAGCAGAAGCGGAGTGTGCGGGAACGTCAAATACCCTTTTAAAAGAAGCCACAAACTCAGGGTAACTCAAGACAGGCTTTTGCGTCTCCCATAGAGGGTTTGCCCAGGCCATGGCTCTCTCAGAAAGCAAAGATATCACGAAACCTACTTTGCTTCTGTCTGTGGGAAACGCCTGGGGCAGCATCCCAAGGTAGATCTCAACCTGGTTGAGAAACCCTCTGCATTGGACTGTATCACCCCTAAATCGATGGGGAAGCAGAGCATACATCTTATAGAGGTAATACTTGAGGTGGGTGCCTGGAGCAGCAGCAGGGACGGCCTGCAACACAGGCTTGTGACTCAGGAGTGCTTGTAATGCCATGGCAAACTGATCCATGCGGTGATCTTGCTCATCCAATCTGGGAAAAATATTACCAACAAGTGGATTGACTGCATCTTCTGAATTCATGGCCTTTGCCTACTGTCAGAAACCATGAATCAGACTGAGACATAAGTACAGTTAAATCACACTTGTTTAATAATAATAAGAAAAGGAGTTAACATAGTCAAAAACATAGCCAGGAACCGGAATGGATAGTCAGACAAGCCAAAACGTCAGGGATCCAGAGAACAGCGTAGTAGAACAGCAAGCAGGATCTGGAGCGAGAAGGAATGTTAGCCAAGCAAGTCTTTAACAGGAACACATGCGAGCGTCTTTAGAGATGCGACCAAGGCGAAGGCAGAGATTATCTGGACTGGACGGCTTAAGTAGGCAGGACTGACAATCAGGATCATCGGGTGAGTCATTGTGGAGAGATAGGAGCTGGCAATTAGCCAACATCTGAGCGGCCAGCTCAGAGAATGAAGGGCTGGGTCCAGCCCTGACAGCTGCATGCTCGATAAGGGTTTGGTATTGATTTTGGGGGGATCCCACCCAGTTTTATTTTTTTACATTTTGGCATGGGGTTCCGCTTAAAATTCATATTGGACCCAGAGGGCCTGGGATGGGTGGGGGGATGGTGGCAAGTCACATGTATATCATACAGGTGTGACTCTCATGCCACTTTTGAGGGTTTATATTGAAGTCTATGGCCCTCCAGTCACATGAAAGTCAGAGCAAAGTCATGCAGATATGAATGGTACTCATTGGGAAATAGGGGATGTGACTTGTCGTGCGACGTTGGGGTTCAAAGTGGCATGACAAGTTGCACAAGTGTTAAGTTTCTTAATTGAGGTCATATTTGTATTGAATGTGTGTTTTATTAGGTTTTTTTTTTTTTTCCCCATGTAGGAGAATATTGAAAAGTGACCCTCCATATCCACCAGAAATGAGTGAACTTGTAAAAGATCTTATTCGGGGGTTATTGATGAAAGACCCTAAAAAGCGTTTAGGTTGTGGGCCGGGGGGCTCTGATGAAATAAAAAAACATCTGTTTTTCAAGGTGGGTATTACAGCATTGAGAAAATGTTTTTCTTTTACTTGTGTATATGTTTTGTCCAAGCTGCGATGCTTGTTTGGACAAGCGTCAATTTGACTGCGTCTCAGTGACATCACACAAGGAAGATGTTATGTAGTCAAAGTGGCCTTGCAGAGCAGAGTGGCAGAGGAAGGTTTCCTGATATCAGTTTGGATGTCAAGCGATGTTAGAGATTGGGAATGTGGTCATCTTGGGGATATACTCTAAACTGTTCTCATATGATGGCCTATCCCTAACAAGAATTATGTATTTGCCATGTGTGTGAGAATGGCCATCGCTGAGGATGGCCAAATCTGTTGCACATTGGGCTGACAACATCAGAGAAGCAGAATTATACACTGTATTGTCAAAAGATTTGGGACACCTGCCTTTACACGCAGATGAACTTTAATGGCATCTCAGTCTTAGTCCATAGAGTATATGGAGCAGGCCCACCCTTTGCAGCTATAGCAGCTTCAACTCTTCTGGGAAGGCCGTCCACAAGGTTTAGGAGTGTGTCTATGGGAATTTTTGACCATTCTTTCCGAAGAGCATTTGTGTAATCAGGCACTGATGTTGGACTCAAATCATACAAATAAAAAATGACAAATGATGCAACAAACTTATGTACATGAATAATGTCCTAATAACAATTAAAATAAAACAGTTCCCAAAATTGTGCAATCAATCCATGTGATGATTGTGAAAAAAGAAGAAGTCCTACTTCAATAAAAAGTTACACCACTGTAAAAGACACAGAGCCTTCTGTGACACCTGACACCCCGTAGAAGGGGGTGCTTACACAGGCACGTAGAATGACCAGGGTATAAACTGCAGATGGAACCTCTGAAACACTTAGAAGGAAACTGAGAAATTCGTCCAGTACAGATGGGCTCACAGCAGGGTATCCAGGGCAACTGGAACCAAGAGTAGACCATGCAGCAAAAAGGACTCCAAGTAGTGTAATACTGTATAACATTTTTATTAAAAATAAAGCCAAATGGCCACTTACATTTCATTAAAATTGAATGAGCCGTGATAAAAATAGTTTTCCGGCAAACACTGTACATACACCCGCACTTCCTGGGTCACATGAGGAGCGATGCCGTCAACGCGTAGTCTCGTCAGACATGTTTCGCCACATGTGACGTCTTCCTGGGGCAGGGGTCATGTGTGAATAAACATGTCAGGCTTTTTCTTTTTTTTTTTTTTATATCCTTCAAGGTTTATGGGATTGCCAATTTTTGCTTAGTATGTTTCTCTTTGTAAAGAATTTGGATTTTGCAGAAGTAATCTATTTGGTCCTTTTGGACCATGAGTGACAGTTACAATGTCCAGCCTTCTCTCCTTGATCTGACCTTCCTTACACTTCCTCTAGCTCCATGTCCTTTTGTTCTGAGAAGGTTCAAGTTCAAGACTTAGTGACATTCTTTTTAAGTGGAACTCATTAATGTCTACATTGTCTTCTTACTAAAGCAGAAATATGTCACAGCAACAAATACCATCACATTAACAGCCCTAAAATAACCCAAACGTTTTAGGATTTGTTAAAAGTTCACTAAAATAGTTAAATAAGTATGAAGTCCACTTATATCTAAAATGAGGCAGATGTAAATGTAGGATTGTCCATCACGGAAAAAACTTTTCAGATAGTAATTCAAAACAATTGCCTCCTCCATACCGCATGTGTCACAATCCCCCTCGGAAATGCACTTACCAGATGATACTGGGTTACACGCTTATCTGTCAATGGATGATGTCTGCTCACTTTATACACTCCGTCAAATGATCCTGGGTTATACACTTGGCTTGCAATGGATGTTGTCAGCTCTCTGCATGTAATCCATCTAGAGATTTGCAAGTCACAAGCAGAGAACAAAGATACAAATAGCGTAATTCAGTACTAAAAGGTATTTATTATAGGTTTCCTTAAGATTGCACACTTACAATGTGATTCAAAATAAAAGAGCATGTAACAACAACAGGGTGTCCTCTGTCAAAGCAATCACAAAACTAGTCAGGGCCTGGCCACGCAGCAACCTACATCGTCGGCTTTCCTGCTTGCCTTTCCAGGGAACACCGCTGGAGCGGTGACAGGTAGTCAGGAATATCGACTTGCGATACATTGTTGTTACATGCTCTTTTATTTTGAATCACATTGTAAGTGTGCAATTTTAAGGAAACCTATAATAAATACCTTTTAGTACTGGATTACCCTATGTGTATCTTTGTTATCTGCTTGTGATGAGCAAACCTCTAGATGGATTACATGCAGAGAGCTGACGACACCCATTGCAAGCCAAGTGTATAACCCAGGATCATCTAACGGAGTGTATGCAGTGAGCAGACATCATCCATTGACAGATAAGCGTATAACCCTGTATCATCTGGTAAGTGCATATCCTAGGGGGATTGTGAAACATTCAATGTGGAGGAGGCGATTGTTGGACAATCCTACATTTACATCTGCCTCATTTTATATATTAAGTGGACTTCATACTTATTTAACTATTTTAGTGAACTTTTAACAAATCCTCAAATGTTTGGAATATTTTAGGGCTGCTATTGTTATGGTATTTGTTGCTGTGACATATTTCTGCTTTAGTGTTTTATTAACGTAGCTGCTCTTGTTATTCTAACCACTTGCCGCCCGCCATATAGCAAAATCACGGCTGATCACAGTGTAAATAGGAAGAGCCGGTGATCGGCTTTTCCTCACTCGCGTCTGTCAGACGTAAGTAGAGGAGAGCCGATCGGCTGCTCCTCTGACGGGGGGGGGGTCTGTGCTGATTGATTATCATTGCAGCCACCCCCCCCCCCCCCGAGGAAGCTCACACTGGTGGACCACCAGGGATGCCACAAGACCACCAGGGATGCCCAGCACCAAGTATGCCACCCTAGACCACCAGAGATGCCAGTCAGTGCCCACAAAGGATGCCAGTCAATACCCACAATGGATGCCAATCAGTGCTCGCAATGGGCATCACTGATTGGCATGCATTATTGTTTGGCACTGATTGCCATCCATCAGTACAATACTTTATACTACAATGCCGCCTATCAGTGCCCATCCGTGCTGCCTATCAGTGCCCATCCGTGCTGCCTATCAGTGCCCATCTGTGCTGCCTATCAGTGCCCATCCGTGCTGCCTATCAGTGCCCATCCGTGCTGCCTATCCATGCCAATCCATGCTGCCTATCAGTGCCTATTTGTGCCACCTATCAGTGCCCATCCATGTTGCATATCAGTGCCGCATATCAGTGGCCATCAATGCCACCTCATCAGTGCCACTTCATTGGTGCCACCTTATCAGTGCCCATCAGTGCCGCCTTATCAGTGCCCGTCAGTGCAGCCCCATCAGTGCCCATCAGTGAAGGAGAAAACGTACTTATTTACAAAGTTTTGTAACTGAAACAAAGACAAAACAAACATTTTTTTTCAAAATTTTCAGACTTTTTTTTTATTTGTTTAGCAGAAAATCCCAGAGGCGATAAAATACCACCAAAAGAAAGCGCTATTTGTGGGAACAAAATGATAAAAATGTAGTTTGGGTACAGTGTAGTATGACCGCGCAGTTGTCATTCAAAGTGCAACAGCGCTAAAAGCTGAAGATTGGTCTGGGCAGGAAGGTGTATAATGCCTTGTACTAAAGTGGTTAAAGTAATACACCTTCCATGAGCGCTGAGGGAGAGATACCAACTGACCGTTGAATTATTTCAACATTTTCTGCCATTGTCTTCTTACTGCCTAGGGTTTTTTCCCTTATTTTGCCTACTTTTCCATTCTATCACTAAAGCCCCTTTCACACTGGGGTGTTTTTCAGGTTCTACAGCGCTAAAAATAGCGCCTGTATAGTGCCTGAAAAAGTCTGGCCCCTTTCACTCCAGTGTGAAAGCCGGAGGGCTTTCACACTGGAGCAGTGCACTAGCAGGACGGTGAAAAAAGTCCTGCTAGCCGCTCTTTTGGACCGGTGAAGGAGCGGTTTATTCACCGCTCCTACCCATTGAAATCAATGGGGTAGCGCGGCTATACCACCGGCAAAGCACCGCTTTGCCAGCGGTTTTAACCCTTTTTTGGCCGCTAGCGGGGCGGTTTTAACCCCCGCTAAAAATGACGGTAAAGCAGAGCTAAAAATAGCACTGCTTTACCGCCGATGTCGCTCCCACCCCAGTGTGAAAGGGGCCTAAGGGGATCCCATCTCTAAGCTTTGCCCCTCTTTTTGAGGAACTACTGCTTTCTTTCCTTGTGCAGGGTGACTGGTCTTTTATGTACCCCCTCCTGCAGTCTTTTGCAGGCAGTAGTGGGTAGGACCTCCTGTTCTCTGCAGCACAGCGATGGTATCGCTGATATCGAATAATTTATTGGTAATAACTGAGTTTACAAAGGCATTGGGTGCACACAAAATTGATTTATATCTTTTGTGGCTATAGAGTAGAGCTGCATGATTCTGGCTAAAATGAGAATCACAATTTTTTTGCTTAGAGCAAAGATCATGATTCACGCACGATTCTAACGGCGTACCATCATCAAAAAAATTTGGGCTAATTTTACTGCTTAGTCTTTTAAATTAATTGAAGTGTATTTTTTCCCAAAAAATTGCGTTTTAAAGAATGTTTGGGGGTTCCAAGTAATTTTCTAGCAAAAAAAATACTGATTTTAACTTTGTAAGAAACAAGTGTCAGAAAAAGGTTTAGTCTTTAGGTGGTTAAAGAGGAAGTAAACCCTCCTGAAAAAAAAACACACCCTGCAAGATAAAGGCATAATGAGCTAGTATGCATAGCATACTAGCTCATTATGAATTACTTACCCGAAAACGAATCCCCTGCAGCCATCCTCGTCTCCCCCTCAGGCCGATCAACATGTCGCCCGGGGCTTGCTTCCGGGTATCACAGCACTGCCGCTGTGATTGGCCAGAGCTGCGATGACATCACTCCCACTCATGCACTGCCGCGAACGGCACAGTACAACTGAAGCAACGACACATACTGCCATTGCTTCAGTTGGCTTAAGTGTGCATGTGCCGCATGACGTTGGCACATGCAAATACAGCGATATCTCCTAAACCGTGCATGTTTAGGTGATATCCAGTGCAGCTACAGGCAAGCCTAATTATAGGCTTGCCTGTAGTTTAAAGTGGTTGTAAAGGGTTTACAACTACTTTAAACTTCCCTCATTTACAGACCGAATTTCATTCCTTTGATCTAAGAAGAAAAAGTTACAATGTTTATAGTTATCTACCAGCTTGGACAATGTTGCGAAAAACTTGCCAGGCTGCCGGGTTTGTTTCTGATCAGAGAACTCTCTACACTCGTTACATGAATGAATCTGGAAATTCTGCACAGAGATTTTGAGTGGGATTGAATCGAGATCATGACTTTAACGATTAATCATGCAGTTTTATTATAGAGGAATATATTATAGTGCAATCTTGTGCCTAGAGTTCAGCTTTAATGAATGTTCATTTGAAATATGTTTCTTGCTAATTCTTTTTGCAGACAATTAATTGGGATGATTTGGCAGCAAAGAAAGTCCCCGCGCCATTTAAACCTGTCATCAAGGATGAGCTTGATGTAGGGAATTTTGCTGAGGAATTTACAGGGATGGATCCCACGTACTCTCCTGCTGCTCTACCCATGAACGCTGACCGAATATTTCAGGTAAATGGTGGAACTTCACATACAGTGAGTTGTACCAGAGTACAGATGAGTGTTTGTATGTAAAGATATCCAATCTTCTTCTGCCTGCAAAACATCTCTGCGGGGGCTCGAGAATTTTTGAATCACCCAGCTGAGTTCTCGTCTAAATAGATCCTGTGTCCAGAAATATCCAAGACTGCATTTATTTTGGATACTGAATTTGTGATGGTGGCAAATATCCTCAACACTCTTTAACCCCTTCGCGCCTAAGGGTAAAACAGATCCCAAAGTGTTTGTAACCCTTAAAACAAAAAGAGCTCCTGTTCCCTTATAACAGGTTAGATAGTACAGTGCTTGTGCTGTCTAACCTGCCCCTCTGTCTAAACTGTAAATTACCTGTCTGGTCCTGCCTGTTTCTGCCCTCCCTCCTGTAAAACTGACCATAGTTTATCATGGCTGCTGAGCCCCGGCATCGTGGTCAGTTTATGTACCCCTCTCCTTTATCCAGCAATAACCCAGTGTAAGGGTTTATTGAAAATTGTTGTCGCTAAATACCTTTTTTTTTTTTTAAATATATTTTCAGGTCGGTTACGTGACGCCCGGCCGCTCTGCTACTCCGATCCAGGGCTACAGCGGGATGGGCTGAGATCTCCCTCTGACGTCAGCCAGAAGGTCACGGTACCTTCGAGCTGGCTGCTCAGCCCTTCCCACTGTATCAGAGGCAGCATCTCAAGCTCTAGCCGGCTTTCAGATAATCATCGATCCAATTTTGGTTGTCTCAGACAACCACGTTAGGATCTTTTCTCAATAGCATTCATCAGCAGCCCTGAGGAAGGGGTTTGTTCCTTTTGTCCCCCAAACTGCATTGGCTTTATTCTATCATCTGTACTATCAAATAGGATTTTTTTGTACTCACAGTAAAATCCCTTTCTCTGTAGTTCACCGACTGACACAGCACCCTCTCCTCCTATGTTTGTCTACGTTATACTGCTTGTTGACGTACTGAAGCTGCAGTAGCAGGCTGTGGGGTTGTTGCCTAAGGGGCCGCCCCTTGGATGGAACTAGAAAGTTCTAGTTTTATTATCACATGCTAACATGTTATGCCTAGTCCTCTCCTGAAGGTGGCGTAACAACCCAATGGTCTAAGAAAGGAGCTGTGTCAGTCGGTGAACTACAGAGAAAAGGATTTTACGGTGAGTACAAAAAATCTTATTTTTTGCTAAATAAATAATAAACATTGTATACTAGTTTATGAATTGTATTAGTAATAATGATAGGATCAATAACTAAAAAAGATTTTTTTTTCGCCGAAACTCCACTTTAAAGTGAAGGGCCACCCAAAAAAATAAAATAAAAAAAAACTACATTAACATTCACAGAAAAAAAAAAAAAAAAAAAAAAAATATATATATATATATATATATATATATATATATATATATATGTGGGAAGGCTGGCCGTAGGCCAGCCTGTATTTGTGGGAGGAGTCGGAGACTATATAACCCTCCTCCTCTGTCAGGGCCAGGGTTGGGGTTTTCTAGGTGGAGGCAGCTCATGGGGGAAGGGCTGTCCAGCTATCCCCCACCGCTCACTTCTCTACAGTCATGCTGGTGGAGAGGGGGGTGCGTTCCCCTGTCCTCTTCCAGTGTGGGGAGAGGGGGGGTGAGCTTGTCTTTGCAGAGCGGCGGTCGGCCGCCTCTCTCCCTCGTCCCTGGGTCCACTGGCTTGTGGTGGCCGCCCTGCCGTCGCCCCCCCCCCCCCCTTTTTGGTTCGGCCGTGTTCCAGCAGGGAGGGGGGTTGCTTCTCCCAGCATTCGGGTACGGGGGAGGACGGGACGGTTCATCCATCCGTCTGTCCTACTTCCTCCCTTTGCCACCCACAGCTCTGGCTGACGTGCCGCCCGCCTCCTTCTCCTGGTGCTCATGCCGGGGGGAGAGGGGCGTCCTTCTGTTATGTTCCGCCTCTCGTTGGGAGGATGTTCACCTGCTCCACGAGGGAGCCACCCGCCAGCTCCGCTCTCCAGGCATCTTTTCACGGGGGAGCCGCACGCCTGGTAAGGGGAGGTGGAGAGAGTCGGCCTCCCCCTCTCCCCTCGCGGGTACGGAGCACCCGCCGTTTCTCCTCGTGGGGGGGGGGGAAGATGGTCGACCGCGCCGCCTCCCCCTCCCTCACATATGCTCTGTTCCGATGATTCTCCTGGCGGGGGGAGGTGGTCGGCCCCCCCCCCCCATACACTCATATGCTGTACACCCGCCGATTCGGCCGTCCTTCACTCTCCCCTCCCTCAGCTCTCCGGCAGGCAGTCGGCTCGGTGTTCCTGCGGGGGGGGGGAGGTGATCAGCTGTCCTTCGCCCACATTCTCCCCTCCCTCAGCTCTCCTGCGTGCAGTCCGCCCTTCCCACCGGTTTTCCCCGTGGGGGGGAGGGGGAGGTAAGCGACCGCTCCCCTTCCCCCCTCACATATGCAGGGTACCCGCCGGTGCTCCTGGGGGGGGGGAGGGGGAGGTATTCGGCTGCGCTGGCTCTCCCCCCCCCCCCCCCCTCACATAGGCGTTTTTCCTGTAGTAAGTTTTAGCACTGTGTGCAGGCTCTGACTGAAGTGATTTTAAATCTTCAATTATTTTTATCAACAAGCGTGTGGTAAATACCAGTAGCTGCATTATGTTTTAATTGACGCTGCTTTAGTTATTGCTTTCTGTCATAGCGTTCTGCCAGCGGTTTCTTTCATTGCGTTCTGCCAGCGTTTTCTGTCATAGCGTTCTGCCAGCGTTTTCTGTCATAGCGCTCTGCCAGCGTTTTCCGTCATAGCGTTCTGCCAGCGTTTTCCGTCATGGCGTTCTGCCAGCGTTTTCCATCATGGCATTCTGCCAGCGTATTTCTGTCATGGCGTTCTGCCAGCGTATTTCTGTCATGGCGTTCTGCCAGCGTATTTCTGTCATGGCGTTCTGCCAGCGTATTTCTGTCACAGCGTTCGGCCAGCGTATTTCTGTCACAGCGTTCGGCCAGCGTATTTCTGTCACAGCGTTCTGCCTGCGATTTTCTGTCACAGCGTTCTGCCTGCGATTTTCTGTCACAGCGTTCTGCCTGCAATTTTCTGTCACAGCGTTCGGCCCAGCATTTCTGTCACAACGTTCTATCCAGCATTTCTGTCACAGCGTTCTGCCCTGCATTTTCTGCCCAGCATTTTCTGTCACAGCGTTCTGCCCAGCATTTTCTGTCACAGCGTTCTGCCCAGCATTTTCTGTCACAGCGTTCTGCCCAGCATTTTCTGTCACAGCGTTCTGCCCAGCATTTTCTGTCACAGCGTTCTGCCCAGCATTTTCTGTCACAGCGTTCTGCCCAGCATTTTCTGTCACAGCGTTCTGCCCAGCATTTTCTGTCACAGCGTTCTGCCCAGCATTTTCTGTCACAGCGTTCTGCCCAGCATTTTTCTGTCACAGCGTTCTGCCCAGCATTTTTCTGTCACAACATTCGGCCCAGCATTTTCTGTCACAACGTTCGGCCCAGCATTTCTGTCATAGCGTTCTATCTAGCTTTCCTGTCATAGCGTTCTGTCCAGCATTTCTGTCACAGCGTTCTGTCCAGGTTTCGGTCATAGCATTCAGTCCAGTTTTTTGTCACAGTGTTCTGTTCAGCATTTTCTGTCATAGCGTTCCATCTAGCTTTCCTGTCATAGCGTTCTGTCCAGCATTTCTGTCACAGCGTTCTGTCCAGGTTTCGGTCAGCATTCAGTCCAGTTTTCTGTCACAGCGTTCTGTTCAGCATTTTCTGTCATAGCGTTCTGTCCAGCATTTCTGTCACAGCGTTCGGGCCAGCATTTCTGTCACAGCGTACAGTCCAGCATTTCTGTCACAGCGTGCAGTCCAGCATTTCTGTCACAGCGTTCGGTCCGGCATTTCTGTCACAGCGTTCGGTCCAGCATTTCTGTCATAGCATTCGATCTAGCTTTCCTGTCATAGCGTTCTGTCCAGGTTTTGGTTATAGCATTAGTCCAGTTTTTCTGTCACAGCGTTCTGTTCAGCATTATCTGTCAACGTTCGGCCCAGCATTTTCTGTCATTACGTTCGGTCCAGCATTTTCTGTCATTACGTTCGGTCCAGCATTTTCTGTCATTACGTTCGGTCCAGCATTTTCTGTCATTACGTTCGGCCCAGCATTTTCTGTCATTACGTTCGGCCCAGCATTTTCTGTCATTACGTTCGGCCCAGCATTTTCTGTCATTACGTTCGGCCCAGCATTTTCTGTCATTACGTTCGGCCCAGCATTTTCTGTCATTACGTTCGGCCCAGCATTTTCTGTCATTACGTTCGGCCCAGCATTTTCTGTCATAACGTTCGGCCCAGCAATGCTGTCATAGCGATTGGTCCAGCATTCTCGGTCATAGCATTCTTTCTAGCTTTCCTGTCATAGCGTTCTGTCCAGGTTTCGGTCACAGCATTTAGTCCAGCTTTTCCGTCATAGCGTTCGGTCCAGTATTTCCGTCATAGCGTTCGGTCCAGTATTTCCGTCATAGCGCTCTGTCCAGCATGGCGGTCATAGTGGTTTGCCCCTGGGTTCCTGTCATAGCATTCTGCCCGGCATGTCTGTCATAGCGTTCCGCCCCAGGTTATCTGTCAGTGTTCTGCCCCTGGAGTTCTGTCGTAGCGTTCTGCCAGCATGTCTGTCATAGCGTTCTGCCCCGGGATTTCAGTCATCGTTCTACCCAGGTTAACTTTTAGCATTTCTGTCATGGCATTGTCGTGACATTTTTCTGGCAGTATTTCTGTCATAGCGTTTCTGTCATGGTGTTTCAACCTCTGTTTGGCTTCAGAGTTCTCAGAAGGGCGTTGTTCACTTATGACATATTCTGGTTAGGTTTGTCTGCATTGATTGTCATGTCTCATCGTATCTGTGTTCATGTTTGTACCGGGGTCAGTTAGCTAGGGCTCGCACATCGGGATCTGTCACGTCTACAGATCCATACGGGCTGAGGTTTCGTTATTAATGATTGTTGACCACAATCTTCTCGCCTGTATACCATACGTCATACGATGCATGTTCATTCACCACACCTGTACGTCTACCCACCACGGTCTGTGGGTACTCTAGGCCTGAGTTTCTGTTAATTACCTGTCTCTGCGCTGCAGGTTACTCGGGTTAACTCACTATTCACAACTCACACACGGGGGGGGGGGGGGGGGGCTCATCATCAGGTTCATTCATGCACCGTAGTCTTGACTTTTCTGCCATGTTCTCATTCTTAGGTAGGCAGAGGGGCGTTGTTGTTCTCATGTCTGGTTGTCTGTCTTTCCTTCTAGTTGCGTTTTCAGGTTGGGTCGTCTTGGCATCCATACCAATATCAACCATGCCTGCACTCACTTACAGATGTCATTTCGCCACTGGGCGCACCCTCGGGTTGGAAGCAGACGTCAATTTTCTTAGTTGACATCCTGTTGCATAGAGGCCCTTGTTACCGCCTTGGGATTCATACTCTCAGGGTGTGTCCAAGCCATGGTCCTTAGGTGGTAGGTTGGGCGACATCATCACCAATCTGGATTCCACTCTCAGCTCTGATCTCTTGTCTAGGAGGTTGCCTGGAGTACTGCTCAGAGACGTCGGTCCAGTCATCTTTGCTCCTCCCCGGTTTGTTCCAGGTGGGGAGGGGGGTGCTTTAGTCACTTCGGGCATGGCTGGATCATGCTATGGGACTTATTCCCCTGGGTTCTCCTTCTTCGGTTCAGGATTCGGTCTCGGTTGGGAGGTCTCGGTCAGTAGCATGACCTGCTCGCATCCGGTGGGACCAGTTTGTCTTGGTGTCGCCATGTTGATGATGCTCATTGCCATGGCACCTACTCCATCACATCCATCGGGCAGCCAGGTTTCCTCTCCTATCACTGGTATTTTTGCCACTCACCCTCTCACTTCCTCTTACCAGTTATGGGAAGGGGTGTTTTCACGGTGCTTCTTCTGGTGTCTGTTGTAGGGGTTCTTCGGGTCAGCCCTTGCTCTCTTTTTCCCCACGTATCCTCTCATTCATAGCAGTTCATTCTCATGTCCGGGTCACCTTGGGCATCAGGCTCATCCTATCCTTCACGGGACATTCAATTGGGTTTGCGTAGCTTGCAGGCTCTAAGGAGGTTCCTTCTCATCTCCAGGTCTGGAGTCGGTGGGTTCTACTCTCACAGCGGATACTTACCGGTTACTTACGGTTGGCATTTGGGCATACGTCATTTTATGGATGGGATCTCTACCTTCCCTCTCCCACCTAAACTTGTGTCTTTTTGCCCTCTTTTCAGGCATACTGACCATCCAGGCCATGGCACACCTCAGGCCTTGTTTCTTAAGTAATATTGCATTTCCCACTTGAAGACTCCGATTACAAGTGGGAAGGCTGGCCGTAGGCCAGCCTGTATTTGTGGGAGGAGTCGGAGACTATATAACCCTCCTCCTCTGTCAGGGCCAGGGTTGGGGTTTTCTAGGTGCCCACCCACCCGTTTCCCCCAGGTTATTCACTCATACTCATACTCATAGTGTTTTTCTTATTCTTACATTCAGGGTATGCCCTCTTTTCAGGCATACTGACCATCCAGGCCATGGCACACCTCAGGCCTTGTTTCTTAAGTAATATTGCATTTCCCACTTGAAGACTCCGATTACAAATATATATATATATATATATATATATATATATATATATATATATATATATATATATATATATATATATATATATAAAAACCCTGTGGCTAGGCAGTCTTCCTATTCCGCAGTGCTTCCTCCTCTTCGGCTAGCAGTACCGTTGTCTTCTGGGACGTGTGTGTCTCAGAAAACGGGGCTAGTCACAAAGCGCCGCGCCTCTCGCACATGCTCGGTAGGAAACGGGCAGTGAAGCCGCAAGGCTCCACTGCCTGTTTCCCTTCGTTAAGATGGCAGCGCCGGCACCCGATCCGATGGATGGATCGGTCTTGGGCGGCCATCATCGCGGGCTTGCTGGACAGGAAAGTGTCCTTATTAAAAGTCAGCAGCTACAGTGTTTGCAGCTGTTGACTTAAAAAAAAAAAAAAAAATTGTGGCTGGAACACCACTTTAAGCAAAGCGACATATTTTTTTATCTCCTTCATTTGTACCATCCATGCCACATTTACACATGTAACAACTGCACAGTTTGCTGCTCACCAACATTGACCCTCAAGCTGTATAGTACAACTGTTCCATGTTTACAATCCAGGCTTCTATTGGTTTAATAATAAAGAAGCAGCCATGGTTTTATGGGGCTAATCCTTTCTGCTTGCAGATTACCGTATTTGTATATAGACTGTTGCAAGGTTTGCTAAAATATTTACTTCCACCGTAAATAAGCAGCTCTGCTTGGGTCTGCTTTACAAGCCTTCTATAGTTCCTCTATTTTATTTTTTGGAATATTTGTACACTGATGGCATAATCCTATAACTATATATTCTGGCCGAGACCTTAGGGAAGAATCCATAGTGGTGCCTCACATCACATTCAATGCATTTACTGGTGTAAAATAGAAGGGACAATTCTCATAAATCATTGGAAACGGGTAGTGGCATTGTCATTGTATATGGGGGATGTGCCCGGAGAGTTCGCTGCTTCTTTGTAAAAACACAGTTGCCCATCAATAATACATATCCGAAAAAAAGTTCAGTTAAGGCCGATATGTATTCTTCTACATGATTTTGGTTAAAAAAAATTGCAATTGGCGTATATTGATTAGTTTGCACAAAAGTTGTTGCGTCTACAAACTATGGGATAGATTTAGGGACTTTTATTTTTACTTATTATTTTTACTGGTAATGGTGGTGATCTGTGACTTTTTAGCAGGACTGTGACATTGCGTCGGACAAATCTGACCCCTAATGACACTTTTTGAGGACCACTGACATTATTACAATGATCAGTGCTATAGAAATGCAGCGATCAATGTAAAAATGATACTGGCATGGAAGGGGGTTAACACTAGGGGGCGATCAAGAGGTTAAATGTGTTCCCTGGGTGTGTTCTAACTGTAGGGGGAATGGGACTTCCAGGGACATGACAGAGATCACTGTTCCCAATCGCTGGGAACAGAAAATCTCTGACATGTCATCTGGCAGAACGGGGAAACGTCTTGTTTACATAGGTAGTTCCCCTTTTACCTCTGAACTCCATGGTCGTGGGTCGCCGCGGACATAGTCTGCTGGACCCGTGGGCACGCTTGCGCACAGCGGGCCTACGCGCCTGCTATCTCCTATGCAAAGACCGACGCACACCTACGGCAATTTGCGCAGCAGAGACAACCTGCTGCAGTATAATGACGACGGCTGGTCGGCAAGCGGTTAAAGAACATTTCCATGCAAGAAGTAAAAGAATTCAATTAGTTATGTTCAGTACACCTAGCAGCTTTGCTAAAGTCGGAAACTTCACTTTTTCTTCTTAAGGCCCTGCAGAGTAAGTACACATCTCTTTAAAAAATCTGTAAGAGGGCAGAATTGTTAAGTGCATAGGTAAGTTGCTTAGCGTTTTATCCGTGTCCTGTGCATGAAAACATTACACATTTACTTTCCATTTTTTTAATTAATAAGAATAAACTATTAACACTTCTATTTCTGAAAGCATTCTTCATTTGCAGAATTATTTTTTCCACACCTGCCTAAAACTTTTGCACAGTAGTGTGTATGTGTATGTGTGTGTGTGTATATATATAAAATAATATAAACCATGTGGCCGTAGGGGGGGCAAGTGTTTTTTTTTTTTTTTTTTTTTTTTGTTAAACTAGACTTCTGCTTTAATGGTATGATAAAAGGATGAGAACGCCACAGGTTTGCACCAGGTCCAGTTTTGTTTGTTTTGACAATAGGTCACAGATTATCACAAACTTGTTTCGGGGACCCACAGCTCCCCTCTCATCAGAGATTAAGCGTTGGTAATTATGAGGTATACTGGACAACAATTGTATAAAACAAGGATTTAAATGATTCTAAAATTCCAGTTTGACAGAAGGCGAAGGTAGAAAAATAATATATAATAATATAATATATCAAAATAATAATAATATAGTTATATTGACCAAAAATGTGTTGTATTTATAGTGCCTTTTTATCCTTCTATAAAGAATAACAATAATAGGTTTTATTTTTCAGGGATACTCTTTTGTTGCTCCATCAATCTTGTTCAAGCCCAACGCTGCCATCACAGATCCTATCCAGTTTCACCTGGGAACAGAGCGTCCTGGCGTCACAAACATAGCGAGAAGTGCCATGATGAAGGTACTCTTTTTATCAACTATATGGTCCCCAGCATTTCGTTTGCGGATAATGTTATGATGAGTAATTAGCACAAAGAGCAGCATTGTGCAGTATCAGGCATTGCCATGCTACCCTTTGTCACTCTGAACACCTGAGAGGCATTGGGCAGTGATTGTAAAGTCTTGTTTTTTTTTTTTAGTTTCTATAAATAAATCAAACATGTTAAACTTACCTGCCCTGTGCAGCGGTTTTGCACAAGGCAGCCCTGATCCTCCTCTTCTCGGGTCCCTCTTTGGCTCTCCTGACCCCTCCCTCCTGGTCAGTGCCCCCCCCCCCCCCTCCACAGAAAGCAGCTTGCTATGGGCGCACCAGAGCTGAGTCACAGCTCTCTGTGTCCATTTAGACACTGAGCCCCGGTTCGGGCCCCCTCTCTCTCCTGATGGGCTAACCGATTTTGTTTTACAGCAGCGGGAGCCAATGGCGCCGCTGCTGTGTCTCAGCCATTTAGGAGGAGGGTCCCGGACAGCCGAGGCACTTGTGGACATCGCTGGATAGAGATGGGCTCAGGTAAGTATTAGGGGGGCTGCTGTACACAGAAGGTTTTTTTCTTTATCTGAATGCACAGAATGTATTCAGATAAAAAACCTTCTGACCTTACAACCCCTAAGGGTTGTAAGGTCAGTAATAAATACTGAGAGTTGTAAAGATTGGTCTGGCCAACTCCGGTTGAGTCTCTTGGCCAGGCCACAAGTGTGCCCTTATTCATACACCAGAACTTTTTTTTACAGTGTTCACTTTTGGGTTCATTTCAGTCTCCTGCACTAGGTGCTTGCTAGGGATAAAATATAGGGCTCTCTGGTCAGTAATTGCATAAGGGGAAGACACTTGTTGGGAATCAGCAGCAAGGATGGCCAAATCTGTGTAGCTACACTAGGAAAGTGAGGCTATAAATCTATTATATAAGTGAATATATTAAAGTTGTTGTAATGTCTGCTTGGTCATTTTTACCTACAGGTAAGCCTATAATAAGGCTTACCTGTAGGTAAAATTAATATCTCCTAAACCTGTACGGTTTAAGAGATATTCACCTTGCATGCAGCCACTGACTTCAGCGGCGTATGCACAGTGAAGGTCTGGTGCACCGCTGGAGCCGCGAACCTGGAAGAAACTAAGGGAACATGTCGGCTCCCTCAGCAGTGACTGGGCGGCCCTGTGGGAGCTTGGTTTTATTGTTTTAAGGTAAGTATTTCATGATAAGCTGGTATGCGTTGCATACTAGCTCATTATGCCTTTGCCTTACGGGGTTTTTTTTGGGGGGGGGGGGGAGCGCATACACCAGCTTTAATATTAAAACAAACAACATCAAAACACCAGCAAACATAAAGATATAAGTGAACCAAAACCCAGAGACAAAGTACCTAATTTAATGACTTAACAGAAGAACAGAAATCCTAACTATGGAACTAACTACTGTATATACAATAAGAGAAATACTAAATTCTCAAAAAAACGTCCCAGTATCGATTATAGAAAGACCCTAGAAAGGGACAACAGTACCCCCCAGTACATTGGGACTTTAGAGGCAAACAGACAAAACCTATGTCATAAAAATATTATTTATTTAGAAAAAGTGCTTAAAAAAGCATGTATAAAAACATAATGATAATCTATACAAAACATCTTGTGCAAAACACATAATGCATTCTTTACAAATTAACATAGGAATATATTTTCCTCCATTAGCCTGACATGTTTCAGGAAAACTTCCTTTCTTCAGAGGCGTATTTTAGGAGAGAATGTATAGATATATTCAATGTTGATTTATGTAGAGAAATGTGTATAAATGTATACAATAACAATTTTCTTAAAAGTTTAGATAAACTTTGCCGCTGTTTATCCACCAAAAGGTGATGGGCCCCGCCCAAGCACAGAACAGCCCTCACAAAAGTCTCCCAGGAGACGACCACCACACCACAGCTATGGGTAGACCTTTAATAAAGATATAGGTAGCAATCTGTTACAGGCATTTGGTGTTTCAGATGCCTCTGAACATCCAAAAAATGCTTCTAAACTCAACTGCCTGGAAACGACTATAAACGACTATGTGTACATGTGCTGGTAAGATAACATAAAGGAGCGTTCAGGGGCAGCTAAAAAAAAACAAAAAACACCCAACTGCTCCTAAACGTCTGTTTACCAGCAGCATTGTACATAAAGCCTTATACCGCCTACACACGATCAGATTCTCCAACAACAATTGTTGGATGTGAGCTTGTTGGCGGAAAGTCCAACCGTGTATATGCGCCCTCGAACATTTGTTGGCGGACTTTCCGCCAACAAATGTTGGCTAGCAGGTTCTCAAATTTTCTGCCAACAAATTTTTTTGTTGTCGGAATTTCCAATCGCATGTACACAAGTCCGTCACACAAAAGTCCACGCATGCTCGGAATCAAGCACGAGCCGGAAGCCCGCGGTCTTGTAACACTAGCATTTGTAATGGAGATATCACATGACTATTGAACTTCCTTTTTATCGGCTCGCTGTAAGTCTATTACGTCGCTGCGTTCGTAATTGTAGGCCAACGTTTGTGTGACTGTGTGTATGCAAGACAAGTTGGAGCCAACAACCTTCAAACAAAATTCCATGGTTTTATTGTCGGTCCGGTCGGTTTTATTGTAAGTCCAATCGTGTGTACGGGGCATTAGAAGACTCTGTGTATCATAAAAAAAAATTTTTTTTAAATATTACTGTTTCATCACTTTTTTATTTTTGTGACTCAGTGTTGCTGTCAGGGCTGTCTTTAATATTGATTGGACCCTGAGCAAAACTTTTCTTGGGCCCGCCCCCCCGCCATGCAGTTTTGCTCTGAGACATACAATAAATAGCAACTAAATCAGTTTACTGAATCAGATCAGGCAGCTATTGCGATTGGTTACCAGAGGTTACAGTGTATCATTACCACTCACTGACTGGTTGCTAGAGGTTACGGAATACATTACAGATCACTGGTTAGTTGCTAGAGGTTACAGCACATGATTTCTGCTTGTTGATTGGTTGCTAGAGATTACTGTGGATATGACCTCAGAGGGACATGATATACATATCAATGCCTCCAGCCGCCACCATTTACATATGAATGCTGCTACTATTTACATATGAATGCCAGTAATTTACATGTAAACACAGGGTCTGCAGGTGAGTCACCTGTACACAACAATAGGGCAGAGCTGGGCAGCATTAGTATCAGCATTTCACAATGAGATATTGGGACACAGCACAGGACTAAAACCTCAAGGGGCGAGGGAATTTAAACAAGGATAGTTGGCAAGTATGAGGCAGCTGCTTTGAGCCCCACAACAATGACAGGGCCCAGGGCAGCAGCCCCTTTTGCCCTGCCTTAAAAACGGCCCTGGTTGCTGTTCAACAACCTCTTTCAGCCACTTTCTGTCCACTTCCTCTTGCTCTGGACTGGCTTCCTGATGGTGACAATAGTGGACCAAGCTTGTACAAATTGTGTTGGCACAGCCGATTGCAGTTTCCATCAGGGACACGTGTGTCAGGGTGACAACACAGGAGCGCCATTGGGGGATAACTGTTACCCCATGATAAGAAGTGCCTGAACAGGGACTGTCATGGCATGATCACCTGGGATTCTTATAAAAGCTGTAGATTTAAATAGATTGAAAGCAACTTTTTGAAGTTTTATTATTGTGTTAAAGTTTACATGAGGTTTTGGTAATTTGATTCAGATTTGCTTTAGGATTATGAATAACACACATTTAAAGAGGTATGCCTGCATTTTTTTAAATACCCATGCAGAGAGACCCCCTTGCACTGCAAGTGTTAGAAGTTTGTTAAAGGATAAGTTCACCTTTGGAACATGTTACATGTTCCACCCGTTTTGGGGTTGGAAAGGTGAGTAGAAAGGAGCACCTGGTGTCCAGTGACATACAATTTGGAAGGGGAGTTAGAAGGCATTTATTGAAAATAGCAACAAGTCCATCGAGCCAACGCGTTTCGGGGGAACCGCCCTGAAGAAGGGGGAGTCCCTGTTGGCTCTGCTATTTTCAATAAATGCCTTCTAACTCGCCTTCCAAATTTTATTTTATTGGACACCCGGTGCTCCCAAGTCTACACACGGAACGATCCTAAGGCCTTACCCAAAGGAAGCAGCCCCAGCCCTAAGAGGACTCACTACCTCCATCCTTAAATTGGGCACAAACCACTGGAAGGGGTTTCTTCCTACTCGCCCATGTGTTAATGGCCACTCACGACCAGCAACTGATCAAGTCAGTTCAACCCCAACAAGTTACCCGTTTTAGGGTGGACCATGTTCCAGCATGTGCAACCTCTCCGCCCAGCCCCCAACCCCCCTCCCCTCGCGACAGCAGGCAAGGGATCCTTGGCTCGCATCACCCCCCCCCCCCCCCCCCCCATCACAATTTGAAAACAGTGTGACCGTGACCGGGCTCCACTCACACAGCCAGTATCAGCCAATATCCTGTGAATGAATGCCTACAAGTACCATCAGCCATTGCGATGGCTTATTATTATTATTTATTATTATTCAGGTTTTATATAGCGCCAACAGTTTGCACAGTGCTTTACAACATGAGGGCAGACATTACAGCTACATTACAATTTGGTACAAGAGGAATCAGAGGGCCCTGCTCGTTAGAGCTTACAATCTAAAAATGGATCTTAATGAGATGTGAGGGCTCTGTTGGGAACTCACGTAGTCCATTGATCTTTCTGCTGTCAGGTAACTGCCTGCCTGTACTCGGTACAAGCAGACAGCTATGCTGAGAGTCTGCAGGAGCCTGAGATTGAACCCGCAATCTGCTGATCATGGGTGCAATGCTTTGCAGGCTCATTTTACCTGCATTTACTTTTTTTTTTTTTTTTTTTTTTTTTTTTTTAAGTTTAACTTATCCTTTAAGTCCAAGGTTAGAAGAATAAGTTTTTTTTACCTTTTTCCTCACAATTTTCCTGTCTTTTTACAACACTGTGGTCATGTATTTCTTTTCCTTCGTGGACAAGGTTAATAAACTTGTCTCGGCTAAAAATTTTGAAGTAAACATTTCAGCATTTTGTACTTGTAAAGTGCTTACTTTTCATTTGCGTGCCATTCGTTTTTTTGGCAGGATTCCCCGTTCTATCAGCACTACGAACTTGATCTGAAGGAGAAGGCGCTGGGGGAGGGCAGTTTCTCCATCTGTCGAAAATGCCTGCACAAAAAATCCAATCAGGAGTACGCTGTGAAAATCATCAGCAGACGGTAGGTGGCTGGGCCGAAGGAGCGTTCCTAGTTCCAAGGGCTTTGGGTGATCGTAAGGCCTAACTGGGGAATGCACTGCTGCACGTTGTGCCAGTCAAACTGGGCTTCTCTCAGCAAGTTCATGGAACTGACACTTTTTTTTTTTTTTTTTAAAGGATTGTAAAAAAACAGGAAATTGTTAGCTGTAATACTACTTTGCTGGCAATTTTCTGGTGTTTAGTATATGCTGGGTAGGTTTTTCTTTTTTTTGTTTTATTTATATAGTGAGGACCAAGTTAGTTTTACAGAGTTATACTTTTCACAATGGCCTCTGCGCTACGGGCACTGATATTCTAATGTCCCCATCACAGTCACACTAAGGGGTTTTATTTACTAAAGGCAGATACACTGCAAGTGCAGTTGCTCCAGAGCTTACTAAATGATGTAAAGCTTCACTTTGCAAAAAAAAATTAAAAATCACATGCAAGGAAAATAAAAAAAAAATGCATTTTTGCTTGCACATGATTGAATGATAAAAAAAAACAGCAGAGCTTTCCCTCTAGAGCAGTGATGGCAAACCTTGGCACCCCAGATGTTTTGGAACTACATTTCCCATGATGCTCAACTACACTGCAGAGTACATGAGAATCATGGGAAATGTAGTTCCAAAACATCTGGGGTGCCAAGGTTTGCCATCACTTCTCTAGAGGGAAAGCTCTGCTGAAAGCTCTAGAGCAAATGCACTTGAAGTGCATAATATATTTCCCTTTAGTTAATCAACCTCTAAAGCCCCGTACACACGAGAGGACTTATGTCCGACAGACTTCCGAAGGAGTTCCGTCGGAGTTCTGCTGGAATTCCGACAGAGTTCTGACAGACTTTTCGGCTGAGCGGACTTGGCCACACACGATCACACTAAACTCCGACGGATTCGAACGTGATGACGTACGACTGGATTCGAATAAGGAAGTTCATAGCCATTAGCCAATAGCTGCCCTAGCGTCGGTTTTAGTCCGTCGGAGTAGCATACACACGAGCGAATTTTTCGAAGGGACCGGGTCCGGCGGAGTTCCTTCGGAAAAATTTGAAGCATGTTCCATATTCTAAAGTCCTTCGGACTTTGGCGAGTCAAAAGTCCGTTGCAGCCCACACACGATCGAATAGTCTGACGGACTCAGTCCGTCGGACTTTGGATGTTGAAAAGTCCGCTCGTGTGTACGCGGCATAAGTGTTATTTTTTTATATAGTTTTTCTACATTTTGCAGCACTCTATGGAGAGCACTGAAATATTTCTGTCAGCTTCTTCCCCCATAGGATAACAATACACACAATACTCTGTTCATATGGCATTCCATCTTAGAATATTTGAAAGCTTTAAATATCATAAAGCTGCTGTACACCTTCCTATAATCCCAATAGGTAAAATAGTGCAAATATGTATTTCCTGAATAAACAAGAAGTGGCGCCAAACAATCACAAGTGTAGTAAGTATTGAGTAGAGCTGCCCCTTTCACAAGTGAATAAATCACCTAACAATCAATTTGAAAATCTATAAAAGGCCGGCACTAACTCAGATATACATTTAAACCTTAATACATATAGTGCAAAGTGGATAACAACACAGGAAAAAAAACATATAATGAGGAAATATAAAAGGCAGAGGGTGCAATCAACGCAAAAAAAAAAATATATATATATATATATATATATATAGGAAATAATATAAATACGGTTTTCTGGGACCTGTTGTCCATCAACTTTCTGCGCTTAATCTCATTACTGCACTGAAAATTAATTCTGTGATTTGCTGTTTTATTAACATTCTGCACTGTTTTTTTTTGTTTGCACTGCACTTATACCCTGATGTAACATATAATGAGGAAAAACAAACTCAAAGAAAAAACTGTGTAGTGACAGGTACTCTTGAATTGTCCGTGCTCCACCTTCACTCATGTGTGAGAAATACAGACTCACCAGATGATTAAATAGTGGGAGACTTCATAAACTCAAGTCCCTTTTGAAAGATATATCCTTGTATTCATAAAACGATATGACTCGATAGAAGCGCAATATGCTTGACTGTAAAACAGGTGCCAGTAGATAATAAAGTGCTCACGTACATTGTAAGGTGTTCATGTGCTAGCTCCAGCATGTACAGCGATCTTACAGGTACAGAGACACAGTCAGCTTGGAAATGCATGAAAGAGCGCGCAGCCTCAAATAGATTTTTTTCCCCCTTCAAAATAGTGCAAATACTAAATAATAAATTGGTGTAGGGCTACAATAAATGAAGTCAAACTAAATATTGTTAAAAGACTCGCTCGTTACATGTGACTATTGCATTCCACGTTAATATGAAGTGCTATTTTGGCTTTAATAAGAGTGCAAATGTATTCAATTTACATTCATACATGTATTCAATTCACACAATTTCTGTGTCTTTGATGACATTACCCAGAAAGCATTGCTCCTCCCATGCTGCATTGCAGTTACCACATGCCTCACACTGTTTGGCAGTCATGGTGGACCAATTTGTTGTCACAAGGTTATAGACTTCTTCCCATAGTTGCTGTGTTGCTACTCTTTTTCACTGTGATCCCGGCATGTTGAGTCCCACAAGCCTGGCCCTTCATGCACCAGGTTTATTAGGTGCTCCTGGGTGACATCTCTGGCTATGTTTCTCCTTGGGGATGTACTTTCTTTAACAAAGGTGGGGGATGTACTTTCTTTAACCACTTCCCGACCAGCACACGACGATGTACGTCGACAGAATGGCACGGGCAGGCATATTGGCGTACAGGTACGTCCAATATTCCATGCCGCCCTGCCATCGGGAGTCCGGTCGCGGGACCCGCGGACTCGATCGCCGCGGGCATCCCCGCGATCGTCTCACGGGACGGCTGAATGGAGGAAATGCAGAGTAAACAGCATTTCTCCATTCTGCCTAGCAACTAGTGACGCTGATCTCTGCTCCATGTGATTGGAGCAGAGATCAGTGTTCACTAAATGAAAGCCCAACCCCCCCCACAGTTAGTAACACACCCCTAGGAACACTTAACCCCTACACGGCCACCCACTGGTTAACCCCTTCACTGCCAGTGTCATTTACACAGGAATCACTGCATTTATATAGCAGTGATTACTGTATAAATGACAATGGTCCCAAAAATGTGTCAAAAATGTCCGATGGGTCCCCCACAATGTCGCAGTTACAATAAAAATCGCTGATCGCCGCCATTACTAGTAAAAAAAAAAATAATAAAAAATTATTAATAAAAATGCTATAAAACTATCCCTATTTTGTAAACGCTATAACTTTTGCGCAAACCAATCAATAATCGCTTATTGCGATTTTTTTTTACCAAAAATATGTAGAAGAATACGTATCGGCCTAAACTGAGGGAAAAAAATGTTTTTTTATATATTTTTGGGGGATATTTATTATAGCAAAAAGTAAAAAATAATGCGTTTTTTTCAAAATTGTCGCTCTATTTTTGTTTATAGCACAAAAAATAAAAACCGCAGGGGTGATCAAATACCACCAAAAGAAAGCTCTATTTGTGGGAAAAAAAGGACGTCAATTTTGTTTGGGAGCCACGTCGCACGACCCCGCAATTGTCAGTTAAAGCGACGCAGTGCCGAATCGCAAAAAGTGGTCTGGTCTTTGACCAGCAAATTGGTCCGGTCTGAAAGTGGTTAACAAAGTTTTTTTTTTTTTTTTTTCTTTAACAAAGGTGGGGGATGTACTTTCTATTGTTAAACTACTACCTGGGTCATAGGTTGAGTTCACACATAAACCAAAAAAAAAAAGAATGTATTTAATCCAAACGAATCTTAACTGATCGGACGTTGACGAACGTGGTCCGTTACCAACAGTTAATATCCATTTTCATGGATCTCGACGTATCCTTTGTCCGTTTTTAGAACGGACAAGATCGGAAGCGGAGGTGAACGGATGGTCACCTGTTTGCCCATAGGAATGCATTGTCGTCTGTTGACAGATGGATGAGAAACGGATAGACCGTCCGATCGCGTGGAATTGGCCAAAGACTCATAAACCATGAACTACTTCAACAGCATAGGTTTGAAGTTCTGGCCTTTCTGTACCCCCTCTAATGCCTCCCACTTCCTCTGCTGAAGCACCCAAGGCAGTCAGCTCTTCTGCCTACTGCTAGGCTCGGCCTGCCTAACTTATGCAGAGCTATGGTTCATGGTTACAGTCAGATTGTCCTCAATACCTGCAAGTATTTATTATGCCGCGTACACACAAGCGGACTGTATGGCGTACTTAGTCCGTCGAAACACATTTCAGCGGACAATCCGCTCGTGTGTGGGCTTCAGCGGACTTTTTCAGCGTGCAGTCCGGCGTACTAAGAATTTCGGTTTTTTCTAAATTCTGTCCGTCGTACTTTGGTTTCAGCGGACAGTACGGTCGTCAGTATGCTAGTTCGACGGACTAAGAATGGCGCATGCTCAGAAAGGATTTACACGGCGGAAGGTTGCTTTGCTGTGTCTTGGACTTCCTATTTCTAGTCCCGTCGTACGTGCTGTACACGGCATCGCGCAAGCTTTCGACGGACTGTTTGTGTATCCGTGTGTGGTCAAGTCCGTTCAGTGGAAAGTACGACGGACTGTCCGTCGGATTGTATGACGAACTAAGTACGCCATACAGTCCGCCCGTGTGTACGCGGCATTAGCTGGTGGCAGCTAAATGGATTGGCTGAGGCATAAATGAAGGGACAGTATGTGCTGATGGGGTGTGGGTGTGGGGCGTTAAAGGAAACCTGTTGCTGTGCCCTACATGGCCAAAGTACACGTTTGTTTTTGAAAGGAACTAGTCATAACTGGGCTCGTGCAAGGATCTGGATAATCTGTTTTTATCGGTGCAGACTTGCTTGTGAAAGATCATATAGTGAGGAGTCGTCTGGCTCTTATCAACTTCCTGACCGCAAGCAGTGAGTGAATATTCTCATTTTGCATAAGCGCAGCCAAGACTTTAGTTTTAAAGTGTAAATCCGGGCAAAATAGTAAAAGCCTAAACAGTACACTTACCCCAATTGTATAAATTAACACATGGGTTATTGCCGCTTTTTAACAGATTTCTCTTTTTTTTTTTTTTTTATGTCCACCTAACCAGTCCAGTGAAAGGAGTTCACCTAATAGTAGCCAATGTAAGAGTATATGACCAACACCTGTACAAACATAGCTAAAATGAGTTAACAGCAAGCTATGTCCAGCCTCCTCTCTATTAATTGACAGTTACTGTGTGTCCCAAGGGGCATAATATGTACTTTTATTGGGATATAAAAGTCCTTTTAAAGTTGGCCTAGACTCAGAAAACCTCATCTAATAAACCGTGCAAGACAAGTTGACTGTCGCTGACAGTGGGGATGCTTTAGCTGCTCTTTTATCCACTCAATAGTTCTGTGTGATTGCAAGGTAGTCACCATATTAGGTACAAGATATTATCTGGCAGCACTTCCTGTTCTTAGGACCAAGCCCTGATGATATCATTAGCATAATCCAGTAATTGGAATTAGTAGTGGGCTAGGTATGTCTCTAATGATGTAAAACATCCGAGTCTCCAGTGAGTGGTGAAATAAAGGATGGTGCCAAGGAATTGTCACGGGCGCAGAAGTCCTCTGTCACCTTTGATTGGGAATTATATTCAAAGGGACTTTTATTTCACTGATTGTGTTACCACCTTTTTTTTCAGCAATTAAATCTAATTTTATTTAAAGAGATTTTTTTTTATATATTTTAACATCATTAAGACAGACCGCCACACAGGACACATAATACATAATATTTTATTCAGAGTAAAAAAAAAAAATACAATGCAAATACACTTATATGAAAAAAAAAACATTATATCAGGACCTAAAACATACACTAAATTGTCAAAATTATTGGGACACCTATATACAATATGCAGCCAACGGACCTCAGCAATCTGTAGTAGGAACATTGATTAGGGTAATAGCATTGATCTCCACTAGCCTCATGTAACATGTTCCCAGTTTCATATTGTCTTCTCCAGCATATCCCCAGTAGGGTTGCCACCTGTCCAGGATTCATCCGGACAGTTCGGGTTTGGAATCATGTGTCCAGGTCTCAGACTGCCAGAAACCCGGACACATTATTCAGACCAGACCAGACTATGGCTTCCAGATGCATCTGGATGAGAGGTGCTGACTGCCAAGGGGTGAGTGAGCTCACCATCCATCCCTGTCTGTGACTGAAGTCTCCCTCCTTCTCTCTCCTGCCTCTGAGTGAGTACACTAAGGTAATTCAGGGTTCTCAGAGTACCCCTTACATCAGCGTTCCCCTTTAGACCAGAGGCCACAGTATTTCCCCTTACATCAGAATCCTCTCCGTACATCAGAGTTCTCAGGGTTCCCAGAGCATCCCTTATGTTAGAGTCCCCAGAGTTCTCACTTACAGCAAAATATATGTAAAGTTTATACTATAAAAAAAATGTAAATAGCTGTGTACCGCTAAAGTGTTCGGGTTTGACGTGAAGAAAAAGTGGCAACCCTAATCCCCAGCCAACACGGTGTCCTATCCTCACTCTCTGACCCTCATATGCTCTGTTAGGTGTGCAGTTTTTGACAGTCCTCTCCAGCATTACATACTTTGAACATTATGTGCAGCCCATTGGTATTGTTAGGGGCTGCATTTGAGGCCCCCTATAGCTCATAAGTTGACAACCACTGCTTCAAACCCTCCTTTATATGTGACTGAGACGGGTGTCAGTCCAGGCACCTGGCGGATCCAGACTTTAGCCGCGTACACACGGGCGGACTGTCTGGCCAACTAAGTC
Source organism: Lithobates pipiens (assembly GCF_037356315.1). NCBI lineage: Eukaryota > Metazoa > Chordata > Amphibia > Anura > Ranidae > Lithobates > Lithobates pipiens. Next base: position 16,033,642 of record NW_027507825.1, read on the forward strand.
CGTCAGACAATCCGACAGACAGTCCGTCCTACTTTTGAATGAACGGACTTGACCACACACGATGAACAGACAGTCCGTTGAAAGCTTGCGCGATGACGTGTACAGCACGTACGACGGGACTAGAAATACGACGTCCAATACACTGCAATGCAACCTTCGGCCGTGTAAATCCTTTCTGAGCATGCGCCATACTTAGTCCGTCCAACTTGCCTACTCACGAGCGGACTGTCCGCTGAAACCAAAGTTGGACGGACTATATTACGGAAATTCCGAAAGACTTAGTCCGCCAGACTGCACGCTGAAAAAGTCCGCTGAAGCCCACACACGAGCGGACTGTCCGCTGAAAAAGTCCGCTGAAGCCCACACACGAGCAGACTGTCCGCTGAAAAAGTCCGCTGAAGCCCACACACGAGCGGACTGTCCGCTGAAATGTGTTTCAGCGGACTAAGTTGGACAGACAGTCCGGCCTTAATTGTTGTGATGAGCGGACTTCAGCCTGCTCTCTGCTGAAAATGGGTCATAGGAGTGCAAAAACTAATTGCACTCCTGTGATCCATTGGAGAAGCCCAGCCAAATGAGCTTTATTTGCTAGTATTTTGCACTGGCTGTGATGAGGGTGGAGAAGTGGTATAGCACTGGAGAGGTGAGTATCAGTGGGTTTGGAGGTCTTTCTGTACCCTGTCACTTGAGCCTGAACAGGCATTCTTGTTTGTTGCGTTTTGTCAGAAAAGTAATTTATGATATGATGGGACAAAATATACAAAATTTTAATATATCAATTAGAATATCCCAAGTCCTGTGCTATCTTTTAACTCTTTTTTTTTTTTTTTTTCTTGCGGTGACTCTCAAAACTATTTCATTTTTCCCATGTCAATAAAACAATGAATAAAACCTAATAATATAATAACTGAAAAGCAATATTGCCCATAGAATAGGCTTGATGACCAAACAAGTATAGCTACATTCTGTCATTTTATGTTAGAACTTGTATTTTTTATTTTTTTTGTTAGTATGGAAAGCAACACACAGAAGGAAATTGCGGCGATGAGGCTATGTGAAGGCCATCCTAATATAGTAAAACTGCATGATGTTTACCATGACCAGGTTGGTAAAAGCCTCTATATCTTGTTTTCTGGCTGTTTAATAGTTTTACCAGGTAAGACAAGATCTGCATGGGTCATAAACACGCATTATCGGATAGAGGGAGCATGCATGTTTATTTTGCAGTCATTGTATAGATTTTCAAGATCTGACTGCCATCTCGGAAAACCCATGAAAGTGAGACAGTAGAACGGCAATATATCATGTGGTTGTGGTTACAAAAGGAGGATGACCATACAATAAATAATATTGTTATTGTTTTGTTAATGTTCAGATAAAATGTGTGAGTAAGGGCCTGCTGCTCCAGAATGGAATCTGATTTATTAGTTTTTTGAATTTTGGGAGATAAGAAGCTTCCATATTGGATCCATGGTAAAGATGGGGCAGCTGCGGTATACAGAGTCAGCTTCCACTTTCCAAAGAGCTTCTCTTAAAGAGGAAGTAAACCCATCAGGTTTTTGTCTCCCTGCAAAGGTAAAGCACAATGGGCTACTATGCATCACAGGAGCCAGCGATGTCACCGCTGTCCCCTGTAGCACGGAGCGTCCATCTTCTTCCGGGTATCGCTGCTCCGGCCACTCACATCGCCGGAGCAGCGGTGACGTCACTCCCGCACATGCGCACGTTAGCAGCGGCATGCCCAGTGCGTCTGCGCGTCGCTGTCTACCGCGCATGCGCGGTAGACAGCGGTGCCTGTCTTTTTGTAAATTTCTCCTAAACCGTGTAGGTTTAGGAGATATTTCTTGGACCTACAGGTAAGCCTTAATCTAGGCTTACATGTGGGTCAAAGTGGTTTGTAAGGGTTTACAACCACTTTAAAGTGAAACTGAAGTCTCTCTTTCTTTTTTTTTTTTTTCAAAAAAACAACAGGTTATACTCACTTCTGTCCTGTGTAATGGTTTTGCACAGAGCAGCCCAGATCCTCCTCTTTTCGGGTCCCTTATTAGCACCCTTCTCTCCCGTTGAGTGCCCCCACAGCAGGCAGCTTGCTATGGGGGGCACCCGAGCCGCTGCTCTGTGTGTCCATTCAGACATGGAGCCGCGGCCCGGCCTCGCCCCCTCTCTTTCTCCTGATGGGCTCACTGACTTTGACAGCAGCGGTTGCCAATGGCGCGTCGCTGCTGTCTCAGCTAAAGAGGAGGAAGAGTCCTGGACAGCAGGGTCACTCACACAACATCACTGGATCGGAGGAACTCGGGTAAGTATTTGATGGGCTCGGGGGGGTTGCTGCACACAGAAGGCTTTTTATTTTCATGCATAGAATGTATAAAGATAAAAAAAAAGCTTCTGCCTTTACAACCCCTTTAAGTGAACTTTCCCTCCCAAGTGTGGGTTTACGAGACAACCCTATGGACTTTTAATGTTTTCTACTAGCAAAATTGACTGTTTATTTGACTTTTATGCCACCCACTAACCTCCTATGCTTCTGCACTATCCTATCTATGCTTCTTTGCAGACCATGCCTGCGGATGCATTTTGCCCCACCCGCTGGGGCTTAGTCTTCTATTACTAAGCCCTCGGTGGGTGGGGGGAAACGCATAGGTGTGGATCTGTGAAGAAGCATAGGCTGAGGCCATTTCCTACTCTGAACTTGTATGGACTGATTGAGCAAAAGTGACGTTCAACCCACCTCATTGCATGCAATTGCGGATGAATACAGGGACTCGCTGGCACCCTGTTTCTCAGGATCTAAGGCAGTATCTTCTCTTTTGCTTGAGCAGAGCTCCAAGCTTTACAATATGGCTTGTGATGCAGTTATATATGCTAGAAAGTGTGAGCTAAGGTGAGCCAATGTTCAGTGCCATCTTCTATCTTTAGTGAACAACATGTCAAACATGTCTGTATGCTGTTGTTATTGCACTGGGCATATTACACCATGCACTCTTTTAATATATTAGCTTAAGTGTTGGCTGATACATGGTGTTTTTTTTAAGTACACGTTTACCCATTTAACCAGATGCTGTATGTGGGGGGAAGCATAATAGTTACCAAAAATATATATATTTTTTCCTCAGCTTCATACCTTCCTAGTGATGGAGTTGCTGAAAGGAGGGGAACTGTTTGAACGCATCAAAAAGAAGAAATCATTCAGCGAGTCGGAAGCCAGTTACATCATGCGGAAACTGGTGTCCGCAGTCAGTCACATGCATGATGTCGGAGTTGTTCATAGAGACCTAAAACCAGAGGTACGTGTAATAATAATAAAAAAAAAAAAAACGGCCGAGGGCGTTATAACCTATGCTACTAAAGTTGTATGTGTCCCCTTTTGGGAGATCTTCCCTCATATGCTGGATTGTCTGGCACCTGTCACCTGCACAGAATGAGGAGGGAAATCCCTTCCAAATGTGATACAGGCAGCAGCAGAAATCTGACATTTACCCAGAAATGGTTGTTTATTTCTGTCTGTGTCACCTTTTGGAGGATATTTCCTCTCACTACCTGCTTTGTCTGGTATCCATCACCTGAGTGGAAACGAGAGAGAAATCTTCACAATGAGAAAGCAAGAGAAACCTGATAAAGGTTCTAACTCTTCCTCACTCTTTTAAGCTTTTAACCACTTGACCTCTGGAAGATTTAGCCGCCCCCCCCCCCCCCCCCCCCTTTCATGACCAGGCCATTTTTTGTGATATGGCACTGCATCACATTAAACACTTAAAGAGGTGTTCTACCCAAAAGTGGAACTTCCTCTTTAAGCACTCCTTGCCCCCTTACATGCCACATTTGGCATGTCGTTTTTTTTGGGGGGGGGGGGGGCAGTGGCTACCTTTTTAGTGGGACTTCCTGTCCCAATTCTTCTATCCTTATCTCAGCCTCCTAGGTGATTCCTCCTCTCGCCCTAAGCGGCCCCTCCCCGCCAGCAATCTTCTGGGACACATCACAGGTCCTAGAAGAATGCCTGGCCAATAGCAGAGTGCAGCGCTACACGTGCATGCTCGGTGATGTGCCCGGCGGTGAAGCCGAAAGCTGTCATGGCCGGCTGCCCACAGTTGCTATGACAGTGCTGCGGAGAGGGGGGGAGAGGAGCGAGGCTCCAGGCGCCCCCCTCTCCGCTGGATTGTGGCACAGGTAATTGTCTGTCTGTTGAAAGTGAGCAGCTACAAAAAGTAAACAAAAAAAATGTGTGAAACTCAGTTTTAAGGACCAGCCGTCGCAGTTCTACTGCGGCAATGTGTCTCGATCTTGCAAATTGTAGGTATACATCGGCTCGTACATGGCGAGTTCTGGGTGCACGCTCCCATTGGCCTGCGGGGGGAACCAGTCAGCGGGTCCGGCAGACTCGATGTCCCCTGGCGACCCGTGATCATTCCTCGGAGTGACAGAACGGGGATCTGCCTGTGTAAACGAGGTAAATTTCCATTTTGACAGGGGAGATCACACAGATATCCTGTCTTTCAGCTATGCAGGAAGATGGATCTGTGTTTTTCCCCAGTCACACAGTCCCCCGTACAGTTAGAACACACAGTGAGGAAACACATTAACCCCTTGCTCGCCCCTGATGTTAACCTATTCCCTGCCAGTGTCATTAGTACAATAGCAGTGCATATTTTTTTAGCACTGATCACTGGTTCCCAAAAAAGTGTCAAAAATGTCAGTTAGGTGTCCGTTCTGTCTGCCATAATGTCGCAGTCCTGCTAAAAATGACTGATCGCAAAAAATGGCCTAGTCAGGAAGTGGGTAAATCCTTCCGGGGCTGAAGTGCTTAACTGACAATTGCATAGTCATGCCTCGATGTACCAAAATAAATTGTTTTTTTTACAATTAGAGCTTTCTTTTGGTGGCATTTGATCACATCTGCGTTTTTTTTTTGTGCTATACACAAAAAAAGACCATCAATTTTGAAAATTTAGGTCAATATGTATTCTGCTACACATTTTTGTTAAAAAAATCCTAATAAGCGTATATTGATTTGTTTGCGCAAAAGCTATAGCGTCTATAAACTATGGGATATTAAAAATTTTTTTTTACTAGTATTGGCAGCGATCAGCGACAGTGGGACAGAGATATTGCGGTGGACATTCTGACACTTTTGACTCTTTTTGGGGACCGGTGACACTAATACAGTGATCATTGCTAAAAAATAATGCACTTTGCAATACAAAGAGATAAGGGTACTCTCTTGTACAAGTACTTGGTACAGCAGCCACATATCAAGAATAGGAAATGCTGGATTTACATATTCTTTTAACCACTTTCCGCACAAGGTACGTCATATGACGTCCTTGACTTTGTGCGGGTATATCTGAATGATGGGTGCAGCTACAGACATCATTCAGATATCGTATTTTTCACCCGTCGATTCCCTACATCATAAGAATGATCATAGCGGCTGTTCCACCTCTTGATCATTCTTATGGATGGCGAGGGGGGACGTCCCCCCCGCCGCACTCCGGTGCTTCTACCGACTCACAGCTTCCATCGGTGAGTCTGAGACCGGATCCACCAACCCTGGCTGGTGACCATAGAGATTTCTGGCGGACCAGATGTTCGCCGAAGTCTCTATGATCGTTCGGAGGCCGGGCGCAATGTTATGAGGTCACGCTCGGCCTCTGCATTCAAACAAATGGCGCCACCTTGGCTGGGAAGCCGAGATCGTTTATTTATTTTTTCTTCCCAGCCTAGAGGTGAGATGTGGGGTTTTCTTGACCCCATATCTCACTAAAAAGGACCGATCGTGCCATATTCCTATTACAAGGGATGTTTACATTCCTTGTTATTAGGAATAAAAGTCATCAAAATGTTTTTTTTTTTAAAGTGTCAAACTAAAAAAAAAGAAAAGTAAAATTAACAATAATAAAAAAAGAAAAATGTAAAGCGCCCCTGTCCCCGTGTGCTTGCACTCAGAAGCAAATGCATACGTAAATCCCGCCCACGTATGAAAACTGTGTTCAAACCACGTGTGAGGTATCGACGTGAACGTTTAGAGCGAGAGAAATAATTCTAGCCCTAGACCTCCTCTGTAACTCAAAACATGTAACCAGTAAAAAATATTGAAAGCGTCGCCTATGGGGATGTTTAATTCCCGAAGTTTGCCGCCATTCCACGAGCGTGTGCAATTTTGAAGCATGACATGTTGGGTATCTATTTACTCAGCGCATCTTTCACATTATGTAAAAAAATTGGGCTAACTTTACTGTTTTTTTTTTTTTTTTAAAGCATTAAAGCTTTTTTCCCCAAAAAAAGTGTTTAGAAAAATTGCTGCGCAAATACAGTGCGAGATAAAAAGTTGCAATGACCGCCATTGTATTCTCTAGGGTCTTTGCTAAAAAAAACATATATAATGTTTGGGGGTTCTACGTAATTTTCTAGCAAAAAAATTATTATGAATTTTACATGTAGGAGAGAAATGTCAGAATTGGCCTGGGTGGGAAGTGGTTAAGAAAATGTTTTTTCTTCTTTGAGGAGATTTATCCTCACTTGCTGTTCTGTTTCACCATATAATGCGTCAAAATCCGGCCTGTGACTGAACTGTCATATCCTTTAACTATTCATGAAGGCTGTAAAATGTGATATAATTGTGGGGTGTTAAGCAGTTCTTCCTGTTTTGTCATAGTTTGTTTTATTGTGTTTTGTTTCTCCCTCAGAATTTTCTTTTCACAGATGAAAGCGACAGTTCAGAGATAAAAATTATAGATTTCGGTTTTGCGAGGTTAAAGCCTCCGGATAACCAGCCTCTGAAAACACCCTGCTTTACTCTGCATTATGCTGCACCAGAACTCCTGAATGATAATGGCTACGATGAGTCATGTGACCTGTGGAGCCTCGGGGTCATTTTAGTGAGTAGCAAAAATAACAAAGGATATTGGCTTTGTGCTACAATGAATTCTAGGGAGAAAGATTTAAAAATGGTTGCCCAAAAAATTTGAATTTTGTTTACAGCCTAAGTGCCGACAAAATCCAAAATGTACAAATCATCACAAGGGACATAACGTAGTCAGTAGGATGTGTCCCTTGTGCTGATTCCTCTGTTGTTAGTAGTAATCTTCCTCTGTCCTGCACCCCCCCCCCATCACCACAGTGCTGTGGGAGGTCAATACAACTAAAGGGCTGTCGTCAAGAGAGCCTAATTATGCCCACCCTTTCTGCCCAGCTCCACCATTCAGAAAAGTAATACTACAGCATCTATGAATGGAACACAATCGAAGAATGGACAGACAGATGACTGACAGCTCTGCCCCCTCCATTCATAGATCATGTTCCATTCATAGAAGCTGTAGTAAACGAAGGGAGTAGTTGGGCAGAAAGGGTGGGCATAATCAGGCTTCCTTGATGAATGCCTGTTTTCGTTGGGTTAACTCCCACTACACCAAAAGATTATGTCGACAAAGGTTGGAGTGGGAGCAGGGTGGAGGAAGATTACTACTAACGGCACAGGAATCAGCACAAGGGACACATCCTACTGACTGTCAGTTGTGTTTCTTGTGCTGATTTTTCCATTTTTTTATTTTGGCTGCACTTAGACTTTAAAATCAATTTGGTTTCAAATAGATGTTGATGATTGTAAACCCTTACATTTACCTGGTGAAGGGACTATCCTCAGGTGATACACAGAGATGAAAAAAAATCCTCCTACATAAGGTATATCTGTCTATCTGCAGTCTGCTCTACATCCATTCAAAGTACAGATGAAATAAGCTTCTCTGAGCCGTCAGAAAAAAGACAGCGAAGAGCTGAAGTTATACTCTGGAGAGCTCTGAGAGCTGATCGGAGGGAAGGGACACAACCCCCTTCACACAGCTCACAGGAAGGGAGCTGAGGCTGTCAATCTGCTGGAGGTCCCTCCCCTGTCACCATTTTTCTCTTGGTGTCAGGAAAACATTTCAGAAGTGACTCATACTGATGGCAGAAATGACATTTAGTGCTCTGGATTGAGACAGATTGAGTACACACGATATAGAGATATGCTTTGTTCATATTTCATGTTTGAGCTTTACAACCACTTTAAGAAATAATAAGTAAATAAGTAATAGAAAAGATATCAGTAGCACAAAAGTGTCTACAATCCCAGCGCTCAAATGGGAAAGTAAAATCAATGCATTAAAAGCTGCTATTATATGAATAAAACAAATGATAAAAATATGCAGAGATAACAAAAGGGGGAAATTATCCCAGCATTAATAGCACTAGCAATAAGCCTGAAAGTATACAGTTCAATACATATACAGGATAAATAAATCATAAACAAAACCATATAAAATATGCTTACAAGAAAAACAAGTAAAATCAGAAATACACATAATCAGACTGTACGGCACATCGCTTGTCACTCTCACCGCTCCTGGTGTTACCGGGCACGATGAGACCCGGGATGACAGACAAGAGAGCCGCGTGGTCACAGACTAACGCGTTTCATCTTCACGTCTTAAAGAGCACAGGAGTCCATCGCTCATTTTAAGGAAATATCAGGTTATAATGTTTTTCATCTGTGCCGACCCATGAAGGATCGGATCCCAGTTTAGAAATTTATTTTATGGTGTATAGAGATACAAGGCTCATTTATCGCCGGTGTGTGGTAAATGCATTACCAACGGGGGTTCATTTGTGCACGAGATGGTTTTCCGGTGATGGTATTCAGGCTTTGAAGGATTTCTCTTAGTTCTGATAGATCACGGAGCAACTCTTCTACCATAAAGACCTTTATGGATATTTCCACACACGGACTTATGTTTTGTTTATGATTTGTTTATCCTGTATATGTATTGCACTATATACTTTCAGGTATATTGCTAGCGGTAATAATGCTGGGATAATTTCCTCCATTTTTTATCTCTGCATATTTTTAGAATAAGTAAATAAGGTTGCAAATATAGATCCTTCCTAAGTAAGCCTGATTAGGTTTTATCACATAGACCAGCTAAACTTACTGCATACACTTTATTTTCTTAGCTGTGTATTGTATGTAAAAGTCATTTCATGCACATTATTACACAGCTGTTCTTACTAGCAACATTAAAGTGTCTGTTTTATTGTTATAAAAAAAAAAAAAAAACACATAGGGTGCAAGTCCTTCCCTTTTTGCTCTCCCTCCTGCTGAAGTGCTCAAGGCAATATTCTGTGTATTGTGCAGAGGGTAAGGGGGGCTGTGTATTGTGCAGAGGGTAAGGGGGGCTGTGTATTGTGCAGAGGGTGGGGGGGTGGGTGTATTGTACAGAGGGTAGGGGGCTGTGTATTGTGCAGGGAGTGGGGTCTGTGTATTGTGCAGGGGGTGGGGGGCTGTGTATTGTGCAGGGAGTGGGGGGCTGTGTATTGTGCAGAGGGTCGGGGGCTGTGTATTGTGCAGAGGGTAGGGGGCTGTGTACTGTGCACATTCGATTTTAGTTAACTGAAATAATTTTATTCGACTAAAATGTACTGGAGGTTTTTATTCGACAAAAATATGATAACTTAAATGGGACTAAAACTAAATGGCATTTTAGTCAAAGACTATAACTAAAACACTTGCAGAAGACTAAAATGGGAATAAGGCCGCGTACACACGGGCGGACTGTTCGCCCAACCTTGTTCGGCAAACAGTTTCATCAAACAGTCCGCTCAAAATTTGCATGAGCGGACTTGCCCACACACGAGCGGACTGTTTGACGAACAAGGTTGGGCAAACAGTTCGCTCAACTTTTGAAATGAACGGACTCGCCCACGTAAGGCGGAGGCAAGTCCGCCCATTTCGAGTGCGTGTACAGGTAGGCGGGGCCCGCGAAGGAGACGTCGCGGGCTCCGCCGCCTGGAATGGGCTTAAAGGGGAACCCCAACGCCGAAAAAAATCGGCGTGGGGGTTCCCCCCAAGTCCACACCAGACCCTTGTCCGAGCACGCTACCCGGCCGGCCAGGAAAGGGGGGGCGAGCGAGCGCGCCCCCCCTCCTGAGCCGTACCAGGCCGCGTGCCCTCAACATGGGGGGGTGCCTTGGGGAAGGGGGGGCCGCGCGGCCCCCCCACCCCAAAGCACCTTGTCCCCATGTTGATGAGGACAAGGGCCTCTTCCCGACAACCCTGGCCGTTGGTTGTCGGGGTCTGCGGGCGGGGGGCTTATCGGAATCCGGGAGCCCCCTTTAAGAAGGGGGCCCCCGGATACCGGCCCCCCACCCTATGTGAATGAGTATGGGGTACAATGTACCCCTACCCATTCACCTGTGAAATAAAGTACAAATAAAAACACAACACAGGGGAAAAAAATATTTTATTGCACAGCTCCGGGGGGTCTTCCGTCTTCGGGGGTCTTCTCGCCGGACTCCTCCGCTATGTGTGTGTAGCTCTTTTGCTAGCGGAGGAGTCCGGCTTTCTTCCTCCCCGCCGCCGGCCTCTTCTCCCGACTTCGGGGGTCTTGTCCCCCTCTTCGGTTCTTCTGCCGGGCCACCGCGCCTGGTCCGGTGGCCCGGTCTTCTGTCGCCGTCTTCCGTTCTTCTGTCGCCGCCTTCGGTTCTTCTGCCGGGCCACCGCGCCTTCTTGTAGCTCTTTTACAGGCGGTGGCCCGGTCTTCTGTCGCCGATGTCGTCGCCGCCGCCGCCGACTTCCGTTCTTGTTCTTCTTGTTCTTCTTGTTCTTCTCCAGGAGATGTTGACACGTCGCTCCCTCCGGCCGGAATGCCAGAGCCGCGCTGTGCGGTCACTTATATAGTGACAATGGGGCGGGGTCACATGGTATATGTCACATGGGTTGGTCACATGGGTTGATGTCACATGGGGACTATGACATCGTAAGGGGGCGGGGTCACCATGTGACCAACCCATGTGACATATACCATGTGACCCCGCCCCATTGTCACTATATAAGTGACCGCACAGCGCGGCTCTGGCATTCCGGCCGGAGGGAGCGACGTGTCAACATCTCCTGGAGAAGAACAAGAAGAACAAGAAGAACAAGAACGGAAGTCGGCGGCGGCGGCGACGACATCGGCGACAGAAGACCGGGCCACCGCCTGTAAAAGAGCTACAAGAAGGCGCGGTGGCCCGGCAGAAGAACCGAAGGCGGCGACAGAAGAACGGAAGACGGCGACAGAAGACCGGGCCACCGGACCAGGCGCGGTGGCCCGGCAGAAGAACCGAAGAGGGGGACAAGACCCCCGAAGTCGGGAGAAGAGGCCGGCGGCGGGGAGGAAGAAAGCCGGACTCCTCCGCTAGCAAAAGAGCTACACACACATAGCGGAGGAGTCCGGCGAGAAGACCCCCGAAGACGGAAGACCCCCCGGAGCTGTGCAATAAAATATTTTTTTCCCCTGTGTTGTGTTTTTATTTGTACTTTATTTCACAGGTGAATGGGTAGGGGTACATTGTACCCCATACTCATTCACATAGGGTGGGGGGCCGGTATCCGGGGGCCCCCTTCTTAAAGGGGGCTCCCGGATTCCGATAAGCCCCCCGCCCGCAGACCCCGACAACCAACGGCCAGGGTTGTCGGGAAGAGGCCCTTGTCCTCATCAACATGGGGACAAGGTGCTTTGGGGTGGGGGGGCCGCGCGGCCCCCCCTTCCCCAAGGCACCCCCCCATGTTGAGGGCACGCGGCCTGGTACGGCTCAGGAGGGGGGGCGCGCTCGCTCGCCCCCCCTTTCCTGGCCGGCCGGGTAGCGTGCTCGGACAAGGGTCTGGTGTGGACTTGGGGGGAACCCCCACGCCGATTTTTTTCGGCGTTGGGGTTCCCCTTTAAGCCCATTCCAGGCGGCGGAGCCCGCGACGTCTCCTTCGCGGGCCCCGCCTACCTGTACACGCGCTCGAAATGGGCGGACTTTCCGAGCGGGAACAGTCCGCTCATTTCGAAAGTACAGCGGACAAGCCCACACACGGGCGGACTGTTCGCTCAAACACAGTTTCAGCGGACAGTTTTTCGGAATTTCCGAAAGACTTTGTCCGTCCAACTGTCCGCTGAAACTGTCCGCTGAAAGCCCACACACGAGCGGACTGTCCGCCCAAACACTGTTCAGCGGACAAGGTTGGGCGAACAGTCCGCCCGTGTGTACGCGGCCTTAAACTAAAATGCCATTATAGTCCTAAGACTAAAACTAAATCGAAATTTGCTGCCAAAATTAACAGTGCTCACCACTGCAACTTTGCTCTTGCTAGAGACTTGCCACCCAAGTTTATTACAAATTGGAAAAGTGTAAACTAGAACTTGTGCTTCAAGTGCTCTGCAAGTGTACAACTTGCCAGTGAAAATGGCAGAGAGTTACCAGACTTACAATTCAACACTGCCACAAATTTGTGTCAATTTATCCTTGCTATCTGAGGGGTGACTGGCTGTGTGCCATATGCAGGGCTGGCACAGGTATTCACTGGTGTGTACATTCCTGTGCCAGTTGATCTCTTTGTTGTCTCTGTTGGGATACACAACTACACGGACACAACAGCTGTGTCCCGGTATGACATGCAGGTGAGTGTGGGTCCCTGAATGCACACAGGGTGAGTTCGGGAAATCCAATCCCACATGTCATAGCGGGACACAGCGGCTGTGTCCGTGCAACCACATGCTCCATTAGACAACAATGCCCCATTAGGCAACAATGGGACGCCGGCACAGGGGATGCACGCAACACCTGTGCATCCCCATGCCGGTAAAAAATGTCCCTGCACAGGGCTTGCATCTAATCGCCCTGTGAGATTTTTTTTAGTCTTGCGGCATTAAATGATCAATATCAATATATAATCCATATCAGCATAAAATAATACATATCAATAATCCATATCCAGAACCCGCGTGTCATATTGGAACACAGCAGCTGTGTCCATGCAGCCGCGTGTCCCAACGGACAATGGGGTCCCGGCATGGGGATGCACACAAGACCTGTGCATCTCTGTGCCAGTAAAAGACAGCTTTGCACAGGGCATGCAGCTAATGGCCTGGTGTGAACAAAGTCTTGCGATATAAAGAATTCCATATCGGAGCTATATACCAGTACATTTTTTGCCTTGTTACCAAGTTTACTATCCCATTAGTTTTTTTTTTTTTTTTTTTTTATCACAATATGTTTTATTGAGAAAATACATGGTACAGAAAAAAAGAAAATAATTCAGTACAGCATGTCAATCCGCTATATCAGACTATATACTCATATACAACTTACAGTTTAGAGATATCTGTTACAAAGACATATTGCATCTGTAGCCTATCACGTTTGACAATTCTCAGCCCCATATACCATATCATTCTGCACAGACTGATATATGAACTTGTGTGTTATGTATAAGTGTTTATATAATGTGACCTATGGACAGGGCTGGACTGGGACAAAAATTTGGCCCTGGACTTCATCCTGACCGGCCCACTTTAATTTTGCAAACACGCAAAAAACAGTATATAAACTGTACGCAATTGGGCAAAAAAGCCCCTAGAGATCCCCCCTTGCATCAGGGTCCACAGATAGCCCCTCCTTACATCTGGGTCCCCAGAGACCCCCCACTTACATCAGGGTCCCCAGAGAGCCTCCCCTTACGTCAGGGTCCCCATATAGCCTTCCCCCTTACATCAGGGTCCCCAGAGAGCCCCTCTTACATCAGAGTCCCCAGAGATCATCCGCCTTACATCAGGGTCCCTAGAGAGCCAACCCCTTACATCTGGGTCCCCGCAGAGCCCCCCCTTACATCCGGGTCCACAGAGAGCCTCGCTCTTACATCAGGTTCCCCAGAGAGCCCCTCCTTACATCAGGGTCACCAGAAAGAGGGCAGGTAGTGGGCCGGGATTCTGTGGTTGGGGACTCCTGGACTGACTCGGGGCTATGGGCCCCAGATTCGGGGATATAGCCCCAAAAGTCCCCCCCAGCGATGCCACTGGCTGTCACTGAAACCGGCCCACTGAGCCATCGGCCCACCGGGAAACTCCCTATAGTCCTTATGGCCAGTACATGCCTGCCTATGGAGGGACACAGGCAATATACACACCTCATCCATGTTCCAAGGAGTCCCCTGGGGTGCACTCATCCCGCTGGACACTGCAATTCTATTCGGTTTTAATATTCTATAATTCTTAGATTCCAACATCGCCAAAAGCTGTTAAATCAAACTCATTACTGCCAAATATTTCAGCATTAATGATGGACTTGGGCATGTTTGGCTCAAACCCACCAGGAAACCCCCCTCACTTCACAACGCCAATCATAGGCAGTGAGGTATTTCCCAACCTGCAGCTGCACATACACACGCTGCCTATGATCGCTGCCTTCCTGGCGGTACCAGCTGTGCTTTGCTGTTTCTTACCTTTTACTGTTCTCTTTATTTCAGTACACAATGCTGTCTGGTCAGGTGCCTTTCCAATGTCATGACAGGATGGTAACGTACGCCACAGCAGAGGACATCATGAAGAAGATAAAGCAGGGAGATTTCTCCTTTGATGGAGACAGCTGGAAAAATGTCTCACAGGAGGCTAAAGATTTGATACAAGGTGAGCATTGTTAAATTGACTTTATGGATATATTTCTTCTGCAACAATTCCTCTTGCAAAATTTTGAGAAAAACGGACTGTTCGTTTTTAGATTTCTAAAAATGTATAGACTTTGGAACAATTAGCAATTAAAAAGCATTCACTCAAAGAACAGGAAAACACAGGAGAAGCGAGGACAGCAAGAGAGATGGGGCTACATTTTTTTTAAAGAGGACCTATTATTAAAATTCACCATTTACTCTGTGTATTAATGGCGCAGCATTCAATTGTTCCCTTCCCTGGAAGCTGTGCCGACCAGTGTTGAATGTGGTTGGCCCGTTGATAATTTTCTTTCTAATAGTGGCTTACCATGCCTTGTTATGCACTGTATGTCTGTGTACATCCTCATGTCAGAGCCCCTCTTTATGACTGATGACTGGTGGGGGAATTTTCAAGAGGAAGCAGGAGAGGTGGAGTAAGCACAGATCCATAGAATGAAGCAGGAAGATTCTTGCACTGCATAGCCCCTAGGTTCAGCTTTCTCTCCAGCAAGAACATTAGGCAGCAAAGAGTGACCGCACCAAATCTCACTCCAAATCTGGTAAGACTAGCAGAGGCAGCAGTTTCTTCGGTGGTCTCACACTGCAGATCTACATCTTTTGAGTATAAAGGAAAGGACTGTCAAGGCACAGTAAGTGCCCTGCTATAGTTCACATGGAATAAAAAAAAAAAGGAAGATTTTCTGGGGATCTGCTTAAGTACAACTAATATCTCTAGATATTCTCTATAAGATAGCAAACCTCTTCACTATCTTAATCGTACAGCACAGGACACAGGCTGAGTACTCATAGACCCTGGATTATAGGCAGCTACATTCAGGTAAAAAGGCTGACTGCTGACAACACAAGGAAAGGTACATATGCTGCCTGTATTGTTTTGGGAGCCTAATTAGTCAGGGACGGACATCATTTTAACCTGTCGGCACCCACGTTACACATATTGCGGTGGCAAAAGGATTGTTTAACGTCCAGATGCTGCACATGTGCGTCGGTGGGCAGACTCTCGCTCCGCTAATGATCGTTAGCCGGCGGGAAGGGCACCCAATCCTGTGACCACTGTGACAGCCAATCACAGTGGTCACATGATCACCTTTCCTTCCCTCCACCTGGGCATACAGACTCCGAGGGACTCTGGGGCTGGGCAGGGAAGGGGGGTTAAATAGTGGCTCAGACAAGCAGATGGTTTGTTTGTTTGGTGCTATGGAGTTGCTGAAGGAAAGCCCACTTACAATGAAACTCTTTGTTTTTTTTTTATTGCTTTGTTGAAAAGAAAAGTGCAGGATAAACCTGCTTTGACAGTTCCTGGGTGTCCTTGTCTGGGGTATGGTGATTACCAGCACCAATACCAGTTCAGCCTGTCTACTTTGCAATATATAATTACCAACACTTATTTTTTTCAGTCCTCTATTTAAAGGTTCACATCAGGATTTGACATAATACGTTGCTGTCACTTAACAATCAGTTAGGGTACATAAATAATTATAAACTCCAAGTACAAAAGTTTTTCAAACATTCCCATTCAATGATACAATGAAAATTAAGCAGATTTTTTTTATTATGATTTATTATGATATTATGATTTATTATGATTTTTTTATAGGTATCCAAAACATCAAAAAGCCTAGAGTTCCTTTTTTAGGTTATTTTTATTTTTAATTATATTTGTGTTATATTTAAGGTAGATTTAAACATGCGTCTAAATATTCCTTGTCTCTGAAGCCTGATCTGTTTTCGGATCAGGCTTCAGTCACAGTCGTCACTGCAATTTATTGAGCTTCACTGACCGCCCTTTCCTTCCGAACGGGAGCTACATTTTCCGAACGGTAGTGGTTGTCCTTTTCCGGTCGTTCCTGGCAACTCAGGCTTCTCCCCTCTTTACCACACGGCGGGTGTCATGGAATACCAACCCGACGTCTCCCGGACATACACTATAGAACCCCGCTCATCGTGAATAGAGGTACTCTGGTGACTGTTTTGGCGCAGCACTGTCTGATCCCTGGTCATCCCAACTTGAGATTAAAACAGCGCACATGTTTATTAAGTGGACAGCAGCCTGCGATAAGTGAATTGCCAAGTTACTGCAACATGGAACTATGAGTCCTCTATGCTTTGGCTACCTGTTAATAGATCTATAGCCGAGAGTTAACACCTTGTTTCCTGAAGGAAGGCGGCACAGTGTACTATTAATTTTGCTTTATTCCTACTTTTGGATTTTTACTTGACTGTGCAATAAGTACATCCCTCACTGTTGTGCTGGACATTAATGATTTTACCTCTGTGCTTCTCTTTTGATTAAATGTGATATTTTTAATTGATTGTATTTATGTTGAGTTCCACTGAGCGCTGATTTTAAATTGGATCCCTACAGAACACTGATGAATATATATATTTTTTTGTGGATAAAAAGAGAGGAAAAAGTAGTTCTTAATTATACAAAGGACCATCTCTAAATATGAAATAATACTTTTATTTAATGCAAGGACCTGGGATTAGATTCAGGTGATAGGAAAAATAACAGTTACAGGGTAGATTGTGTAATGACCGATGATAACAAGCACTAATAAAATGCAGAAAAATGTGGTCGGGTATGGGGAGGGGGTTATCAGTTTTAAAATACTTTAGTCTATCTTGGTGACTAGCTCCAGTTTATAATAAAATAACAAGTCTAGCAAAATAAACTCTCAGATTTCGCTGTTATTCTCACCCCATCTCTGGCGTTGCGCCACCCAACCGGCCTCCCAAGACTCAGCGCTCTGTAGTCCAGTGCGAGTCCTCTTCTGGACAAAATGATGCCCAAAGTCATCCATGTCTTTCTTACGTCAGCGCTGCCTCCTGCATCTATGCGATCATGAGAGGAAGAGGACCCAGTGCATTGTGTGACTAGCCAGAGGACATCAGTTAAAGGAAAATATGTTAAAGAGAAAACATAACTTACACAGGACGGGGGGGGGGGTCACTTTTGGGAAAAGCATGGAGCCTGAAGTTGGAGTCTGGAGCATGGAGCCTAAAGGAATGTTCACATATATATAACTTTATAGTCAATGCTTGGTTGTGAGTTATAGTATTCTGACCATAGAATGTTGGTTTGTTTTGCTCAGGGCTTCTTACTGTGGATCCTAATAAAAGAATTAAGATGTCAACGCTGAGATATAATGAATGGCTTCAAGATGGCAGCCAACTATCTTCCAACCCTCTGATGACTCCTGATGTCCTTGGCTCTGCTGGAGCTTCCGTACACACACACGTGAAAGCTACTTTTCATGTAAGATCTGAGATACGTTCCTACAGCCTGTATGACAAATGTACTCATTACAGTCGGTAAAGCTGATCTCCAGTCTTTAATGTGGTAAAATGTACACGTATGCAGTCAACACGTTTCAGTTTTTTTTTTTAGTTCATCTCCTTATTCAGGGCTCTGGAACTTAGCTGGTAGGCATCCAGTAAAATCTGTGGGTTTGTACCTTGGACCCTTTAGAGGCTCTTGTTTATCCTGCTCATAAATCCGAGCCTCTAGAGATCCATGGGGTCACCCACAGACAGACTACTGGATACCCACCAACTCTTGCTTTAAATCTCCAACGAGTAGAGCCCTCTGATCCCTCCTGTATTGGATTGTATTATAACTGTATGTCTGCCCTTATGTTGTAAAGTGTAAACTGTTGGTGCTATATAAATCCTAAGACCCATTTCACACTGCCAGCGTTTTTCAGGCGCTTCAGCGCTAAAAATAACACCTGTATAGCGCCTGAAAAAAGCGGCTCCATTCACTCAGTTCACACTGGAGCGGTACGCTGGCAGGGTGTCAGAAAAAGTCCTGCCAGCAAATTCTTTGGAGTGGCGCTGCTCCCCACTGAAATCAATGGGGCAGTGCTGCGATACCGCCAGCAAAATTCCACCCCGCTAGCGGTCGAATAGCGCAACTAAAACAACAGTAAATCTGCGTTAAAAATAGTGCCGCTTTATCGCTGACGCCCTAGGCGGCGCAATGTGAAAGGGCTCTTATATTATGATAGCAAACCGTGGCTGCTTGTGGTGCTCACAGGACTGGAGAAGTTTCGGAACCCCTGTGGGTGTAAGGAGTAAATGGTTTCAGCTTGGGGGGGGGGGGCGTTGGACGGCCAGACATCTACTCCAGCCCTGTGAGCACCTCCAGCAGCTGTGGTTTGCAATCATGGGCAAGTCAGGGACACTGCAGGTATGGATTTGACTAAATACTTACCTTTTAGCCGTTAAATACTGTATAAATGAGACTGGCAGGGAAGGGGTTAACACTAGGGGGCAATTAAGGAGTTAAGTGTTCCTTAGGGAGGTGTTTCTAACTGTCAAGGGATGGGACTGACTGGAGGAGGAGAGAGATTGCTGTTACTGATCACTAGGAACAGCAGCTCTCTCTCTCTCTACTCCCTGGTCAGAACGAGGATCTGTGTGTTTACATACAGTGGTGTGAAAAAGTGTTTGCCCCCTTCCTCATTTCCTGTTCCTTTGCATGTTTGTCACACTTAAGTGTTTCGGAACATCAAACCAATTTAAACAATAGTCAAGGACAATACAAGTAAACACAAAATGCAATTTGTAAATGAAGGTGTTTATTATTAAAGGTGAAAAAAAATCCAAACCATCATGGCCCTGTGTGAAAAAGTGATTGCCCCCTAAACCTAATAACTGGTTGGGCCACCCTTAGCAGCAACAACTGCAACCAAGCGTTTGCGATAACGTGCAATGAGGCTTTTACAGCGTCCTGGAGGAATTTTGGCACACTCATCTTTGCAGAATTGTCCTAATTCAGTTACATTAGAGGGTTTTCGAGCATGAATGGCCTTTTTAAGGTCATACCACAGCATCTCAATAGGATTCAGGTCAGGACTTTGGCTAGGCCACTCCAAAGTCTTCATTTTGTTTTTCTTCAGCCATTCGGTGGTGGACTTGCTGGTGTGTTTAGGATCATTGTCCTGCTGCAGAACCCAAGTTCGTTTCAGCTTGAGTACACGAACAGATGGTCGGACATTCTCCTTCAGGATCTCTTGGTAGACAGCAGAATTCATAGTTCCTTTAATCACGGCAAGTCTTCCAGGTCCTGAAGCAGCAAAACAGCCCCAGACCATCACACTACCACCACCATATTTTACTGTTGGTATAATGTTCTTTTTATGAAATGCAGTGTTCCTTCTACGCCAGATATACTTGGACACACACCTTCCAAAGAGTTCCACTTTTGTCTCATCGGTCCACAGAATGTTGTCCCAAAAGTCTTGGGGATCATCAAGATGTGTTGTGGAGAAATTGAGACGAGCTTTGATGTTCTTTTTGCTCAGCAGTGGTTTTCTCCTTGGAACTCTGCCATGCAGGCCATTTTTGCCCAGTCTTTTCCTGATGGTGGAGGCATGAACGCTGACCTTAACTGAGGCAAGTGAGGCCTGCAGTTCCTTGGACGTTGTTGTGGGGTCTCTTGTGACCTCTTGGATGAGTCGTCGCTGCGCTCTTGGGGTAATTTTGGGCAGCCGGCCACTCCTGGGAAGGTTCACCACTGTTCCATGTCTTCGCCATTTGTGGATAATGGCTCTCACTGTGGTTCGCTGGATTCCCAAAGCTTTGGAAATGGCTTTATAACCCTTTCCAGACTGATAGATCTCAATTACTTTCTTTCTCAATTGTTCCTGAATTTCTTTGGGTCTCGGCATGATGTGTAGCTTTTAAGTGATGCCTTGATTGTGAACAGGTGTGGCAATAATCAGGCCTGGGTGTGGCTAGAGAAATTGAACTCAGGTGTGGACAACCACAGTTATAGTATGTTTTAACAAGGGGGGCAATCACTTTTTCACACAGGGCCATGATGGTTTGGATTTTTTTTCACCTTTAATAATAAACACCTTCATTTACAAATTGCATTTTGTGTTTACTTGTGTTGTCCTTGACTATTGTTTAAATTCGTTTGATGTTCCGAAACACTTAAGTGTGACAAACATGCAAAGGAACAGGACATGAGGAAGGGGGCAAACACTTTTTCACACCACTGTACATAGATCCCCGTTCTGGCTCTCTGGAGCGATAGCGAGTGGCTGGCGGATATCGCAGCCGCCGGCCACGCACATCGGCTCGAGTGTTGCGCCGCGTGCCCCCTATCGCTCTTAAAGCGTCTGACGTACACCTACCGCTGATTCGCCATCCTGCCGCAGTATAATGATGGCGGCTGGTCAGCAAGAGGTTGCTCTGGTGCTCCTCACACTCCAACACTTGAACATGCATCTTTGACAGCATAGCATGTGTTTTATAGTACATAATCTCATCCAGTCTTTTTGCTTGTCTCACAGGCCTTCAATAAGTACAAGCGGGAAGGTTTCCTCCTCCAAAATGTGGACAAAGCTCCACTGGCAAAGCGCAGGAAGATGAAGAAGACAAGTACCAGTACAGAGACTCGAAGCAGCTCCAGCGAGAGCTCTCACTCCTCCCACTCACATGGTAAAACCTCTCCGACAAAGACTCTGCAGCCGCCGAGCCAATCCGAGAGCAATAACCCCGACACCATCTTCCAGTTTACGGACTAGAGGCTACAGCTAGAGCAGCCTTCTTCAGAATACACAGTGACAAGAACCAAAACTCCGCCAAGCACCACCTATTTAAGGCTCACAAGCTATTAGCCATCCTTTTTTTTATTATTATTGAGTTCTTTGATGTGGACCCTTTGGTGCTGCCCAGAGGGTGTTGTTATGGCATGCAAGCACTAATAATGGGTGCGCTCGTGAACTCTTTTTTTTTTTTTTTTCTCCTCCTCCTCTTCTCTTATGTTTAGAGGGGAAATTGAACACTTTCTAAGGGCTGATGCAGACATTGCAATGTCTTGCCTTATTTAACCCTAAAGCTGCTGTCAAGACCAACATGCATTGAAGGGGGTTTGCAGAGGTACCACCTGCCTAGAGCTTGGTTGATGCACCCCCCCCCTGCGTTGGTCAGTTATACAATATAAGACACAGCCAGCTTATGCAACCCATGGCTTCGGAGCTACAGCTTTGGGCTCGAGGGATTCTTTGTCCATTATGAAGCCAGAGAGCAATAGGTTTTCCGCTTTTGCGTACTGTGGTAAGGTGGCAACGTCTTTATTTATTTGCGCTTAACTCGACGTGCCCCTTAGCAGTATGTGTCCTTCATTTCACTTAGTTTTGAAAACTCTATGAAGAGTTTCCTTTTGTGCTACATATGTAAATCCGGCCTTAACTCTCAATTATGTTTCATTGAGAGAGCGGCCTTGGAAGTTTTTCAACTGAAATCATGCAGACAGCAATTATTTTTTTAATTGCCTTTCACCACCTTGCAGAAGGTGGCTGCATTTCTTTTTTTTTTTTTTTTTTTTTTTTTATATAATGGGGGGCATAGACTTCCTTTGTCAAAATCCTGCTGTGTTTTACCCTGTGGGAACTTGGCATTTTAAAACTCTAGTAGAGCTTTGGAGAGCATTAAAGAGACCCTGTCGCCAAACAACAGCAATCTGCCCTGTAAGATTATACATGAATATATGTATTTTAGGCATGTTATTTACCTGTAAAAGCCTTGATTGTGTAGACATCCAAGAAGTCTGAGGCTGCTGCTGAACTTCACAATCTTGAATGTGATGTCGGCATCCACAGCAGACTCAGAGCTGTCACTTTGGTGACACTCTTTAGTACTAAACTTTTGCTCCACCCCCCCAACTGCCATATCATTCATGTGGTCGGCTCTCAGGGCAACCTCTTATCTAATGACAGTTCAGGGCAGTCAATAAAAAAATATATATCGGGCACTAACGCCTCCCCCACCCTACACATTTTACGTTTATGGATTCTTGCAGTCATGTCTATGTTGTGACTGAGTAAGGAGAAGGAGGGTAGGGGAGCTGGGCCAGCACACACAGGAATTATACACTCCCAGGAGAGAAAAGGGCTATGACATGGCAAGAGGGAGGGGGAGTTGTGTCTATGCTAGGGCTCGTTCACACTAGCGGCTGAGGGGCAGTAGAACGAGGCAGTTTAGCTGCATTTGTAATGCCCCACCGCTCCCTCTTTAGCTTAAAAGGCAGCTACTAGGGGTTCACACATGACACGGCAGCAATGCTTCGCTTCTTAGCAGGAACATTCGCCCCTGTGGCTTTCGGGTGAATGGGGATTCTCTACAAGCGCACTCCGATTGTGTGCAATGCATGCGCTAGCAAAGGGTTTAAGAGATTAAAGCAGGAGATGAGGCGACCCCATTACTAAATGCTGTTGGTGAGATGAAACGCGTTGGGACCATGGCCCCTGAGGAGCTGAGCTGAAATGGTTTTGCAATTTTTCGAGTTGGTGACAGAGTCTCTTTAATTTATTTTTAGAATAGTTTTTCCACTGTGAGTTTCATTTACCGTACAGAAAAAACAAAACGAAAAAATGAAAAAAAAAACTATAATTTTATTACGTGGTAAAGAGGTGCTTTTCGGAAAGCCTCTTAGTCTACGTCTCTTTCTTACATCATAGAAACTTGAACATTTTGTACTGTAGTCGGAAAGGGAAACTAGGCTGCCCACTGGGTTTACTTTATCAGTGGTCAGTCTCTTGCTTTTACAAAAAAAAAAAAAAATTGTCCTGTGATGTGTTTTGTGTACTTTTGTTTGTTCCGTCCCGTTTCTGTCCTGTTTTCAACCACGTTGTAACACAGCTTTAATAATTTCAAAGAAGTTTCGAGGACCAGCAGACCTACAATTGCAACTACAATGATGCAAGAGTGCCACCAGTTTCAATGAGAGGTCCCACAGCTGTACAAAATGTGAGATGTTTAATATTTTATATCTGCCATTTTAAGGCTCATAGAAGTTTATTACAGGCTACCTACAATGTCCTTCGGTGGGAAGAAAAAAAATCTCTTCTCCAGGGACCAGGAGGTTTTTCTGTTCTATCTTCAGCTGTGATGAGCACTTTAAAAAGTTTACCATAGAGATTAGTAAATGTTGTTAATTGCTATTTTTATAAGGGAACTTTGGGTTAACAGACCCTTTAAGGTGGCAACGCACAGGAATGTTCTTTCAGAAATGATCCACACATCAGTTGGCCGCCAGACACACACAAATAGTACAGAATTGCTTGTTGTATAATGTAGGTAACAAATATTGTGTAGTGCCACTTTAAGAAGTTGTGAAAATTGAAATAAATTAGTGTACAAAAAATATATACACACTATATTACCAAAAGTATTGGGATGCCTGCCTTTACACGCACATGCACTTTAAAGCGGAGTTCCACCCATTTAAAAGTCAACAGCTACAATAAGTGTAGCTGTTGACTTTTAATAATCAGACACACGCCTGTCCCAGGGTCCAGCAATGCAGGTGCAAGAAGCCTCGCTCCTCTCCCCCTCCTCTCCACGGCACCGGCATTCTAACTGTGGGCACCCGGCTGTGGCTTCACAGCCGGGTGCGCACTGCTTATTCATGAGCTGCGCTGTGAATGGCCGGGCAATCTTCTGGGACCTGTAACATGTTCCAGAAGAATGCAGGGAGGAGGGGGGAGAGGTGATCTTCCTCCCTGCCCTGCCACATCAGGGGAGGAAGTGGAAGCTGGGTGTCTGTAAAAACTGTGTCCCGCTCCCCCCCCCCAAAAAAATGACAACCCCTGGGGTTACCTGCACTCAAAGCGTAAGTTCCATTTTTGGGTGGAACTCCACTTTAATGGCATCCAGTGTTAGTCCGTAGGGTTCAATATTGAGTTGGCCCGCCCTTTGCATCTATAACAGCTTCAACTCTTCTGGGAAGGCCGTCCACAAGGTTTAGGAGGGTGTCTATGGGAGTGTTTGATCATTCTTCCAGAAGCGCATTTGTGATGTCAGGCACTGATGTTTGACAAGAAAGCCTGACGTGCAGTTTCCACTCTAATTCATCCCAAAAGTGTTCTATCAGGTTGAGTTCAGGACTCGGTGCAGTCAAGTTCCTTCACCCCAAACTCGCTCATCCATGTCTTTATGGACCTTGCTTTGTGCACTGATCCAAATCATTTGGTGGAGGGGGGATTATGGTGTAGAGTTGTTTTTCAGGGGTTGGTTTCGGCCCCTTAGTTCCAGTGAAGAAAACTCTTAAGGCGTAAGCAAACCAAGTCATTTTGGAGAATTTCATGCTCCTAACTTTATGGGAACAGTTTGGGGATGGCCCCTTCCTGTTCCAATATGACTGCGCACCAGTGTACAACACAAGGTCCATAAAGACATGGGTGAATGAGTTTGGGGTGGAGGAACTTGACTGTCCTGACCTCTACCTGATAGAATATCTTTGTGATGAATTAGAGCAGAGACTGCGAGCCAGGCCTTCTCATCCAACATCAGTGCCTGACCACACAAATGGGCTTCTGGAAGAATGGTCAAACATTCCCATAGACACACTCCTAAACCTTGTGGACAGCCTACCCAAAAGAGTTGAAACTGTTATAGCTTCAATGGGTGGGACAACTCAATATTGAACCCTACGGACTAAGACTGAGATGCCATTAAGGTTCATGTGCATGTAAATACATTTGGTAATAAAGTATATATTAACATAGAAAGTCAAACTGATAAAAAAAAAAAGTCCCAGCTAGCTATATATATAGTTTAAAGCAGCTCTTTTCAACCAGGGTGCCTTGGCAAAATTCCTCAAAATGTATGAAAAATTGTATACAAGCCAGCAGGTGGGTCAAGCCTGCCTTTTAGTTACACAAAGCCATGGGTTCTCATTATGCACCATTGTGACTTTCTAGATAGTGGCATCCCCAGCAACCAATAAACGTCATCAGTTGATAGAGGAGGATGTCTTTCCCCTCCACAACATCCTTGTTTGACCCTCCTGTGCCTCTCTCCCTCATCATTGGGGTCAGATTAGCTGACTGATTGAGAGAAATTGAGGGAGAAGAGGAACATTGGAATACTAGTCAGTATCAGTGTGCAAAAGTGTATTTGCTTTGGAATAACAAATTTCTTTTAACATTTGGTGTCCTACGTGTGTGGATGTTGCTGCATTATGTAAAACAATTAGAATAGTTTTTTACATTTTAGAATGGGGTGCCTCGAGACTGTTCATCATTTCCAAGGGTGCGCTGAGATTCTCTATAATTTTAAAGGGTGCCTTGACCGGAAAAAGGTTGAGAAACACTGGTCCAAAGTGATGAAAGCAAATCAAGCAAGGTAAAACACCTTCACACGTGCAAAAAGTTCTTCTGTGAGTGTGTTCAGAAGACAACCACCATCTCCCTATAGAGTCAACACTCACCGGTAGTGGCGGCGGCCATTACAACAGCATATGCGCCCATAACATGTGTTAAAGGATGAACAGCGTGCATAAAAAAAACTCTCCCTAGATCTACAACACGTGACAACCCTCAATGGGATGTAACCGAGATGCGGCTAAGATAAACGAAGCTCACCAGGAGCCAGAGAATAGTATGCCGACCCGGAATCACAAAGGGAGATATATGGTGGTTGGCTTCTGAGCACACTCACAGAATTTTTTGCAGATGTGAAGGTGTTTTACCTTGCTTGATTTACTTTCATCACTTTAGACTATGTACAGCTATTCAGGACTTAGTTTTTTCATCAGTTTGACTTTCTATGTTGATATATTTTTTTTGTACACTAGTTTATTTCATTCGCACTGTTTCTTCAAGTGGCGCTACACAATATTTGTTTTCTATTTGATTTGGGTTATGTATACTGCCTGGATGTGAGAACTGCCGCACAATCAGTTTTTTAACGCCACCGTGCGGATTTCTCTATTTTTTTATTTGTATAATTTAGGTGGTTCAAGTGGCCCATTAAAGTGGATATCCGCTTTAGAATTGTAACCTGATTATAGATGATTATCAACGGTTTCTGTGCTGCCTTGGATCGAATTTCCTGTACTCTGAATTGCAGCTTAAAAAAATGGTTTTAAAGTATAACTAAAGGCAAAACTTTTTTTTTTTTGGCCCACGGGTCCCTCTGATGTGTGGCCTGTGACCTCATACCAGCAAAGCTCATGCCCGGGGTTGGCAACCCGTTGATCGCCAGAAGAGAAATAGAGGGGTAATACTCCAATGGGAGACACTTGTTCCCATGACACTGTCTGAGACTGGGTTCACATTAGTGGGAATTGGATGTGGGTTTCCCGAGCCTCAAATTCACACAGCAGGAGACGGTTACCGGCTTTCTGTGGATTGACGTATCTCCGCAGCAGCTCTGGTGTGATTTGCACAGGAGCCCTGAGTGTCTTTAGGTCCAAATTCAACCAAAAAGTCAGGCTAAAATCGGACCTGAAACGGTGAACCAGGACGCACGGACTCCTGCTGTGAGTCGCTGCGTGCTCATATGTGAACCCAGCCTAAGACAGGGCTTGACAAATTTGCATTGAATCTGGGAGCCAGCTGAAGAAGTTAGGTGCCTTTTTTTTATTTAATTTTATTTTTTTTACTAGCAAAGTTTTATTTTTAGTGACAAAACCCCTTTTTTTTATGTGGGCTGACAAAAGCCCAGGCGCCAGGATGCAAATTCTAGTCTCCATGGCGACCTGATGCCTAGGATTTGTCGAGCCCTGGCCTAAGCGGGATAAAGTAGATATTCGCCAGCACACCAAGGATCATCAAATTCATCCAAACGAGTGACGTTGGCGTTGCACTATACTATTTTGTGATGTGATCTTAAATAAAAAAAACGTTTGGACGTAATTGATGATCCTTGGTGTGCTGGCGAATATCTACTTATCGCACAGGTGCCAGTATCCAGCTGGCGGTCGCTACAGCACCCAGTACCTTTAAAAGAGGTCATTCCAGGAACGTGTGTTATGGGAATGTGGACTGTGGTCTAATGCCTTGTATGCACGGTCGGAGATTCCGATAACAAAATCCATCGGATTTTGTGCCAAACTTGTCTTGCATACACGCGGTCGGACAAAGTTGACGGAAAATCCGATCGTTCTTAACGAGGTGACATACAACACGTATGTCGGGACTGTAAACGGGCCAGTAGCCAATAGCCGTGGTCTCTTAATTTATTATGAGCATGCGTGGCACTTTGTCCGTCGGAATTGTCTACACACGATTGGAATTTAAACAATCGGATTTTGCTGTAGGAAAACTTTAGATCCTGCTTTCAAACTTCGTGTGTCGGAAATTCCGACGGAAAAAGTCAGATGGAGCCCACATACAGTCGGATTTTCCGACAACGCGATCCGATCGCACATTTTCTGTCGGAAATTCCGAGGGTGTGTACAGCGCATTAGAGGGAATCCCTCACGTTGGAGGAATATCCTCTCACGTCCTGTTGAGTCTACAGGACAGGAAATTAAAGAAAATTTCCCTGAGGCCTAGGTAAAAAAATAAAAAAATAAAATAAATTTAAAAAAAGCAGTCGGTAGTTTTAACTCTTCCCTTATCCAAAATTACAAAAGAAAAAAAGTTTTGGCTTTAGTTATAAATTAGAACTGGAAATAGCGTACTTCTCCCGCCCTGAGAGCATTAGATAGACATGTCAGCAGTGCAGTTTCTAGGAGAATTGAGAACATTTTGTTCTGTAGTATTCCAGCACTTATATTATCATAGTCTTATAGATGTCTACAAATAGTTTTGTATAAAGCAAGAATGTTCTTCTTTGTATTGACGTTTATAGGCGTGTTTTTATCCCAAGTGCAAAAGATCTCTGTGTTTTTTATAAGAAGCAATGTGTAACTGAGCAATGGGGTGCATGGTGCCAAATTCCAAGTTGGTTTGCTTGGCCCTTGTACCTGAAATGCATAGAATTATCAAAGGTTGCATTTTTTTTTTTTTTTTTCATACTACGTGTATTTAACAACTGTGAAATCGAAACTTTCATCTGGTACATTGTTCCTCACTTGGAATATTTATTTATACTACTGCCTTCTTTCTATTCTATGGAGGTTCTCATGTATCCAGGTCGAGGTATAGCTGAGTTGAGTTGCATCTTGATATAGCGCGGTCATTTACCCCGTAGGATCCCGACGCGCTTGCGACACACATTCACACATATAGTAGGGCCAATTTGGACAAGATCCAATTAACCTACCAGCATGTCTTTGGAGTGTGGGCGAAAACCGTTGTACCCGGAGGAAACCCTCACAGACACAGGGAACACATGCAAACTCCAGGCAGATGGTGTCGTGGTTGGGATTTGGACCAGCGACCCTTTTGCTGCTAGGTGAAAGTGCTAACCACTGTGCTGCCCTTGTCTCTGCTCCTACCCACCTCTGAGCACTGTACCTTGGCTCCACCCCTACCCCCTCCCAGTACCGCCCCTTTTAGAAAATACAGAGCCAAGTGTAATTTTGTGGTGCTAAATAATTTATGGAATTTATTAATAATAACAAGAAAAGTAATTAAATAGATCACCTGCAGCCAGCAACAGTAGATCCCCCCCCAGCAACAATAGACCCCACGCCTGCAACAATAGAGCCATCGCACAATACCCCCCCGAATACAGCAACAAAATTAGACCCCCCCACCAGCAGCAACAACCGATCTCCCAGCAGCAATAAACCTCTCCTTCAATAAGCTCCCCAGGCAACAATTGATCCCCCGCCCCCCACCACCAGCAACAGACCCTCACACAAAAGCAGATCCCCACCAGAGACAATGAATCCTCCAGCAGCCAGCAATAATAGATCTTCCAGCACACCCCACACCCCTTGCTCTTACATACATTCAGTGCTGGAGGCGGCGGAACTGTGTTTCCCCCCGTGTTCCCACTGAAAAAAAGCCCTGGCTATAAGTAGTTAGTTGCATTCAACTGGACTTGTTCTGTAATATTAAGAAATTTTGTAGCTCCTGCAAGCCACTTCTTCCATTTCAATGAGAGTTGGGAAGATACCTCAACATTTAGATCCTAATAGCGAGCACAGACACGTTAATCCAATCGCCATGGAATGTGTAGAAGTTGATTGTCTAAGAACAGGATGGGAGGTGTATACGTTGTGAAACCCGTTCTAGTTATCTAATCCCACCCTTGGTAGCAGGGCTAATCTGCACATGTAGCAATTGTTTGACATCGCTGAAGATGCAAATGGTTGTCCGATCGTCGGGGTAGAGATTTTAAAATGGCAGTAAAGAGTAACTCCAGTTTTGTTGAGAACCCCCCCCTCCCCACCCTAATTTAGGGACTGGAACTCCGCTTTAAAATGTACTTAGTCTTACCTCTTTCATGGCTCTTACAACTTACTATTTCTCCATCACTGTAACTGGTGTCCTCTCTGGGCAGTATTGAGATGCTGGAGGATGTGGGACTGATTCAAAGGCAATAAGAGAGTATGCTGGGTTTCCTGGTCCTTGGTGCACTCTGGAAGCCATTGAAAATTGAAATTATATTTTGTTGAAAGTTTATTTTCTGAAATAAAGATACAGGTACACTTTAAACTGAGGCCTGCTTTCCTGCTAACCCTATGCTCCTTAAAGAGGAAGTAAACCCTGATGGGTTTACTTCCTCTTCGATTCCCTGCAAAGGTAAAGCATAATGGACTACTATGCATCGCATCGCATCGCATAGTAGTCCATTATGTGTCACTTACCTGACACAGGAGCCAGCGAAGTCACCGCTGTCCCCTGTAGTTCTGAGCATCCATCTTCTTGGTGGGTGTCGCTGCTCTGGCGCTGTGATTCACCGGAGCAGCGATGACGTCACTCCCGCGCATGCACACGGGATCTGCGGCTTGCCCAGTGCACCTGCGCACTGCTGTCTTCAGGTAAATATCTCCTAAACCGTATAGGTTTAGGAGATATTTCTTGGACCTACAGGTAAGCCTTAATCTAGGCTTACATGTAGGTCAAAGTGGTTTGTAAGGGTTTACAACCACTTTAAAGCTAATGCTAACAGAGAATTATTACCTTATTATCCATCCAGCCCAATCTTTACCTTATCACCTAACACTAGCCTTTTGCCCAAAGCACAATTGTTTCACTAAACTTTCAGGGGAATGTCTGCTCTTCCATTGAGGATCTTTCCATGCCAAAAAGGAATGGAGGGGGGGGGGGCATTTATAAGATTGCACTGAGCAGTGCAGAAGCTTTTTATTTTTTTAAAAATAGAAAAGAGCACCCAGACTTCCTTCAGATTCAGAGGAGCCACAGCTATCAGGTTGCCTAACTAGGTCAGCTAATAAGATTTGAGGTTTACTAACTAGATGGAGGTCCGAATATTACTTCCCCAGCTACAGCGGGTGCTGTATGCATTTTGTGTAGCATGTAAAGAATTGATTGTGATCAATGTAGCAGTGCTGAACCCTGTCGTAGATCTGACCTTCTGTTTCCTTTTACTTGCAAGGGCCACCATACTGGCAGGAATGGAATAAATTACATTTTTGGTCCAGTATATCTGCCCCATTTGGAATAAGTGTGAAGTTTAAATGATCTGAACTGATCATCCCTTTATCCTCAGAAGGCCAGCTGCAGCAAGTATGCTTGAACAATGCCTTGAGGCTTACCTAAGGTCTGAATGTGCAGGAATTGGGGGGTGATCTGAGGTGTGAAAGTTGTCAGAAACCGTGAAATGAGACAGTAGTGCAGTTAAATCACACTTGTTTAATAATAAAAGTAAAATAGAACAAGCGTAGTCAATACATAGCCACAGTTTGGTAACCGGAACAGATAGTCAGCCAAGCCAGAAGGACAGTGATCAGTGTAGTGGAACAGCAAGCAGGATCTGGAGCCAGAAGGGATGTCAGCCAGGCAAGTCTTTAAACAGGGACGCAGGAGATAGTCTCTGTAATGTTGACCAAGGCGAAGGCAGAGATCCTCTAGGTTGGATGGCTTAAGACCCCTTTCACACTGCCAGCGTTTTTGAGGCGCTACAGCTCTAAAAATAGCCCCTGTATAGCGCCAGAAAAAAAGCTGCTCCATGCACTCCAGTGTGAAAGCACTTGGGCTTTCACACTGGAGTGGTGCGCTGGCAGCTCGTTACAAAAAGTCCTGCCAGCAGCTTCTTTGGAGTGGTGAACTCACCGTTCCTCCACTGCTGCTCCCCATTGAAACCAATGGGGCAGTGCTGCGATACCGCCGGCAAAATGCTGCTCTGGTGTTATTTTGTGGGCGGAATTAACCCCTTTTTGGCCAATAGTGGGGGGGTTAAAACTGCCCCGCTAGCGGCCGAACAGCCTTTCTAAAACGACAGTAAAACGGCGCTAAAAATACCGCCACTTTACCGCTGACACCCCCCCCGCTACTCGGTGTGAGAGGGCTGTCAGAGTAGGCAGGACTGACCAGCAGGATATCATCAACACATGAGTAGCTGTGGAGAGATAGGAGCTGGCAATTAGCCGACAGCTGATCGGCCAGCTCTGATAAGGAAGGGCTGTGCTCAGCCCTAACAAAAGTGCAGGAATTGGGGGGGGGGGTGATCTGAGGTGTGAATGTGCAGGAATTGGGGGGTGATCTGAGGTGTGAATGTGCAGGAATTGGGGGGTGATCTGAGGTGTGAATGTGCAGGAATTGGGGGTGATCTGAGGTGTGAATGTGCAGGAATTGGGGGGTGATCTGAGGTGTGAATGTGCAGGAATTGGGGGGTGATCTAAGGTGAAAAGATGTAGTAACTGGGGATGATTTCAGGTGTGAAGGTGCAAGAATTGTGGCTGATCTGAGGTGTAAGGCCTCATGCACGCTGGACGTTTTTACAGCTGCTGTTTTTGGCTTCAGATGTTTCTTTCTGCGGTCAATGAACAGCATGTTATCCTCTGTGTCCATGCACACATAGGCAGTTTTTGGCTGGGGAGTTTTCTAGCTGAAACAACCCCTCAGAACTAGTGTGTTTTGAGAGGAGTTTTTCAGTTTTTAACTCTGAAAACAGCTTAGAAACACCAAAAAGCACTGAACCACTATTCTGCGTTTTTCAGCATTTTTGACCCATAAGCTTTTATGAGAGTATAGTTTTGCTAAAGAAGGTAACAAATGCTACAGCTAAAAAACGCTAAAAAACAGCTACTACAAAAACACAGAAAAACTCACTCTACAGTGAACGTCATTGTTTTTTTATAATGTCCAGTGTGCATGAGGCTTAAAGGAGCAGGAATTAGAGCTGATCTGAGGTTGCAGAAATTGAGGCTGGTTTTAGGTGTGAAGGTGAAGGAATTGGGCTGATCTGAGGTGTGGAGGTGCAGGAATTAGAGCTGATCTGAGGTCTGTGCGCAGCAATTGGGACTTATCTGAGGTGTTGAAGGTGCAGGAATTCATTCTGATCTGAGGTTGCAGAAATTTAGCTGATCTGAGGTGTGAAGGTTGGGGGATTGGGGCTGATCTGAGTCTAAATTTACAAACTTTATAACTATGGCATGCTATCTTTCACTATCATGGCAGTTGTGTCTGTTGCTTTACATTAATGACTTGCTGACCGCTGCACGCCGATATACGTCAGTACAATGGCAGCAGTGGGCAAATGCGTACCTGTACGTCCCCTTTAATTGGCGGGGCTAGTGGGTGTGCGCATTTCCCCATTCTGCCTAGTGACATGACGGGGATCTACTGCTCCTTGTCATCAGGAGCAGTGATTGCTGTCATGTCAGTTGTAGCCCCCCCCCCCACAGTTAGAATCACTCCCTAGGACACACTTAACCCCTTGATCGCCCCCTAGTGTTTAACCCCTTTCCTGACAATGTAATTTACACATTTTTATAGCACTGATTGCTGTATAAATGACAATGGTCCCAAAATAGTGTCAGATGTGTCCGCCATAATGTCGCAGTCAGGATAAAAATTGCAGATCACCCCCATTACTAATAAAAAATAAATAAAATGCCATAAATCTATCCCCTATTTTGTGGATGATATACCTTTTGCTCAAACCAATCAATATATGCTAAATGCAATTTTTTTTTACCAAAAATATGTAGAAGAATACGTATCTCCCTAAACTGAGGATGAAATTTAGTTTTTTATATATTTTTGGGGGATATTTATTATAGTAAAAAATAAAAAATATAGCGCTTTTTTTTTTCTTCAAAATTGTCGCTCTTTTTTTGTTTATAGCGCAAAAAATAAAAACCGCAGAGGTGATCGAATACCACCAAAAGAAAGCTCTATTTGTTGGAAAAAAAGGACGTAAATTTCGTTTTGGTGTAACGTCGCATGACCGCGCAATTGACAGTTAAAGTGACTCAGTGCCGAATCGCAAAAAGTGCTCTGGTCAGGAAGGGGGTAAAATCTTCCGGGGCGGAAGTGGTTAAAGAAGTGTGTCCATAGTAAAAAAAAAAAAAAAAAAAAAAACCTACATACTTGCCTCCCAGCTGCAGCATCGGTCTGATGTTGCAGCTGTCCCCCACCAGCTCTAATCCCGAGAGCTGAGTGATCACATGACTGCTGATTGCTCAGTTATCGGTCTTCACTGAGCCAACTCTGTACTCTGCCCCTCCAGCGCTCACTGGAGCGCCAGGCTGTAAAGGGTGGGCAAGAGCGGCTGGCTCAGGCACTCAGAGGCTGAGCCAGCTGCTGGCCAGGCATTTGGGTGGATCCTGACATTATTGTGGGGATGCTTCCAGAGCCTGGACCTGAAAAAAGCTTTGGTCATACGTTTTTTGACAATTTATTTGGAAAAGGTTGCTGACCCCAGCTCCATCATGAAATGGAGCCCTATAAATATGTGGAATATACTGTAGTCAATCATATGGAGCTATAATATATTAGTGCAAGACTGTTTCATGTGCATGGTTCATGTGACTTCTCACTTTCCCAACCTCGGACACCTCCAGTCATAGCTAGAAGCAGAGAGAGAATGTAGACATCTCACAGCTTCCTTGCCTCTTTCACTAAGCCCACGTTCACACTGAGGCCGGGTTCACACCATTGCGTATTGGATGTGGGTTTCCCTCGCATCCAATTCGCAATAGCAGGAGATTTTGACCAGCTCTCTATGGAGCTGGTTCACATATCTCCGCAGTGGGGACCACTGTGCATCTTTTGATCCATTTCAGGTCCAAATTCAACCCAAAATTTGGGCTGAAATCGGACCGGAAACAGTGAACCAGGACGCACCGGACCCCCTGCTGTGAGCCGCATGCGGCTCATATGTGAACCCAGCCTGAGGGCCGGTTTGAAATCGTCTGAGTTCAGCTGAACACGATTTTAAACCAGCATTTCAGTCCATAATCGTGATCTCGATTCAACCCCTCTGACGCTCTCTATTGCAGAGTTTTCCGATTCTGTCATATAACAGGTGGAGAGACTTATCTGCTCACTCAGCTGTCAAAAGAAAACATGGTCGGTGCGGCGCTGCAAAGTCGCCGTCGCGCCCATTCAGATGGCATTGTGGCATGTCAAATTGGACCTGATGTGAACGCGGGGCTAATTCTTGTATTTAAAGCGGGATTCCACCCTAAAGTGGAACCTCCGCTGATCGGATCCCTCCCCCCCTCCGGTGTCACAATTGACACCTTTCAGGGGGGAGGGGGGTGTAGATACCTGTCAAAGACAGGTATTTTCACCCACTTCCGGGCATAGACTCCCGTGGGAGTCTACGCCATTTCCTGCCCTGCCGCGCTGTCTGCTGGGACACACACGGGTCTCAGTGACAGCACGGAGATTTCCTATTGCGCGGCGCGGCTCGCGCATGCGCAGTAGGGAACCGGGAAGTGAAGCCGATTCGCTTCACTTCCTGATTCCCTCACCTAGAATGGCGGCGGCAGCAGCCGAGAGCCGAGTGATCGATCGGCCTCGGCATCGCTGGAACCCGGGACAGGTGAGTGTCCATTTATTAAAAGTCAGCAGCTGTAGTATTTATAGCTGCTGGCTTTTTTTTTTTTGGTGGAATCCCTCTTTAATGAGCACAAAAGCAAAGCAGATGCAAAACTGTGTATGCAAAACATGACACTATGACTGGTAAATATCTGTTTCAACCGGCATTTGTTTTGCTTTGTGTGTTGAGTATGGACAGCATTCTAAGTAATGTGCATCCAATCGTTTTGTGTTTATTTAAATCATTTTATAGACACGTAAGATATTCACATCCTCGGTTTATAACTTTCGTCAAAGTAGATTTTCATTTATTCTGGGGTAAAGAAATGCAGGGAATTTTTATTTGTGGCAATTCATCTGCAAAATGTTGCTTGTTTATTTTCACACACTGTAGAGGCATTGCTCAAAGCACCTAAATAGGCAACACTGTCCTAAATGAAGGAAACAAAATAGCAATGCGTAACCTTTTTATAAATATGCCCAATGACTCGGGCCTCAAGCACACTGGATGTTTTCTGATGTTTTTACAGCAACTGTTTTTGGCTGTAGGAGTTTTGTTCTACAGTAGAGCATTAAACTCTCCATCATGTTATCCTATGTGTCCATGCACACATAGGCTGTTATCAGCAGTGTGGGGCAGTGGCGTTTTTGAGCAGTAAAAAAAAAAAAAAAAGAAAAACTAGTGGGGTTTGAGAGACGTTTTTTCAGCTGTAAAAATGCTCCAACACTGATAAACGTCAATAAATAAATGCTCAAAAACGTCGATCACCAGGGTTTTTTTATTAACATTTTTGATCCATTGAAAAAAAAACATTTTTTTTTTTCATTTTCTTAAAAAAAAAAAACCCTGCTAAAAACCGCTATTGCAAAAACGTTGAAGGAAGTTGGAAAAACTGCAAAGCTACTGGCGTTTTTATAACGCTATTTTAACGTCCAGTGCGCATGAGGCCTTTGAGGGGTTGATTTACTATTTATTTTTTTTTTATCTGGTGCAGCTCTGTATAGAAACCATTTGGCTTCCAGGTTTTTTTTTTTTTTTTTGTCAAAGCTTAATTGGACAAGCTGAAGCTGATTGGCTACCATGCACAGCTGCAACAGATTCTGCACTCTCCACTTTTAGGCTGGGTTCACACTGGAGCGATGCGGGAATGCCGCGAATCCGCTGCGTTTTCCCGCATCGCATGCCTCCCGCCGGCAGTTCACACTGCCCTATGCGGACTGCTGGGAGTGTCACTGAAATGATAATGACACCCCCAGATCAGTTCGCATATCACAGTGCGATCTTCAAACTCGGACAGGAATCGGATCGCATGGTGTGAACACCCAATGCGATCCGATTCTGCTGCGGACCAAAAAAAGGGTCCCGTGCGAGTTTGCGGCGGGTGCGATGCGAATTCAGCCATACTATCTGTATACTATCTGTATGGCTGAACTCGCATCACACAGAGATCGGATGTGATTTGCACTGCAGTGCGGTGCGAATCACATCCGGTTCTCGCTGCCGCAGCGGTGTGAACCCAGCCTTAGGCCCCTTTCACACTGGAGCGGTTTTCAGGCGCCACAGCGCTAAAAATAGCACCTGAAAAAAAACGGCCTCTTTCACTCGGACGGTAAAAAAAAAGTCCTGCTAGCCGCATTTTTGGAGCTGTGAAAGGAGCGGTGTATTCACCGCTCTTAAACCGCTCCTACCCATTGAAATCAATGGGGCAGCGTGGCTATACCGCCGGCCAAGCGCCACTGCAGTGACGCTTTGCTGGCAGTCTTAACCCTTCTTCGGCCGCTAGCGAGGGTAAAAAACACCCCGCTATCGGCCGCAGACCGCAGCTAAAACTACGGTAAAGCGCCGCTGGCCGCACCACCCCAGTGTGAAAGGGGCCTTAGTAAATCAACTCCATTGCTTGTAAAGACTCAAAATATTTGATAAAGTATTGCTGGTTTTCAGTAAGGCTACTTTCACATTGGGGCGCTGGGGGCGTCAGCGGTAAAGTGCCTTACCGTAGTTTTTGTGGCCCTTTTTAGCCACTAGCGGGGTCATTTTTATCTCCTGCTAGCGGCCGAAAAAGGGTTAAGACCGCTGCTGCAGGGACGCTTTGCCGGCACTTCGTCGGTGCTGCCCATTGATTTCGATGGGCAAGGATCATTTGCAGTCAGTAGGCGGTGTGTTCAAACAGCAGAGACGTTTTCTAGGAGCTCATATACATTGAACACGGAAGTCAGGAATTTTAATTGTGTTTGGGCAGGCTGAACGTATCAAGTTGCAGGAAATAAATTTGCACTGTCTATGGCCTGCCTTTACAGGGAGATCAGATTACACAGGCTGCAGGACAGATTCACCGGCAAGGAACATGCCCCCTCCTCATAAGCAGAGATTAATGGTAAAAATTGCATTTGACAAGCGTTTAATACACATTAGCATTATGTTTGTCCTGACTTTTGTAGAAGGCTAAGCCCTCGTTCACATTGGAGCAACTTGTTAATGCGATTTGACAGGTCAAATCACATGACGAGTCGCACCCTATTGTCAGCAGTGCCCGTGTTCAATTTCGATGCGACGCCGACTTTGGCGGTGCCACATCGATTTGAAAAAGTAGTTCCTGCACAGCTTTTGGCGATTTCGGGTGCAACTTGCATAGACATCTGTGCATGAAGCTGCACAGATGTCTGCAAAGTCACACCTGAAGTTCCACTGACATGCGGCTTTGAAATTTGTGTGAGTTCATATCAAGTCACTGTGTGTGTATGAGGGCTAAAGCTTGGCCATAGATAGAAACTTTTCGAAAATTCTTAGGAAAAGTCTTAAAGCGGAGCTAGACTCACTTTGGCTCCAGCGATGCGACGTGCTGGAGCTCCCCACTGGCCCCTGACCTCTTTGAGCCGCTGGCTTCTGGGTATCAATTGGTGGTTGCTATCATTGGCTGAGCAGGGATGTCACCACTCCCAAACATGCGTGTGATTTCCGTCAGGTTCGGCATTGCTGCATTCCTACAGTGAGGTGCGTATGGCAGCTCACAGTCCAGGGCTGGGCAGACAGGTGATTTTAAGAGACAAAGCGTGTTTCTTCTGCATTAAAAATCCTATCTGTCCACAATTTTTATTTATTACGTAAAGTTCCACTTTAAGCTGGCCATAGACCAATCGAAAATTTGGTTACACCTCCATTGCAAATGCTTAAATTGTGGTGCCCAACCAACTGGCCCAGTGGGCACCCTTTTACTGCAGTGTCACCACTACAGCATATAGGGACAGTTAATTGGATCAGGATTACTGACGGCAGTAATATAATAAAACAAAGAAAATCCAAAAAGCTTTCAGGATTCCCTTAACCACTTGCTGACCGCTGCATGCCGATATACGTTGGCACAATGGCAGCGGTGGGAAAATGGGCATACCTGTACGTCCCCTTTAATTGGCGTAGCTAGCGGGCGCACGCGTGCAGCATGACCGTGCCCGCGGGACCCGCAAACTTGATGTCCACCAGTCTCCCGGCAGTCGTGTCATGAAGCCATAGAACTGGGAAGTGCCTAAGTTAACAAAGCATTTCCCCGTTCTGCCTTGTGACATGACCAGAGATCACTGCTCCCTGTCATCGGGAGCAGTGATCGCTGTCATGGGACTTGAAGCCCATCCCCCCACAGTTAGAATCATTCCCTAGGACACACTTAACCCCTTGATGGTCCCCTAGTGTTTAACCCCTTCCCTGCCAGTGTCATTTACACAGTGATCAGTGCATTTTTATAGCACTGATTGCCGTATAAATGACAATGGTCCCGAAATAATGTCAAAAGTGTCCGATGTGCCTGCCATAATGTCACAGTCCTGATAAAAATTGCAGATCACCACCATTACTAATAAAAAAAAATGAATAAAAAAAATGCCATAAATCTATCCCCTATTTTGTAGACCAAAAATATGTAGAAAAATACGTATCGGCCTAAACTGAGGAAAAAATGTTTTTTTTTTAATATATATATTTTGGAGGATATTTATTATAGCAGAAAAGTAAAAAATATTGCTTTTTTTTTTTCAAAATTGACGGTCTTTTTTTTGTTTATAGCGCAAAAAATAAAAACCGCAGAGATGATCAAATACCACCAAAAGAAAGCTCTATTTGTGGGGGAAAAAAAAAAAGGACATCAATTTTGTCTGGGTACAACGTAGCACGACTGCACAATTGTCAGTTAAATCGACACAGTGCCGAATCGCAGAAAGTGCTCTGGTCAGGAAGGGGGTAAAAACTTCCGGGGCTGAAGCGGTTAAAGAGCGCCTGTCATAGAAAAATAAAATCACATAGGGAACTTTTGGTTCCCTGTCTAATAAAAGGTTATTAAAAAGAAAAAAACAGGAAGGGGGTAAAATCTTCCAGGGCTCAAGCGGTTAAAGTGGTTGTAAACCCTTCCGTATACCCAGTGAAGTGACTGGCCTCAGGTGATACACAAGGGTGAAACAAATCCTCCTACATAAGTTGTACCTATCTATCTGCAGACTTTTCCCCTGTACATGCTTGTAAAACACAGAGATCGGAGGCATTTTTTCTCAGCTGTAGAAGGCAACGTGCAGCGATGTGGTGTCACCAACTGCACAGAGCTGAGTGTACTCTGAGACGTGAGTGTAAAGGAATGGACATGACCCACTCTATACAGTCTCATAGGGAAACATGCACAGCTAAGGCTATTGCGGGGGGGATTGGGCCTCTTCTGGGTTTTTTGAGGTGTCAGAAGGAACTCATGCAGATAGCAGAGGAATGACAGAGAAGACAGAAATCACGCTCGGATTTCTGCGTTGGATTGAGGCTAGCACACACTATAGAGGGATATGCTTTGTTAAAGTGGCTGTAAAGGCTGAAGGTTTTTTTCCATTCTTGCATTCTATACATAAAGGTAAAAAACTTGTGGTATACAGCAACTCTCCCCTCAGCACCCCCCCCCCCCCCCCCCAATGCTTAACTAAGCTGCTGCCAATCACAGCCAGTTCGGTGGGAGCAGGGAGCGAATCTGAGCCGCGCTCTCTGTGTCTTATGAATGCAGGGAGCAGGTATGGGGGCACTCGGCAAGGGGGAGGGGCCCAGAGCACCAGCGGATCGGGGCTTCTCTGTGCAAAACCATTACACAGAGCAGGTAAGTATAACATGTTGGTTCTTTTCTTTTTGTACAATTTTTTTTTTCCTTTACAATCACTTACATTTTTCATTTCACCACTTTATTATATATTTCTACTAAAGCTAATGTGAGCTGTAAAATGCAATATTGGCAGCTACAATAGGATTGAATCAAGTAGCCCTTCCGTACAAATTATCTATGGCAGCCAAAGAGCTGAAAAAAAAAAAAAGCAGAAACGGGCATAGAAAAGTGAAAAAATCGTGAAGACAGAATTGTTTAGTAAAAGGAGATGAAGAATAAGGATGACCTTATTATAAATGGAAATGTTTGTAAGGAAAAACGTGTAATGGATGGTGCAGAAAGTTAGAACTTTGCTGCAGAGAAATAAAAAGATTCTTTCTGAAAGTGCTTTTCTAAGGGAAGTTATTAATATTAATTATCTTTCTCTGTTATAAAACGTTATAAAACATTTTTCATTGGATATAATTATCCTTTGATGGTCTAAATGTACATCTTTTACTGTTTGACATTATGGGAGACGTGTTGGCTTCCGTTTTCCTTGGTACAAATAGGGGCCTTGGTATGTTCGTACAGCACAGTGCTGTCGCCAGCTGTCAGTGAGCTGATGAGCTGCATTCAACTACTGATGAAAGTTTAAAAATGATTCAGTCTTTCCCATCGGAAAGGCCTACTTTATAAAGGGCAGTACAAAGAAGACCAAATCCAGCCAGGCAAAACAGGATATAAAAGATACATTTTTATCCTGTAAAAAGCAAAAGTGCACATGGGGAAGCCAAGGGGCGCTGTAAAAAAAAAAAAATTCCATTGCTTTAAGGCCTGGTTCACGCGTTTGCGAATTGGATGTGGCTTTCTCCGCATTCAATTTGCATGACAGGAGAGTGTGTCCGGCTCTTTATAGAGTCTGGGCGGCCTGTGGTCCGCACTGGAAAAGGGTCCTGTGTGTCTTTTTACCCCCGAATCCAGGCAAAAATCCGGACCTGATTCGCACCTGAAGCGGAGAACGGGGACGCACCGGACCCCTCGCTGCGAACCGAGGCCGGCGCTTGTTTGAAACCTGCCCTGAGCCTCTGTAAGTCGCCCTGCATCACTGGGACAGGAACTGAAAGGAAACGTCTCACACAGAGACAGCAGTTAGGGAAGTTAGAAAGCTGTTGGATGATGGAACTATTGATATTTGTATTTTTTTAATTTACCCTTGTTTAGATTCATCCTTCTTTTCCATTCTTTTCTTTTTTCTGTTCTTTCCTTTTCCTTTTGTTTTCCTACCCTCGCTTCCCTTCCCTTTCTTTCCATTCCCATCCCTATCCCTTCCCTTTCTTTCCCTTCCCATCCATTTTCCTTTCCCTTTCCTTTTCCTCTGACCTTCCTTCCCTTCCCTTCCCCTTCTACCTTCCTTCCTTTTTTCTTTCTTTCTTTCTTTCTTTTCCTACCTTTTTTCTTTTTTCTTTCATTTCCTTCCTTTTTCTTTTTTCATTTCCTTTTCTTTTTGTATTATTTTCTTCCTTTTTTTTTTTCTTCCTTTCTTTTTTTCAGCATATTTTCTTCCTTTCTTTTTTCACTTCGTGCATTTTAGGTACACTAGACGTCATCTTCAAAAGATGGCTATCCAAAACAATAATATATTGTGTAGTATGTGAATGAGCTCCTACCAACATTCACAGCTTTTATGCAAAGATTTCCACATCCGTACAGAAATGGAATTATTTGACATTCGTGTGATTTCACCTGTTGCTTCCTGTGAGCTGCTATATTAGTCAAGATGGTGGTTGATTGTTGTTGTTTTTTTTTTTTTGTTGTTTTTTTTAAGGATTTTTGGACAGGAACTTAGTTGTGTGTTGAGAATTATCATCCCCACCATACCTTTGGTGTAAATAACCAAAACCTTGCTTTAACCATGAATGTTGTAGAAACCTCTTTTGCGTATCCTTCTTGGGAAGCTCGTGAAACTTTACTGTCCATGTGTAGCAGTCTTTTAAATGTGGGAGGTTACTTAAAGGATAGCGAGCTCTAATGTCTAATCTTTGCTATCCTTGTGCAGATCTTGATTACACAATATCGCTGATGTTTTAGGTCTTGTATTTCAAGTAGTGTCATGTCTTCATACGGGCATGGGAATCATGCAGGTCTTTTGGCTGTTAGGGATCCCCTGAGGCCATGCTTGGGACTTAATGTTACCCAACAGCCAGAGGGCTGTGCCTTGACTGATCCTGCTTTTTATGGCTTAGCCGTGATGCATTGCAGAGCTTTAGGCTCCTTACATATGGGCATGTTTACTTTTTCTCCTAATGCACTTTACATGTGCATTGTGATATTAGACGCATTGACTAACATTTTTTGAAGCATTCACAGAGCGCCAACAATGCATTCAACATCTAGCACTCCTAAGGGCTCGGTGAACAACTCAACATCTACCACGTCTCCACTTTTAAGAGTATTGTAGGTAGTAGTATGCATTTCTTCTTTTATTTAATGGGGAAAGTACGCTAACTGGCCAAAGACTCTGGACACCTGACCATAACATCTCATTTATACTGTATGTGGATCCAAATAATTTCCAAGGAGTTCAGGTCCTCCAGTGAAGTGTTCTGTTATTCCTACATCCTACGTCATGCAAAGACATTGTAGACTATTGTACTCTTCCAACTTTGTGGTAACAGTTTGGGAAAGATTTTCCTGTCCCGGCTTGACTGTGCTCCTGTGTACACAGCCAGCTCCATAAAGACATGGTTTGAACAGTTTTCTGTGGAGGAACTTGAGTGTCCTGCACAGAGCCCTGACCTTAACCCAACTGAATACTTTGAAATGAATTGGAATGCCGATTGAGCCAGGTCTTCTTATGCAACATCAGTAATCTTGTGCAAAGCCTTCTCAGAAGACAAAAGGCTGTTGTATCCACAAAGGGGGTCCAGCGCCATATTAATGCCCATGGTTTAGAATGGGATGTCTAACAAGTTCATATGGGTGTGATGGTCAAGTGTCCACAAAAGTTTGGCATTAAAATGTAAAATATTTACAAAATGCCTCTTGAGGACTGAG
The DNA here is from genome assembly GCF_037356315.1 of Lithobates pipiens. NCBI lineage: Eukaryota > Metazoa > Chordata > Amphibia > Anura > Ranidae > Lithobates > Lithobates pipiens. The sequence goes on from NW_027507825.1 coordinate 16,076,946, forward strand.
TTTGAGTGAGGCCATTTATCAGCAAGGAATGCTGTATGCCTTATCTAAATCAGGGGTCTCCAAACCAAAGGGCCAGTTTCCTGTGCTTCAGACTTGAGGGGGGCCAGAATGAGGTACACAGAAGTAGAAAATGTCCTGGCATTGGTGGGAATAACAGTTCCCCAGATTTGGTGGTCAGTGGGAGAAGACATAGAGCTCCATCTTTGGTGTCATTGGGAGGAATAGTACCCCATCATTGGTGTCACTGGGAGGAATGGTGTGCCATTGTTGGAGTCACTGGAAGGAAAAATACTCTATCATTGCTGTCAGTGGAAGGAATAGTGCTCCGTAGTTGGTGCAAGTGGGAGGAAAAGTGCCCCATCTTTGCTGTCATTGGGAGAAATAGTGCCCCATCATTGGAGTCTCTGGTAGAAGTACACCATCATGGGTGTCAATGGTAGGAATAGTGCGCCATCCTTGTTGTAAGTGGGATGTATAGTGCCCCATCATTGTTTTAAGTGGGATGAATAGTTCCCCATCTTTGGTGTCCCTGGATGGAATGGTATGCCATCCCTGGTGTCACTGGGAATAATTTCCCATTGTTACTGTTAGTGGAAGGAATAGCGCCCCATCTTTGGTCACTGGGAGAAATGGTGTCCCATCATTCGTGTCACTGGGACTAGTACCTCCTCATTGCAGTCGGTGGAAGGAACAGTGCCTCGTATCACTGGGAGAAGGGGTGTCCCATCATTGGGGTCACTGGGAGTAATAGTACTCCATCATTGCTGTTAGTTGAAGGAATAGTGCCTTGTATTAGTGGGAGTAGTAGTGCCCCAAAGGCCAGATAAATGCAGGTAAGAGGCCACATTCGGCCTGCGGGCCACATTTAGGAGACCACTGATCTTAATAAATATGTTAGTGTGACACCTGTCAATTATTTCCACCAGGCCCATGTACTGAGCCATTGATCATCTGACTTTTGCATTTGCCGGGCTATTAAGACATGCTTTTGATATAAATGCCCATGTGTATCTAGCCTAGTAGACTGCAGGCTTCTTGAGTAGCAATACAATAACTTCCTCAGTTGCCTGGACCTCTCTTCTTTGCATTTTTGTTTGCATCTAGCTGGGCTAGACTAATACTTTAAGTCTGTTTTTCCCCAGGATTTATTTGGGATAAAAAAAAAAAATATCCAACCTGGGAAACTCTTTAATAATTCTGACATATATACACAAGATGAGAGTATCACGGTGAAGGGACAAAGCATCAACTTGCTAAATTTTTTTTGACAGCAAGGGAATTTTTAGGGGCTATTTATTGAGAATGTAAAGATTTTGGTTACTGATTTACCAAGAGAAAAATAAAAGAACATATATATTATGAGATGTCTATTCTGTATTTTAAGAGATTTCACTTCCCTTTTTTTGACAGAAGGGATTTTATAAATGAGTTGCATCAACTTCTTTACCCAGAGAGACAAAAAAATATATATATAACGTAAAGGGTTTGGATTTAGGTCGGTGAAACGGCTGGAATAATATTTCTATGATGCATGTAGAGGGGAGTTTTATGGCAGAAATTATTATACTGTGCAGAGCTTTGTGTGGACAGCTATAATACATATAATAAACCTTTTGTCACATTACAAACCATTGACTCCTGTGTGTTATTTCACCTACAGTCTTATATATATTACAGGCGACCTGAACTCTGCAAGGTCCTGGAGCTCTCTGCCCAAAAGGGCAAGAAAAGGGCAGAGGACTAATCACCAGTATTAAAAACAAGAAAAAAAAAAAAGGCGCACCAGCCTAGTGAAGAGAGCCCTACCCTTGAAACGCGTTAGCTATGCCCTTGTGGATGGGCACCATTTTTTTCTCACCAGGATTGGATTGATTTATATGCATGTAATCATCAACTTTTGTGAGTATTTTGGAGTTTTATTCCTATATAATAAAATAGTCTTATGCCGCGTACACACGGGCGGACTGTATGGCCTACTTAGTCCGTCAAAACACATTTCAGCGGACAGTCCGCTCGTGTGTGGGCTTCAGCGGACTTTTTCAGCGTGCAGTCTGGCGTACTAAGTATTTCGGATTTTTCGAAATTCTGTCCGTCATACTTTGGTTTCAGCGGACAATCCGCTCGTCAGTAGGCTAGTTCGATGGACTAAGAATGGCGCAAGCTCAGAAAGGATTTACACGGCGGAAGGGTGCATTGCTGTGTATTGGACTTCCTATTTCTAGTCCCGTCGTACGTGCTGTACACGTCATCGCGCAAGCTTTCGACGGACTGTTTGTGCATCCGTGTGTGGTCAAGTCCGTTCATTCGAAAGTATGACGGACTGTCCGTCGGATTGTATGACGGACTAAGTAGGCCATACAGTCCGCTCGTGTGTACACGGCTTTAGGATAATGCACTAGGCTGGTGCACCCTTTCTTCTTGTATTTGTTTCAACTAGCTGTTGGTTAACAATCTCTCTAACCTGAAGTGGGCAGCAAGGCCTATGGATTGAAGAGTTGAAAGCTCTGGATCTGATGAGGAGCACCATCTAAGATTGTCGTCTTTGTTATGCAGTGCATCACTTTTTCCACATTTTATGTTACAGCCTTATTCCAAAATGGATTACATTCATTATTTTCCTTAAAATTCTACAAACAATACCCCATAATGACAACTGGAAAGAAGTTTGTTTGAAATCTTTGCAAATTTATTAAAAACAAAAAATGACATGCACATAAGTATTCACAGCCTTTGCCATGACACTCAAAATTGAGCTCAGGTGCATCCTTGAGATGTGGTAAATTCAGTTCATTGGACATGATTTGGAAAGGCACACATCTGTCTATATAAGGTCCCACAGTTAACAGTGTCAGAGCACAAACCAAGTCATGAAGTCAAAGGAATTGCCTGTAGACCTCCAAGACAGGATTCTTTTGAGGCCCAGATCTGGGGGGGGGGGGGGGGGGAGGGTACAGAAAAATTTCTGCAGCATTGAACACGGTGCCCTCCATCATCTGTAAATTGAAGAAGCTTGGAACCACCAGGACTCTTCCTAGAGCGGGCCGCCCAGCCAAACTGAACAGTCATGGGGAGAAGGGTCTTAGGGAGGTGACCAAGAACCAGATGGTCACTCTGACAGAGCTTGAGCATTTCTCTGTGGAGAGAGGAGAACCTTCCAGAAGAGAAACCACGGACACCAATGATGGGGTGCTATTTCTCCCACAGACACCAAAGATGGGGCACTATTCCTCCCACAGACACCAATGATGGGGTGTGTTTCCTCCCACTAATTCCAACAATAGGGAACTATTCCTCCCACTGATACCAACAATTGGGGCACTATTACTTCCAGTAAAACCAATGAAGGGGCATGATTTACTCCTAGTGGTCACAGTCTGCCCCCCCCCCAAAGTCTGAAGGACAGAAAACTGGTCCTTTTTTTTTAGAAAGTTTTGGAGACCCCCTGCCTTAGATGATCTCGCGCTGCAGATATGCAGCTGCAACGCCTCAACCACACCTCTTCAAGCTACAAAACGCTGAGGTGTGAATGGGGCCTTACAGCTGCATATCTGCAGCCTGGGATCATCTAAGGTACTGCTGCCTCGGACTGCTAGTCTCAGGACATTTGGAGAGGTCACTACTGTGCTGTTTGAAATCATCTAATGTTGGGAGTGGATGAGAAAAAGAAGAAAAAAAAAATCTATTATTTTCTCTGGAGTTAATTCACATCTCCAGTCCAAGTTACCTAAAGTCAAACGCCTGAAGCTCAAAAAAAAACTGGAGCTTTTTTTTGTAGCTCAAATTAGGCAGATGTGCGCATTTTGCCGTGTTTTTATTGCCATTGAAATGTGTTATTTTGTGTGTTATTTTTTGCATGATTTTCTGCTTGAATGAAAAAATGTAAAAAAAATAAAATAATTAGTAAGAATATATTTATGAATACGTGTAAAATAAATACACAAATAACAAAATTAACATAAATAATAAAATTAACATAAATAATAAAAACCTAAATTCATATGAAATACATAAATAACCCCCTAACCTTAATATATATCTATATGTTTTATCAATAATAATAAACCTGAACAAAAAATAAATTATATAAAATAAAATGATGATAATTTATTTTGTGTTAGGGTCAGGGTGTTTATTATTATTATTATTATTTTTTTAAGAGGTCATGGTTAAGGTTAGGGGTTAATTATTTATTTATTATTACATAGTATTCATTTATTGTATTTATTTATGGTTATTTTTATTGTGTATTTTTTTTTTTTTTTATATTATTGTTAGTAGTAGTAATACCTTAACAAAAATAAATAGATAACCCCAACCCCTAACTTAACCTAACTTCTTACCCTAATAAAAAAAAAATGATAAATTAAAAAAAATCAAAAAGAAATAAAAGCTGATGGAAAAGCTAAAAAAAATTAAAAAAAAACTGAAAAACCTAGCAACAAATGATGCAACAGATGATAGTTTTCTCTAAGACTAATAAAAATATGCCAAACCTCAAAACGCTGTATAAAAATGTGCAAAACGCACCAAAATCATGCATAGAACTGTGCAAAAAATGCCTGAAAAACGCTCAAAGACACTATGCTCAGGTGTGAATGCAACCTAAGGATCAAAGCACAAGAGTGTTACCCTCAGGCCGCGTACACACGGGCGGACTGTTGGCTCAACTTTGTCCGCTGAACAGTGTTTCAGCGGACAGTCCGCTCGTGTGTGGGGCTTCAGCGGACAGTTTCAGCGGACAGTTTGACGTACAAAGTTTTTCGCCCCCCCTTTCCTGGCCGGCCGGGTAGCGTGCTCGGACAAGGGTCTGTTGTGGACTTTGGGGGGACCCCCACGCCGATTTTTTTCGGCGTTGGGGTTCCCCTTTAAGTCCATTCCAGGCGGCGGAGCCCGCGACGTCTCCGTCGCGGGCCCCGCCTACCTGCACACGCGCTCGAAATGAGCGGACTGTTGCCTCGTGTGTGGGCGAGTCCGCTCATTTCAAAAGTTGCGCGGACTTAGTACGACGAACAAAGTTTGCCGTATTTGTCCGCTCAAAAAGTGCCGTGTGTGGGCGTGTTCGTTCATTCAAAAGTTTGAGCGGACTGTTTGACGAACTTAGTTTCGGCAGACAGTCCCCGCGTGTGTACGCCGCCTCACATAGCAGAAAGAGCATTGCTATGTCTCAGGAGGAATTCTAGACAAAATGTAAACCATTTGGAGCACTGTATTGGCAAAAATAATATTTCTAGATATTCCTTAGATAAAGTATTTGATCCCCCTGCTGATTTTGTACATTTGCCCACTGACAACGAAATAATTGGTCTATAATTTTAATTGTCGGTTTACTTTAACTAACCTTGCCGTGTGGCTGCAAATACCAGAGAAAAGTAGTAGTTCATCAACATTCTTTACCTTTTGAACAGGTGATTATTGTACAGGTAAGTGCCGGTGGTTGGTCTCTAATACACAGGTGTGTTACTATGGCAGCTTTCACAACAGTTATGAGAAAAAAAAAAAAAAACTTCATGTGAGTTATAATAGTAAGCAAAGACAGCGCTAGTTAACGATCACGTTATACCATGTTAAAACCGATGTAATAATAATTACTATTATCATATCACCTATGTATTCATTTGTCTAGTCCCTATAGATTAGTTAGTCTATTAAAACTCTGAGCGCATGCTACTGTTAATATCACAATAATACAAAGTTGGCTATGAAACCAAACACACGGTTTAAGATTAATCAAATCTCATTTATTTCCCAAGGAAATAAGAAAGCTTATATAAGGTATTATTACAAATTACAAAAATACATAGCATACAATCAGAACACAATACAAGTAATATACTTCGTACATCCTCTGCCTGTCCTCGTGATGGAATAAGAGGGAGCTCTGTTTGAAATATTTCCTTTTGACAAACACACCTCACCCACACCTCACCCACACCGCATCCCATTGCCTGCCAACTTTGCTTGTGGAAGAATCATAGTGTCACTGGGGCGTCTCCTCCACCAGGTTACTTTCTGACCGTCTTGCCATACTATTTCTGACCGTCTTGCCATAATTGGCCTCTGGGGGGGGCAGTGTCTGTCCATGAATTGAAATTAATATGACTGGCGGTCAAATCTTGGGGTTGGATCTCCGGTGCCCCACCTCCATTATCTCGGTCAGTTAGGTTTTTATTTGATTCTCATAGACAGATCGGAGTCAGCATTGTCATGCAGAGTAGCTCTCATAGATAGATGGGAGCCTCTAGTCTCATGTAAGATAGAGGTTTAACTGGCTACATTCCAACCCGGGGGAGGGCATCCTGTTCTCCAGGATACTGTAAAACTCAATCAAGCTGATTATTGGGAGTGAGAGCCGATGTATGGATCCCAAAAATATTACATGAGTTCATATTGAATCCAACATAAACCGCTTTGCGCCTAAAAAGGCGCATACCACCCTTCTTTAGACACGGCTCCTATTGAACAGTCCATAGCTGTTTTCTCCCCAACATGCGTTTCCAAACCAGTACCTATAGAACAGTCCTTAAATGTCTTAACGTGTTGTGGTTTTCAACATGTGCAGAAACAGCTCCTATGTAACAGTCCATAATGGTCTTACCGTGTTGTGCTTCCCAACACGTGCCGCTTTGCCACTGAGTGACACACCACCATCATTCTTCAGCGACAACTTCCATGTCACACTTCTGTATCTTTGGTATCTACTCCTTTCCGGTATCTTCAGGACAGGATGCAGTACAGGCAAGGGGTGTCCATTCACTCACCCGCACAAATTCAGAGCAACATGTCACCCAGCTTTCAGACACAGAGTCTCGAGGAGGGCCTTTCGCCCATGTTACTAACCTACAATACACATAGGTCACACTATACCATAACATAAATCAAATTATTACCATAATATATACATATATATGTATCCCATCCAATTACGCACCCCGCTCCCAACCTCCTATAACCCTTTACTGTAAATATGGGTTGGGATTCGGCAGGCTTGCTCACAGCGATATTGCAGGGCTCTGACTTGGCAGCAAAGTCTCTAACTTGTACACAGAGACCTTACTGTCAATTCGTCCCTCAACTTGCATAGAGAAATGGGAGACCCTTCTATATAAATATAGAGTTTAACCACACACATAAATCTACAACCATGACAAAACCCACACGATTCCACCCCTGGGCCTGGATTTCATATAACATGCCCAGGGTATACCATGCACCTTTAACTATGGTTAGGTTCAAGGAACCATCTAGCTAACCGGTATCCTTTAGGACAAAGAAACAAACTCGTCTATGTCCCAAATAATACCCGGGTGCTTCCTCTCCATCCAGAACACAGAGTGAAATAACTTCCCAACATTTTCCGTTAACCACCATGTATTGACCTGGCATACAAAGGACATCATGGTCATGCTTCCGACCGAGGGAAGTATCAACCTGCCTCCAGCTTCCATCTCCTCTGATCACATGTGGGTGATTTAGCCTCGAATGCAACAAGATAGAATCCCCAGTCAGTAAGCCCATTGATGCCACTAAATATACAGACTGAGTCTGCACTTCTGTATATGGGATCATACAGCCTAACACCTTTCCCCCATCCAAATTAGTACAGCCCGTCCAGGCATTTGACCACAACTTTAGACTAGTGTAAGCAACGTGTTTTTGCAAATTCTTACTGAGCGGTGATGCTAACTCATCAGGCCGCTGCCTCTCATGCAGAGACAATCAGCTTAATGCTGGTTGATAATTCCACCTGCCACTGCATGCACACAAGAGCCCATGACAGATTTCTGTCCTATACCATCACACTCACTACCAACCTTCCAACATGGTTGACAAAATGGGGAGCCACTTCACCCTGGGTGTTTATGTAACTTTGTTGAATGTTGCCACCAATCTCTCTGGGTAACAAAGTCATGCTCATTCTCTGAAGCTATGGCTGTGAGTTTGTTCTTCAGGAGGCCGATGTCCACTCCATTAACAACACCCATCCCAGCTCCTATTCCACCCAGTATAGTGCTGAATACATCCCTCCTCTTTCGGGTTACTCCTCAGACAATAAGCATCCTGCATGGACCTCATTCTTTGTCCGCACATTTCTGGGAGTAAGTCACTGGTACAATGACCGCACTTGATTCAGTGTAAACTCAGCACATATAGGGTAATAAGTCTTTATCAACCACTGTGAGATGTTAGCCAGCGTCTGTTCCCTTTATCTAACGGAGCATGCTCCTGCATTATCTGTAAAGGGTTTCAACCTCTCAGGTGAGACATCAACCAGGCGTATATCCCCCACACAAGGAAATTTTCACCCCATTGATGTGTCACCTGACCAACCTCTAGTCTGGCCAACGGACACCTTATTATTCATGAGTGCCAGCCTCCAGGGTACCTGCACCATGTTAACTCTTACAAACAAACCCAAGGATAAACGGACGAAAAAACCAAGCTTTACTTACCACCAGCCCACAGACAACCAATTAACCTGTCTAACAATATGCGTTAAAAACAGGGGTTTAGTCTGCACACATTTGCAAATGCATGCATAAGCCACAGAGCCCCGCCAAGGCACTCTTATATCTGTGGTACCTAATACCGCGTACACACGGGCGGACTGTATGGCGTACTTAGTCCGTCGAAACACATCTCAGCGGACAGTCCGCTCGTGTGTGGGCTTCAGCTGACTTTTTCAGCGTGCAGTCTGGCGTACTAAGTATTTCGGATTTTTCGAAATTCTGTCCGTCGTACTTTGGTTTCAACGGACAATCCGCTCGTCAGTAGGCTAGTTCGACGGACTAAGAATGGCGCATGCTCAGAAAGGATTTACACGGCGGAAGGGTGCTTTGCTGTGTATTGGACTTCCTATTTCTAGTCCCGTCGTACGTGCTGTACACGTCATCGCGCAAGCTTTCGACGGACTGTTTGTGCATCCGTGTGTGGTCAAGTCCGTTCAGTCGAAAGTATGACGGACTGTCCGTCGGATTGTATGACGGACTAAGTACACCATATAGTCCGCTTGTTTGTTTGTGGCATAACACTAACTTATGAGTGTCCTCACAGTGGAGGCACATGCATTTTGATGGATAGGTGAGAGCAGGTGGACTGAAGGGGAGCCACCCCTTCTTAAAGGTACAGGAGCCCACTGAACACCCAGCACAATGGCAACACAGGTGTCATTGGGATGCCTCACCAAAAACACAACCTGTGACGCAAAAAGACGCCACCCACTCACACCTATAGCTGGCTATCGCAGTAAGAAACTTGGAAGGCTAACAACAGATGCAAACAAACCCAAGAATAAACCGAGGAAAAAACCAAGCTTTACTTACCACCAGCCCACAGACAACCAATTAACCTGTCTAACAGTATGCGTTAAAAACAGGGGTTTAGTCTGCACACATTTGCAAATGCATGCGTAAGCCACAGAGCCCCATCAAGGCACCCCTATATCTGTGGTACCTAACACTAACTTATGAGTGTCCTCACAGTGGAGGCACATGCATTTTGATGGATAGGTGAGAGCAGGTGGACTAAAGGGGAGCCACCCCTTCTTAAAGGTACAGGAGCCCACTGAACACCCAACACAATGGCAACACAGGTGTCAGTGGGATGCCTGACGAAAAACACAACCTGTGACGCAAAAAGACGCCACCCGCTCTCACCTATAGCTGGCTATTGCAGTAAGAAACTTGGAAGGCTAACAACAGATACAAACAAACCCAAGGATGTTAACTCTGTTACGTCAATACATGTCATACATTAAAAAACCTTTCTTCTTTCAACGACTCCCTTCAACAACAACAAAAAACACATTTTAAATTTTCATGTTCTGGCAGATTGGATGTGTCATATTCCTTCCCCAACCTCCAACCCGTTGCACATGTATTAATAACATGTTTGCATTCATCAGGAGAGACTCCAGCAAAAATGTTTCAAGTCTTGTTGATAGGCACAGTCTTTCGGATTCAGCATTGGCACCAAATTGTCCATAAGAAAAAAACAAGTATTAAAGTGAATCTTTCCATTTGTCCCATCTCTCCTGATGTTTATCAAAACAAATTTGCAGCGTGGTATGGCACAGACAAACTGCCAACCAGATGATAATCTGTCATCCATGTTCCAGAAACCTCTCCAATCTGGCTCCACCAGGATTCTGGAAGTGAAAAACAAGAGCAGAATCAAATTCTTATCCATAACATCTGCTTGCTTACCATGTTTACCATATTTACTTATAGTTCCCTCCTTGGAACCCAGGAACTTAATATTCCTGGCATCTGCAACTCTCTCTCTCTCCAAACTATCAAACGACCATGACCTCTTTAGGCTGAACCCACTCTAAAATGGATCAACGAATGTCAATGTTGCTTCTCAAAAAATTCTCAATTTAAAACACTGAAAAAAAACAATGCATTTATCTGTATCTTACGATCTCTGCAATAACTCCCCTTTCAGGTGGACAAAGGCTAAACCTTTTGGAACTCTTTTCCACCTGAATGAAAATAACAAAAGAAAAAACAACCTCCAACAGCTAGATTGGCTTCCTACCAACTCTTGTATTCAGCTGCTAATTGAGGGCATAGTCAATTGCCCCCCTTTCAGGTGGACTAAACATTCTATTTTTTCTACCTGAACCAAACAAAAATAAAATGAATAAACAAAATAAAAAAAAATTGTTTTTTTTAACAAAAATTTACATTTGGCCATTATCACACAAAAACAACATGGCAAGACAACCACCATAAAACAATGACAAAGACTCAACTTTTAATTAAAGACATCCATGGACTTTCCTCCTGAGAAGAGTACGTGCTCATTTTTATCTGAAAGACAATTAGTTAATGGGAAACAAAACAAAACATCTGTACCTCATCACAACATTAGTAACTTAAAGTGGGGTACCCCCTAAAAAAAAATAAAAAATAAAAAGAGAGCAGCTACAAATACTGCAGCTGCTGGCTTTTAATAATCGGACACTTACCTGCCCCAGGGTCCAGCGATGCGGGGGGAATGAAGCCCCCCCCCCCTCGCTCCCCGCTCTGCTCGCGGCGCCGTCATGCATACTGTGGGCACCCGGCTGTGGCTTCACAGCCGGGCACCCACTGCACATGCGCGAGCGGCGCAGGGCGCCGTGATACGCCGTACAGTCACCTTGGACACATGACAGGTCCCAGGTGAATGTGCGGCGCGAGGGGAAGTGATGTCACCAGCCCGCGCAATGAAGAAGGCAGATTACGAGGGACCCCCTAGCAACCGATATTTAGAGGTGAGTAAAAAAAATTTTTTGCCAATTATTTTTTATTTATTTTTTTTTACTAATTTTAAGCAGCTTTTATTTTTTTGGTGGCAACACCACTTTAATTTGTAACTCTTTACTCCATTAATGTCTGCTTATGTTTTAATTTTTTTTCATTGTTTGCAAACAATTAATAATTAATAAGCTCATGGTACCATGTGATAATCGATTATGCATTTACAATAATCTACCATAAAAAAGAATAACATTTTTTTTTTTTAAAGAATTGAAAAAAAAAAATGTAAATGAGAGAAGAGGGAAAAAAAAAACAATAATCATAACAGAAATTTTTTTTAACCACAAAAAAGTACCAATTCAGAGGCTTATCCTTGAAAATACTAAAAAATATATATCAAGGTCCTCTATCTTATTCTAAGCCTGAACCTTTTTCATAGCAAGGAAACCTTGGCCAGAATATTCTTACCATACCTGCAGCTCACTAAGTGCTGCTAAAATTGTTTCGCCCAGTGCTATATTTGAATAACCATGTGGCTACCTCCATTTTGACTTTACGCAACTGTCCTACATATTGCTTTTCAGTTTGTAGACTCTGCATTTGGGTCTTAACCGGGAAATGGGTTTGATTACTATGGGCTCCATGCTTTGGTTTGCTACCCCACCTGGCCGAATACCATTCATAATGCCTTGGGGTCGTTTTCGGGTATGATCTTCTTTTGATATCATTATTTACCGCCCAACAATATTTTGCGATATGACACCCCCCCCCCCCCCCTTTTACACAAATAACATTTTAGCTTTGGTTTCCCTGCATAGTCTTTGAGCATATGGCGCTGGAAACTCACATTGCTGGATAATATTACTACGATTGGAATGAACAGACTTTACACTTTCATCGTCTGAGGAGTCATCAGAAATTTCCATTGTTTCACCTCCTGAATCAATTTCAAGCACAGTTATCACGTTTTTATTTAACTCTCCAACACTGATTCCCATCACAGTAATATCATTTGCAGCAACAATAGCATACGGGTTTTCTTCATGTTCCACTTCTATCTTTTTCGTACATTGAGCATGTGCGGAGGGTACCTCCACCATTGCACATTCGGAGGATAACTCCATTATGGCTGCCTGTGCACCCTGTAATTCCTCCTTAAGCAGTGTGATAACCTGCAAATTCTCAGCCTCCCTTTGATTCAAAGAGGCAATGCAACTTTCTCTTAATTTACACGTTTGTTCTAATTCATCTAATCTCTGTTCTAAAACACATTTTGCTCAGTCTGATTACGAGCATCTGCATCAGCCTTTTCAACCCTAATTCATATATTTTCTGTTACACTTTGTACCTGTTCCATGAATTGTTTTCTTTCAGCAAACCATTCAAATTATTTTTATTCCACAATTTCTTTCATTCTCATTTACATGCATAAGGCATTGGCCATTCTCTGTTTCTTGCCTTTTTCTGACTTATTACTTATGAGATTGTTATGTGTATTACATTGTCTCAAAAGCTCACAAAATTGTTGTATTAAATCAATCTCTTGAATACTGTGAAATCTAACACTGTCGTGCTTGTTAATGAAACTTTCAATGAATTCCATTGATATGGTTATTAGCTTACCCACACTAAAGTTGCTCAACCAGTTGCTTACACAATGCAACACAGATAAACAACCAAAAAAAAAAAATACAAACCATTTAAACCTGACAGTGACTTGTAGTTCTACAGCCTACAAGGCACATTCTAAGACACAAGGCACACTGTTACTCAATGCCTTCCTGTTAAGTTGCAGGCCACATTGATCTTCTATTGGAACAGAGAGCTATTTCACTCTCACGTGGGTAGAAATAAAAAAATATATATATTTCCTCCACTTTTTTTTTTTTTTTTTTTTTCCTCAAAGATATATGGTACTTCTTGTCAATCTGTAACCAACACTTTGCATTAACAATACACTAGACGAACAGATACAAAACACACACAAAGACACAGATAAAGCTGTTTAGAAGCTAGCTTTCACCTTTAGTCCCACAACCCAAAAAAAATAAAAACTACAAATCTGTTTAACCACAAATTTCTTCCAGAGAACACACTCTTAATCAGTGCTCTCCTCTCTTAAATTGCAGGCCACATTGAACTCCTATTGGAACAGAAAGCTATTTCACACTCACGTGGGGATTTCCACTTTTTCCTCAAAGTTGTGTGGTTTATCCTGTCAATCTGCAGGTTATATCATAACCAGGGATGATTAATCTCGAACTCACCAGTATCGCTGTCTGGTTACAGGCCTATTACAACATTAACATACATACATACATACATATATCAGCCATAGTTCTCACCAAGTTCTACGCGTCCGTTTCACTGATGAAATATTTCACAGAACCGTCTTGCCATATTTGGCCTCTGGGGGGCAGTGTCTGTCCATGAATTGCAATTAATCTGACTGGGGTCAAATCTTGGGGTTTGATCTCCGGTGCCCCACCTCCATTATCTCTGTCAGTTAGGTTTTTCTTTGATTCTCATAGACAGATCGGAGTCAGCATTGTCATGCAGAGTAGCTCTCATAGGTAGATGGGAGCCTCTAGTCTCATGTAAGATAGAGGTTTAACTGGCTACATTCCAACCGGGGGAGGGCATCCTGTTCTCCAGGACACTGTAAAACTCAATCAAGCTGATTAATGGGAGTGAGAGCCGATGCATGGATCCCAAAAATATTACATGAGTTCATATTGAATCCAACATACCATCATACCTTTTTTTTGGAAAAAAATACTATAGCATTATTTATAAATAAAGCCAAACACTTACAGTATAATTAGTAACAAGTTAAACATTATTGGGCAGCAGCCTCACAAAACTCACTCTGTGCAGGGGCAAGTAGACATGTGCATGACGATAAAAAGGGTTTAGTTTCATTAAGGCCCCTTTCACACTGGGGCGGCGTGGGCATCAGCAGTAAAGCGACGATATTTGTAGCGGTATTCAGCCACTAGCGGGCGGTTTTAACCCCCGCTAGTGGCCGAAAAAGGGTTAAAACCGCCCGCAAACTGCTGCTGCAGCTGCGCTTTGTGGGCAGTATAGCCGCGCTGCCCCATTCATTTCAATGGGTAGGAGCGGTTTAGGAGTGGTGAATACACTGCTCCTTCACCGCTCCAAAGACTTTTTTCCTGTCCTGCTAGCTCACCGCTCCAGTGTGAAATCGGTCTGGCTTTCATACTGGAGTGAAAGGAGACACTTTATTCAGGTGCTATTTTTAAGGAGCCTTAGATTTGTTAATCTAGTTATTTTGTTCTGTTCAATTTGGTTGATTCATTCAATTTGTATTTGGTATATGTATTCAGAATTCCTTTTAATATCTGTCAGGGCTGACACAAGGCCATTTTCACACGTCATGTGACACGAGCTCCCAATGTCGGAGCGTTTGTCGTACAAGTGTGAACCCGGCCATAGGGCTTTTTCCCACCAGGTGCATTGAGCTGCGTTAATCATGTAGCTCAATGCAGGGTCAACAGAAGGACATGGAGAGAACATTTATTTTTCATGTGCGCAACAGGTTACAATGTTACTGATTACAAGTTACAGGTAAAAGAAAAGATAATAATTGAAGACTAGAAGCTCACTGCTAGGAGGGGGAGGGGGAGCAAGAGGCAACGGCGAGTGATGATCAGGACCTGAATAAGCGCATCGTGGGTCTGGTGCTGAGGATTTTGGTGGCCCTTTTTATGGAAATAAAAAAAAATATTAAAATGCAAACAATGTTTTGTAAAAAAGAAAAAAAATGGGGGAGGGATGACAGAGAGAGCGGGAATGAGAGAAAGGGGGAAGTGAGAAAGGGGGAATGAGAGGGAGGGTAGGAGAGAGAGGGGGGGTGAGGGGGTAAGAGAGAAGGGGGTAGGAGAGAAAGGGGAAGTGAGAAAGAGGAGAGAGGGGGGATGAGAGAGCGTGGATGAGAGGGGGGTGAGAGGGTGGAGGGGGTGACGGGGAGTAGGACAGAGAGTGAGGGGGTAAGGGGAGTGAGAGAGAGTAGGGGTGAGAGAGAAGGTGCAGTGTTTGGCTTCTAAGGATGTTAGGTGGGATTTGAAATAGGGGGAGGCGGAGCCGGGTGTTGGGGGGGAGACAAGCATGACCTGATTGAGCAAATAGGGCACATGTCTGGCTGCTCTGGCACCCCTATAGTGTCTAACTTCTGTCCACCTTGCGGCCCATTGGCGCTTAACTTCCGCTCACCCTGCGCCCCATTAAAGCCTGGGTTCTTCCCTTCCTTAGCCTGGTGCAGTCACGTTTTTGCCTCTAGTAATCCCATTTAAAGTGTTACTAAACCCACAGCAGAAAAATCTGTCTGTATATGCAGTAAAGCGTGCTTTCTATACTCACACTGGAACCTATCCTGCCTTCTCTGATCTTCCCCTTCTTCCACTGTCTCCAATCTATCTGCTGACAGTAATGAGCCTTGGGGGGCCCTCTGCGCATGCTCAGTTTGGTGTGTATTGCTAGAGAGAGTTTTTTTTCTTGGGAGGGTGCGTGTGATCAGCACAAGGCCAATCAGAATGCTCCAGACAGAGGGCCTGGAGTCCTGCAGTCTCATAGAACAGTCATACGGTAGCAGAATGAAAACTCCTACAAGCTTAAACCAGACGCTGATAGAAGTCACAAGGCTGCTATATACTGCTGATGAGAAAAAGTATTTAGCAGTTTATATTTACTAAAACTATTGCATTTCCGTGTTCTATGTATTGTGGGAGATCCAATATATAAAATACAGGCTCCTGGGTTTAGTAACTCTTTAAATACTTAAGGAGGAGGGCCAGCTGAAGAAAAAGCTGCTGACTTTTAATAAGCATACTTACCTATCCAAGGTGCCTGCAATGTCGGCCGCCTGAGACCGACCCGTCCTTCGGCTCTCGGGTCCCGGCGCACCCCAACTAAGGGAAACAGGCAGTGGAGCCTTGCGGTTTCACTGCCCTTTTCCTACTGCTTTGTGAATGGGGTGCGCTGTGCTCTGGGACACACACAGTTCCCAGAACACAGCGCGTCAGCAGAACACAGCGCGCCCCATTCCCCAGAAAATAACACAAGGAGGAGAGAAGACTGAAGATCACCGCGGAATAGGAAGAGGCAGATTAGGATGATCTGCCTAGCAGCAGGCATTTCTGGTAAGTTAAAATAACAAAAATGTCAAATGTTTTTTTAATGTATTTAAAGGATTTTTTTTTTATGTATTTTTTTTTTATTTTTTTTATTGTGGCCCTCCACTTTAACAGAGAGTGCAACTGTGGTTCTCAGCAGTAGCCACCAGGTGGTGTTTTGTATAAGGAGATAGAAGTGGTTGTAGTGCCCAGCAGTGGATGGCAGGTGGCGCTGTATAACATAAGTGGTTGGAGATGAGAACAGTTGCAGCCTGGTATCGCTGTGTAGGAGACGCTCAGGTGCAGTTCCTCGGCAATGATCTCCAGGTGGCGCTGTGTAGGAGGAGTTGCAGTCTCGCTTCTCAAGCAGTGGTGGCGCTGTGTAGGAGAGGCGCTCAGGTGCAGTTCCTGTGCACTGGCCGCCAGGTAGCGCTGTGTAGGAGTGTGTGTGTCTTCCTATTCTCAGCAGTGGTGGCGCTGTGTAAGAGGCGCTCAGGTGCAGTTCTTCGGCAATGGTCGCCAGGTGGCGCTGCGTAGGAAGGGAGTGTAGTCTCATTTCCCGAGCAGCAGTGGCGCTTGGGTGCAGTACCCCGGCAGTGGTCTATAGGTGGCGCTGTGTTCCCCGGTACGGCACTGCAGTGTTCCGGGCCGGCGTCGGGTTCCGGTTCGGCGGAGGCGGACATGGCGGCTAGGAAGGCCGGATCCCGGCTGGAGCTGGAGATAGAGCGGAGCCGCTCGGAGTGTCAGTGGGATCGGATCCCGGAGCTCGTCAGGCAGCTTTCCGCCAAACTCATCTCCAACGGTGCGGGGAGAACCGGGGAACACGGGGGAGGGGAGAGAAGGGAACCGGGGAACACCGGGGGAGGTGTACATGAGGTGACAGGAACCCCCCCCCCCCCCATATATATATCATCATACAGATCTGTTTATACCTCTCTTATTTATATCTCTGTGTAACGTGTGTGTGTATATATATATATATATATATATATATATATATATATGTATATATATAATATACACACACACACTGTATACCTCCTAGATGTACAGTATATATAAGGAGGTTTGTATATATATATATATATATATATATATATATATCTATATAGAACACTACATCTCTGTATTACACTGTGTAATGACTGAGCTCTCTGTCTACACCATATACATATATATATATATATATATATATATATATATATATATATATATATATATATATATACACACACACACTCTTCTGGACAGACAGGGTGCACCACAGACAGACGGGCCCCCATATATATATATATATATATATATATATAATATAAACACTACATCTCTCTGTATTACACTGTGTACATGACTGAGCTCTCTACACCATATGTAATTATATATATATATATATATATATATATATATATATAATCACACAGTGGGGGATGGAAAGTATTCAGACCCCCTTAAATTTTTCACTCTTGCAGCCATTTGCTAAAATCATTTAAGTTCATTTTTTTTCCTCATTAATGTACACACAGCACCCCATATTGACTGAAAAACACAGAATTGTTGACATTTTTACAGATTTATTAAAAAAGAAAAACTGAAATATCACATGGTCCTAAGTATTCAGACCTTTTGCTCAGTATTTAGTAGAAGCACACTTTTGATCGAATACAGCCATGAGTCTTTTAGGGAAAGATACCACAAGTTTTTCACACCTGGATTTGGGGATCCTCCGCCATGCCTCCTTGCAGATCCTCTCCACTGCTGTCAGGTTGGATGGTAAATGTTGGTGGACGGCCATTTTTAGGTCTCTCCAGAGATGCTCAATTGGGTTTAAGTCAGGGCTCTGGCTGAGCCATTCAAGAACAGTCACGGAGTTGCTGTGAAGCCACTCCTTCGTTATTTTCGCTGTGTGCTTAGGGTCATTGTCTTGTTGGAAGGTAAACCTTTGGCCCAGTCTGAGGTCCTGAGCACTCTGGAGAAGGTTTTCGTCCAGGATATCCCTGTACTTTGGCCGCATTCATCTTTCCCTTGATTGCAACCAGTCGTCCTGTTCCTGCAGCTGAAAAACATCCCCCACAGCATGATGCTGCCACCACCATGCTTCACTGTTGGGACTGTATTGGACAGGTGATGAGCAGCGCCTGGTTTTCTCCACACATACTGCTTTGAATTAAGGCCACAAAGTTCTATCTTGGTCTCATCAGACCAGAGAATCTTATTTCTCACCATCTTGAAGTCCTTCAGGTGTTTTTTTTTTTTTTTTTTTTTTTTTAGCAAAATCCGTGCGGGCTTTCATGTGTTTTGCCACTCTGCCCTAAAGCCCCGACTGGTGGAGGGCTGCAGTGATGGTTGACTTTCTACAACTTTCTCCCGACTGCATCTCTGGAGCTCAGCCACAGTGATCTTTGGGTTCTTCTTTACCTCTCTCACCAAGGCTCTTCTCCCCCGATAGCTCAAATTGGCCGGACGGCCAGCTCTAGGAAGGGTTCTGGTCATCCCAAACGTCTTCCATTTAGGGATTATGGAGGCCACTGTGCTCCTAGGAACCTTAAAGGGGTTCTGCACTCATAATACAACATTTGCCCATTCTGTTGCCTCTAGTTAATATATCTCATAATGCCACCTGTTTTTTTTTTTTGATTCACCTACCTTTTGTAATCTTCAGTAGTTTATTTTAAACCCCTGCGGCGATGGGCGGTCTCTTGCGGGGATCAGCGTAATTTCCTGTTGAAGCCCGCACTGTCTCCTGGGATCTCGTTCGTGTAATCCCAGGAGACATTGCGGCTAATGCACCCGACATCTCGCGAGATTTCGGGTGCTACAGCCGACATCTCGCGAGATTTCGGGTGCTACAGCCGACATCTCGCGTGATTTTGGTAATTACAGCCGAGATCTCGCGAGATCTCGGCTGTAATTACCAAAATCACGCGAGATGTCGGCTGTAGCACCCGAAATCTCGCGAGATGTCGGGTGCATTAGCCGCAATGTCTCCTGGGATTACACGAACGAGATCCCAGGAGACAGTGCGGGCTTCAACAGGAAATTACGCTGATCCCCGCAAGAGACCGCCCATCGCCGCAGGGGTTTAAAATAAACTACTGAAGATTACAAAAGGTAGGTGAATCAAAAAAAAAAAACAGGTGGCATTATGAGATATATTAACTAGAGGCAACAGAATGGGCAAATGTTGTATTATGAGTGCAGAACCCCTTTAAGAGTTGCAGAAATTTTTTTTTGTAACCTTGGCCAGATCCGTGCCTTGCCACAATTCTGTCTCTGAGCTCCTCAGGCAGAGACTTTGTCCTCAAGATTCTCATTTGCTCTGACATGCACTGTGAGATGTAAGGTCTTATATAGACAGGTGTGTGGCTTTCCTAATCAAGTCCAATCAGTATAATCAAACACAGCTGAAGGTGTACAACCATCTCAAGGATGATCAGAAGAAATGGACAGCACCTGAGTTAAATATGAGTGTCACAGCAAAGGGTCTGAATACTTAGGACCATGTGATATGTCAGTTTTTCTTTTTTAATAAATCTGTAAAAATGTCAACAATTCTGTGTTTTTCTGTCAATATGGGGTGCTGTGTGTACATTAATGAGGAAAAAACATGAACTTAAATGATTTTAGCAAATGGCTGCAATATAACAGAGTGAAAAATTTAAGGGGCTCTGAATACTTTCCGTCCCCACTGTGTGTATATGAGTGTTTTTTTTTTTTTTTTTTTTGTTAAAAAAAAAAAAAAAAAAAAAAAATATATATATATATATATATATATATATATATATATATATATATATATATATATATATATATATATATATATATATATATATATTACACATTATACATCTCTATTGAAACTGACTGTACTCCAGTATCTCTCTTCATATCTGAATGTATATGTTGGGTTCTGTAGCACACTTGTCTGATAGTTCCTTGTATGCACCTCACGGGGGGCGTCTGTCTGAGGTGCACCTCACAGGGGGGGGGGCTTGCATGTCGGCCGTGCACCCCACAGTGGGGGGGGGGGCCTGTCTGTTGGCGGTGCACCCCATGGGGGGGCCCCGTCTGTCTGCACCATGTCACATTGTCAGTAGCAGGAACACAGATCGTTGATTGGTTCCTCTTCCCATATTCAGTTTCGGGTTTCTATGTGTTTTCCAGATGACATGGCCGAGCTGCTGTTGGGGGAGACTGGACTGGAGCAATACTTAAAGGAGAACCCCGTCAAGCAAGGAGCCAGCCCTCAGGGGCCCCGGCAGAAGCTAACTGATGTCCGCAAGCACCTGACAGCCGCTCTTGACAGAGGGAACCTCAAGGTACTGCCATAGCTGACCCCCTCCGGCTTCTCACTCAGATGTCACTTCATCTCTGTATCTGTGGGGGAGAAAAGGTTCACATAGTTTGTAGCAACCAGTGGGAGTTTGTGTTGATGGGATCTGTATGCAGACATTGCTGCTGACTGTCTATGCAGCCAATCAGAATCACTCCCTGCACACAGATTTGTGTCCTGCAACTGATACCCAAATGCTATCCAAAGCTCTTTAGAGGTTAGTACTTTGTGGGAGAAGATACAAAAGGGTTTAGGTCTACTTATCTGGAAATCCCCCACTTACTCATTAAAAAACATTAAGGGGTCTGTTTAACTATCCTGTGTAAATGTGTGAATCCCTTGTACAGCCATCAACATCATCGGGCCTAATACATTTATCTCCCGTGACCCGTGAGTGGCCACTATAATAAACATATTAGGCAAATGACTGTGATTTTTCGTGATGGCTTTGCACAGTGGCATGTTCGAGCAGCTATTTTTTCATAAGTCAACCCCCTAAGTGAAAGCTATAAATAAAATAAGCATTGAAAAAAAAATGATTAGAAATACCAGCCTTATCCTCTTCCCACCAAATCGCATGCCTGGTACGTCATTTGACTTCAAGTGGTTGTATATGCAGCTGCAGGCATCACCCCGATACCTTTTTTATTTTTAGAGCCGACAATCGGCTTTCTTGTAATAGCAATTGGAGCGGCTAACTAGCTGCTGGATTGCCACTACAAGCAGTGGAAGGGGACATCCTCTCGCCATCTTCTGCATCTTGCTCAGGCTCTCCCAGTCAACCGAGAGACCCAGCAATCTGCCGGCAGGTCCGCTGACTAGTATGAAACCCATACAATGTCGGGATCGGCTGTGATTGGGTCTCCACTATGGTAACCTGGAAGCAATGACATGACATTACTTGTCATGTCAGCAGTGCCATTTTGTAAAAATCAAAAGTATTCCAAAACGCAAATTCTTGGGGTTTTGAATGCTTATAAGGTCAGAGGTTAAATTCAGGACACCAATTTTCTCCATAAAGAGGACCTGTCTTATAGACCCCTGATCTCTCCATAAACAGGACATATCTATGGAGAGATCTGGGGTCTAGAAGACAGGTCCTCTTTATGGAGAGATCTGGGGTCTAGAAGGCAGGTCCTCTTTATGGTGAGATCTGGGGTCTAGAAGGCAGTTCCTCTTTATGGTGAGATCTGGGGTCTAGAAGACAGGTCCTCTTTATGGTGAGATCTGGGGTCTAGAAGACAGGTCCTCTTTATGGTGAGATCTGGGGTCTAGAAGACAGGTCCTCCTTTATGGTGAGATCTGGGGTCTAGAAGACAGGTCCTCTTTATGGTGAGATCTGGGGTCTAGAAGACAGGTCCTCTTTATGGTGAGATCTGGGGTCTAGAAGACAGGTCCTCTTTATGGTGAGATCTGGGGTCTAGAAGACAGGTCCTCTTTATGGTGAGATCTGGGGGTCTAGAAGACAGGTCCTCTTTATGGTGAGATCTGGGGGTCTAGAAGACAGGTCCTCTTTATGGTGAGATCTGGGGGTCTAGAAGACAGGTCCTCTTTATGGTGAGATCTGGGGGTCTAGAAGACAGGTCCTCTTTATGGTGAGATCTGGGGGTCTAGAAGACAGGTCCTCTTTATGGTGAGATCTGGGGGTCTAGAAGACAGGTCCTCTTTATGGTGAGATCTGGGGGTCTAGAAGACAGGTCCTCTTTATGGTGAGATCTGGGGGTCTAGAAGACAGGTCCTCTTTATGGTGAGATCTGGGGTCTAGAAGACAGGTCCTCTTTATGGTGAGATCTGGGGTCTAGAAGACAGGTCCTCTTTATGGTGAGATCTGGGGTCTAGAAGACAGGTCCTCTTTATGGTGAGATCTGGGGTCTAGAAGACAGGTCCTCTTTATGGTGAGATCTGGGGTCTAGAAGACAGGTCCTCTTTATGGTGAGATCTGGGGTCTAGAAGACAGGTCCTCTTTATGGTGAGATCTGGGGTCTAGAAGACAGGTCCTCTTTATGGTGAGATCTGGGGTCTAGAAGACAGGTCCTCTTTATGGTGAGATCTGGGGTCTAGAAGACAGGTCCTCTTTATGGTGAGATCTGGGGTCTAGAAGACAGGTCCTCTTTATGGCGAGATCTGAGGTCTAGAAGACAGGTCCTCCTTATGGCGAGATCTGGGGTCTATAAGGCAGGTCCTCCTTTTTATAGCGAGATCTGGGGTCTATAAGGCAGGTCCTCTTTTTATAGCGAGATCTGGGGTCTATAAGGCAGGTTCTCTTTTTATAGCGAGATCTATAAGGCAGGTCCTCTTTTTATAGCGAGATCTATAAGGCAGGTCCTCTTTTTATAGCGAGATCTATAAGGCAGGTCCTCTTTTTATAGCGAGATCTGGGGTCTATAAGGCAGGTCCTCTTTTTATAGCGAGATCTGGGGTCTATAAGACAGGTCCTCTTTTTATAGCGAGATCTGGGGTCTATAAGACAGGTCCTCTTTTTATAGCGAGATCTGGGGTCTATAAGACAGGTCCTCTTTTTATAGCGAGATCTGGGGTCTATAAGACAGGTCCTCTTTATAGAGAGATCTGGGGTGTGTAAGACAGGTCTTCTTTATGGAGAGATCTGGGGTCTACAAAAGAGGGTCTGTCACTGCCTATTACTGTCACAAGGGAGGTTTGCATCAAAAACAGCAATAAGGCGAACTTGCAAAGGCGAACATGTGCATCGGTCCCTCATGCACGCAAATGTCGATCATCCCGCGCATATGAGGTATCGCCATGAACATCCGATCATGGGCAGTAATTCTAGCACCAGACCTCCTCTGTAAATCTAAAGTGGTAACCTGTAAAGGCTTTAAAATCTTTGCCTATAGATAGTAAAATTTACATTGTTTGTCGCCATTGCAGGGTCATTAAAGCGTGATGTGTTTCTATTTACACAGAGTAACATCATCTTCTATATTTTCAAATAAATTGGGTTATGTATTCAGTTTTTTGTTTACATTAAAATTAAAAAATACATTTTTATTTTTTCCCCAAAATTGCATTTGAAAAAGAGTGGTGCTCAAATACCGTGTGACACAAAAAAAAATGCAACACCCACCAATTTATTCTCTAGGGCATCTGCTTTAAAAATTATCTAATGTTTGGGGATTCTAAGGGCCGATTCACACAGTGATGCGCGGCGAGGCGTCTCCGACTTGCCTCGCCGCGACCTGCACGGACCTCAGCGGCGACTTGCAGAGGACTTCTGTATAGAAGTCAATGCAAGTCGCCCCCGAAGTCGCCCCAAAGTAGTACAGGAACCTTTTTTCTGAGTCGGAGCGACTCGAGTCGCTCCTCTCAGAACGGTTCCATTGTACAGAATGGGGGCGACTTGCGGGAGCGAGGCGAGGCGAGCCGTGTCGCCTCGCCTCGCGTCGCAGTGTGAACCGGCCCTAAGTGATTTTCTAGCAAAAAAAAAAAATTATTGTTACATGTAATCAAAACGTGCCATAAAAGGCCTGGTCTGGAAGTGGTTATTGTCAGGCTTACCTAGGTGAGGGTGATGTCACTGCTCTTTCAGGCGGGGATCCTGGGAAAGCTGAGATAACAATTCCTAAAAAAAGTGATCCTGCACAGTGCTGGAGGGCCGGAGACCAGGGATCATCACTCCCATGTGCAAAATGGATCTAATGGGAGTGATTTCATAATTGTCAATCGGTTGCTGCACTTGCAGGGCTCTAATGAGGAAAGTCTCAGGGTCCCTTTGAGAGTATATCAGCAAAAATGACATTTTGGGAAATCCGACTTGTATCTTAGTGCAGACTAATCAGTGATCCAATCGCACAAGCAAGAAATTACATTTCTGGGGGCTCCGTATTTGTGGGAGGAGCCTGGGAAGGCTTTTTAATCCTCCTCCTCTGTTGGGGCCAGTGTTTCTGGGTGAGGCTACTTTTCAGAGCGGCGGTCGGCCATAGCAATGGTCCCCCCCCCCGCCATCCCTGGGTTCCACAGGCTTTGTGGAGTCCGCCCTGCCTGTCCGCCCTTGCAGCCCATGTTCAAGCATCATGGGGGGAGGCAGCCGCCGCTTCTTCCGGTGCTCATGGTGGGGAGGGGGGGGGGGCAGTCCATCTTTCCTCCACCACCCACTTCCCCCACTACTCCATCTGGCCAGCGTGCCGCCCTCTTCTCCTGGCGTTCATGCCGGTGGGGAGCAGGGGGTGCATCCGTCCATCCATGTTCCACCTCATACTCTCCCCGCCCTCCCTCTCTCCATGTACTTATTGCTCCATGTGTCGGCCGCCCGCCGATTTCTCCCGGTGTGGGGGGGGGGGGGGGGCGTTGTGATCGGCCACCGCCAGCTCCTCTCTATCCCCATGTACATATTGCTCCGGCCCCCGCTGATTCTTCCGGTGTGGGGGAGGGGGGGTGGGTGATTGGCCACCCTGCCAGCTCCTCTCTCCGCATGCACATACTTCTACATGTGGCGGCCACCCGCCGATTCTCCCAGTGGGGGGGGTTGATCGGTACAACTATCCCCACGAGAGCCGCACACCTGGTGGGGGGGGGGGGTTAGTCATCTGCCGCCACCTGCTCCTCTCCTCTGGCTCCACAAGGTATATCTGGCTCCACAAGGGGGGCGGACCGCCGGTTTCTCCCGGTGCTCATGGGGGGGGGGGGGGGGATGGGATTGTGATGGGATTCTATCGCAGCCAGCGTTCTGTCCAGCTTTTTCTGTCATAGTGTTTTCTGTCCAGCTTTTTTCTGTCCAGCTTTTTTCTGTCTTAGTGTTTTCTGTCCAGCTTTTTCTGTCATAGTGTTCTGCCGTTCTGTCCAGCATTTCGGTCGTGGCGTTCTGTCCAGCATTTCGGTCGTGGCGTTCTGTCCAGCATTTCGGTCGTGGCGTTCTGTCCAGCATTTCGGTCGTGGCGTTCTGTCCAGCATTTCGGTCGTGGCGTTCTGTCCAGCATTTCGGTCGTGGCGTTCTGTCCAGCATTTCGGTCGTGGCGTGCTGCCCAGCATGTCTGTGCATGTCTGTCATTGCGTCTCTGCCCCCCAGCATTTCCCGTCATTGAGTCTCTGCCCCCCGGCATTTCCCGTCATCGCGTCTCTGCCCCCCGGCATTTCCCATCATCGCGTCTCTGCCCCCCGGCATTTCCCGTCATCGCGTCTCTGCCCCCCGGCATTTCCCGCCATCGCGTCTCTGCCCCCCGGCATTTCCCGCCATCGCGTCTCTGCCCCCCGGCATTTCCCGCCATCGCGTCTCTGCCCCCCGGCATTTCCCGCCATCGCGTCTCTGCCCCCCGGCATTTCCCGCCATCGCGTCTCTGCCTCCCGGCGTTTCTGTCTTAGCTTTTTTGCTGTCTTAGCCTTTGTACACACGGTCGGAGATTCCAACAACCAAATCCGTCTGATTTTGTCCGAAACTGTTGTATACACACGGTTGGACGAAGTTGTCGGGAAATCCGATCGTGCAGAATGTGATGACGTTATTTCATTACGACAGGCCTACGTTCAGGCTAGTAGCCAATAGCTTTGGTGTAGGAATTTGATCCGAGCATGCGTGGCACTTTGTCCAATCTGAATTCTCTACACATGATCGGAGTATGTCCGATCGGAGCATTTTGTCGGAAAATTTTACCAACAGGTTGGAAAATTTGGTCCGTCGGATACTCCGACGGAAACAGTCCGATGGAGACCACACACAGTTCGGAATATCCGACAAAACGGTCCGATCGGACACATTCCGTCGGAATCTCCGACCGTGTATACAAGGGCTAAGCATTTTCTGTCTTGGCGTTTTCTGTCTTGGCGTTTTCTGTCTTGGCGTTGCTGCCCAGCATTTCTGTCATAGCATTCCAGCCTCGGTGTTCAGCCTCAGAGTTTCAGAGGGGCGTTGTTCACTTATGGCATACTCTGGTAGTTTTTCGTCTTTGTTGATTGTCATGTCTCATTGTATCTGTGTTCATGTTTGTACCTGGGTCAGTTAGCTAGGGTTCGCATGTCAGGATCTGTCACGTCTACAGATACATATGGGCTGAGGTTTCGTTTGTTAATTGATTGTTGTTCACAATCTTTTCGCCCATATACCATACATCATACGATGCATGTTCATTCGCCACACCTATACAACTACCCACCACGGTCTGTGGGTACACTAGCCCTGAGTTTTCAGTTAGTTACTCAGACTCACTTACCACTTACACGAGGGTGGGGGGGGGGGGGGGTGTTGTATGACTGCGCAATTGTCATTCAAAGTGCGACAGTGCTGAAAATTGGTCTGGACAGGAGGGGAGTTTAAGTGGCCAGTAAGTAAATGGTTAAACTTCAGCTTGAGCCCCGGTTCACAACGGTCCTGCTACTTCAGCGCAATTTCAAAGCCGCACATCCATGCATTTTGCACCGCCGCTTGCGACTTCATTTAACAGAAGACTTTGCAAGTTGCAATGAAATGCGTAAAAAGTAGCGCAGGAACCTTTTCCATAATCTCAGCGATATGACCGATTCCATGGCCTGCGACTTGTCATGCGATTTGGAACTGTCAAATCACCTGACAAGTTACACCACTGTGAACGGCGGCTAAAAGGTTGGATTTTGTTTTGTACAAAGAATCTTTGTCTCCGAGAAGCGAGCAGTAAATCTGCCACACGGGAGGTGGCGGGACGGGACGGAGCTGCACTGTAATCTGCATTAGCAATATTCGAGTGATAATCTGGAACAGGAGCGCTCTCCTCCTCCTTTTTTTTGTGCTGATGAGAGAAGATTTTTCAGATGGGCTCCGGTAAAGTGACTAATGATCCTTCTAATGACAGCCGTCGTGTAGGAAGAGCAATTTCTCAGAGTGCAGAATAATGCCTCGTCCGCACAACCGTAGAGCGGCAGACCGTCACCCGCCGTCACATGACTGTATTTGAAGAAGGGGAGGATTATAGTCACCAGTGAGCAGACAGAATGGGGGAGATTTACTAAAAGTGGAGCACTCCAAATTGGATGCAGCTGTGCATGGTAACCAATTGGCTTCTAACTTCAGCTTGTTCACTTAACCCCTTACCTACTGGGCGCTTTCACCCCTTCCTGCCCAGGCCAGTTTTCAGTGCTGCCGCAATTGACAATGACAATTGCGTGGTCATGCTACACTGTAACCATATGACATTTTTATAATTTTTTTTTTTTTTAGACCGCTTTCTTTTGGTGATCCCTAATCACCACGGGGTGGGGGTGGTGGTGTTATTTTTTGCTAATCAATGAAATGAGACTGAAATTTTTGAAGAAAAAAAGTTTTTCTTCGTTTATGTTAAAATTATGTAAATAAGTCATTTTTCTCCTTCACTGATGTGTGCTGATGAGGCAGCACTGGTGGGCACTGATTGGCAGAACTAGTGGGCACTGTTGGGACTGCACTAATAATCAGGAGACTGATGATCAATGCCCTGATTATCAGTGTAGATGTCCCCTGTGTGAATTGCTGTTTATCGACTCTCCTCTCCTCATGCACTGTCAGCGCAGGGGCAGGATTGCCAATAACCAGCAAATTCTGTTTACACTGTGAACATCTGTGATTAGCTCTTTTCCCCGAATCTGTGATCACCTGAGGAGGGACCACTGACTCTCCTTGTGCAGAGTGACTGGTCTTGTCTCCGCCCCTTCCTGTAGTTTTCTGCAGTGGGTGGAGCCTGCTGGTCCCCCCCTCCCACACTTATGCTGTTTGCCTAGGCCAGTGATGGCGAACCTTGGCACCCCAGATGTTGTGGAACTACATTTCCCATGATGCTCATGCACTCCGCAGTGTAGTTGGGCATTGTGGGAAATGTAGTTCCAAGACATCTGGGGTGCCGTCGTCCGCCATCACTGGCCTAGGCTATGTACAGCACAGCGATGGTGTCACTGCTACTTTTACTAGGTAATATCTGGTGGTTCTAAGGCATTTCCACAAAATGGATTTATATCCTTTGAGGAATTTAATGAAAGTTTTTGTGCCCTTTATGTGCTGAGGCACATAATTTTTCTCTTTTTTTTTTTAAATAACAGTTTTATTAGTTATCTCAGCAGGTAAAAGAACATAGACAGAACACAGTAAGTTCCAGGCATTACTAGAGCAGGAATATAGCCAGTATAAACATTGTAGCAGAAATTGGTGCAGTACCATTGCTAAATCATACTATGAACCGTTAGATAATTAAAGTTTGCCATAGCTTAAAGCGGGAGTCCACCGGGACTCCGCGTTTTTTTTTTTTTTCTTAAAGCCAGCAGCTACAAATACTGCAGCTGCTGACTTTTAAAATAGTGACACTTACCTGTCCAGCGCGCCCGCGATGTCGGCACCCGAAGCCGATCTGTAGATCGTATGTCGGGTGCTGCCGCCGCCATCTTGGGTATGGGAATCAGGAAATGGAGCCTTTCGGCTTCATTTCCCGGTTCCCTACTGCGCATGCGCAAAATCGCGCTGCGCAATAAGGACGGTCCCCGCTGCCTCTGGGATCTGTGTGTTTCCCAGCAGGCAGCGGGGCACTTGCGGAAAGGGGCGGGCACTTGCGGATAGGGGCGTAATATACGCCCCTTTCCGCAGAGAGCTATCCCGGAAGTGGGTGCAGAATACCTGTACTGTACAGGTATCTGCACCCCCCTCCCCCCTGAAAGGTGCCAATTGTGGCGCCGGAGGGGGGGAGGGTTCCGATGAGCGGAGGTCCACTTTAGGGTGGACCTCCGCTTTAATGAGTGTGAGAGAAAACATAAAAGAGAAAAAAAAAAAAAGAGTTGAAGAAGTAAGATAAGAAAGAGAAGATGGGAAAGTAAGGTAGTAGCTCAACCATCGGCTCAGGGTGGGTCCTCCCGGCGGTGCCACTCCTCCCAGACCTTATCCTGCATTTCCAGCCTATCCTGTAATCTAGCTGTCATTTTTTTTCCATTCGCTTCATCTTTTATTCTTTACCTTTGGTCCCCCTGGTAGCAGCAGCTAGATAGCATGGAGCACGTCCGATGTTGGGTATCAAAAGTAAAGAATTTTATAAGCATTCTCTCTGTAGAGGAGCTTTTAGCCACTTGGGAACCAGATCGTCTGCCACGTCATCTCAGGGATTTCTTCTCCCGATAGCTTTTCCCAGCGGAGCGTGTAGGCATATTTACCCTGATTTGGTATAGAGTAGGAATTAAGTAGCCGGTATATGTCTGAGATCAGAAATTGCGGCAGCAAGAAGTGAGGAGGTGAGGATGACGATTGAGGTCGCAGGGAAGCGGTGATCTGGGCCTGCGTTTTGGGGCTCATTTGGGGGTCACTCCCGTGTCGTGATCTTGGACGGAGAGAAGGGCCGCGTAGTCGGGTCCCCTGTATGAATGCGGACCGAAGAGCTGACTGCATGGGCATAGGTAGCGGGTGAAGTCTGCACCCCTCCCTGAAGAGCCAGGGTCCCTGGAGCGGGATTGTCTCTGTGATTTAGGGGGAGGCAGGAGTAGGCGTGGCGTGGGTCTCCATTGGGGCTCTGCCTGTGAGACAGCTGCATGTGCGTGGGGCCTGGTAGGGATGGGAAGTCCTCCGAGCCCACTGAAGGAGGAGAGCTGGGACCGCCTGTGGTCAGGCCAGGGTCTGAAGCTGTGCGCAGCAGCTTCGGGAAGGTGTCTGTACACTGTGTATACGAGGTGAGGGTTAGGCCTAGTGCAGCGGGCTGTGTCCCGCATGGTGCCGCCACCTGGGAGGCAATATTCTGGGGGTGACTCACTGTGTCCATCGGGGGTTTGGTTGCATCCTGGGCGCCAGCCGTGCAGACTCGGGTGTGCTCCCTGGATGGGCTGGAGCTGGAAAAGCTTGCTGTGGTGGAGACCACCTTGAGGAGGTGGAGGCAGCCCCGGGAGGAGGTTGGGATGATCCCCATGCTTTGGAGGATCGGGTTCTCCTGGATCCACCCATGTACGGGTGCAGAAAGTCCCCTAAAAGGCCGTGGAGCTGTGGGCTATGAGAGAGCTAGGAGCTCAAGCTTCCATGCAGGTCAACTTCATTTTCTCTCTTCTCTTTTTCTCTTTACCACTTCGCGCTGGGAGGGCGTCCGGGGACGTCCTTGATTTTGCGAGGCTATATCTGAATGTTGGGTGCAGCTACAGGCATCATTCAGATATCGGCTTTTTCAGCTGGCGATTCCCTTCACCATAAGAATGATGATTTGCAGCTTGATCATTCTTATGGGCGGCCGGAGGGGACGACCCTCCCGCCACCCACTGGTGCTTCTACCGACTCACCGCTTCCATCGGTGAGTCTGAGAACTTATCTGTCGGCCCCCCGGATGGGGATCATAGAGATTTCCGGCGGATCAGATGGTCGCCAGAGTCTCTATGATCATTTGGAGACTGGGCGAGATGTTTTGATGTCACGCCCGGCCTCTGCATAAAAAAAAAAACAAGAAAACAGTGCCGCCTCGGCTGGGAAGCCATGATTGTTTTTTATTTTAGGCTTCCCAGCCTGGAGATGAGATATGGGGTCTTATTGTAAAAAGGACCTGTCATGCCATATTCCTATTACAGGGGATGTTACATTCCTTGTAATAGGAATAAACGTAATAAAAAATTTTTGTGTCGAACTAAAAAAAAAAAAAAAAAAATTGAAAGCGCCCCTGTCCCCATGTGCTCGCATGCAGAAGCGAACGCATACGTAAGTCCCACCCACATATGAAAACGGTGTTCAAGCCACACATGTGAGGCATCGCCATGAATGTTTAGAGCGAGATAAATCTAGCCCTGGACCTCCTCTGTAACTCAAAATATGTAACCAGTAAAAAAAATTTAAAGCTTCACCTATGGGGATTTTTAAGTATCAAAGTTTGGCGCCATCCCACGAGCGCGTGCAATTTTGAAGCGTGACATGTTGGGTATCTATTTACTCGGCATAGCTTCATCTTTCACATTATGCAAAAAAAATTGGCTAACTTTAATGTGTTGTTGTGTTTTTTGTTTTGTTAAAAAAAAATTGCTGTGCGAGATACGACCGCCATTGTATTCTCTAGGATTTTTGCTAAAAAAAAAAAAGGATAATTTTTGGGGGTTCTGTGTAATTTTCTAGCAAACAAATGATGAATTTTACATGTAGGAGAGAAATGTCAGAATTGGCCTGGGTGGGAAGTGGTTAATTAGCTTGCAGAATGTCAGCCTGGACTTTGACCTCCATTCCCCCCCCTATACAGACGCCCCCGGCTCCCCTGTAATATCACCGGTGTTGGTGTATAAAGGGTTAGCCGCCCAGCAGAGATAGAAATGTGCGGTGCAATTAGTCTAATGAGTGTGTGATTTGGTTGGAGGCCAGCTGTTTAATATTGTAATGGCTGGAGACAGATGGGAGGGCTATCAGCTTGCCGGTCCAGCTCGGCGCACACGGCTCCATTAATAATGACAACGGATGTCAGGCGAGCGCTGCGGATTAAAATTTGTCGTGTATGGTGTTTTTTCCATCCTCTGCTTCTGCAAACCCGGACTGTCTAATTATCATAATAAAGTGGTTATAAAGCCTAAACATTTATACTTCTTTTTTTTTTTTTTTTTTTATGCATTTCTTCGCTGATCACATCTGTAACTCTTCTCTCTCCTCACTTCCAGTCCCTCCATTGGCTACTACTGCTGTCAATCGGACCGAGCCCCACCGTCTGTGCGTATAGATACAGGCAGCTCGGCTCTGAAACAAGCCCGCGCTAATTCCCCCATAGGGGAGCAGCTTCCTCCTAGGAGGAGCGCAAGCGGGGGACCAGAGAAGAGGAGGTTGAAGACCGCTCCCCCCCCCCCCCCCCCACAGCCGCACCGTGTTGCTAGAACACAGGGCGACTACGATCTGTGTAAAGAGCCGAGGCCGCAGCTCTTTAACCATGTGATCGGCTGCATCCAATCACAGCCAGTCACATGTAAACATGGAGATGCCAGTAATTGGCACTGCTCACCTCACACTGACAGGGTGTGAGGAGAGCTGATCAGCGGCATCTCCTCACAGGGGACAGCTAGGTATTTAATCAGGGCACTGATCATCAGTGACCGGATTACAATTGATTGCCCACCACTGCCAGCAATCGGTGCCCACAAGTGCCAGCAGTCAGTTGCCAGTAATGATGCCAGTAATGATGCCAATCAGTGCTGGCTATTAGTGCTGCCCATCAGTGCCGCCTATCCGTGCCCACCAGTGCTGCCAATTAGTGGCCATAAGTGCAGCATATTCGTGCCGCCTCATCAGCGCCCATTAGTGAAGGAGAAAAATTACTTATTTACAAAATTCACTGACAGAAACTAAGAAGAACTCTTTTTTTATTTTTTTATTTTTTTCCCAAAATTTTTTGTCTTTTTATTTTTTTAAAGCCCAGCAGTGATTAAATACAACCAAAAGAAAGCTCTTTGTGTGAAGAAAATGTTAACAATTTCACATGGTTACAGTGTAGCATGACCGCGCAATTGTCATTCAAAGTGTGACAGCGCTGAAAACTGACAAATAGCCTGGGCAGGAAGGGGGTGAAAGTGCGGTGATTAATTGATTGGCAGCATTTTTCATCCCACTTCCTGTAAGCCCAGGCTGTCACGGACACGCCCCCTTGGGGGTTTGTCTTCATACCAGCCTGAACTGGCAGTACTTGCAAGGCAGATTGTGGCTCACACATCAATACACGAGCATTGTTATGTG
The DNA here is from genome assembly GCF_037356315.1 of Lithobates pipiens. Classification (NCBI taxonomy): domain Eukaryota; kingdom Metazoa; phylum Chordata; class Amphibia; order Anura; family Ranidae; genus Lithobates; species Lithobates pipiens. The sequence goes on from NW_027507825.1 coordinate 16,110,249, forward strand.
TTCCAATAGGGAAAACCCACCTCCAAGGCTCTACTGGGGGACAAAGGACACATGACGTCACCAGGCTGCAGAAATTAACGTTATGTTAAAGACAAAAAAAAAAAAAAGAAAAATGAGGTGGTGGGAGGATTCGGATGTGTTCAAATGATAAAAAAACTTCTAATCTGCTTGTGTTCTGGAAATACTGGGATCAGCCATTTCGGTGCAATGCGTTTCTATAGAAGTGCTGAAGAATCACTTGCAGTGGATATGATTTTATATACTGACAGCTATCGGGAAGCTTTATGGTCAGACTTTCACCTTCTAACTATGTTCTCTCTCTCTCTACAGTCAGACTTCATGCAGGAAGCCAACCTGATCATGGCCAAGCTGAACTATGTGGAAGGAGATTATAAGGAAGCTCTCCGCCTCTACGCATGGCTGGGGCTAGAAGACGTAGAGCTGGTGGCCGCACCTCCTTACAAACTGCGTATGATTGCTGAAGCTTTCTCTACCAAAGGTATTGTGATCATTAGAGAATATCTGAACAATCTTCCCTTGTTCCACTTTGGTCCGACCACCAGGGGGCACCACTTCTCTATACTATGTGATTTGTCTCTATATTCTAAACCTTTACTTAGAACGTGTACCTGTTTTGTAGACGGACAACATGCAAATATATATTGCATGCTGTAGTAAATGGATGTATAGATTTTTAGACCTGAACCCTCTTGTATTGTATTGTATTGTAAATATAATGTCTCCCTTTTATTTTGTAAAGTGCTGTGCATTTTTATTTCTATAGAACATTTGTTTTCATTGCTTACCTTATTTTATTTTCAGTGATGCCATCACTGGGTCTCTGTGCATTGCAGGCAGATCACTGTTGTTGGAAGAAGACAGACATGTACTTCTTCCATCTGAAGCACCTGGTCGATCGATCTGTCACTCACCTTTCTTCCTTGTTGTAAACTGACCACACAAAGTACAGAAGCTGATCTGTGTTAGTGTGGTCAGTTTTCATCCTTTGACTTGGCATTCAGAGGTACAGGACACACAAGCATGCCTGTATGAGGTAGTTTGTTCAGCCATCATACCCCTGGCCAGTCACAGCCGGCCCCTGGCATATTCCCCATGCCAATCACAGCCTGCCATTGGCACACACACCCTCCAAATCACAGCCTCCCTCTGGCGCACACCCCCCTCCCAATCACAGCCTACCCTAGGCACACACCCCCTCCCAATCACAGCCTACAATAGGCACACACCCCCTCCCAATCACCGCCTACCATAGGCACACCCCCCCAATCGCCGCCTACCATAGGCACACCCCCCCCAATCGCCGCCTACCATAGGCACACCCCCCCAATCGCCGCCTACCATAGGCACCCCCCCCCAATCGCCGCCTACCATAGGCACCCCCCCAATCACAGCCTGCCATCGGCACGCACCCCCTCCCAATCACAGCCTGCCATTGGCACGCCCCCCCTCCCCAATCACAGCCTGCCATCGGCACGCGCCCCCCCTCCCCAATCACAGCCTGCCATCGGCACGCGCCCCCCCCTCCCCAATCACAGCCTGCCATCGGCACATGCTACCTGTTTAGGCACATCCTACATCTTGCCTCAGACTGAACAGGCTATAGAATGCAGGCATGCTGTGTGTCTGCACAGGGTCCTTTTGCCCCCTCACTATCAGGAAGAGGAGATACATGATCACATGACAGAACTTTTTAACATAGTAAAACAAAAAAGATAATTTCTGAAAGCGAAAACAGTATAACTGTATTAGAAAGTGACTATAAAATTGTATGTTCACAACTACTTTAAGTCTGGGTGCTGACTGTGCTGCTTAATATGCAGATAACTTTATATAATATATATATATATATATATATGACACAGCTTTCTCGGACAGGATGGGAAAGTCGGGCCTTGCATTTGTCACCTTGTTGCATCATTTTCGGGTGATGCAGTAAGTGGAGATCCTTCTGAACACCACCGACCCTCCTCTAAGTTTAATGTTGTGTTAAAAGAGCCGAGTGCCGGGTCACTAATGAGTTTTATTTTTAGACGGACGGGCAGCGCATGTCGGTGTGAGATGGAGAAAGTATCAGATGTAAATAAATGGCCGTGTGCTGGAGACAAATTGACATTCAGTTTTCCCGAAGTGGACTGGCACACTTATCGCTGTCTGCTCACCGCCTGCTGGCTGCAGCATAACCTACTGACAGTCTCACTCCCTGCGCTGCAATTATCAGGCATCATTCACTGAAAGTCAGTAATGTGTGAGATATTACCAGGAATAGTCATTACCATGAACTCTATGGTACTTCTACATTAGTAATTATATAGTAGTGGTGTGTTCCATAGTATTTTATATATATATATATAATATATAATACAGGGATAGGGAGGGGATGTGTGGGGAGAAATTGGACAGCACCCCAGGCTGAAACTTCTTGTTGCCATGGTGACCTGGGGTTTGTCCGACCCTCTGGTCTAGTTTAACCCTTTCATGACTAAGCTTATTTTTGACATTTTGTGTTTACAAGCTAAAATCCAGATTTTTTGCTAGAAAATTACTTGGAACCCCCAAACATTATATATATATTTTTTTAGCAGAGACTTTAGAGAATAAAACGCTGATTGTTGCAATATTTTATGTCACGCCGGTATTTGCACAGCGGTATTTAAAACGCAACTTTTTGGGGAAAGGGACACTTTCATGAATTTAAAAAAAACGAAACGATAAAATTAGCCCAATTTTTTTGCATAATGTGAAAGATAATGTTACGAGTAAATAGATACCAAACATGTCACACTTTACAATTGCACGCACTCGTGGAATGACGACAAACTACGCTACCTAAAAATCTCAATAGGCGACGCTTTAAAAAAAAAAATCCGGTTACCAGGTTAGAGGTACAGAGGAGGTCTAGTGCTAGAATTATTGCTCTCGCTCTGATGATTGCGACGATACCTCATATGTGTGATTTGAACACCATTTACATATGTGGGCGCGACTTCCGTATGCACTTTCTTTGCTGCGCGAGCTCGTGGCGATGGGGGGGGGGGGGGCGCTTTAAAAAAAAAATTCTTATTTATTTTATAAATTTTTAAATTAATTGTTTTAAAAAATAATAATAATTTGATCACTTTTATTGCTGTTACAAGGAATGTAAACATCCCTTGTGACAGTAATAGATGGTGACAGGTACTCTTTATGGAGGGATCAGGGGTCTAAAAGACCACCCACCCCTCCTTTACAGTTCAAAGTATTCAGAATCGCCGAAAACTGCGATTCTGAATACTGTATATTTTTTTTAAATCCGGCGCCATTGGCAGCCGAGTAAACAGGAAGTTACGTCATGACGTCGCTTCCGTGTTTACAATTAAGAGACTGGAATGACGCCATTTACGGCGTCATTCCAGTCCCTCCTTAGCCGCTGGAAGCGGCGGATGTGAGATCAGTGCTCCCGATCGAGCGGGAGCACCGGTAACAGCGGCGGGAGGGGGGGGCGTCCCCTCCCGCTCCTCCGGCATAACAGCCAAGCGGCTTTTCGCTGCATCGGTTGTTATGGCTGGAAAGTCAATCGCCTGCTCTAAAAAACGGTACGGAATGATGCCTGCAGGTGCGGGCATCATCCCGGTATACCCCCCGGAAGCCGAGTATGCACATCTGCTTGCGCTTGGCGGGAAGGGGTTAAGAGATGCCTGCATTGCAATTTTGGACCTCGGTAGAAAAGGAAGACTATCTTCCATTTTCTTCCTTAGCAAATGTAGTACTTCACCAATTCTTGTCATCGGTGCTGGGATAAGGTCCTACTATAGCATCCAAGGCAGAAAGGCCAAATGTTCCAACCCATTCCTTCCTATTAGGGTTGCACCGATACTAGTATTGGTATCGGTACCGAGTATTTGCACAAGTATCGGAACTTGTGCAAATGCACCGATGCTTTCAGGCTCGGTTCTTTGAGCTGTCAGCGGGTCTCCCCTGTTGACAGCTGAAGTGTTAAAGAAGTCCGGGAATTGGAGGTGTCAAAAAAAAAAAAAAAAAAGCAGCTAACAACATTGCGCCACTGAAACACTAAAATATAAAGAAACATTGTTTCTTTTTGAATCTTTCTGTTCTTCATCTGCAGATCAAAGGGATGAACAAATGTTCCTCTGTTTAGCCCCTTAATGACCCATAATTTACTCTAATCAGCCTTAACTCCCTATTGTCGTCCATTTAATTATTTTCCTGTTTTTTTTTTTTTTTTATTTTTTTTTTACACGTCTATTTTATAAATGATAAACCATTAACTTCTGCAAATGCTTTGTTGGTGAATATTTTTACACACATATATAATATAATATATAATATAATTAATATATATATATATATATATATATATATATATATATATATATATATATATATATATATATATATATATATACACACACATATTAAAGTGGAGGGCCACCCTGGAAAAAAAAATTAAAAATTATAAAAAAATCTAAAAAAAAAAAAAAAAATTAAAAAAAATTTTTTTTTTTACTTACCAGAAGTGCCTGTTGCTAGGCACATAATCCTAATCTTCCTCTTCCTCCTCCGCGGAGATCTTCTTTCTTCTCTCTTTCTTCTCTCCTCCATGCGGCGTCTTCTGGGTAATGGGTCGCGCTGTGTTCTGGGAACTGTGTGTTCCAGAACACAGCGCGTCCCATTCACAAAGCGCTGCGTGACTCGCGCATGCGCAGTAGGAAACGGGCAGTGAAGCCGTAAGGCTCCACTGCCTGTTTCCCTTACAAGGAATGGCGGCGCCGAGGGACGGGTCGGCCTCGGGCGGCCGACATCGCGGGCGCCCTGGACAGGTAAGTGGGCTGATTAAGTCAGCAGCTGCAGTGTTTGCAGCTGCTGACTTTTTTATTTATTTATTTTTAAACGGCCCTCCTCTTTAACATATATTTACATGTTTCACGTTGAAACAGCGCAAAATAAAAAATATATATTTATTTCATTTGTAAATAACTTTTCAATGCTTTGTACCGTTGCTGACATCTGAAGTGAAAACAAAACAGTTGTGGTAGGTATCGGTTGGTATCGGCGAGTACTAAAAAAAAACTATCGGTACTCGTAAAAAAAAAAAAAAAAAAAAATATCAGCGCATCCTTACTTCCTATGATATGTGACCTACTTCAGCAGCAAATGTTGCAGGTCCTGTCCCCTGCTTCTGAAGTAGCGAAGGTGGGCCGCCTCTTCTACTCACCGCTTGGTCTGGCCTCGCACGTCCTAAATCATTTCAGCTCCGGATTGTGACTGTTGCAGCTTGTCCTTGTAAGTGAGACAGAGCACAGTCCATGTCCAGGCAGCAGGGGGCGCTGTGTCCTCATACTACCCCCGAGCTCCATTCTCAGCAGTGACTCCATCATCATATTGCACAGAGATGAAGGCCCCAGTAACAGAGTGACAGGCCCTCCTGCAGCGTGCCATTAATACCGTTATGTCATTTAGTACTGTCAAGTCATCGCTGCAAAGATTAAGCTTCCGAGAACCAAGACGGCGGCTGGAAAACAATGCGATTGCTCCGCCGCCTCTCTGCACATTAACCGTCCCCTTCCCATCAATTGGAATACTGGATCTCAGCGGTGAATAGGAAATGCTGCTGGGAGATGCAGGACTGTGTACAGTAATCGGGTTTATTTAAAGGATGAGTCTGGGAACCGTACATCTGAGTGTGCGTTCCTGAGGACTCGCTCATAGCCAAAGCCTCGGGACTGACGGGACAGTCTGAAAACTGGAAGCATCTTGAAGAGGAACTGCAGTCTGCTCACATAATTTGTAATAAAAAAATTCTTTGCCATTCTGAAGCTTCCCTCCAACCATGTTGCATATTATTGTTTGTATATATACTGTGATTCTGTACTTGCCAAATATGCTGCAGAAATCTCCCTCCACGGAGTCTGGCTGCAGCCATTTTAACTGTGGGTAGCTGACCCTCCAGCTCTGCAGCTCTCGTTGGCCCTCTTATGACTCAGCCCCCCCTCCCTTTCTGGCAAACTGTATGATGTCATAAGAATAGGTTAATGACCACACAAACAGTACGCAGTATAAGGCCCCTTTCACACTGAGGCAGTGGGTGCTTCGGCGGTAAAGCGCCGCTATATTTACTGTCAATTTCGCATCCCTATTTGGCCACTAGGAGGATGCTTTAAAAGGCCCCCCCCCCACCCCCTCCATAGGTCATCAGCTTTGTGTTACAGAGGAGGTCTGGCACTAGAAATTGTTCTTAATCCGGCATGCATGATTATATGTAACGTGTATCGCAAGCAACGTTTTCATGTGTAGCACCCTTCATGCATGCGTTTATGTCCGTACATATGCTGGGGTTAAGAGGCCTGAAAGTTTTTTTTGGGGGGGCGGGGTTATCTGCTTGGGTATAATCTTTATTTATTTTTTTTAGAATTGAGAAAAATTGTTACTTCAACTTTTTTGTGGTAAAAAAAAAATAAAATAAAAAAAAAAGTCCCCTCTGTGATGATTTGGTGACGGGTTCTCTTTCAGGAGACATGCATATCTCCCCTGTGCTCCTCTGAATGTTATGCAATGCAGTAGGGCTGCAACTAACGATTATTTTCATAATCGATTAGTTGGCCGATTGTTTCGATTAATCGGTTAACCGTAAAAAAAAAAGGTGTGGTGTATAATTTAGTTAATATGTAAAGTTTAAAAAAAAAAACAATTTATTCTTAAATATCTCTATGCAGTGGTAAATATAAATAACCAACTATATGGTTAAGGAGCAAAATATCTAATCCACTCTGAGAATAACAGACAGAAGAGATATACTGTATATAGAGGGGATATATACTGTACATACTATTAGAAGAGATATACTGTATATATTATTAGAGGCTATATACACTATTAGAGGAGAGATATACTGTATATACTATTAGAGGGGATATATACTGCATATGCTATTAGAGGAGATATACTGTAGATACCATTAGAGGAGAGATATGCTGTATATACTATTAGAGGAGAGATATACTGTATATACTATTAGAGGAGAGATATACTATTAAATGGTCAATCTGGTAAATATCATCAGACTCATTAAATTTAACCCCATTTTGTTACTGGCCGATTAATCGATTATGAAAATAGTAATCGATTAATTTAATAATCGATTAGTTGTCGATTCATCGATTAGTTGTTTCAGCCCTACAATGCAGATCGCACTGCATTATATATTTTTTCAGCCATGCTGGACGTGCACATGAAGTCCTTTTCCACACTGGTATGATGCGGGAAACCTTGCAATTTAGTGCGGATTCCTACATCGCACCTGAATCGCACACTGGTTCACACTGAGATCTGCAAACTGCTGGGGGTGTCAATGTAAAAGTTCACGACACCCCCCCAGATCGATTTGCAGATCGCAGTGCGAACTGTCAAATGGCGCAGGAATTGGATTGCATAGGCGTGAACACCCAATGTGTTACGATTCCAGCGTGGACCACAAAAAGGGCCCTGCACCATTTTGGTGCAAATACAATTTCTGTCATACAGTTTGTATGGCTGAAATCGCATCGCGCAGACATCTCATGTGATCTGCACAGCAATGCGGTGCGAAAAACCACAGGGGCGATCAAATACCACCAAAAGAAATCTCTGTGGGGAAAAAAAAGGACGTCAATTTTGTTTGGGTACATCGTCGCACGACTGCACAATTGTCAGTTAATGCGACGCAGTGCCAAATCGCAAAAAATGGCCTGGTCACTGAGCAGCCAAATCTTCTGGGGCTAGTAGTTAAAAAAAAATAAAAATAAAAACATTTTTAGATATCCTTTAACCACTTAATGACCAGCGCACGACGATGTACGTCCTATTTTTGAAGAGGGATATCTCGGTAACGGCAGCAGCTGCTGCCACAAGCGAGATATCCATCTCTTCAGGCGCCGGTCGTCTGTACGATTACAGTGGTCTCCGCGGCGCATTCGCTGCGAGATCACTGCTATCAGCGGCGGGAGAGGTGCCACCCCCCTCCCGCCACCCTCCCGCACCTTCCGCCGCTTACCAGAGCCGTCTGTAGCGGCGGAGGCAATCGGGTCCTTTTGCTAGCTGGGTATGGAGACGAGTGAGGCTAAGATGGCCCCCACTCGTCTCTATACCATAGGAGGGCGGAAGCGACGTCAAAACGTCACTTCCACCCATACCTCTTAAAGGTATATTTTTTTTAAATGTAATTTTTTTCTTTTTTTTCTTTTTTTTTTGCATTTTAGTCCAAATATGAGATCTGAGGACTTTTTGACCTCCAGATCTCATATTTAAGAGGACCTGTCATGCTTTTTTCTATTACAAGGAATGTTTACATTCCTTGTAATAGGAATAATAGTGATCCATTTTATTAAACAGTGTAAAAATAAATAAAATCAATTAAAATAAATAAGAAAAAAAAAAAGGTTTTAAAAACACCCCGTCACGACGAGCTTGCGCACAGAAGCGAGCGCATACGTGAGTAGCGCCCGCATATGAAAATGGTGGTCAAACCACACATGTGAGGTATCGCCGCGATTGGTAAAACGAGAGCAACAATTCTATTCCTAGACCTCCTCTGTAACGCAAAAAATGCAACCTGTAGAATTTTTTTTTAAATGTCATTTATGGAGATTTTTGAGGCTAAAAGTTTGACGCCATTCCACGAGCGGGCGCAATTTTGAAGCGTGACATGTTGGGTATCAATTTACTCGGCGTACCATTATCTTTCACAATCTAAAAAAAAATTGGGCTAATTCTACTGCGGTCTTATTTTTTTAATTCAAAAAAGTGATTTTTTTTCCAAAAAAAAGTGCGCTTGTAAGACCGCTGCGCAAATACGGTGTGAAAAAAAGTATTTCAATGACCGCCATTTTATTCTCTAGGGTGTTAGAAAAAAAACAATATAAAATGTTTGGGGGTTCTAAGTAGTTTTCTAGCAAAAAAAAAAGTTTTAAAAATGTAAACACCAAATCTGAAAAAGAGGCCTGGTCCTTAAGTGGTTAAACTGTATGGTTGTATTACAAGGTGATTGTTTTTACATATACCTTAACTTCTAAGTATAAAATGCAGATCAGACATGAATTCATCCCGGGTTGAGGTTTGCTTTAAGTGAACTTGATTTCTTGGGTGTGTGTCGGGATTGGACATGAGAGCAATTGTTTGGGAATTTGATCTTGCAGCCGTTGGCCAGACTGAATGGCTAGCGGCCACTCCCCGGAGCCTGGCATTCAACGCACGCTAGCTGCCTAAAACCTCATCTAATCCTGCGTGTTATGCTGGCAGAAATGATTTTTTCGCTCTGCATTAAGGTCCCAGTTTCGGCTCTCTGATGTTCCAGCCAGGAGGTGTTTTCCGTGTAGGAAACGTAATCCCGGCACTTGATCTCCTCGCTTCCCTGACATGTTGTGTTTGGCTTTTCTCCTGGCGGAGGAGGGAGCGGAGGTCGTCTGCTTTAGTTATTTTCTCATTGGATATGTGTGTGGAAATATCGCACTCTGGCTCTTTTTATCTCCCAACAGAACTGTTTCACTTTAAAGTTAACCGGCCAGCCTGAGCTGGCCATTCATGACGGCGACCCTACGCCACATGGGATTTCAGGGTCCTTTCATGCAAGCAATACAACACCTCTACACCACCCCCACCTCGCAAGTTAAAACCCCGTATGCTACATCTCCGATCTTCTCTATTGCCAATGGCACCCGCCAGGGCTGCCCCTTATCTCCCTTGCTGTTTGCTCTCTGTATGGAGCCCCTGGCGGAGGCCATTAGAAGCAATCAGGATGTCAAGGGAATTTTTGTTCGGGATAGGGAATTTAAAATATCTTTATTCGCGGACGATGTCATCCTCACCCTGACTCAGCCTAGGACGTCCTTGCCCAACTTGAGTGCGGAACTGCAGCGATACGGGGAGATCTCGGGTTACAAAATGAATGCCTCCAAATCAGTGGCCCTCCCGATTAATATACCTGTGGCGGAGGAAACTCACCTACGTTCGGTGTTTCCCTACAGATGGGAGAACTCTTCTCTTAAATACTTGGGGGTTCTCATTACCCCGTCCTTCCATACCCTCTACCAGGCCAACTTCCCCCCCCCCTCTATAGGGAGATCAGGGCACTTATCCATAAATGGAAGGCTCACCAAATATCGCTCTTAGGGCGGCTCGCGTCTATTAAAATGGTAATTCTCCCCAAACTCCTTTACTTGTTCCAGACGCTCCCGATCCCTTACGCGCACCTCCGTATGCTCCAGAAGGACTTGCTGAAGTTCCTGTGGAACTATAAAAAACATCGGGTTCCTGCCTCCGTTATGACTGCCTTGCGCTCGGACGGGGGCCTGGCGTTCCCCGACCTGGTTAGGTACTACCAAGCGACGCAATTACGGGCTATAGTCTCATGGTTCACGCAGCGGTCGTACAACAAGTGGTCAGTGATAGAGAAGCTATGGTTGGCTCCGATGCACCCGAATAGCCTGCTCTGGGGCACAGAAACATAGATTGATACGAACCGCTTACTGGGGCCGATGGCTCAGCTTAATCAGCTCTGGAGGAAACTCCCGGGAACACAGGCTCCACTCGGAGGCATCCTTGCTAACCTCGTTTCTTTGTAACCCTAAACTCCCGGACGGCCTTACCCACCAGATGTCTTGGCCCTGGGCGTCCCGGGGTTTATTTCACCTGGGACACCTAGTGGACCCCAGATCGAGAAAACTGCTGTCTTTCTCGGAGCTGCAGACTAAACACGACCTCCCCCAGTGGACGTTCTACAGTTACCTACAGATCAGACATTTTGCGCAAACAATAGCACCGAGACTTCAATTCTCCCCGCCCACTCCCTTCGAACTGATTATACTCGAGGGACGGAACCGCAGGGGAATGATATCAGACCTCTACCGCATCCTTAACTCGCACCACTTTCACGCAAAGGGCAAGCACAAGTATATGCTGCGATGGGAAAGAGAGTTGGGTGAGGAACTTCCACTGGAAGCTTGGCAGGGGATATGAAGACAGGCGGCCAAATCCTCCCTGTGTACCCTTTATAAAGAAAACTTTTATAAAATTCTCTACCACTGGTACCAGACCCCAGCTGTGCTCCACAAAATTTATCCCTCCACCTCTGATCGATGCTGGCGCTGTCTACAGGACAGGGGTACCTTATTCCATATATACTGGACTTGCCCTTTGATAGCCCCGTTCTGGACATCAATCCAACAGCTCCTTGTCCGGATATTTGAGGTGCCTGTCCCGTTTGTGCCCAAGTCCTTTCTATTTGGCCTGTCCCAACCGCGGATGGTTAAGCCGTCCCGGCATCTCCTGCGGCATATTCTTACCGCAGCCCGTTGTCTAATAGCCCTTAACTGGAAGAGTCGACTGGCCCCATCTATGGAGGCCCTCTACTCCAGGATTAAGGACGTGGAACTAATGGAGAAGATGACGGCCAGAGTGAGGGACAGGCTGGAGGAATTTGACCGAGTATGGGAGAGATGGCGGCTGCGGGAAGACTAGGGGCGAAATGGTTAAGGTATGGCGACCTGGATCTCTGGCACTTTCTTTTCTTTCTCTTCTCTCTCTTTTCCCTTCTCACCTCTCCTGTTTTTATAGCGGATCTCATCTGCTATGCATTTTGTGTTTTGCATGGGCCGCATGGCAGCTCACACTGGGCCGTGGGGGTTGTGGGGTGGGCGGCTGACTTTTGGTGTCCTCCGCCCCCTCGCACTCTGTCGCCCGAACTACTGGATTATATTGCACATGCCTGTGATCTGTTGCTGCCTATCGCATATCTATATTTACTCTTGCACAGCTCTACAAATGTTTGCCTTTCATTGTACTTCTGTACTGTTTATGTACCTATGCTACCACTGATAGTTAATAAAACGTTATTTGAAAAAAAAGTTAACCGGCCAGAGCACGCCGCACTTGGGGGGGGGGATTATAAAAAGGCTGCATTTCTCCAGCATATCCCTCCAGGGACCACCAAATGAGAGAGATGTACAAATGATGATGATGAGGCTCGGGTTCTGGGTACAAATGTCAAAACGAAAAATTCTGGATGTACCTTTTCTAGCAAACTTTGCAAAAAAAAAGAAAAAAGAGATTTATTGTTCACATATATTGCTGTACATGTTTTACACTTTTGCTGCCAGGTCTGTACATCATACGGCCCTTACATGGGGGGTTCACACACAATCCGATGGCTGCAGCTACCTGGATTGTGTGTGAAACTGACTCCTGCCTGTCAGGTGAAGACATTCAGGCAGCCCAATTGCTCACACACATTCCCGGCACCCGCGCCCCCCGTGCCTGGGCTCTACTTGCCCATCTGCGGGCACGGGAGTGACATGGCAGGTGTTGGCGGCTGGAGGGGAAGGAGAAGAGCCGGACCCACTCTCCTCTCCTTTTTGTCGTTACCCGGAAAGCAACATCTATGATGTCGCTTTCAGCTCAGCCTTACTGTGTCCCCGGCTAGCATAGCCAGGAAGGGATGTATTGCAATGTGATCTGCATTGCATTCAGTGGAGCCCAGAGGAGACATTGGGAGTCTTATGCCCCGTACACACGGTTGGATTTTCCGATGGAAAAGGTCCAATCGGATCATGTTGTCTGAAAATCTGATCGTGTGTGGGCTCTATCGGACTTTTCCAAGAACAAAATCCGATCAGACTTTTTCCGATCGTTTGTAGAAAATCCTGATCGGTCAAATGACGGAGCAATCGCTTGTAAACAAACCAGCGTTATGACCCCGGTTCCTCCCTCCCCTCTCTGTACCGATTGGTACAGCGGAGGGGGAAGAGATCGGTGTCAGCAGCGCTGTGGGCTGGATCTGCAGTGCCCACAGTGCTGCTCACCGACAACCCCTCAATGCCCTGCCAATACTCTGCAATGCCCTGCCAATACTCTGCATTACCCAGCAATGCCCTGCCAATACTCTGCAATACCCAGCAATGCCCTGCCAATACTCTGCGATGCCTTGCCAATACTCTGCGATGCCTTGCCAATACTCTGCGATGCCTTGCCAATACTCTGCGATGCCTTGCCAATACTCTGCGATGCCTTGCCAATACTCTGCGATGCCTTGCCAATACTCTGCGATGCCCCAATACTCTGCGATGCCCTGCCAATACTCTGCAATGCCCTGCCAATACTCTGCAATGCCCTGCCAATACTCTGCAATGCCCTGCCAATACTCTGCAATGCCCTGCCAATACTCTGCAATGCCCTGCCAATACTCTGCAATGCCCTGCCAATACTCTGCAATAACCAGCAATAACCTGCCAATACTCTGCAATAACCAGCCATACCCTGCAATACCCAGCCATAGTCGGTGATACCCTGCAATACCCAGCCACACTCTGCCATGCTCAGCCATATTCTGATACCCTACAACACCCAGCCATTACTGGGTGATACCCTGCAACACCCAGCCATTACTCGGTGATACCCTGCAACACCCAGCCATTACTCGGTGATACCCTGCAACACCCAGCCATTACTCGGTGATACCCTGCAACACCCAGCCATTACTCGGTGATACTCGCGATACCCTGCAATTCTATTTTGGGGTGTCATTTTTGGTATGTACATGCTATGTGTTAGAAATATTGTATAAATGGACAACTTTGTTAAAAAAAAAAAAAAAAATGCATTTTAACCACTTCCTGCCTGCCGTCCATCATATGATGTCCTTGACTTTGTGCGGGGATATCTGAATGGTACCTGTAGCTACAGGCATCATTCAGACATCAGCTTTTTCAGCCAGCGATTCCCTACATCATAAGAACAATCATATCGGCTGTTCCACTGCTTGATCATTCTTACAGGAGGCGTAAGACACACCCCCCCCCCCCCCCCCCCCCACCACACACACTCTCCGCTGCCCTCCGGTGCTTCTACCGACTCGCCAATACGATCAAAGCCAGAATCCGTTTTTATTTTATTTATTTTTTTATTTCAGGCTTTCCAGCCTAGAGGTGAGATGTGGGGTCTTATTGACCCCCCATATCTCACTGTAAAGAGGACCTGTCATGCCATATTCCTGTTACAAGGGATGTTTACATTCCTTGTAATAGGAATAAAGGTGATCAAAAAATTAATTTTTGGGGAAAAAATGCCAAACTAAAATAAAGTAAAATTAATAAAAAAAATAAAATAAATTTAAAGCGCCCCTGTCCCCATGTGCACGCATGCAGAATCGAACGCATATGTAAGTCCCGTCCACATATGAAAACTGTGTTCAAACCACACATGTGAGGTATCGCTGTGAACGTTGGAGCAAGAGCAATGATTTTGGCCCTAGGCCTCCTCTGTAACTCAAAACATGTAACTAGTAAAAAAAATGTAAAGCGCCGCCTATGGGGATTTTTAAGTAGCGACGCTTGGCACCATTCCACAAGCGTGTGCAATTTTGAAGGGTGACATGTTGGGTATCTATTTATTTGGCGTAACTTCATCTTTCACATTATGTAAAAACATTGGGCTTACTTTACTGTTTTTTGTTTTGTTTTGTTTTGTTTTTTAGCACAAAACTGTTTTTTCCCCCAAAAAACGCGTTTGAAAAATTGCTGCGCAAATACCATGCGTGATAAAAAGTTGCAACGACCACCATTGTATTCTCCAGGGTCTTTGCTAAAAAACATATATAATGCTTTGGGGTTCTATGTAATTTTCTAGCAAATAAATGATGATTTTTACATGTAGGAGAGAAATGTCAGAATTGTCCTGGGTGCTCCAGAACGCCTGATGGCGCTCCCTGCATGTTGGGCCTCTGTATGTGGCCACGCTGGGTAAAAGTCTCACACATGTGGTATCGCCATACTCGGGAGTAATAGCAGAATGTGTTTTGGGGTGTAATTTGTGGTATGCATATGCTGTGTGTGGGAAATAACCTGATAATATGACAATTTTGTGAAGAAAAAAAAGGAAAAAAAAAATCTTGATTTTTGCAAAGAATTGTGGGAAAAAATGACAACTTCAAAAAACTCATCATGCCTCTTACTAAATAACTTGAAATGTCTTTTTTCCAAAAAGGGGCCATTTGGGGGGTATTTTTACTTTCCTGGCATGTTAGGGTCTCAAGAAATGAGATAGGCCGTCAGTACTTCAGGTGTGATCAATTTTCAGATATTGGCACCATAGCTTGTGGACTCTATAACTTTCACAAAGACCAAATAATATCCACCAATTTGTACTTATTTTTACCAAAGATATGTAGTAGTATAAATTTTGGCCAAAATGTATGAAGAAAAATTACTAATCTGCTAAATTTTATAACAGAAATAAAGAATTTTTTTTTTATTTTTTTACAGAATTTCCGGTCTCTTTTCTTTTATAGCACAAAAAATAAAAAACCCAGCAGTGATTAAATACCACCAAAAGAAAGCTCTATTTGTGTGAAAAAAGGACAAAATTTTTATATGGGTATAGTGTTGCATGACTGAGTAATTGTTATTCAAAATGTGAGAGCACCAAAAGCTGAAAATTGGTCTGGTTATTAAGGGTGTTTAAGTGCCCAGTGGTTAAAGAGAACCTGTCACCTAAAAATCATCACGTAGGGGACTTTTTGTCCACTGTGTGATTTAAAAAAAAATTAAAAATTTCAGTAAGATATAGCTATCAAAGAAATGTAACAGAATAAATTGTTACCTATATTTATGACTAAAGATCATTTGCAAAATCTTACAACAGAAATAAAATAAAAAGTGTTTTTTTTTTTTTTTAATTGTAGTATTTTTTGTTTATTTAGCAAAACATAAAAAAAAAAAAAAAAACGTGATGATTAACCACTTCCCGACCAGCGCACGACGATGTACGTCGACAGAATGGCACGGGCAGGCATATTGGCGTACATGTACGTCCAATATTCGTTGCCGCCGTGCCATCGGGAGCGCGGCGGCGGCGGCGCGCTCCCGGGCTGGTCGGGACCCCCGTGAGTCCGGTCGCGGGACCCGCGGACTCGATCGCCGCGGGCATCCCCGCGATCGTCTCACGGAGCGGCCGAATGGAGGAAATGCTGTATAAACAACATTTTCCCATTCTGCCTAGCAACTAGTGACGCTGATCTCTGCTCCATGTGATTGGAGCAGAGATCAGTGTACACTAAATGAAAGCCCAACCCCCCCACAGTTAGTAACAAACCCCTAGGAACACTTAACCCCTACACTGCCACCCACTGGTTAACCCTTTCACTGCCAGTGTCATTTACACAGGAATCACTGCATTTATATAGCAGTGATTACTGTATAAATGACAATGGTCCCAAAAATGTGTCAAAAATGTCCGATGGGTCCCCCACAATGTCGCAGTCGCAATAAAAATCGCAAATCGCCGCCATTACTAGTAAAAAAAAAATAATAAAAAATTATTAATAAAAATGCTATAAAACTATCCCTATTTTGTAAACGCTATAACTTTTGCGCAAACCAATCAATAATCGCTTATTGCGATTTTTTTTTTACCAAAAATATGTAGAAGAATACGTATCGGCCTAAATTGAGGGAAAAAAATGTTTTTTTATATATTTTTGGGGGATATTTATTATAACAAAAAGTAAAAAATAATGCGTTTTTTTCAAAATTGTCGCTCTATTTTTGTTTATAGCGCAAAAAATAAAAACCGCAGAGGTGATCAAATACCACCAAAAGAAAGCTCTATTTGTGGGGAAAAAAGGACGTCAATTTTGTTTGGGAGCCACGTCGCACGACCGCGCAATTGTCAGTTAAAGCGACGCAGTGCCGAATCGCAAAAAGTGGTCTGGTCTTTGACCAGCAAATTGGTCCAGTCTGAAAGTGGTTAAATACTACCAAAAGCTTTTATTTGTGTGATATAAATGTAATTTGTGTACAGCGTTGTATGACTGCACAATCGCCACAGTGTTGAATATCAATAAAAAAAAAATGCACTGGTCATGAAAGGTAAAACCACCTGCTAGTCAAGTGGTTTAATGGCTATCATATCTTGGGTTTAAATACACATTATTTGTCCTTGAGGCCCCTTTCACATTTGTGCGACTTTTCCTGTGACTTTGGACATCAGAGTCGCATGAGAAGTCGACCCCCATGATTCCCAGTGATAACCATTCCAATCTGTGTAACTTCAAAGTAGTCCCTGTACTACTTTGGTCCAACTTTGACGCGAGTTGAGGTCCATAGACCTCAAGTTTACCCAGGCATTCCCTGAAATTGCATCAAAATTGCGTGACTTTTAAGTCGCTGCAGTGTGAAAGGGGCCCTAAAACCTGGTACACACTATTAGGACAGGAAGATTTTCCCCCTTAATGACCTACCATTTTTTGCGATACGGCACTGCGTCGCTTTAACTGACAATTGTGCGGTCATGCGACATTGTACCCAAACAAAATCGACGTCCTTTTTTTTGGTGGTGTTTGATCACCTCTGCGGGCTATAAACAAAAAAAAACGCC
Source organism: Lithobates pipiens (assembly GCF_037356315.1). NCBI lineage: Eukaryota > Metazoa > Chordata > Amphibia > Anura > Ranidae > Lithobates > Lithobates pipiens. The sequence goes on from NW_027507825.1 coordinate 16,127,667, forward strand.
AATTTAGAAAAAAAAAATTTTTTTTTACTTTTTGCTATATACATTTTTTCATCAGTTTAGGCCAATATGTATTCTACATATTTTTGGTAAAACAAAATTGCAATAAGCATATATTGATTGGTTTGCGCAAAAGTGATAGCGTCTACAAAATAGGGGATCATTTATGGCATTTTTTTTTTTTACTTGTAATGGGGGTGATTAGCGAATTATTTATTTTTAGCGGGACAGCGACATTGCGGTGGACAGATCGAACACCTGTTGTTTGACATGCTGTTAGAAACAGTGACCCCGCTCGCTTCAGAGAGCGGGCTCACTGTTTCTAACAGCATGTCAAACAACAAGTCCTGCACTCCCCCGTTGTGCTGCACACTGATGAGGCGGCTCCTGCTGATCATACGGACAAACAGCTCCTTAATGCTGTGTGCTGACAGCTTTACTCCATAGATAGAGCACTGTTCTTGGCTTTTCCTTCCTAACAATGTCCTGATCCTGTCTGACATACTAAGGCAGGCTGCATGATGGTTACTGGTAGGCTGCATTGATCTCCTGTACCACGTCTGTAGTCTCTGAGCATCTCCTACACCAGTGATGGCGAACCTTGGCACCCCAGATGTTTTGGAACTACATTTCCCATGATGCTCCACTACACTGCAGAGTGCATGAACATCATGGGAAATGTAGTTCCAAAACATCTGGAGTGCCAAGGTTTACCATCACTGTCTCCTATACCACGTCTGCAATCTCTGACCATCTCCTGTACTATGTCTACAGACTCTGACCATCTCCTGTACCATGTCTGCAGTCTCTGACCATCTCCTGTACCATGTCCCCAGTCTCTGACCATCTCCTGTAGTGTGTCTGCAGTCTCTGACCATCTCCTGTACCATGTCTGCAGTCTCTGACCATCTCCTGTACCATGTCTGCAGTCTCTGACCATCTCCTGTACCATGTCTGCAGTCTCTGACCATCTCCTGTACCATGTCTGCAGTCTCTGACCATCTCCTGTACTATGTCTGCAGACTCTGACCATCTCCTGTACTATGTCTGCAGTCTCTGACCATCTCCTGTACTATGTCTGCAGACTCTGACCATCTCCTGTACTATGTCTGCAGACTCTGACCATCTCCTGTACTATGTCTGCAGACTCTGACCATCTCCTGTACTATGTCTGCAGTCTCTGACCATCTCCTGTATCATGTCTGTAGTCTCTGACCATCTCCTGTACCATGTCTGCAGTCTCTGACCATCTCCTGTACTATGTCTGCAGTCTCTGACCATCTCCTGTATCATGTCTGCAGTCTCTGACCATCTCCTGTATAAAAATGTTTTTTTAAAAACAGTCATTTTCGGTATCGGTTTCAGCACCAAAAAACCCATTCGGTGCACCCCTAGTTGAGATGTTAGTACAGCGATTCCCCCCTGCTGTGCTATTGTGTTCTAAGAGGAGGATGCCCCCTACCAGAACACCCCAGTCAGAGATCTGCCATTGGCTGAGTGCGCTGATCGGATGCCAAATGGCAGACCTTTTATGGGCATGAACCTTTGACCGAATCTGGTTGAAAACCCGGCTTCTGTCGAACCGTCTGCTGTACACACGGGCTGAATGTTTGCTGGATTCTATAGAACCGCCCAACATTCCGCCTCTATGTACTATGCTTTACATTATATTAGAGCTGCACAATTCTAGGAAAAAACGAGAATCGCATTTTTTTTTTTTGCTTAGATTAAAGATCACGATTCTCGCGGCGTAATATCTTTCACGTTATACAAAAAATTGGGCTAACTTTACTGTTTATTTTTTAATTCATTAAAGTAGTTTTTTTTTCCCAAAAAATTTGCACTGCTGCGCAAGTACAATGTGACATACAATATTGCTACAATCCCCTTTTTATTCTCTAGGGTCTCTGCTAAAAAAAAATATATATATATATATATATATATATATATATATATATATATATATATATATATATATATATATATATATATATATATTATAATGTTTGGAGGTTCTAAGTAATTTTCTAACATAAAAATACTGATTTTAACTTGAAACCAACAAGTGTCAGGAAAAGGTTTAGTCTTTAAGTGATTAAACCTCATTTACAGACAGAAGTTTCTTCCTTTGCTCTAAAGTCTAAACTGGGGGTCTCCAAACTTTCTAAACAAAGGGCCAGTCTTTCAGACTTTAGGGGGGCCGAAAAAGGGCCAGTGGGAGTAGAAAATGTCCTGACCTCCAGTGTGGGTTAACAATGTCCTATTTTCTCTTTTATATTCATCGACCGACACAGCTCCTCTCTGTAACAAATGGGTTGTTAGCCTTATCACTAGGTAAATACTAGGCAAAATTTTAACACAACACTCAGAACTCTTAGTTCCGCCCAGGGGGGCGGTCCCTCAGGCTACAACCCTCCACCCTGCAAAGCAGCATCAGTTTTATTTTGCCTAGTAAAGGAGAAGGCCTAGGAACCCTGCGGGCCCATCGGTCCATGCTTTTTTATGCAGAAGCTTGGGTTTTTGCACAAGATGAATGATCCTGTGATCTACTATCAACAGCCGGCTGGGTGACAGGCTGGATACCCTTATCCTTGTAGTCTCCCCAGTCCGCCCATCGAGCGTGTGCAGGTCGCAGCTACGGCTCGGCAGGCCATGACCTACCTCAACTCCAGAGGTAGTCGGTAAGCTTTTATGCTCCAGGGGGTACATATGACCGGGCTACTGATGTCTGCGTCACAGTATGCCGAGGCCAGTAGCTACCCTGTACCGATCAGGAGTAGCTGTACAATGGAATGTCTCCCAGCTCTTCAGGACTGGAGAGTACAGCTCTCCCTGCCCCGGCGGGGCTGAGCAGCTGGGCATTCCCTGGGAGGTCGATTCGGTGGTCCCTCACCTCCCTCTCTTCTCTCCCCTATCGCTATCTTCACTCCCCTCCACATTTTTCAGATCGTTTAGCGATCATTCTGGCGAACTGCCACCTTCGCAGGTTTGGTTTCCTCTGCACCTGGGGGCACTAGGGGTCTACAGGCACTACTTGTGAACAGTGCAGAACTCCTCCTCTGGGTGGTGAGTCCGGCGGGTTAGAGCCCCTCAGTCAGCGGCAGCAAGGAGGGTGGGACTGTCACTGTCCTAAGACCCCTTCGGGTGGCAGACAGGGCAGGGTCAGCATGGCTTCAGAAACTGGTGTTTCTTCCCCGAATCCAGGCAATTGCAACCGGGTCACCTGCGGACTGCGCAGTTCCCATGGACACCCTGACGGCGGTCCCCAATTAGTTTGTTGCCAAGATGAAGGCAGTACCTGGGAAGAAAGGTGCTAAAAAGCGACCCCTTGTGTTGCAGACACTGAGTGGGCAAAACTTTTGCACCACCAATTGGGAGAGCAACAGGCTTCCCCTGTCTGCATGGAACTAGCAGACCAACTAGTGCAAGGCCTTAAGTACGTCTGTGATGCGGCCCTGGATACTCTCCCTCTGTTATCCATGGCCTCAGTGTCAGCTGTGGTGCTGAGGCGTCTAATTTGGCTAAAATGCTGGTCTGCTGACCAGGCATCCAAAAAAGCCCTGACGGATCTTCCCTTCCTTGGCGACCGGCTCTTTGGAGTCTCATTAGGTGACGACATTAAAAATGCCACCGGTGGTAAGAGTACCCTACTCCCACAGGCCAGGAAGGCTAAGGAGCCACGCCATAGGCAAGGGCCCTCGCTTTTCCGCTCACAAGCGCCTTTTTCGTCCACCCGGAACAAAACGTCCCCAGCCCGACAGGAAGCCCACGGATGGTCAAAAACGTCCCTGGAACTGCAAGCCTAACAAGCCTGCGAATAAAAGTGCTACCGCATGAAGGTTTGCCCCTACCCATGTCTCGGGTGGGGGGTCGACTTCAGGAGTTTGCAGCACGGTGGTCCTCCCAGGTTTTCCGACCAATGGGTCTGCGATCTGATTTCCACAGGCTACAAGATAGAGTTTCTCTCTTGGCTGCGAAACAGATTTTTCCCCTCCAGCATACCCGTATCCCCGGTTCCCTGGGATGCTCTGTTGGGGGCGGTAAGGGATTTGCTGAATCGCAGGGTGATTGTACTGGTTCCAGACTTGGAATGCTTCCAGGAATTCTACTCAAATCTGTTTGTGGTTCCCAAGAAGGAAGGGGTACATCCGATCTTGGACCCAAAAGCCCTCAATCACTTTGTGAATGTGCAGAGGTTCAGAATGGAATCGGTTCGCTCAGTAGTCGCTGCACTCCATCAAGGGGACTCCCTGGTGTCCTTAGACATCCAGGAAGCGTACCTGCACATACCCATATGCCTTCGGCATCAAAAGTTTCTGCGATTTGCAGTCGGGGAAGCCCACTACCAGTTTGTGGCTCTTCCTTTTGGTCTGGCATCAGCCCCCCCCCCCCCCCCCCGAGTATTTACCAAGGTACTGGCTCCAGTTTATGGCGTTGCTGCGACAACGTGGGATCGCGATCGTGGGATACCTAGACGATCTCCTCCTGAGAGCATCTTCCGCCTCAGAATTAAAGGAGGATGTGGCGTTCACCATGCAGACCCTGCAAGAATTTGGGTGGCTGTTGAACCTCAAAGTCGGTGATTGTGCCGACCCAGTGTATGGAGTACCTAGGCTTGATGTTGAACTCCAGGAAAGCAAGAGTTTTTCTCCCTTCAGACAAATTGCAGACTCTCAGGTCCTCGGTAAAACTGCTGATGGATTGCAAGTGGTCGTCGCTCCGCTTTTTCATGCGAGTACTGGGGCTCATGGTAGCCTCCTTCAAGGCAGTACCTTATGCCCAGTTCCTCTCCAGAGTCCGGCAGAAGGAGATTTTGACAAAATGGGACAAAACTCAGTTGTCCCTAGATCGACCGATCCAGGTGAGCCAGTCAGTCAGAGACTCACTGATCTAGTGGTTGAGGTCCCCGGTGATTCAGTCCGGAAAATCGTCCCTTCCTTTGAAATGGACGGTGATCACAATGGATGCCAGTCTATCCGGCTGGGGTGGAGTGATGGGGGTTCAGTCCGCTCAGGGCCGCTTGTCGACGGCAGAATCCGAGTTGCCGATCAACCTGCTCGAATTGAGAGCGATCAGGCTGTGCCTCTACACATGGTCGATGAGACTTCAAGGTCGTCCGATCAGGATACAGTCGGACAACGCCACGGCTGTGGCATACGTCAATCACCAAGGGGGAACAAGAAGCTCAGCTGCTGCACGGGAGGTCCCTCACATACTTTGGTGGGCAGAGCGACACGTACCGGCCCTGTCTGCCATTTACATCCCGGGAGTGGAGAACTGGCAGGCGGACTATCTTCAGTCGACAGATGCTGGACCCAGGAGAATGGGCATTGCATCCGGAGATATTCAGGTTGCTGTGCCTGAAGTGGGGCACACCAGACGTGGACCTGCTGGCCTCCCGTCTCAAAGGAAGGTGCCAAGATTCGTGTCCAGGACAAGAGATCCGCGGTCAGACGCGCTGGTGGCTCCGTGGGATCAGTACCAGCTGATCTACGCCTTTCCTCCACTGAAACTCTTGCCGCGGATGCTTCACATAGTGGAAGCCGAGGGGATCCCAGAAATACTGGTTGCCCCAGATTGACCTCAGCGTCCTTGGTAGGCAGACCTTGTGTGTCTGGTGGCAGACGCTCCCTGGTGACTGCCGTTGTGAGGGGACCTTCTGTCTCAAGGTCCGATTCTCCATCCTGCTTTACCATTGCTGGCTTTAACGACATGGCTATTGAGAGCCAGGTGTTGAGGAGCCGGGGTCTGTCGGACTTGGTGATTCCAACTACATTGAGAGCACGGAAATCTTCTCAGAAGATATACCATCGTACCTGGAAGGCCTACATCTCCATGTGTGAGGAGAAAGGATTGCATCCACGCTCCTTTTCCATATCCAGGATCCTGCTGTTTCTCTAGCAAGGAGTAGACCAGAGATTGGCATTAAGCACCATCAAAGGACCATCAACGACCCATGGCATCGCACTCCTTAGTGAGTACTTTCATTCAGGAGATACGACATGTAGTCCCTCCGGTGCGTCCACCGTTACTCCCTTGGGGTTTGAACCTGGTGTTGTCGGCACTTCAAAAACCGCCGTTTGAAAATATCAGGGAGATTTCCCTGTTGACTCTTTCCCAGAAAGTGGTCTTTCTAGTGGCCATCACATCGGCCAGGAGCTTTCCGACGTCGATCGCTCAGGTGTGTAAGGCGGCGACCTGCTCCTCTGCCCATACGCTTACCAAGTTCTACAAGGTAGACGTCAGTGCATCGACTGATGCCTGTTTTTGGCTGCAAAGTTTTGCAGGCGGCCGTGTAGTTGCAATTGAAAATGCAATATATAATTTTTCCTGGTTTTACCATAAAAACGCAGTACTGTTATGTTAATGCACTGTTGCATTACTTCCGCAGTCTGGTGCGGTCTGGGGATCACTCCTGTTGAGGATGCCCTGTTTTTTTGCGGTGGTTTTCCACGCACTGCTGTTTTTTTGTGGGTATAGTTTCACTAGTTTCCACTTGCCATGGTGGATGAAGTTTTTATGCTGTTTTTCCCACTCCTCGTTTTGGCACTGCTTGTGGATGTGCCATTTGTTACAGAGAGGAGCTGTGTCGGTCGGTGAATATAAGAGAAAATAGGATTTTTTTGTACTCGCCGTAAAATCCTTTTCTCTGTAATTCACCGACCGACACAGCCCCCACACCTCCTTTTATCTTTACGTAATACTGCTTGTTGACGTACTGATGCTGCTTTGCAGGGTGGAGGGTTGTAGCCTGAGGGACCCCCCCGGGTGGAACTAAGAGTTCTGAGTGTTGTGTTACAACTTTGCCTAGTATTCTCCTAATGATAAGGCTAACAACCCATTTGTTACAGAGAGGAGCTGTGTCGGCTGGTGAATTACAGAGAAAAGGATTTTACAGTGAGTACAAAAAATCCTAATTTTGGTGTCAGTGGGAGGATTTGTGCCCCATTGTTGGGGTCAGTGGAAGGAATAGTGCCCCCTTGCTGGTGTCAGTTGGAGGATGAATGTCCCATTGTTTGTAGGTACCAATTAAAGAAATTTTGCCCCAATGTTGGTGATAATGGGAGGATTCGTGCCCCATTAGTGTCTGTGGAAGGAGTAGTGCCCCATTGGTGTCTGTGGAAGGAGTAGTGCCCCATTGGTGTCTGTGGAAGGAGTAGTGCCCCATTGTGCAAAAATCCTACCAAGCAGTGTAGAATGAGCAGCGCTAAATACTCAGTGAATATGCTAATACACACTCTAAACTGAAATGTATCCAATAAAGTATACACATAACATAAATAACATTGATTGTTACCACTTATATATTATTACTATAATAGCAACACCCTGTGAAGTGAATAATTGCAACAAATGAATGAATGAATAAGTAAATGAAGTGTCCAGTTTTTAAACACAAAAAGTCCAACGTTCATTAGATAGTGACTAGTGAATCAATTATAATTCATAAAGACTTCCGGGAACATTCCTCCACCACACCGCCGTGACTTCAATCCCCTTATGTGCACACACTCACCAGCTGTTTATACCTCACACTGCCGTGTTTGGCTATAGACGCTTAACCTCCCTGGCGGTATGATTCAGTCCGGGTTTTAGGTGCTGAAAGCGGTACAATTATTTTGCATGGGAATTTGGCATTTTATTTTGTAGTCCTGTAATTCTTAGGAATAACTCTCTTAAATCTGTTCAAACCAGAGTCTAGCAGACATCCCGGGTATGATAAAGTTTATAATATAATAAAGAATAATAAAAATTATTCAATAATGTAATCAAATCCAAAAACACTGAAAAAGGGACACGTTTTGGTTGCTATGGACAATCTCCAAATTCCAGGCAGAAAAAACAGTATTTATAATATAAAAGTGCATGCAGGGCACTGCACAGACCACTAGGGACAAAGGGGTGTGTAATTTTTAATACAGTACTGTAATCTGTAAGATTACAGTGCTGTGTGTGTTTTGTGTCTTTTTACTTTTTTGAATTTGCCGCCGTTCTCCGCTCCCGTGCGCCGTAACGTCGCAGGGAACGGAGCTCGGCGGCACTCGGCACTGTGAATCGAGCGGAGGACAGCTCGATCACACAGCGCGGGGGATATCGCTGGATCCAGGGGACAAGGTAAGTAACTCTCCCTGTGTCCTCCCCTGCATCTAGCGATGCAATCCCGAGTCTGGCTCGGGGTTACCGCTTCTATCAGTAAATTCCTAACCCGAGCCAGACTCGGGATTACCGCTAGGGGGGTTAAACCCTCTTTTCACGGGGATGAAGAGTGACAGATCTTCAGGTGTCAGTCAGAGGCACATACAGAGCTCTCGATTAATCCTCTCTACACACTTCACATGTACCGTATATACTCGAGTATAAGCCGAGATTTTCAGCCTCTTTTTTGAGGCTGAAAGTGCCCCCCTCGGCTTATACTCGAGTCATCGCCGTCTGACTGCTCGATCAGCGTATCGAGCAGACAGACGGCGGACATACTACAATTTGAAAGCCGCACCTCCTTCTCCGCCTCCGCCTGTGATAGGCGGAACACTGAATTTCCCAGCAGCCTGTGTTCCGCCTATCACGGACATCGTCTCATCCTCGTCCGTAGTACGAGGATGAGACGATATCGGTGATAGGCGGAACACAGGCTGCTGGGAAATTCAGTGTTCCGCCTATCACAGGCGGAGGCGGGGCTTTTGAATTTTAGAATGGCCGCCGAGGCGATCCTGGCAAGGCACGGGACGGAGGCAAGGCAAGGCACGGGACGGGACGGGACGGAGGCAAGGCACGAAACGACACGGGACGGAGGCAAGGAGGCAAGGCACGGGACGGAGGCTCAGGACACAGGTAGGCTGGACACACACACACACACACACACACACACACACACACACACACACACACACACACACACGGACACACACACACAGGGATGGATGGAGACACACACACACAGGGATGGATGGAGACACACACACACAGGGATGGATGGATGGAGACACACACACACAGGGATGGATGGATGGATGGACACACACACACACACAGGGATGGATGGATGGATGGACACACACACACACAGGGATGGACGGACACACAGGGACGGACACACACACAGGGATGGACAGGCATGTCTCACCCTCGGCTTATACACGAGTCAATAAGTTTGCCAGTTTTTTGGGGGGTAAATTGGGGGCCTCGGCTTATATTCGGGTCGGCCTATACTCGAGTATATACGGTAAATGAAAAAAGCACAGCCTCCGATAGTGTAAAACCTTCACACACTTTAATTTCATAAAATTTCACTGCATTACACTCACATGTGGAATATCAAAGGCACACCATAAACAAATTGCACAGCACTCCAAGACCAAAGTATCTGGATAATGGATGGCCACGGCAGACCCAGGGCTTACGAGATAGCAAGATAACAGCTATAAGGCTCACCACTCCTCGTCCCAGCCCCTGTCAGTAGCCACTCTGTGTATATTGGTCAGCCTTCCGTGCCTACCTCAATGATCCCTCTGTAGCCACACCCCCATTGGTGCCGGTGGAAGGAGTAGTGCCCCATCAGTGCTGGTGGAAGGAGTAGTGCCCCGTTGGTGTCGGTGGAAGGAGTAGTGCCCCGTTGGTGTCGGTGGAAGGAGTAGTGCCCCGTTGGTGTCGGGGGAAGGAGTAGTGCCCCGTTGGTGTCGGTGGAAGGAGTAGTGCCCCGTTGGTGTCGGTGGAAGGAGTAGTGCCCTGTTGGTGTCGGTGGAAGGAGTAGTGCCCCGTTGGTGTCGGTGGAAGGAGTAGTGCCCCGTTGGTGTCGGTGGAAGGAGTAGTGCCCCGTTGGTGTCGGTGGAAGGAGTAGTGCCCCGTTGGTGTCGGTGGAAGGAGTAGTGCCCCATTGGTGCCGGTGGAACCAGTAGTGCCCCGTTGGTGCCGGTGGAAGGAGTAGTGCCCCGTTGGTGCCGGTGGAAGGAGTAGTGCCCCGTTGGTGCCGGTGGAAGGAGTAGTGCCCCGTTGGTGCCGGTGGAAGGAGTAGTGCCCCGTTGGTGCCGGTGGAAGGAGTAGTGCCCCGTTGGTGCCGGTGGAAGGAGTAGTGCCCCGTTGGTGCCGGTGGAAGGAGTAGTGCCCCGTTGGTGCCGGTGGAAGGAGTAGTGCCCCGTTGGTGCCGGTGGAAGGAGTAGTGCCCCGTTGGTGCCGGTGGAAGGAGTAGTGCCCCGTTGGTGCCGGTGGAAGGAGTAGTGCCCCATTGGTGCCGGTGGAAGGAGTAGTGCCCCATTGGTGCCTGGTGGAAGGAGTAGTGCCCCACTGGTGCCGGTGGAAGGAGTAGTGCCCCATTGTTGGTGTCCATAGATTGAATAGTACCCCAAGGACCAGATAAAAGCAAGCAAAGGGCCACAGTTTTGAGACCACTGGTCTAAACTAAAGAACAAAAGGTTACAATGTTTACAGTTTGCTCAGGTGAGGAATGTTGTGAAACTTGGCAGACTGCTTGTTTTTTTTTTTTCTGACAGCTGATGGCTTGAGCAGAGAACTTTGCATAGAATCGGGAAAATGCTTTGTTAAGATCGCGAGGGGGAAAGAATCTCGATCCTTAATTTATTGTGCAGCTATACTTTGTATATAGTGGGACTGTCTCATTCTAGGTCCGGCAGATGATTGGAATCGTACCAAAGCTGCTTTTTGTGTTTTCCAGGTCTGTGTCTGGAGAAGCTGCCGGTATCTGCTTCTATGAACAGCCTCCACGTGGACCGGGACCAAGAGATCATCACCTGCTATGAGAAGGCCGGAGACATTGCCCTGCTCTATCTGCAGGAGGTGGAGAGAGTGAGTGCCCGCTGGGCTCTGTCCTTTTTGGTTGATGAAGCTTTTATATTCCATGTCGTTGTGCAGACAGCTCCCCGGTTTGGTCTCATGAGAATGGAACAAGCCGGAAGGTGTTTGTAGCCGAAGCACCCAGAGAAGGATAAATGACATAATAAAACAAATCGTGGAGGAACAAAAATCCAGACCAATGTTGTAATGAAGAAATATTTATTTAGAACACCAATGGCACATTTCATTACAACTTGTCACCTCCCCAGATAAGAGATCGGTGATTTCGCTCTATGAGTTGATTGGAGAAGATCAGCGGCATGAGGACGACTGTGCGTTCACCGCTGATGGCCTTTTAAAGCGATATTAAAACCAAAAGCAAACATTTTTATTATATTGCAACTTACAAATTCTTAGATGTGATGGCTACATTCGTTTTTCTTAGGCTTTTTCATTGATTGTATCGCCGCAATCGCAGTGCGAGAGCAATAATTCTAGCACTAGACCTTTGCTGTAAACCGGTGACCTGTAGAAATTTTTTATTGTAGTAGCCTATGGAAAATTTTAAGTACCGTAGTTTGTCACCATTCCACAAGTGTGTGCAATTTTAAAGCGTCGCATGTTAGGTATCTATTTACTCAACGTAACATCATCTTTCACATTATACAAAAATTGGGTTAACTTTACTGTTTTTTTTTTTTTTTTTAATTCATGAAACTGTATTTTTTTCCAAAAAATTGCATTTGAATGACTGCTGTGCAAATACAGTGTAACATAAAATATTGCCATTTTATTCTGAAGGGTCTCTGCTAAAATGTATATATATTATGTTTGGGGATAGGGTGGATTTGATTTAAATCACTCGCCTCTTTCTGAGAATTGTTGTTTACAAGTTAAAAAAAATTTTTTGCTAGAAAATTACTTAGAACCCCCAAACATCATACCTTTTTTTTTTTTTTCTAACACCCCAGAGAATAAAATGGCAGTTGTTGCAATACTTTGTCATTTTTTTTTTTATATTGTGAAAGATAATGTTAGGCCAAGTAAATTGATACCCAGCATGTCACGCTTCAAAATTGTGCCCACTCGTGGAATGGCGACAAACTTTTACCCTTTAAAAATCTCCATAGGCGACGTTTAAAAATGTTTACAGGGTGCATTTTTTGAGTTGCAGAGGAGTTTTAGGGCTAGAATTATTGTTCTAGCCCTAAATGTGTGGTTTGAACACCGTTTACATATGCGGGTGCTACTCACATATGCGTTCGCTTCTGCACGCAAACTCGTTGGGATGGGGCGTGTTTAAAAAATGTTTACTTTTTTTTTTTTTTTTTTTTTTTTTAACTGTTCTTTGAAAAAAATAATAATTGTCACTTTTATTCCTATGGCAAAGAATGTAAACTTTCCTTGTAATAGAAAAAAAGCATGACAGGTCCTCTTAAATATGAGTTCTCGGGGGGGTCAAAAAGACCTCAGATCTCATATTTACACTAAAATGCAATAAAAATAAAAACATCATTTAAAAAAAAAATATGGCTCTTTAAGAGCTATGGTCAGAAGTGACGTTTTCACGTCGCTTCCACCCTGCAATGATATGGAGACGAGACATCTTCCCCTCACTCATCTCCATGTCAGGCTAGGGAACGGATCCGAACGCCTGGACGCTGGCGCGCAGCAGGGTTTCTCTCCCGCCGCTGATAAAAGTGATCTTGTGGCGAATCCGCTGCAGAGACCACTTTTAGGTCAGAAGAGGATACCGGGGTTATGGACAGCTAGCTGCTGCCATAACATTGATATTCCTCTTTAAAGTACCGACGTATAACAACGGTGGGCGGTCCGGAAGTGATTAAATCCCTAGTAAAAAGGTAATTTTTAAAGAGCAATGGTCATCTCTGTCCTGCAGCGGCTCCTCCTCCTCTGACCCGCTGTTGACTCACCGACAGTCTCATTCACTTTAATGGGACGGCTGGTGATGCAGCAGTGACACAACAAGGTGAGGGACGTGGCGGCAGAAGGTGAGTGGATGCCCGCTAACAGGCGCTGCCATGATGGATCTGAAATGACAGGTGCTCTTTAAATGTAAGGACTTATTCTTGCTGGTTGTTGGAATCTTTTAATATTTGTAAACAAAATGAAGATTTCCTATTTAGAATAATAAGCTGTCAGGTTAGTAAAACCATTATATCAGAACAGATTCAATCATACAGTTTGTAGTGTACATCGATTTGCAAAACAATGGGATAAAGGAATATCCCTGAACGTTGTTTTATCTCATGGGTACTGTGACATTGTGTGAATGCATCAATGCAGTGCATGTTATCTCAGCTTGCAGAGCTTGGATTAATTGAATGAGTTACCAAGAATGTAAATATTGCAGAATATACAGCCTCATGCTACATAACCAAGCTCCATTTCATGCTGAATAAACTAAATGATTAATTTATATTAAATAGAAAACTATCTTTAGATATATTTTTACTCCAAAAGCATTTTATTAAAATAAATTTGATAAAAATAATCAATTTTAAATTAAAAAAAAATCTGATTTTTTTTAATTATTTTTTTTTAATCATTGATTTATATCCACCCTGTTTGGGGGGTTCTAAGTAATTTGCTAACAAAAAGTACGGATTTTAACCACTTGCCGACCACTGCACGCTGATAAACGTCGGCGCAATGGCAGCAATGGGCAAATGAGCGTACATGTACGTCCCCTTTTAAATAGAGGGGCTAGCGGCCGCCCACTGCGTGCAACGTGACCATGCCCGCAGGATCCGTGGACACTCTGTCCTCCAATCTCCCGGCGATCATGTCGCGTAGCCGCAGAACGGGGAAGTGTAAACAAGGCATTTCCCCGTTCTGCCTTGTGACATAACAGAGATCACTGCTCTGTCATCGGGAGCAGTGATCGCTGTCATGTGAGTGGAAGCCCCCCACAGTTAGAATCACTCCCTAGGACACACTTAACCCCTTGATCGCCCCCTAGTGGTTAACCCCTTCCCTGCCAGTGTCATTTACACAGTAAGCAGTGCATCGCTGCCATTACTAATAAAACAAAAAAAATAATAAAAATGCCACAAAACTATCCTCTATTTTGTGGACGCTATAACTTTTTTGCGCAAACCGATCTACGCTTATTGTGATTTTTTTTTTTTTTATTATTTATTTTTTCCTCCTGTGTGTGTGTGTATGTGTGTGTATATATATATATATATATATATGTGTGTGTGTGTATGTATATGTATATGTATATGTATATATATATATATATATATATATATATAATTTTTTATTTTTTCCTTCAAAATTGTCCCTATTTTTTTGTTTATAGCACAAAAAATAAAAAAACGCAGAGATGATCAAGTACCACAAAAAGAAAGCTCTACTTGTGGGAAAAGGACGTCAATTTTGTTTGGGTGCAATGTTGTATGATCGCACAATTGTCAGTTAAAGCGTGTCAGTGCCAAATCACAAAAAGTGCTCTGGTCAGGAAGGGGGTAAAATCTTCCAGGGCTGAAGTGGTCAAAGGGGTTTTAAACACTCGTGTTTATTCACCTTAATGCATCCTATGCATTGAGGTGAAAAAACACTTGGCAGTCACCGCCTGGGCCCTGGAATTTCACCTGGCGGAGAGGCGCTCTTCTTTTGCCAGGGGTCCTTGGCTCTTGATTGGCTAGATTGATAGCAGCGCAGCCATTGACTCCTGCTGCTGTCAATCAAATGCAATAATGCAGGGGGGGGGGGGGGGGGGGCAAGTCCGGCATTCGTGTCTTTCGACGCAAATGCTGGACTCGGGAGAGCACTTCTACTAGGGGGTTATCTGAAGAGCCACGAGAGATGCCGAGGGACCCCAGAAGTTGGTGTTCGGGGGGGCCACTCTGTGCAAAACAAACTGCGCAGTGGAGGCAAGTATGACATGTTTGTAAAGATTTACATTTATTTTTTTTTTTAAACAATCACTGTCAGAAAAAGGCTTAGACATGAAGGGGTTAACGCAATAAGATAAAAAGCCTTCTGTGTGCAGCAGCCCCTCCCCAATACTTATCTGAGCCCCGTCTAGATCCAGCAATGCTGCAGGAGTGTTTCGGCCCGTGGACCCCCCCCCCCCCCATTGACAGAGACAGCAGTGCGGCGCCACTGTTTCCCACTGCTGCCAATGAGGAGAGAAAAACGGTGGGGCTGGGCCATGGCTCCATGTCTGAATGGACACAGGCAGCTGTGACTCGGCTCGGGTGCCCCCATAGCAAGCTAGTTTCTGTGGGGGCACTCAACAGGAGGGAGGGAGGGACCAGGAGCACTCAAGGGACCCGAGAAGAGTAGGATCTGGGCTACTCTTTGCAAATCCTCTGCACAGAGCAGGTAAGTATAACATGTATGTTATTTTTAACTAGAACAACACAAGACTTTAGTATCACTTTAAAGTGTTACCAAACCCAGGATCCTGCATTCACTATATCTGGTCTCCCACAGTACACAGAAC
Source organism: Lithobates pipiens (assembly GCF_037356315.1). Taxonomy (NCBI): domain Eukaryota; kingdom Metazoa; phylum Chordata; class Amphibia; order Anura; family Ranidae; genus Lithobates; species Lithobates pipiens. The sequence continues at coordinate 16,142,926 of NW_027507825.1, forward strand.
ATGGAAATCCAATTATGTTACTAAATATAAACTGCTAAATACCTTTTCTCATCAGCAGTATAGAGCAGTCTTGTGACTTCTATCTGTCAGGCTGCAGGACCCCTGACCCTCTGTCTGCACAGTGCTGATTACATGCACTCTCCCAAGAAAAAAAATTCTCTAGCAATACATACCAAGCTGAGCATGTGCAGAGTGCCCCCAAGGCTCTGTACTATCAGGAGATGGATTGGGGACAGTGGAAGAAGGGAAGGACAAGATAGAAGAGCTGGTCAGAGACCGCGGACGCGGTAGAAGAGCTGGTCAGAGACCGCGGACGCGGTAGAAGAGCTGGTCAGAGACCGCGGACGCGGTAGAAAAGCTGGTCAGAGACCGCGGACGCGGTAGAAGAGCTGGTCAGAGACTCTGAATATGATCTAGTGGTTGAAGACTGGGAACATGCATGAAGAGACTTTAATAGACTGGAGTCGCATTACACGAGACTGCTAAATATCACTACTATAACAGGGCAATAGGGAAACACATTTTGGTGACTTCAGGGGCTCAGAGGGCCACACAGAAAGCGTCGGACTACCCCAGGCTGGGGCTTCAGGACTATAAGGCCCCTTTCACACTAACGTCCCGTTCAGGCCCGCCTGTCAGTTTTTCAGGCGGACCTGAACGGGTGCTCCATAGAGCTCTATGGAGCGTCGGATGTCAGCGGTGACATGTCCGCTGACATCCGACCCGCTCCGATCCGAAAAAGTGTGACGGAGGAAAAAGCTATTTTTCCATCCGTCTGCGGATCGGATCGGATGGCGACGGGCACTGCGGTCCGTCGTCATCCGATCTCCCATAGGGGAGAGCGGCGCTGTGACAGGTCCGTCCCTGCACAGTGTGCGGAGACAGACCTGTCATCTCCCTGCTCAGCGGGGATCGGCGGAGTGATCCCCGCTGAGCAAACGGACATCCACGGGGCGGATCAGAACTGATCCGCCCCGTGTGAAAGGACCCTAAGGCATCCATGATTGAAAGAAATGACATCCAGTAAGTGAAAGGGGCGGGCCAGGAACAGTCAAGCTTGGAAGGAAAGGGTTAGATGATGATGAACTTCCTCCAGCCAGGAAATGATGGGGGGGGGGGGGGGAGAGATCTGACTTGCTGCAGCTTTTAATGCACATTGTGAGAAGCTAACAGTGTGCAGTGAAATCAGGCTAAGTTTCAGTCCAGGAGAGGAGCCGGTACAACTGTGCAAGACTGAAGGGAAGGCCGGAGATCAGCTTTAAGCAAAGATCGATCGTTCGTAATACTTTCAAATTCCAATTAGCAGTTTCTTGACAAGTATGGATGTCTTCATAACCTGCGTTTGTAGGAGAATCTCCAGCTCACATATAAGTTTAATAAACTGCAGTTCATTAATACATAAAATTCTCATTGCTGGCGGAAATAGAAGTAATTGAGTCGTACATTCGTATTGATTGGTAATCGGGCCGCTCGGCTGTCCAGGAATGAAACTTCACTAAAATAATTTCTCCCATTTATAGAAGGAGCGCGGCTCGGACTATTCCAAAGCTGCAACTTAGAAAGTGTACCGGTCATCTTCTCATTCTAGCACATGACCACAATTGGACCAATCCCACAACTCGGCTGACGTCTAACCTTTCCTGTTGCCCATAGTGAGAGCATCTTCATCTACATATACACTCACCACCACTTTATTGGGCACACCTTGCTAGTGCCGGGTTGGGCCCCCTTTTGCCTTCATTCTTGGTGGCATAGATACAACAAAGGGTTGGAAACGTTCCTCAGAGACTTTAGTCCATAGTGACATGATAACATTACACAATTGCTGCAGATTTGTTACCTCCACATCCATGATGTGAATCTCCCGTTCCACCACATCCCAAAGGTGCTCTATTGGATGAGATGTGGTGAGTGTGGAGGCCATTGGAGGACAGGGACCTCATTGTCCAGTGGTGAGATGATTGGAGCTTTGTGAATTGGTGCATTATCCTGCTGGAAGGAGCCATCAGAAGATGGGGACACTGTAGTCATAAAGGGATGGACATGGTCAGCAACAATACTCAGGTAGGCCGTGGTGTTTAAATGATGATTAATTGGTACTAAGTGGCCCAAAGTGTGCCAATAAAAAATCCCCCCCCCCCCCCCCCAACACACCATTACACCCCCCACCACCAGCCTGAACCGGTGCTACAAGGCAGGATGGATCCATGCGCCAAATTCTGACCCCACCATCTGAATGTCGCAGCTGAAATCCAGACTCATCAGACCAGGCAACGTTTTTCTAATCTTCTATTGTCCAATTTTGGTGATCTTGTGCCAATTGTAGCCTCAGCTTTCTATTCTTCGCTGACAGGAGTGGCACCTGGTGTGGTTTTCTGCTGCTGTAGCCCATCTGCTTCATAGTTGGATCTGTTGTGCTTTCAGAGATGGTATTCTGCATACCTTGGGTGTAATGAGCGGTTAATTGAGTTAATGTCTCCTTTCTGTCATCTGAAACCAGTCTGCCCATTCTCCTCTGACATCAAAAAGGCATTTTCCTCAACACAACTGCCGCTCACTGGATATTTTCTCTTTCCCACCATTCTCTGTAAACCCGAGAGATGGTTGTGTGTGAAGATCCCAGAAATACTCAGATCAGCCCGTCTGGCACCAACAACCATGCCACATTTAAAGTCTCTTAAATCCCCTCTCTTTCCCATTCTGGTGCTTGATTTTAACTTCAGCAAGTCATCTTCACCGCGTCTAGATGCCTAAATGCATTGAGTTGATGCCGTGTGATTGGCTGATTAGCAATTTGTGTTACCAAGCAATTGAACAGGTGTGACTAATAAATTGTCCGGTAAGTGTATGTACACATGTTGCTTGATGCTTTGACATGAGGGCACAGTGGTGTAGTGGTTAGCACTCTCACCTAGCAGTAAGAAGGGTCACTGTTTCGAATCCCAACCACAACACTACCTGCCTGGAGTTTGCATGTTCTCCCTGTGCCTGCGTGGGTTTCCTCCAACACTCCAAAGGCAGGTAGGTTAATTGGGCTTCTGTCCAAAACTGGCCCTAGTATATGAATGGGGACCTTGGATTGTGGGCTCCTTGAGGGTAGGGACTGATGTGAGTGTGCAATGTACAGGGATAGGGACAATTGTAGACACTCACTGAGGTTAAACTAGATGGACTGGTGTCCTTATTCAACCTTACTATGTAACTATGATTTGTGGTACATGCATTGCTGCCACAGTTGGATAACTTGGGGCGCCGCTCTGAAACCCAGAGGTCCTTGCTTCGGCGAACTTGTGTGGATGTCGGCATCTAAGATGCTCATCCAGGAGTCACATATGAAAGTAGTGTAGAGACACCGCACTCCGGACAGCCTGATCTGTGATGAGCGCAAAGAGCAGCCTCAGTCTTGGCTCTTCCCAGGCAATGCCCACTGACTCGTTTCGCCTCTGTGATTAGGCGTAGAGGTCAGTCATTAAGCTCAATAACTAAGCCCTAGGGTGGGTGAAACGCGTCAAAATGTAGTCTGAGAGGAGCCAAGACTGAGGCCGCTCTTCACTCTCATTGCAGATACCGTATCGCACACAGAGCAGCTATGCTCGCCCCTCATCTGCTGCCCATTCAGAGAAACTTTTGTATGTTTGTGAATGATTTCACATAATACAAATGTGAAAGTGATTGAGCAGGAGGAGGGAAGCGGCCGAGCATAGCAGCGGCAACCACTCCATTATTGAAGATGCTGGAATTTTATTTTTGTTATTTTTATTCTACTATTAATGGTGGCAATCAGTGACTTATATTGGGACTGCGATAGTGCGGCAGGCAATTTTGAAACTGACGCTGGGGGGAGGGGGGGGGACTGTCTAACTGCCACTGACCTCACCAGTGACACTAATACAGTGATCAGTTATAATACTATACACTGTCACTGTACTAATGGCACTGGCTGGGAAGGGGGTTAACATCTAGGGGTAATCAAGGGGATGAATGTGTTCCTAACCATGTGTATTCTGTGCGGCTTTTTAAAAAAGGTCTCTGCTTTTCATCCCTGTTCAGAGCTCTGTGATGTGATTACCAACACAGAGCTCTGGGCTGTGATTGGACACAGCTGATCAGCATGTCCTGGCCATGAAGTCCCGGCATGTCCTGCCCCCCCCCCCCCCCCCCCCCCGGGAGGCATGCGTCCTAAACATGGAAGTAGGCAGCGACTACCTGTCTACTGTACCCGCTCACCCACAGTGCGAACGGACGGTCGCCAAGTGGTTAAATAGTAGCATCGAAAAACCCAACAAGATTCACCGATCATTTCAGTGACTTGTTCCACCTGTGTTGAGTGTAAACACAGAGACACGAGGGACCGCTCTTTCATTACCTGTTAAATGAAAAAGTCGTCTGTTCTGATTTTTTATATATATATATTTTTTTTTTTCAAATGCCCATTGCCAAATTCTTGACAAGTATGGATGTCTTCATAAACTCCAGTCGTAGAATTGTTCTCCTCGGCCCTCGCAGACATATAATAAAGGCTAGTTCATTATTAAAGGAAATTATCATCGCTTGCAGAAATAAATGTGATGAAGTTCTATGCTTGTATTGATCTGGAGTGAGGCGAGGACTTTACGACTGTCCCGGGAGTGGAAGTGGTCCGCTGGAAAATTAGGGCAGCCATTCCAGCTGTATTCCGCTAGGTGTGCTGGTCGAGCGCTAGACCCCAGAGATACAGTGCCTTGCAAAAGTATTCACCCCCCCCCCCCCCTTGCCATTTTTCATGTTTTGTTGCCTCACAACCTGGCATCATCTAATTAACAGAACATGCCCACAACTTTGAAGATGTTTTTTTTTTTTTATTGTGACGCAAACAACAAATAGGACAAAATAACAGAAAAAGTCAATGTGCATAACTATTCACCCCCCCTAAAGTCAATACTTTGTAGAGCCGCCTTTTTTGGCTATCACAGCTCCAAGTCGCTTTGGATAAGTCTCTGAGTCTTGCCACATCTTACCACTGGGATTTTTGCCCATTCCTCCTGAGCATAATTGCTCCAGCTCCTTCAAGTTGGATGGTTTGCGCTTGTGAACAGCAATCCTTAAAGAGGGATTCCACCAAAAAAAAAAAATATTAAAAGCCAGCAGCTATAAATACTACAGCTGCTGACTTTTAATAAATGGACACTCACCTGTCCCGGGTTCCAGCGATGCCGGCAGCCGAGGCCGATCGATCGCTCGGCTGCTGCCGCCACCATTCTAGGTGAGGGAATCAGGAAGTGAAGCGAATCGGCTTCACTTCCCGGTTCCCTACTGCTCATGCGCGAGTTGCGCCGCACAATAGGAAATCTCCGCACTGTCACTGGGACCCGTGTGTGTCCCAGCAGACAGCGCGGCAGGGCAGGAAATGGCGTAGACTCCCACGGGAGTCTATGCCCGGAAGTGGGTGTAAATACCTGTCTTTGACAGGTATCTCCACCCCCCTCCCCCCTGAAAGGTGTCAATTGTGACACCGGAGGGGGGGAGGGATCCGATCAGCGGAGGTTCCACTTTAGGGTGGAATCCCGCTTTAAGTCTGACCACAGCTTTTCTATTGGATTGAGGTCTGGGCTTTGACTAGGCCATTCCAACACATTTACATGTTTCCCCTTAAACCACTCAAGTGTTGCTTTAGCAGTGTGTTTGGGGTCATTGTCCTGCTGGAAGGTGAACCTCCGTCCTATCCTCAAATCACACACCGAGTGCTACAGGTTTTGCTCAAGATTATCCTTGTGTTTATCACCATCCATCTTTCCTTCAACTCTGACCAGTTTCCCAGTAGAATACTACATTCAAACAAAAGGAGTTGCCATGGGGGCAAAATATTCCCCCAGTGTGGCTTATTTGTTCCTGAACCGATGGGAGGAGGAACAAATATATAGCGTACCAAGGGAGAATTTAAAGCTGTATAGGCGATACATAGATGATATCGTCATTATATGGAAAGGTACAGAAGATGAATTACAAACCTTCTTTGATGAGATTAATCACAACATTTATGGTATAACCTTCTCAGGCAAATGGAATAGATGGAGTATTGATTACCTGGATCTGCAAATATATAAAAACAATGGCCATATCAACACTAGAACGTTCTTCAAGTCCACTGATAAAAATGGGTATATTCCAACCAGCAGTTGCCACCACCCGCAATGGATCAGCACTATACCGAAAGGGCAGCTATTGAGGATATATATAGAATATGAAGTTCAATCAAAGGGATATAAGAAGAATGAACTAGTCAAAATAAAAGAGAAAATCAAGAGAATGGATCGAAATAAGATGATTGAAGACAAACCAGATAACGAAAAAAGGAAAAAGAATAAGAATATTGATATGGCATTCCTCATGGGTTTCAGCAGACAACATAAATCTATGGAAATGATCATTAAAAAACATTGGTCTATATTACAATCAGATAAAGTTTTAGGACCCATATTACCAGGGAAACCTAGCTTCGTCTACAGAAGAGCCCCGGCTTTAAGAAATAACCTAGTGCACAATGCTTTGGTTCCACCTAAGGAAATATAAATTATTTAATAGTCTTAAAGAGGAAGTAAACCCTGATGAGTTTACTTCCTCTTTCATTCCCTGCAAAGGTAAAGCATAATGGACTACTATGCATCGCATCGCATCGCATCGCATAGTAGCCCATTATGTGTCACTTACCTGACACAGGAGCCAGCGAAGTCGCCTAGTTTGGAATTTAGTTGGAATTTTCGGCGGACTACAAGTGAAGTATCTCCTAAACGGCGCACGTTTAGGAGATATTTCCACTACCTATAGGTAAGCCTTATTCTAGGCTTACCTATAGGTAGAAGTCCAAAAAGTGGGTTTACAACCACTTTAAAGAGGAAGTAAACCCTGATGAGTTTACTTCCTCTTTCATTCCCTGCAAAGGCAAAGCATAATGGACTACTATGCATCGCATCGCATAGTAGTCCATTATGTGTCACTTACCTGACACAGGAGCCAGCGAAGTCACCGCTGTCCCCTGTTGTCCGGCGCATCCATCTTCTTGGTGGGGTCTCGCAGCTCCGCCGCTGTCATTCGGCGAAGCCGCAATGACGTCACTCCCGCGCACGCGCACGGGAGCCGACATGCGCGGCATCTTCGTCATGTATGATGCCGTGCTCAGTGCGCCTGCGCGCCGCTGTCTACAGCGCATGCGCCGTAGACAGAGGTGCCTGTCTTCGGGCAAATATCTCCTAAACCGTATAGGTTTAGAAGATATTTCTTTTACAACCACTTTAACTAACCTCGGGGTTTCTCCCTCATATAAGATTATAACCTGCAGAGGATATAATATAGTATTACTGGCCATAAGGTACAGTGCCAAAACCTACTGCAATATCTCCCCTTTTTTCTATTTTCCCAGTCCTGGCTGCTGAAAAACATCCGCACAGCATGATGCTGCTGCCACCATGTTTCACAGTGGGGATGGTGTTCTTTGGGTGATCTGATGTGTTGAGTTTGCTCCAGACATAGCGTTTTTTCTTTGGCCAAAAAGTAAAATTTTAGTCTCATCAGACCAGAGCACCTTCCTCCATACATTTTTGGAGTCTCCCGCGTGCCTTTTCCCAAACTCAAAACGTGACATTTTGTTTTTTGCTGAAAGTAATGTCTTTCTTCTGGCCGCTCTGCCATAAAGCCCAACTCTATGGAGCGTACGGCTTATTGTCATCCTATGTACAGATACTCCAGTCTCTGCTGTGGAACTCTGCAGCTCCTCCAGTTACCTTAGGTCTCTGTGCTTCTCTCTGATTAATGCCCTCCTTGCCTGGTCCAGGAGTTTTGGTGTGCCGCCGTCTCTTGGCAGGTTTTCTGTTGTGCCATGTTCTTTCCATTTGGTTATGATAGATTTGATGGTGCTCCTAGGGGTCATCAAAGATTTGGATATTATTTTTTTTATAACCTAACCCTGACTTGTACTTCTCAACAACATTGTCACTTCCTTGTATGGAGAGTTCCTTGGTCTTCATGGCAGTGTTTGGTTAGTGGTGCCTCTTGCTTAGGTGTTGCCGCCTCTGGGGCCTTTCAGAAAGGTGTGTATATGTAATGACAGATCATGAGATATTTAGATTGCACACGGGTGGACGTCATTTCACTAATTATGTGACTTCAGAAGGTAATTGGTTACACCAGAGCTTTGTATGGGCTTCATAACAAAGGAGGTGAATACATACGCACATGCCAATTATCAGTTTTTCATTTCTGAAAAATTGTTTTATGTATATATTGTTCAAATTTTACTTCACCAATTTAGACTTTTGTGTTCTGATCCATCACATATAATTCAGATTAAGAAAAACATTGAACTAAAGGCTGTAATGTAACAAAATAGGTAAAAAAAACAAGGGGCTGAATACTTTTGCAAGGCACTGTGTAGGTATGATGCTGAAAATCCACATTTCAGAAGCAGTTCTCCGTCTATGGTAGTAACTTTGTGGGTCCCTGGAGTTGTCTGAAGTCTGTAAAGAGGCTAGGAGCCTCACAGAACTAATGAAAATCTAGTTGTCTTTGTTGTACATGAGAAAAATTTCAAAGAAAAAATTGTGTACTTTGTGGGCTTAAAACTTCCACTTCATGTGGCGACTCTGATCGATTAAAAACTATGCAGTGAGGGGGAAAAGTATTTGATCCCCTGCTGATTTTGTACGTTTTCCCACTGAGGCTGCATTCACACCTGAGCGTAGCGTTTTCAAGCGTTTTTTGCGGCGTTTTTTACTGCGATTCACGGCGTTTTTACCGCTATCTTCAGCGATTTTGTGCAGGGCAAAAGGTCACCAATGTTAAAAGAAGAAAAACGCCCAAATCTGCTCAATTCGAGCGACAAAAAAGGGTCCGGAACTTGTTTGAGCTTCAGGCGACATGTAGTGGAGATGTGAACCATCTCCATTGAGAATAATATAATTTTTCCCCTCTAGCGTTTTGTAGCTTCAGGCTTCAAGCTACAAAACGCTCAGGTGTGAATGGGGTCTGACCAAGAAATAATCGGTTTATAATTTTAACTGCTGAGAGACAGAATAACAACAAAAATATCCAGAAAATGAATTTTAAAAAAAGTTATAAATTGATTTGCATTTTAATGAGTGAAATAAGTATTTGATCCCCCTATCAATCAGCAAGATTTCTGCCTCCCCAGGTGTCTTCTATACATGTAATGAGCTGAGATTAGGAGCACACTCTCAAAGGGAGTGCTCCTAATCTCTCAGCTTCTTACCTGTATAAAAGACACCTGTCCACAGAAGCAATCAGATTCCAATCTCCAATCTCTACCATGGCCAAGACCAAAGAGCTGTCCAAGGATGTCGGGGACAAGATTGTAGACCTACACAAGGCTGGAATGGGCTACAAGACCATCGCAAAGCAGCTTGGTGAGAGGGTGACAACAGTTGGTGACATAAAATGGAAGAAACACAAAATAACTGTCAATCTCTCTCGGTCTGGGGCTCCATGCAAGATCTCACCTTGTGGAGTTAAAATGGTCAAGAGAACGGTGAGGAATCAGCCCAGAACGGGAGAATCTTATCAATGATCTCAAGGCAGATGGGCCCATAGTCACCAAACAAACCATTGGTAACACACTATGCTGTGAATGACTGAAATCCTGCAGTGCCTGCAAGGTCCCCCTGCTCAAGAAAGCGCATGTACAGGCCCGTCTGAAGTTTGTTAATGAACATTGGAATGATTCAGAGGAAAACTGGGTGAAAGTGTTGTGGTCAGACAAGACCAAAATCAAGCTCTTTGGCATCCACTCAACTTGTCGTGTTTTGAATGCAGCCTATGACCCCAAGAACACCATGCCCACCGTCAAACATGGAGGTGGAAACATTATGCTTTGGGGGAGTTTTTCTGCTAAGGGGACAGGACAACTTCACTGCATCAAAGGGACGATGGATGGGGCCATGTGCCGTCAAATCTTGGATTAGAACCTCCTTCCCTCAGCCAGGGCATTGAAAATGGGTCTTGGATGGGTATTCCAGCATGACAATGACCCAAAACACACAGCCATGGCAACAAAGAAGTGGCTCAAGAAGAAGAACATTTAAAGTCCTGGAGTGGCCCAGCCAGTCTCCAGACCTTAATCCCATAGAAATTATGTGGAGCGAGCTGAAGGTTGGAGTTTCCAAACGTCAGCCTCTAAACCTTAATGACTTGGAGAGGATCCGCTAAGAGGACCGGGACAAAATCCCTCCTGAGATGTGTGAGAACCTGGTGGCCAACTACAAGGAACGTCTGACCTCTGTGATTGCCAACAAGGGTTTTGCCACCAAGTACCAAGTCATGTTGTGCGAATGGGTCAAATAATTATTTCACTCATTAAAATGCAAATCAATTAATAACTTTTTTTGAAATGTGTTTTTCTGGATTTGTTGTTGTTGCTCTTCTGTCTCTCGCTGTTAAAATAAACCGACCATTAAAATTATAGACTGATCATTTCTTTGTCTGTGGGCAAATGTACAAATCAGCAGGGGAGTTTTGTTTTGCTGTGCAACTTGGCACATTTTTATTTAGTTGTTGTTGCGTGTTTTATTAGACCCCTTTCACACTGGGGCACTTTACAGGCGCTACAGCACTAAAAATAGCGCTTGCAAAGTGCCCCGAGCCGCTCCATTCACTCCAGTGTGAAAGCCCGGTGCACTGGCAGGACGGTAAAAAAAAGTCGTCCTAGCATCCTCTTTGGAGCAGCTCCTTCAGCGCTTCTGCCCATTGAAATCAATGGGTCAGCGCGGCTATACCGCCAGCATAGCACTGCTGCAAAAATAGCGGCGCTTTACCGTCAACGCACCCACCGCCCCGGTGTGAAAGGGGCCTTACTGCCACTCACCCTCCCTGTCAGCCAAGAGAGATGAGTCATTGGTTGTTAGGGAACCAGCACCCTACAGCATCCTAAAAACGATCCGTCATTCCTGCTGTCAGGGATTTTTTCATATTGTGCGGGTTGGTGGTCAGCATTCATCGTCATTGAGGATGGATTTGCATCAAGGGGACATTTTTTATTATTTTACATTTTTTTTAATAAAGAACTTGTCATAAACTGTTTTGTGTTTTTATTTACTTTGATATTTTTATGAATTAGTAGGGGTACTATGTATTCCATACTTTTTCACATAGGTGGGCCAGGATCTGGGGCTTTCAGATTCTGATAAAGTACCTCTGTAACCCAATTACCAACAGGCCCATGGCGACAAGGTGCTTTGCCGGGGGGGGGATGCCTTCTATTGGCGTGCGCAGTAAACAACATTGCTCCAGCTGATATGTTGATCAGCTGGCGTGACGTCAACGAAGCGTACGCGCTAGATCATTGGAGGCATTATTCAAATATCTGCTAAGCACTGAGAGAGAATGTAATTGTCAGATTCTGCCTCGCTATTGCCAAAACACACTGAATTCACTGAAAACAGGCCGTTCAATACAAGCAAAACCTGCCCTGCAACAGCAAGGCAGAATCTGCCAAGTACATTCTCCCACCGCTGTTTGCATAGCGTTGTATAATGTCTCCGGCGTGCACATGCGCTGTGTTGACATTACGCCAGCTGATCAGCATATTGGTTACTGCACATGCGCAGACCCATTGGAGGCATTTTTCGAATTGGGGGAGGGGGGTGGGGTATTTTTCTTTAACAACCGATGACTTATCCCTGCTGCTCTGGTTTTGAGGGAGCTGGAATGTGTTGGATCTAACAATCGGCGCAAATCACATGACCCTTCTTCGAAGTTGCATCACAGCTACACTGCATTGATGTGAACAGGCACCATTGGAAGCAATGTTTTCCTTTGTCATGCGATTCAGTGCGACCCGCCTCGCATCTGAAATTTCATCAGCGGGAACCAGGCCTTAAATCGTATTCTGTTGTCTAGTATTTTCTTGATTTTCAGTCCTCAAAATCTGTTGGGTCTTTCTTTTGACAACTTGTCGTGTGCAAAAAAGACTCGCTGGACTTAAAGGGGTTGTAAAGGTTTGTGTTTTTTCACTTTAATGCATCCTATGCATTAAGGCGAAAAAACACCTGGCAGTGACCGGCCCCCCAGTCCCCTCCGTTTTACTTACCTGAGCCCTGCAAATTGACCCACGGGGGGGCACGCTGCCTCTCTGCACAGGGTTCTCGGCTCTTGATTGGATAGATTGATAGCAGTCAAATCCAATGACGTGGGGGGCGGGGCCGAGTCCGGCATTATGCATCTATGGACGCAAAAGCTGGACTCGGGAGTGTGTAGGCAAGGTAACCCCCTGGGGAGAGCTCTTCTCCTACGGGGTTATACGATGCGGGGAGGAGCTACCAGCGCCTCCGGGGGACCCCAGAAGTCAAGGTTCTGCACCAAAACGAACTGCACAGTGCAGGTAAGTACCACTGGGTTTATTGGAAAAAAGTTCTAGTGTGTACCCGGCTTTAGACCCCCTTCACACTGGGTCGATTTGCAGGCACTATTGTGCTAAAAAATGGCGCCTGCAAACCGACCTGAAACAGCCGCTGCTGTCTCTCCAAAGTGAAAGTCCTGAGGGCTTTCACACTGGAGCGGTGCGCTAGCAGGACAGTAAAAAAAAGTCCTGCTAGCAGCATCTTTGGAGCAGTGAAGGAGCGTTGTGTATATCACTCCTCCACCGCTTCTGCCCATTGAAATTGATGGGGTAGTGTGGCTATACCGCTGGCAAAGCACTGCTGCTGCAGCAGCACTTTGCAGTGATTTTAACCCTTTCACAGCCGCTAGCAGGGGGGTAAAAAAGGAGCCTTACACTGGATGTGTGGCACTTCCTATACTTTAGCTACACCTCAGGGAAGAGTGAAGATCATCTTGTTTACACTCTGCTGTGTGCTTGCATAGTAAACCTGACCGGTAAATGCTAATACAATCCTGAGTAATCACGACTTGTATTCACTCAATGGTGAAGTCAAAACTGGGCTTTTAGCGATTTAATAGCAATGGATCTGAAATGGAATTGAAAAGGAAAACAAAAAACAGTAAACTAATTGAAAATAATCAAATTTTCAATTGAGATAACCTTACCTGGGTCCTCCCTTTTTTTTTTCTCTCTTCCACATGATAACATTTTTAAATTAAGGTGATTTGTAAAGGACCCTTTATTATTTAAAAAAAAAAAAAAAAAACACAAATCATACTTACCGCCACTGTGCAGCTCGTTTTGCACAGAGTGGCCCCGAACATACATATATATGGGGTCCCCCGGTGGCTCTCGTGGCTCCTCCCCACATCAGGTAACCCCCTAGGAGAAGCGCTCTCCCGAGGGGGTTACCTTGCGGGCGCGCTCCCGAGTCCAGCGTTTGCCTCCATAGACACCAAATGTAGTACTTGGCCCCGCATCATTGGATTTGATTGACAGCAGCCAATGGCTGCGCGAGAGAAACAGCGCGTCCCTGCCGGGTCAAGTTTGAGGGGTCAGGTAAGTAAAACGGGGGGGGGGGGGGGGGCACTGTCATTGCCAGGTGTTTTTATCACCTTAATGCATAGGATGAAAAAACATGAAGGTTTACAACCCCCTTGAAGGCTTTCTTTTTTCATTACACACCTTATTTTAGACCTGATGACATAACCACTGTGTCCCTGTGCTTCTCTGTGCTATACAGGCAGATCATGGCTGGTAGGAGGAGCCGGCAGGGTGCTTTACATAGGTTCATCCCAGCACCCGGCCCTCTGTACTCCCCTCAAGAGCCCTCAGTCCTGATGCAAGCAGTGGTCTGGCTCCTTGGAGGAGTTCTATATAGATATGAAAATGACTTGATATGTGAATGTTAACGTAGAACTATAGGACATTTTTTTTTTCCATCTTGGAATAGAGGAAGGGTTATAACTCCTATCAGATTTTTATTTAATTTTTTTTCCGCCATCTGTGTCCCATTGCGGAGATTTTCCTTCACTTCCTGTCCCATAGCCAAACAGGAAGGGAGAGGAAATCCCTGCAAATGAAGGGAATCCCTTGGGGATCCCCAGGTTACCAGATCTAGTGTCCCCATTGAAAGGTTTCCCTTCGATTACTTTTCTGGGGACAACCCAAAATTTAGTGATTTTATTTTACTTTCAATGGTAAACAGGACAAATAGGGTGAATCTCCTTAACAGGGGCACAGACAGCAATAAAAACTGACAGGGATTATAATACCTCTCCATTCTACCTAAAACTAGAAAAATGTTTTGTCTTTTAGTTTACTTTTAAAGTGTAGATCCACTCAAATGTGCAACCTCCGCTTGACTGACTCAAACCATCCCCCCCCCAATAAAAACTGACAGGGATTATAATACCTCTCCATTCTACCTAAAACTAGAAAAATGTTTTACCTTTTAGTTTACTTTTAAAGCGTAGATCCACTCAAATGTGCAACCTCCGCTTGACTGACTCAAACCATTCCCCCCCCCCCCGATGCTACATTTGGCACCTTTCGGCCAGAGGGAGAGGGGACGGGTGCCTGTCTCCACTTGCGGGAGATGGGGCCGCAGCACCGTTTGGTCCCCTCCTCCTTCCTCCGTTGTGCCAGGATCTACGAGGCAAGTCTATACCGGGAGCTGAGAGAATGACTATCTTGTTATCCCTTGCCCCTCCCTTCTTTCTCACAATCTGGTCAAAACATTACATTATATTTGGTACCTTTTTTTTCATTTTTTTTTCTGATGCACTCCTGATGAGTGGCAACTGGCCACGAAACGCGTCAAGCCTATCGATGTCGTCATGTTCCCAACACATAGCTTGACCTCAACTGTGATTTTTTTATTTTTTTTGCATCCTATAACCCAGCGGTCCACAACCTTTTGGGAACCTGGGACCGGCTGCGTGGAAGTAAGCGAATTTTCGCAGGCAATTTATCGAAGCAATAGCTGGTGTTGGCGCTTCAATCACCACGGCACCATGGTTGTTATGGTGTCTGAATGATTGAAGCACATTATTTTTATTATTATATTGTCAACTCAATGCCACAATGCAGAATCAGCCCTGAGTGTGTCACTTGCCACGTTGCCTGCCACCAGATGCAGCTTGTCACTTGCCACATCCCCTGGCACCAGAGAGAAATGTCACTTGCCACACTGCCTGCCACCAGATGAGGAATGTCACTTGCCACATCCCCTGCCACCAGATGAGGAGCGTCACTTGCCATGTCCCCTGCAACCAGATGAGGAATGTCACTTGCCACGTCCCCTGCCACCAGATGAGGAGCGTCACTTGCCATGTCCCCTGCAACCAGATGAGGAATATCACTTGCCACGTCGTCTGCCACCAGCTGAATGCCGCTTGCCACACTGCCTGCCACCAGATGAGGAATGTCACTTGCCACATCCCCTGCGACCTGATGAGGAATGTCACTTGCCACATCCCCTGCGACCTGATGAGGAATGCCGCTTGCCACGTCCCCTGCCACCAGATGAGCGTCACTTGCCATGTCCCCTGCCACCAGATGAGGAATGTCACTTGCCATGACCCCTGCAACCAGATGAGGAATGCCACTTGCCATGTCTACCACCAGATGAATGCCACTTGCTACGCTGCCTGCCACCAGATGAATGCACCGCTGCCTGTCACCAGATGAGGAATGTCACTTGCCACATCGCCTGCCACCAGATAAGGAATGTCACTTGCCACATCGCCTGCCACCAGATAAGGAATGTCACTTGCCACATCGCCTGCCACCAGATGAGGAATGTCACTTGCCACATCGCCTGCCACCAGACGAGGAATGTCACTTGCCACATCGCCTGCCACCAGACGAGGAATGTCACTTGCCACATCGCCTGCCACCAGATGAGGAATGTCACTTGCCACATCGCCTGCCACCAGATGAGGAATGTCACTTGCCACATCGCCTGCCACCAGATGAGGAATGTCACTTGCCACATCGCCTGCCACCAGATGAGGAATGTCACTTGCCACATTGCCTGCCAAAAGATGAATGCCACTTTCCACGCTGCCTGCCAAAAGATGAATGCCACTTTCCACGCTGCCTGCCAAAAGATGAATGCCACTTTCCATGCTGCCTGCCACCAGATGAAGAATGCCACTTGCCACGCTGCATGCCATCAGATAAATATCACTTGCCATGTTGCCTGTCACCAGATGAATGACACTCTGCCTGCCAGTGCTACCAGATGTGGACTGTCACTGAATTGGTGGCACTGGTTCATTTAGCAGAGAGGCAGGCGTCGGTGCAGTGGTCGTTCTTAAGTGAGGGATGTGATGCGGGGCAGGCGGTGAGAGATATCATCATCTCTCTCCTCCCCGCAGCACCTCCGACACCAGCGCTGTGAGATGGTGGAAGAGCTGTGATGTGAAGTGGGCGCAGAGAGATGATGTCATCTCTTCTTGTCTCTTCTGTCATCCTTCTGCCTCCTGTGATCCACTGGGCTCTCGCCCGCCCGCCTCTTTCTCATGCCACATCCGCTGCCCGGCTGCAAAGATGCTAAAACCCATTACTCAATAAGCATTGTCTTTTACACTAGTTACTTCCATGGGATACTCTGCAATTTCAGATCTGAGCTTGTACATACATGAATTCTTCTTTATTGAATGCCAACGTCTTGTGTATATAGATAAAAATACTCATGTTCAACGTTTTTGTTTATATGCCAATTAAATCATTTTAAAATTTCTCCTACCACGTGTCTTGGGCCTCGCTCAAAGTCCCCCCCAAAAAAACAAAACGTTCTTATTTCAGATATTGAATGATGTGGGAACACATGACGGTCTTTTAGCTGCAGCATAAATAGTGGCACAAAGGCAAATCCACTTTGCACTGAAAGCGCCCTTGGAAGTGCAGTCACTCTAAATCTAAGGAGAAGATCTGAAATGAGAGGAAGCTCTGCTGATTCCATCATCCAATCATGCGCAAGCTAAAATACTTTTTTTTTTATTTTCCTTGCATGTCCCCCTCGGATCTACAGCGACTTTACTTCCAAGTGCACTTGCAGTGCAAAGTGGATTTTCCTTTAGTAAATAACCCCCATTATTTGTAATTTTGGTTATTTGGTTATTTAGGGATTGGAAGCACGGATGATTTTATTTTTTGCTTTTCTGTCCCCCCCCCCACAGACCCAAACCTCAAATATCCAGAACCGGAGTCCGAAGCCGGGGCCGTCTGCTCCAGACCAGGAGATGAGCTTCTTTCTGGAGACCGGGCTCCAGAGGGCTCACGTGCTCTACTTTAAGAACGGGTAAGTTGGAACGATCGGACTGCCGGTCGCCTCATACACTTGTCTTCCAAATTTTATAAAATTCCACTTTAAGTCATGAACTAATTTCTTGGCCCTGGAAAAAAAAAAGAAAAAAAACCTTTTGTCTAGTTTTTGTGCCCTTTCTTTACGTCAGTATTGCTGTTGTAATTTTCTCTTGGTAGCTTTGTTATGTCTTCAGCATGTTTGTATTTCTGTTTCTTTGGTTATTGATCTGTGTGTTTATAACATTCTGCTGCAGGATAAATTTTCACGAGGATGAACAGTATGTATTCTGTATAGTCTGTCTGTCACTTCCATAGTTCCTGTAGACTTGTGCATGTTAACCCCAAGTGTTCCGTCTTCCAGACCTAAAAAAGCCCTTTGATCCATGTGGGCTTATTTAATGAAGCGGAGCAAAAGAATGAAAGTGCAGTAACCCATGGCAACCACCTTCCTTCAGTGTAGAGCCATCCAGAGACTCAGATGTTGATTTACTGCACTTTATGTATTGCTTTTTGCTGTATTAAAGGGGTTGGGACAACTTCTGTATACACAGGTATCGGTGGATGTATCTCTGACCTATGGACAAGCGGCATTTCTTGACTCGATTCTGACTTTCGTATGGATGAGGGATATGCAATTAGCGGACCTCCAGCTGTTGCAGAACTACAAGTCCCATGAGGCATAGCAAGACTGACAGCCACAAGCAGGACACCCAGAGGCAGAGGCATGATGGGACTTGTAGTTCTGCTACAGCTGGAGGTCCGCTAATTGCTTATCCCTGGTGTAGAACAAATTCCAAAGAGGAAACAGTAAGGGGGATATGTATATGTATGATGTGCATCATTTAATAACACACATAAAAATGGTTGTTGTGCCCCCCCCCCCCCTTTTTTTTTTTCTTGAAGTTTTTCTGATATTCAAAGCTTCTCTAGGGGCTTTTTTACACATGTCGTTGGATTGCAGTAAAAACACGTTGGTTAAGCCGTTTTTTTTACTGCTTCCCAACTGCTCCTCCTTAAACTGTAAAGGCAGGCTGGGGGGGGGGGGTGCACATGCCATGCACAGTAAAACATAAGCCTCCTGTTCGTGGGCACGCCCTAATTGTGTGCAGTTCCCCTACAGCCTGGGCTCAGCCCCCCCCCCCACAGTTCTGATGGCTTCATTTCCTCACCCGTCGGCTGCTACGGTGATGTTTCAGGAGAGCATAGGAAAGGGCTTGTTAATGTGTCATTTACCGGTCCCTTCCTTTTCTAAATCGACACACTCACTGTGTTCGTTCATAATTGAAGCATAGGAAACAGTTTTTTATGCTTCAGTTTGTGAATGAACACTAAGCCACTCAGCACAGAGCATGTCCCATTCAGTCACTGTCCAGTGCAGCTGAGGCTGCAGAGAAAGGCGTGTGTGTTTTGAGCTTTGGGGTGCACACCCCTAATGCAATATTGATAGACAATACCGAGTGAAGAGGGCTGTATCGCAACCACCTTGTGACCGTGTGCCATGCATATGGTTGTGGTGCAGGCTTTGAGGGGTTAAAACGGATGGTGAGGAGGCAACATAACTCGTCACTCGCCCCCACCTTCTGACAAGTGATCCACCATGGCTGAAATTTAAGTAAAGGAGATCTGAAAGTGAGAATAGTAATTGTTAGTTATCCTCGCGCCACAATGAATAAACAACAAGAAAACAGCTATGGTTGCAGCAAAACACCGGCAGAGGTGCAAACCCTCCCCTAAAAGTGTAATATCAAATAAAAAGGTGGTGTTGTGCTCCACAAAAGATAATACATTGATTAAATAGATAAATGAATATATATAATACAAAACAAATAATAAAAATTACTATATGTGACTATTTAATTTCTTCAAATGTGCACCTTTTAAACTAGATAGAGACATTCTGATTCTTTATTGGACTTTTTATTTTACCTATATTTTTTTCACTGTACGCACTTTATGGATTGAGACACATTCTGAATTTTATTGCATTCTCAGTACTTATTTATTTCCACTGTTTGAATTTTACTTGCATTTTCAGTATTAATTTATTTTCACTGTATGCACCTTATTTGGAATATTTAATCATCCACATTGCACTGGATTGAATATTGTTTGGCTGGCACCGATGCACTTTAAAAGGTGCACATTTGAAAAAATTGAATAGTCACATATAGTTATTTTTATCATTTGTTTTGTAGTATTATATATATTCATTTATCTATTTAATCAATTTATTATCTTTTGTGGAGTGCAACACCACCATTTTATTTGAGATCTGAAAGTGGTTATAAAGCCTAAAAGTTTTTTACCTTAAAGCGGAGTTCCACTCAATTTTGAGAGGTGCTCTTAAACGGAACACCACCTCTCCACCCCTCGTTTTTGGGTATTTAAAGCGGGAGTCCGCCGTTTTTTTTTTTCTTTCTTTTAAAAGCCAGCAGCTACAAATACTGCAGCTGCTGACTCTTAAAATAAGGACACTTACCCGCCCAGCGCGCCCGCGATGTCGGCACCCGAAGCCGATCTCTCGATCGTCTCTCGGGTGCTGCCGCCGCCATCTTGGGTATGGGAATCAGGAAGTGGAAGTTCCTTTCCCGGTTCCCTACTGCGCATGCGCGTGTCGCGCTGCGCAATAAGGATGGTCCCCGCTGTCTCTGGGATCTGTGTGTTTCCCAGCAGACAGCGGGGGACCTTCGGAAAGGGGCGTAGATTCAGCGGAAAGGGGCGTATATTCTGCAGATATCTATGCCGGAAGTGGGTGCAGATACCTCTACTGTACAAGTACCTGCACCCCCCTCCCCCCTGAAAGGTGCCAATTGTGGCGCCGGAGGGGGGGGGAGGGTTCCAATGAGCAGAAGCTCCACTTTAGGGTGGACCTCCGCTTTAAAAAAAAAATGTTTTACTTTCTAACTTGCCTTTTTTGGGAGTACTAAGAGTACTTCCTATCCAGCCGGGCCGAGGAAGTCACATCCTCTTCGGCGGCGAGCCCCCCCCCCTCCCCTGTTGTCTTCTGGGACATGTGTGTGTGTCTCCCAGAAGACAAGCTTGGCCATTCACAAAGCGCCGCGCGACTCGTGCATGCCACTGCCGGTTTCCCTTAGAAGGAATGGTGGCGCCTGCACCCTAACGGATTGGCCTGGGGGGGGGGGGAAATGTGGGGTGACATCGCATGCTGCCTGTACAGGTAAGCATCTTTATTAAAAGTCAACAGCTACAGTGTTTGCAGCTGCCGACTTTTAAAGAAAAAAAAACTCCGTCTGGAACACCGCTTTAATGCAAAAATGTTTTAGGCATCGATATCCCCGAACCCCGCCACCCCCCCCCCATTTTTGCTTGCCTGAGCCCTTCATTCGATCCAGCTCTGTGCACGTCTGCGGCTCCACTTTTCTCACCTCACAACAGGCTTTTCTGAGGCAGTGGGAGCCATCTGCTCCCACTGCTGTCAAAGGGCAACAAAGCTGAAGAAGGGCAAAAAAGCTAATAAAGGGTCTGGAGGATATTAGTTATGAGGAAAGGTTGCGAGCACTGAACTTATTCTCTCTGGAGAAGAGACGCTTGAGAGGGGATATGATTTCAATATACAAATACTGGACTGGTGACCCACATTACAGATAAAACTTTTTCGCAAAGGGGAGTTTAAAGCGGTTCTTCACCCTAAAGGGGAAGTTCCGCTAATCTGATCCCTCCCCCCCCCCTCCAGTGCCACAATCGGCACCTTTCAGGGGGGAGGGGGGTGCAGTTACCTGGATAATCCAGGTATCTGCACTCTCACTTCCGGGCAGACCGCCGCAGACGCCCCCCGTTGTGTTCTAGGAAACACACAGTTCCCAGGACACAGTGGGGGACCAGAAGAAACGCGCAGTGCGACTCGCTCATTGCGCAGTAGGGAACCGGGCAGTGAAGCTGCAATGTTTCATTTCCCGATTCCCTGACAGAGGATGGCGGCGGGGGCAGCAGCGAGACGAGCGATCGCTCGTCATCTGCCGCCGACATCGCTGGGACAGGTAAGTAAGTGTGATTTTATTAAAAGTCAGCACCTGCAATATTAGTAGCTGCTGGCTTTTAATATTTTTTTTTTTTTAGGTGCAGAACCACTTTAACAAGACACGTGGCCACTCATTAAAATTAGAAGAAAAGAGGTTTAATCTTAAACTACGTAGAGGGTTCTTTACTGTAAGAGCGGCAAAGATGTGGAATTCCCTTCCACAGGCGGTGATCTCGGCGAGTGGCATTGATAGTTTCAAGAAACTATTAAACACCTGAACGACCACAACATACAGGGATATACAATATAATACCGACATATAATCACACACATAGGTTGGACTTGATGGACTTGAGTCTTTTTTCAACCTCACCTACTATGTAAAAGCCACTGAAGTGGGGGGGCGGTGGAGCAGAGACCCGCTGTCTGTTTCTATAGAAACGGACAACAAGGCTCAGGGGCAAGCCCAAGCGAGTGCCCCCATCGTAAGTGTCTTTTTATGGGGCACTTGCCAGGAGGGGAGAAGCCAGGACCGCCGGGGGGGGGGGGGGGGGGTACCAAAGGAAAGAGGTTTGGGGCCACTCTGTGCAATTCTATTGCACAGAGGAGATAAGTATAAACCTGTTTGTTTAAAATTGATCACTTTAATTGGATCCATAGAAGAAAGATCCACTGCATTCTCGTGACTACATACCGTACATCACATCATCCAATATTCCTCCTGGAACAAAGTTCACTTTTTCAAGGATGCATAATGCAGTTTAAGCAGAACATCGGGAGAAATCGAATCCACCTTTTCCTGAGGAATCCGGTCTCTGACTGGTATCGATCCTCCATACTGGGTGCCTTCTCCTTTTTTTTTTTTTGGTGGGGCGGCTGGGGGAGTTTTTTGTTTTTTTGTTCTTCTATTAATGACCAAAGGCTCGTTTGCTGAAAAATCTACTCTGATCCAATATATGAGATTATCTTCACTGTGTTTGAACTTTATATGCATCCTTGAAAAAGTGGACTTTGTGCCAGGAAACGTGTCGGATGAAAAGCAACATGTTCAAGATAAGTTGTAAAACCTGTAATGTATGACATGTAATCAGGAGATTGTAATGGATCGATCTTTTATAAGCCAATTAAAAGAAATTATGCATGTCAGGAAAGCCTCTTGTTTATTTTTATGAATAAAATGAAAATTGGAATACTTTTTTTAAATGTGTTGTTAAATGTTGCATGTCCTAAATGGCCTCCTCTTTTTCCTCTTTGAAATTTGGTTTCTATATGAATTTAGTTAACGGGATATTTATATGCTAAGATTATTCCCTCCGATTCACCCATCCGATCTCCAATAATTCCAACGTGTTCAAAAATTCGGAATTTTGTCCTCAATATTGCACTGGCACTTTTTTTTTTTTTTTTTTTTTTTAATCATTAAACCTTATGCCTTATACATTTTAGCTTAATACTTTTTATTTTTATATACATTATCTCACAAAAGTGAGTACACCCCTCCCATTTTTGTAAATATTTTCTTCTATCTTTTCATGTGACAACACTGAAGAAATGACACTTGTCTACAATGTAAAGTAGTGAGTGTACAGCTTGTATAACAGTGTAAATTTGCTGTCCCCTCAAAATAACTCAACACACAGCCATTAATGTCTAAACCGCTGGCAACAAATGTGAGTACACCCCCTAAGTGAAAATGTCCAAATTGGGCCCAAAGTGTCAATATTTTGTGTGGCCACCATTATTTTCCAGCACTGCCTTAACCCTCTTGGGCATGGAGGTCACCAGAGCTTCACAGGTTGTCACTGGAGTCCTCTTCCCCTCCTCCATGAGGACATCACGGAGTTGGTGGATGTTGGAGACCTTGCGCTCCTCCACCTTCCATTTGAGGATGCCCCACAGATGATCAATAGGGTTTAGGTCTGGAGACATGCTTGGCCAGTCCATCACCTTTACCTTCGGCTTGTTTAGCAAAGCAGTGGTCGTATTGGAAGTGTGTTTGGGGTCATTATCATCTTTATGTAGAGCAATAGTTCTTTTTTTTTCAGATCCTCAGAGAGTTCTTTGCCATGAGGTGCATTTGGATATTTTCACTTAGGGGTGTACTCACTTTTGTTGCCAGTGGTTTAGACATTAATGGCTGTGTGTTGAGTTATTTTGAGGGGACGGCAAATTTACATTGTTATACAAGCTGTACACTCACTACTTTACATTGTAGACAAGTGTCATTTCTTCAGTGTTGTCACATGAAAAGATAGAAGAAAATATGATAGGTGTACTCACTTTTGTGAGATACTGTGTGTATGTATGTGTGTATATGTATATATATATGTGTAATATATATATATATATATATATATATATATATATATATATATATATATATATATATATATATATATATATACATACATACACACTCACACACTCACACACTCACACACACACATATATATATATATATATATATATATATACATATATACATATTTAATTTTTGTTATGTTTATTATTCTGCTTTTTAATGAATGGGCACACCAAAAAAAATGCATATACCAGATACACTGATCAGCCATAACATCATGACCACCCATCTAATATTAAGTAGGTCTCCCTTTTACCACTAATACAGCACTGACCGGTCTCTGCATGGACGCCACTAGACCTCCTGAAGGTATGCTGTGGTATCTGGCACCAAGCTGTCAATAGCAGATTCTTTAAGTCCTGTAAGATGTGAGGTGGGGCCTCCGTGGACCAGGCTTGTTTTTCCAGCATATCCCACTGATGCTTCATAGATTTGAATCTAGAAAATTTGGAGGTAAATTCAACACCTTTAACTCGTTGTGTTCCTCAAACCATTCTTTAGCCATTTTTGCAGTGTGGTAGGGCGCATTGTCCTGCTGAAAGCGGCCATTGCCATCAGGGAATACAGTTTTCATGACGTGGTGTACTTGGTCGCCAACAATGTTTATGTAGGTGGTACTTGTCGAGGGACATGCACATTAATGGCAGGAGCCAGGATTTACCAGCAGAACATACTGCCTCTGCCGGCTTGCCTTCTGCCTATACTACATCCTGGTTCCATCTCTTCCCCAGGTTAGTGACACACACTCACCCGACCATCCACATGTTGTAAGAGAAAACATGATCCATCAGACCAGGCCACCACCTTCCATTGCTCCGTGGTCCAGTTCTGATGCTCATGTGCCCATTGTAGGTGCGTTTGGCTGTGGACACGGGTCAGCATGGGCACCCTGACTGGTCTGTGGTTACACACCTCCATAGACAACAAATTGAGATGCCCATTTTTTTCTGCTTTCAACACCACTTCAGGGACAACATCTTCACTTGCTACCTAATACAGTGGAACCTTGGTTAACGAGTAACGCAGTTAACGAGCGTTTTGAAAGAAGAGCAACTTTTTTTTATTTTTATTTGAATTCTGACTCGGATTGTGAGTGTTGTCTCGCAAAACAAGAAGAATTCAAGCTAATGGGGTGTGGGGTTGGCCAGAGGTGCGGGGGGCACCGATGACACTCGGAATGGTTCGGAGCCCTCCATTCCCGAGTGTTTCCGAGTCCAGCTGAGTATTTCCAAGGCTCTCTGGCGCCCCCCTCACCTCTGGCCACATGCAATATTGCATGCAATAGAAGTCAATGAGGAACGAATTATCTTTGTTTCCATTGACTTCCATGGGGAAACTCGCTTTGATATGCGAGTGCTTTGGATTACAAGCATTCTACTGGAACGGATTATGCTCGTAATCCAAGGTTCCACTGTATATCCCACCCACTATTAGATGGCATTGCAATGAGATAATCCAATGTTATTCACCTAACCTGTCGGCGCTCATAAAGTTATGGCTGATCGGTGTATTCCACATATAAGTCCTGATTTGTAACTGATTAGGCACTTTCATGACCGAGCAAATCAAACCTAAACCCCCCCCCCCCCCCCCCCAAGAAACACAAAAATGACTCGGAGACTTAAGCCTCCTTTAATAATTAGTAGGAGCATTCATAAAATGATACACATTGTATGTAAGTGAAATGAATGCAGATAGTGTGGTTCTGGGAGAAGGTTTGTCCTAAGAGGACCTGTCATATAGAGATATTCAGGATCGCTGACACTGAAGCTGCGTTGAACTTGTTTTAGTGTCATAGGGTGACACAACCCCTTTAAACCTGCTAGGTGTGTGAAGAGCAGGAACTGTGTGTCGTGTGCTGTATTTCCAGGACAGGTAAAGGAAAATGAACACGGAGTAGTCATCTGCGTTCATTTAATCCTCCTTCAAAGCTTGGAGTCTCATCAGTCATCAATTTACAGCTGAAGTTTAATCTGCTTTTATTGTGCCTTCCCTGGTTCCCCCCCTCCCCTCTCATCAACATGATACATTTATAAATAAATCCTTTCCATTTTAATTAAATTTCCTTTTTTTAGATCCAATGATAAAATCTTTGGCCTCTAAGCTTCTCTGGGCAATGCAGGCAGATCATGGCTGGTTGGAGGGGCCAGCAGGGTGCTGTGCATGGCTTCCTGAAAACATCACAGCACCCTGCCTCATACTCCTCCTTCTAAAGTGTTACTAAACCCACAACAGTGAAATGAGTCTGTATATGCAGTAAAGCATGCTTGTTCTACTCTGGAAGGGTTAATCCTCTGCATTGTGTAAAAAGGCTGTTTGAGCCTGTCTTCTCTGATCCTCCCCTTTTTCCACTGTCCCCTAACCATCTCCTGATAAGACGGATGCTTTGAAGTCACTCTGCACATGCTTAATTTGGTTTGTGTTGCTAGAGAGTTTTTCTTTTTCTTGGGAGGGTGCATGTGATCAGCACAGGACCAATCAGCACTGTGCAGTCAGAGGGTCAGGGGTCCTGCAGCCTCATAGGACAGTCAGAGGGTGACTAAAAACTCCTCCTACAAGCTTTAACCAGACTTTAACCAGACTCTGATAGAAGTCACAAGACTGCTGTATACTGCTGATGAGAAAAGGTACTTAGCGGTTTATATTTACTAAAATAATTGCAATTCCATGTTCTGTGTACTGTGGGAGACCAGATATAGTGACTGCAGGCTCCTGGGTTTAGTAACACTTTTAGAGCCCTCCGTCCTGATGCAAGCAGTGGGCTGGCGCTTGAGAGGAGTTATGCAAATATCAAAATTGTTGATGGGCGGCCGTCCGTCTGGAGGAGTGGGTGTTGCTAGGCAGGATGCGCTTGCAAGCAGACTGCCTTAGGGAAACACCAACATGTGAGGCGGAGCTTCCGAGATCTAGTGCATGGGTCTCAAACTGGCGACCCTCCAGTTGTTGCAAAACTACAAGTCCCATGAGGCGTTGCAAGGCTGACAGTTACAAGCGTGACTCAATCAGGCAGAGGTATGATGGGACAGCTGGAGGGCCTCCATTTTGAGACCCCCTGATCTAGTGTATTGGAGTGGCAGGCCAAAGACAGTTGCACTGGGGATTGATGGCGGCATCCGCTGTCAAGGAAACATTTTCCAACATCTCTCTTCGGCGGAAGTTGGTTAAACATGGGGGGATCCCACGCACTGATTGAAATTTGGCCGGTTCATGCTGGAGTGGTAAGTGTTTAGTGATTGTGGGGGGGCACAACAGGTAGTGGGGAGTTTTTTACATTGATGCAGGAAATGCATCGAGTCAAGAACCACTTTAGCTCAAAACGGAAATGTCAGACTTGGGTGGGGGTTGAGCGCACTCGGGATCCAAGGCCAGGAGACTCCTGGAATGTTTCAGGATAAATCTCTAAACTTGTCTACTAAATAATGCGAATCATCCGCATGGTAATGATGTCTAAATTTGTGAGTAAATTCCATCTGCAGAGTCTCACTCCAAGTTTTGAAATGTCACATTCTTGTCTCAGTGTGTGTTTGTGTTGATCCATCCTTCTATATAAACTCGGAGGGAGTCATGTATATTCTAGTCTTGAGGCTTCCACAAGGTTTTCATTAATATTGTGAATTTAAAGTAATAAACATTTCTTATATTGCAGCTACAGCTGCACAATTCTGGATAAAATGAGAATTACAATTTTTTTCTTTCTTTTTGGTTAGAATAAAGATCGCGATTCTGGCTCGGTTCACATTGATGCGATGTGGGAACCCTGCGAATCCACTGGGGGTTCCCACATCTCACCCGACTCGCAGGCGGTTCACACTGCCCTATGCAAACGGCTGGGAGTGTCAATACAAAATTAATGACACCCCTAGATCG
This sequence comes from Lithobates pipiens, assembly GCF_037356315.1. NCBI lineage: Eukaryota > Metazoa > Chordata > Amphibia > Anura > Ranidae > Lithobates > Lithobates pipiens. Next base: position 16,170,313 of record NW_027507825.1, read on the forward strand.
CTTTGCATATCGCATCACGAACTGTCAATTTGGACCGGAATCGGTCACACCCATGGAATCCGATTCTGGTGCGGACCAAAAAAAGGTTTTCTACGAGTTTGGTCCGAATGCGATGCAAATTCAGCCATACAATCTGTATGGCTGAATTCGCATCACAAAGACGTTGGATGTGATTTGCACAGCAGTGCGAAGTGAATCTCAGCAGTGTGAACCGGCCCTCTCTCAGGATTCTCGTGGCGTAACATCATCATTCGCATTATACAAAGAAATTGGGCGATCTTTACGGTTTCGTTTTTTTTTTTTTTTTTATTAATTGAAGTATATTTTTTAACAAAAAATTGCATTTGAACGACCACTGCGCAAATACCGTGTGACATAAGGTATTGCAACAACCGCCATTTTATTCTCTAGTGTCTCTTCTAAAATATATATATTTTCTAATATAATGTTTGGGGGTTCTTAGTAATACTTAGTAAATATAGCACAAAATACTGATTTTAACTTGTAAGCAACAAGTGTCAGAAAAAGGCCTGGTCTTTAAGTGGTTAAAGTGATTGTAAAGTCTTGTTTGTTTTTAATAAAAAAAAAAAAAGTTATATTTCCCTTTGTGTAGGGAATTTGCACAGAGCAGCCATGATCCTCCTCTTCCCGGGTCCCTCTTCGGCTCTCCTGGCCCCCTCCCTCCTGGTGGGTGCCCCCACAGCAAGCAGCTTGCTATGGGGTCACCTGAGCCGAGTCACAGCTCCCTATGTCCATTTAAACAGGGAGCTTGTGGCCCGCCCCCCTTCTATTGTCATTGGCTGGCTGACTTTGACAGCAGCAGGAGCCAATGGCGCCATGCTGCTGTCTCAGCCAATGAGGAGGGGAGTCCCCGGACAGCCGAGACACTCCAACATCGCTGGAGCTAAAGGGACCTCAGGTAAGTGTTGGGGGGCTGCTGCCATAGAAGACTTTTTATCCTAAAGCGGAGTTCTGCCTGGGTAAACAATTTAATATAAGGACACTTACCTCTCCAGGGAGCCCAGGATGTCGGCACCCTCGGCTCCGGGTGCAGGCGCCACCATCCTTACTAAGGGAGACAGAAAGTGAAGACTTACAGCCTGTTTCTTACTGCTCATGCACGCGTTGCGCTGCACTTTCGGAATGGTCTCAGCTGTCTTCTGGGACCTGTGTGTCCCAGAAGGCAGCGGGGGGGGGGCCCATACATTGCAGCGATCTTTCTCCAGAAGTGGGAGCAGATAATTAATTACCTGAGCCCATTCACCCGTTCACCTGCTGTGCGCGTCCCTTGGTGTCTTCTACTCCACGGAGTCTGGCTGTTGATTGGATAGGATAGAATAGAATAGATGGCAGCGCAGCCATTGGCTCACGCTGCTGTCAATCACATCCAATGACGCGGCCGCCGGGGGCGGGACTAACCCCCTCGGGATAGTTTCCCAGAGGGAGGTTGGCTATTTCGGGGAGGAGCCGAGACAGCCGCTGAGGGACCCCAAACAGGAGAACCAGGGCCACCCTGTGCAAAACGCACAGTGGAGGTAAGTATAACATGTTTGTTATTTTTTTTTAAAAAAAAGAACCCTTACAACCTCTTTAAAGCGGTAGTAAACCCGCTATTTTTTTTTTTTTTTAACACCTGCAAAGCAAAAGGCATAATGAGCTAGTATGCACCGCATACTAGCTCATTATGAAATACTTACCTTAGAACGAGGCCCCGACATCTGGCACGATCCACGCCGAGGGAGCTGACATGCGTTTCTTCCGGGTATCGCGGCTCCGGCGCTGTGAGTGGCCGGAGCCGCGATATCGTCACTCCCGCGCATGCGCGCGGGAGATTTCTTTCCGGCCGCCGGCCACTGCCGGATTTTCAGGCCGAGAATCCCCTCGTGCGCATGCGCCGCTGCAGTCAGCGGCGCATACCGAGGGGAATATCTCCTAAACCGTACAGGTTTAGGAGATATTTTTTTTACCTACAGGTAAGCCTTATTATAGGCTTTCCTATAGGTTAAAGTTACAAAAAAGAGTATACAACCACTTTAAGTAATCAGCGCTGGGAGAAGAGGTGAACAGGATAGTATATACAGTAACTTTCAGGATACAGTATTTGGAGGGAAGGGCTGGGGGGGGAATGAACAAGAATGCAAAGAACGCTTTCAATAGGGTTTAGCTGTCTTCCACCTGTGGGGTAATTGAGGGTTACTTTCTGGTGCTTCAGTCATTTTCTGAATGCAGCATGAGCAGCACAGTGGCTAAGTGGTTAGCACTTCTGCCTAGCAGCCCCGGAGTTGTCGATTTGAATCCCAACCACGGCTCTAACTGCATGGAGTTTGCATGTTCTCCCTGTACCTGTGTGGGTTTCCTGTTTCCTCCGGGTAATCCGGTTTCCTCCCACACGCCAAAGACATGCTGGTAGGGTTATTGGCTCCTGTCTATATAGGCCCTGGTATGTTTTAATGTAAGTTCCGGACCCTAGATTGTAAGCTGCTTGAGGGGACAGGGACTGAAGGAATAATATATGTAAAGCGCTGTGTAAATTAACAGCGTTATATAAGTAGCTGTAATAAATAATCCGGCTAACAGACCTCCAGCCAGGCCTTCTCTATATATATAGTCTGTGTGTAGGACTGAGATGGAGACATCAGATTGCAAGTTCTTAGCAGGAGGGACTGATATAAATGGTTCTGTGTTCTCCGTAAAGTAGCAAATAAGTTGGCAGTTTCCGTAAAAATCTGTACTTACTGTCTGCTTATCTAAACAGTGCTGGAAACTAGTCTGCATGCTTGCCCCCTATGCACAAGTTGCCCCCCCCCCCCCCAGCAAAAATACCCCCTCCTCCTCCTAGCCCAAACTCTCCCATAAAACCTTTTCCCTCCTAGCACAGTTCCCCTTGCCCCTCTACCACATCAACTCTTCTATGGCAATTTTCCCCTCCATCCTTCAGCACCAAAACTCCCCCCCCCCCCCCCAACTCCACATACCCCCTCTCCCCTCCTAGCACATTTGCGCCTCTACCACATCAACTCTTCTACAACAACCCCCCCCCCATATTCCCCCCTCCTAGCACAAGTCCTCTTCTCTCATCCCCCCTCCCAACACAAATCCACCTAAATCACCACTCCTAGCACTAGCGCGCACACACACAAATCTCCCCTCCTAGAACAATTTTTACCCCTACCATGCCCCAAATCCCCCCCCAGCAATCCCCTTGCAGCCCCGCCCCCTCAAAAAAAAAACTTACATGATACCACAGTGCTCAGGGCAATTGCCCTTCCCCTTGGCCCATCCCTGATTGTGTGCAGTGCCTGCTAAACAACCATCCTCCTCCCCAGAAATAAACTTTAAGCACTTTAAAGTGGAGGGCCACCCAAAAAAAAATTGCATAAATAAAATAAAGACATTTTTTTTTTCACTTACTTGAAACGCTGTTGCTAGGCAGTCTTCCTAATCTGCCTCTTCGATGAGCGGCCCCGTTGCCTTCTGGGACACGTGCGTGTCCCAGAACACAATGGGGCCATTCACAAAGCGGCGCACGACTCGCGTATGCCCGGTAGGAAACAGGCAGTGACTGTTTCCCTTCGTTAGGATGGGGCAGCCAACATCGCGGGATCGTTGAACAGGTAAGTGTCCTTATTAATAGTCAGCAGCTACAGTGTTTGTAGCTGCTGACTTAAAAAAAAAAGATTGGCCTGGAACGCCCCTTTAAGTCACTGTAATAATGTCTTTTATCTATAAATAGTTACATAGTTAGTCAGGTTGAAAAAAGACACAAGTCCATCCAGTTCAACCTTAAAAACAAATAAATAAAATAAAAAATAATCGTACAATCCAAATACCCAATTTTATGCCCACAATTGATCCAGAGGAAGGTGAAAAAAAACCCCCAGCAGAGCATGCTCCAATTTGCTACAGCAGGGGAAAACAATTCCTTCCTGATCCCCCGAGAGGCAATCGGATTTTCCCTGGATCAACTTTACCTATGCTAGTACCCAATTATATTATGTACATTCAGGAAAGTATCCAGGCCTTTCTTAAAGCAATCTACTGAGCTGGCCAGAACCACCTCTGGCGGGAGTCTATTCCACATTTTCACAGCTCTAACTGTGAAGAAACCTTTCCGTACTTGAAGATGAAATCTCTTTTCCTCTAGACGTAAAGAGTGCCCCCTTGTCCTCTGGGTTGACCGTACAGAGAACAACTCAACACCAAGTTCACTATATGGACCCCTAATATATTTGAACATGTTGATCATATCCCCCCCTTATTCTCCTCTTCTCAAGAGTGAATAAATTCAGTTCCTCTAATCTTTCCTCATAGCTGAGCTCCTTCATGCCTCTTATCAGTTTGGTTGCCCTTCTCTGCACTTTCTCCAGTTCCCCGATATCCTTTTTGAGAACTGGTGCCCAAAACTGAACTGATTATTCCAGGTGAGGTCTTACTAATGATTTGAATTATGGATTAACATGTATCCCCTATGAGTCCAGTTAAAGTGGAACTAAACTCCGCTATACTCACCTTTCCTCCAGCAGTCCACATCCCTCTTTAGCGTCTGTGTGGCAGTTTGTGGCCATCTTCATTGGACGGCCGGGGCGTCACTACCGCGAATGCACAGGTGCTAGTCATTCCAGCACACAGCAATCAGGCTAGTCATTATAAGCTGAGCTACACATGCGCAGCGACAAGGTCATCTAAAGGCCAGGGCGAAAATGCCAAACTGAGCCCCCTCCCCCAAGACGTATGAGCATTACGTGTCGGCAAAATCCATGCCCCCCCCCAAAAAAAACAAATTTAGCACTAATTTGCATGCTTACCCCTAAGCATAAATCCCCCCCTTCACTCAATACAAATCAACCCTCCTGCTGAAATCCTATTCTCAACACAAATCTTTACCCCCCCCCAGCAAAAATCCCCACCCCCCCACCCTGAAAAAAAAAATCCCCCCCTCCTAGTACAAATCCTCTACCCCCCACTCCATATCCCCTTTCCAGCACAAATTCCCCCCCAATCCCCCATCCTAGCTCAAATCTCCCCCACATTTCTCTCCTAGTACAATTGCCCCTTTTTCTAGCACAAACTCCCCAAAATTTCCCCTCCTAGAACAATTCTTATCACCCCCCCCCCCAACCTCCTTGTGGTGCCCCCCCCCCCAACTTGCATGATACCACAGTGCCCAGGGCAGCCGTCCCTTCTGCCCACCCCTTGTCCCGGTCCTGTGCGCAGCTCAGTTTACATGCCGGGGAGTGCTGAGAGCAGACAAGTAGGTGTATTTTATTGCAGAAGCATTGCATGTCTCTTCTGCAATAAAAAAAAAGAACCCAATGCTCCCTGTAGATATCAGGGGAGCTTTAGTTCTGCTTTAAGGCACTGCTGTCTGTGACTGTCCCACCAGATTTGGAGTGGGATTTGGAGATGCCACTATTGTACTGATGACTGGTCTCCTTGCTGGAGGGGAAGCTATATCTGAGGACCTGCAGTGCAAGCATCTCCCTGCTTCTGCTTCATTCATTCTGTGGATCTGTGCCGCTTCTGCCTCTCCTGCTAATTCCCCACCAGTCATCAAGGGGACTGCTCTGATCTGAGGAAGCAAAGCCTAGATGGCTGTCGATACACAGAGACACCGTGCAGAACAAGGAATGGCAAGTCAGTATTAGGGTGAAGATCAGCTGCTGGGCATTAACTGTGGATCAGTCCTTTGCCACCTGCTTGCCTTTTTTGGACACAGCTTCTGTAGTACAGGTCCTCTTTAAAGTGGTTGTAAACCCTGTTACACCACTTGTACCTACAGGTAAGCCTATAATAAGGTACTGGAAATATCTCTTCAACCTGCATGGTTTAGGAGATATTTACCGTATACGCTTGCGCCAACGTAATTGTCACATGCACATGGAAGAAACGGGCAACTCATTCAGTTTCTTCAGCAGCCGTGACCAGCGGCTCCCGCGTGCATGCATGGGAGTGATGTCATTGCGGCTCCAGCCAATCGCCCGCGAACCCAGCAATAACTCCGGGAGACATGTCGCCTGTCACAGCAGTGTACGGGGACCGCTGAAACAGCTTTGATCTAAGGTATTTCATAATGAGCTAGTATGCAGACTGACACGCCGCACTTGCAATCGTCGTGCTGCGCGCCGGCATGTTATCTTGCTGGACGTCATATGACGCCAGTCAGGATAACAGAACCACTTCCTGTCAGTCATTCTGTTATAGGTTGGGCAGGAAGTGGTTAACCGCTTTTTGCTGGCGACGCTATAGTCGAAAGACGGCTACAGCACATTCCTCCGGTTCTGGGAGGGTGTCTATTGATGTCCTCCCAGAACCCTGTGCGATCCAAATTCAGCTATACAGTTTGCATTTGCAAATGTTTTGGGGTTTTGCATGTTTTTTTTCCTGAAGCATGCAACTAAGACTTCTGCTTTCATTTACAAAAAATGGTTGTAATTGGGTCTCAGCCAACCAGAATTCTGCTTTTAGACACTGTAGCGGTGTGCTTGCAGGACAGGGAAAAAAAATCCTGCAAGCATCCTTGGGGCGGTTTATACACCTCTCCCGCACCACCCCTGCCCATTGAAATTAATGGTCACTGCTTCACGGGCGCTTTTAAAGCGGAGGTCCACCCTAAAGTGGACCTCCGCTCATCGGAACCCTCCCCCCCTCCGGCGCCACAATTGGCACCTTTCAGGGTGGAGGGGGGTTCAGGTACCTGTACAGTACAGGTATCTGCACCCACTTCCGGCATAGCTATCTGCGGAAAGGGGCGTAGATCTACGCCCCTTTCCGAAAGTCCCCCGCTGCCTGCTGGGAAACACACAGATCCCAGAGGCAGCGGGACCATCCTTATTGCGCAGCGCGACTCGCACATGCGCAGTAGGGAACCGGGAAATGAAGCCGAAAGGCTCCACTTCCTGATTGCCATACTTAAGATGGCGGCGGCAGCACCCGAGAGACGATCGAGAGATCGGCTTCGGGTGCCGACATCGCGGGCGCGCTGGACAGGTAAGTGTCACTATTTTAAAAGTCAGCAGCTGCAGTATTTGTAGCTGCTGGCTTTTAAAAAAAAAAAAAACGGCGGAACTCCCGCTTTAACCCCTTGGGGGTTAAAAGCTCCCTGCTACTGCCTGAAAAGCAGCACCAAAGCACCGCTATAACGGCAGTAAATCGCTGCTAAAACGCTGTCGCCGCCCCAGTGTGAAAGTAGCCTCAAATGATAAATCTATGAGGAAGACCCTGTAACAAATTAATCTCCTGCAGTTTGCAGAATGCAAAATTACACCCTGTGGGTTTGCTGCGGACTCCGGCGCTATTTTTTCATCTCGTTGATGAGCTCCACAATGTAATAATATAGTTGGAAGCGGACAACTTCAAATATCTGTTGCTGCGATCGATAGGACGTTACTTAGTTTGATTTCCGCGCAGTAACTGCCGCAGTCGCCGAGCCTGACCTTTAATTGCATCGTACGTTGGATTTGGGGCGAATGCAATTTTCTGCAGTTTAATGAAGATCAAACATCTTGGCTTTCGCTAATGGAGTCGGCTATTATTTGGAGGTCATCGGCGTTCCGTAAACGTTATAAATGAGAGCGCTTCCCGCTCTCAGACATGTAAAAATTAAAAAGCTTTATCATCTCAGCACTGCCATGATCTTTTCTGGGGGAGGCGGAACGGACGCCGCGCTGGCTATTAGCGAGTAAAGCAGATATAGGAAAACAGAACGGGAAAATAAAAGGTGAACGCCGTGTAGATCTTCACCACCGAGGTTGTGCTTTGAAAATGTAAACATGACATAAAAATTTATTGGAACGTATTGTTTGATCTACAACATAACGAAAATATCCCAAATGTTCCTATTACAGCATTTGCCCATCTATACATTCACATACAATGCCTTGCAAAAGTATTCACCACCTCTGCGTTTTTTCGTGTTTTTTGATGCCGCACAACCTGGAATTAACATGGATCGTTTGAGGATTTGCATCATCTAATTTACAGAACGTGCCCACAACTTTGAAGATTTTTTTTTTTTTTAATGTGAAGCAAACAACAAATAGGACAAAAGAACAGTAAAAGTAAAATGTGCATAACTATTCACCCCTCCCCCCTAAAGTCAATACTTTGTAGAGCCGCCTTTTGTGGCTGTCACGGCACCAAGTCGCTTTGGATAAGTCTCTATGAGCTTGCCACATCTTACCACTGGGATTTTTGCCCATTCCTCCTTGCAAAACTGCTCCAGCTCCTTCAAGTTGGGTGGTTTGTGCTCGTGAACAGCAATGTTTAAGTCTGACCACAGATTTTCTTTTGGATTGAGGTCTGGGCTTTGACTAGCCCATTCCAACACATTTAGATGTTTCCCCTTAACCACTTGCTTACTGGGCACTTAAACCCCCTTCCTGCCCAGACCAATTTTCAGCTTTCGGTGCTCTCACATTTTGAATGACAATTACTCAGTCATGCAACACTGTACCCAAATTAATTTTTTTGTCCTTTTTTTCCCACAAATAGAGCTTTCTTTTGGTGGCGTTTGATCACCTCTGGGTTTTTTATTTTTTGCGCTATAAATGAAAAAAGACCGAAAATTTTGGGAAAAAAACGCATATTTCTTTGTTTCTGTGACAAAATTATGCAAATTATAAATTTTTCTTCATAAATTTTGGCCACAATTTATACTGCTACATATCTTTGGTAAAAAAAATAACCCAAATTAGTGGATATTATTTGGTCTTTGTGAAAGTTGGAGAGTCTACAAGCTGTGGTGCGAATCGCACAAAATTGATCACATCTGATGTACTGGTGGCCAATCTCATTTCTTGCGACCCGAACAAGTCAGGAAAGTACAAATACCCCCCAAATGACCCCTTTTTGGAAAGAAGACATTCCAAGGTATTTAGTAAGAGGCATGGTGAGCTTTTTGATGTTGTCATTTTTTTCCCACAATTCTTTGAAAAATTAAGAGTTTTTTTATTTTTTTCAACAAAATTGTCAATGTAATAGGTTATTTCTCTCACTTGGCATGTGTATACCACAAATGCCACCCCCAAAAAAATTCTGCTACTCCTCCTGAGTATTACAATACCACATGTGTGGGACTTTTTCACAGCCTGGCCACATAGAGAGGCCCAACATGCAGGGAGCGCCATCACGTGTTCTAGGAGCATAAATTACACATCTAACTTGTTGACTACCTATTACACCTTTTGAAGGCCCTGGAGCACCAGGATAATGACACGTGACACTGATGACAGATGGCACTGATACGTGGCACTGATGACACTTATACGTGGCACTGATGACAGATGGCACTAATATGTGGCACTGATGACAGATGGCACTTATATGTGGCACTGATAGATGGCACTTATACGTGGCACTGATGACACGTGGCACTAATACGTGATCCCACGTGACACTGACAGATGGCAATATGTGGCACTGATGACAGATGGCACTATGTGGCACTGATGACACGTGGCACTGATGACAGATGGCACTTATACGTGGCACTGATGACAGATGGCACTGGGGACAAATGGCACTGACAACAGGTGGCACTGGGGACAGATAGCACTAACAGGTGGCACTGGGGGAGGATGGCACTGTGGCGGATGGCACTTTTTTTGTTTTACTTACAACCGCTGCAGCCGTTCATCTGTCCCTTCTCACATGCTGTCTGGGTGAGGAGGGAGAGCGGCGCTGAGAGATGATCTCATATGTTTACATCTGTTCCCCGCTCCACTCGCGGCCCTGGCATTCTTACTGTGGGCAGTCACAGCCGGGCACCCACTGCGCATGCGCGAGCGGCGCCGCGCGCAGTGATATGCTGCACAGTCACCTGGGAAACGTGACAGGTCCCAGATGACTGTGCGGCGCCAAGGGGAAGTGATGTCACCAGCCCGGGCACTGAAGGAGGCAGATTACGAGAAACCCCCCAAGCAACAGGCATTTAGAGGTGAGTAAAAAGAAGTTTTTCCAATTATTTTTTATTTTTTTTATTAATTTTAAGCTATTTTTTTTTTTTTTGGGTGGTAACACCACTTTAACAACAGATGCCAGCCTTCTAGGCTGGGGAACAGCTCTGGAAGAATATTCTGCCCAGGGGAGATAGTCCAGGTTAGAGGACCTTGCCTATCAACTTTGTTGGCAGTTTCAGGCAGTACATCTGGCCATAGAATCTTGGCGGTCAGATTACGGGACTGTCCTGACAGGATTCAGTCTGACGGAGCCACGGTGGTGGCTTACGTCCATCACCAGCGGAGGCACGAGAGTGGTGGGGTACTCCGGACATGGACCTATTCGCATCCAGATTCATTAATAAGGTCGACAACTTTATGTCAAATAAGGGATCCGCTAGCAGGCAGAACAGACTCATTAGTCTCCCCAGGAGGATCAGTTCTCACTGATCTATGCATTTCCTCCAGCTCTGCTACTTCCGCGCCTTCTCCGCAAGATTAAGCAGGAACAGTAGGAGGTGATTCTGGGGGCCCCAGCCGGGTCCCAGAAGATCTTAATTTATCGAGTTCATAAAGAGGGCAGTAGAAGTCCTTTGGACTCTGCCATTATAGCCCGACCGTCTTGCACAAGGTCCGGTATTTCATCCTACTTTACGGACAAGGAGTTTAACAGGTTTGACTGTTGAATTGACTGTTGAATCCCACTCTATAAAAGATCTTGGGTGATCTCCTTCAGTAGTGTCTACTTTGACTAATGCCAGGAAGCCGGCTTCCAGAATCACTTACTATAGAATCTGGAAGGCATAGGTTTCTTGGTATGGATCCAGGGGTTGGCACCCCAGGGAAGTATGTCAATAGGCAGGATTCCTACATATGAGATCTGAAATGAAGCTGGCCATGACTTTTATCAAGAGCCAGATCCAGGCCGTGTCGATGTCTTTTCCTATGGCCTCTTCTTTCCCACTCTTGGTGCGTAGCTTATTCAGGGGGTAACACGGTTTATTCCCCTATCAAGGCACTTTTAAATTCTTAGGATTTAAAATTGGTCTTTTCGACTTTGCTGAATCAGCCGTTTGAACCTTACGAGAAATTCTCTTTGTTCTTTGATAAGAAAGATAATCTTTTTTGCTTGCCATTTCTTCTGCTATAAGAGTATCGGAACTAACGGCTCTGTCTTGTAAGAGACATATTTCATCATGCATAAGGATGAGGTGGTTTGATGTCCTCATCCTGAATTCTTACCAAAGGTGGTAACAGGTTTTCATTTAAACCAAGATATTATTCTTCCTTCTTCCTTCTTTCTCCCCAGAAGCCTTAATCTGGGGAAGAGAAAGCACTACAGTCTCTTGATATAGTAAGAGCGATCAGAATCTATTCAAAGGCGACCGCACAGGTTCGCAAAACACAGGTTTTGTTTGTACTGCCAAGAGGGTCCAAGAATATGGACAGGCAGCGTCAAGATCCACTATTTTCCAAATGGATTTGTCAAGTGATTGTTCAAGCTTCAGCCTAATCACTTCGCGCCGCATGGACGTCCTGGGACGGCCTCGACTTTCGGGGGTTACATCTGAATGATGCCTGAGGCTACAGACATCATTCAGATATCTGCATTTTCAGCCGGCGATTCCCTGCACCATAAGAATGATCATAGCGGCTGTTCCGCCGCTTGATCGTTCTTACGGGCGGCGGGAGGGGACATCTCCCGCAGCCCTCCGGTGCTTCTACCGACTCACCGCTTCCATCGGTGAGTCGGTCACAGGATCCGCCAGCCCCCGGATGGTATCATAGAGATTTACAACGGACCAGATGGTCCCCGGAGTCTCTATGATCGTTCGGAGGCCGGGCGCAATGTTATTACGTCACGCCCGGCATCTGCATTCAAAATAACGGCGCCACCTTGGAAGCCTTGATCGTTTTTTTTTTGTTTTTTTTATTTTAGGCTTCCCAGCCTAGAGGTGAGATGTGGGGTCTTGTTGACCTCCATATCTCAATGTAAATAGGTTCGATCATGCCATATTCCTATTTCAAGGGATGTTTACATTCCTTGTAATAGGAATAAAAGTAATCAAATTTTTTATTTTTTTTTTAAGTGTCAAATGAAAAAAATAAAAGTAAAATTAACAATAATAAAAAAAAAAAATTGGGTGCCCCTGTCCCCGTGAGCTCGTATGCAGAAGCGAACGCATACGTAAGTCCCGCCCACATATGAAAACGGTGTGCAAACCACACATGTGAGGTATCGCCGCGAATGTTGGAGCGAGAGCAATAATTCTAGCTCTAGATCTCCTCTATAATGCAAAACATGTAACCAGTAAAAAAAATTTAAGCGTCACCTATGGGGATTTTTAAATACCAAAGTTTGGCACCATTCCACGAGCGCGTGCAATTTTGAAGTGTGACATGTTGGGTATCTATTTACTCGGTGTATCTTCATCTATCACATTATGCAAAAACATTTAGCTAACTTTACTGTTTTTTTTTGAAGCATGAAATAGTTTTTTTCCTGAAAAAAACGTGTTTGAAATATTGCAACAACCGCCATTGTATTCTCTAGGGTCTTTGCTAAAGAAAACATATATAATGTTTGTGGGTTCTATGTAATTTTCTAGCAAAAAAAATATGAATTTTACATGCAGGAGAGAAATGTCAGAATTAGCCTGGATGCGAAGTGGTTAAAAAAGAAAATTCTTCCTTCTCATATTAAGAGCACACTCATCCAGGGCGATTAGTGCCTCTTGGGCGGTGCATCATCAGATCTCTATGGCTCAGATCTGTAAGACTGCAACTTGGTCTTCGGTGCAGACGTTTATGCGATTTTATCAAATCGATATTAAGGGTCATGAGGATATTGCCTTTGGGCACAGCATACACTGCAGGCTGCAGTATGGGTCCTCTGGCCTCCTGTTTCCTTGATTCTGTCTCCCCCCCCCCCTTCAGTTGCCATTGCTATGGGACATCCCACATAGTTATTACTATGGCTCTGTGTCCCCTGATGTACATCAAAGAAAAGGATTTTACAGGTAAACTGTTTTAAAAATCCTATTTTTGGGGGGGTTTAATTCCAAATGGGATTTAAAGGAAGAATGATGATGTAGAATACAGTATTGCATTTTGACCTCCTTATGTAAAGTATTACGTAGGATTAGTTTGGTAAGGTCTGTTCAGCTTTTAACCACTTGAGATCCGCGCTATAGCCAAATGACGGCTACAGCACGGACCTCCTTTGCTGGGACTACGTCTATTGACGTCGTCCCGTGCACGAGCGGCCTGCACGCCCCCTGAGGGGCGCGCGCGGCGCACTCTGTGATCGGTGAGTCTATGAGACTCGCCTGATCACGGATCCAAGCAAGGGGTCGGTCCCGACACATTATCACCTGATCAGCTGTCAGCCAATGACAGCTGATCATGTGACAAAACAGAGCCGGTAATCGGCTATTATTCCTCCTCGCGCTGACAGCACGAGGAGAAAAAAAAGAGCCGATCACCGGCGGCCGTGATCGGGACATCAGTCCCGATCACGGCCAGCTTACCAGTGCCCACCTTCCCCCCTCAGGAATAAATAAGTGCCCACAGTGCCGCCCAGCAGTGCCCACAGTGCCACCCAGCAGTGCCCACAGTGCCACCCACAATCTGCCTCAACAACGGTGCTGCACCCCAGTGCCACATATCCGTGCCCATCAGTGTCATCTACCAGTGCCCATCAGTGCCGCCCATCAGTGCCCAGCAGTGCCACTTATCAGTGCCACCTATCAGTCCCATCTATCAGTGGTACCTATCAGTGCCCCTTAGTGCCACCCATCCGTGCCACCCATCAGTGCCATCTTATCTGTGCCTATCTTTGCCCATCAGTACTGCCTTATCTGTGCCTATCGGTGCCACCTTATCTGTGCCTATTAGTGCCGCCTTAACTATGCATATCAGTGTGCACCAGTGCAGCCTATCAGTGCCCACCAGTGCAGCCTATCAGTGCGCCTCATGAGCGCACTTCAATGAAGGAGAAAAATGACCTGTTTGCAAAATTTTATAACAAACTATTAAACATGATTTTTTATTTTTTTTTATTTTGCATCTTTTTTTGTTTGTTTAGCAAAAAATAAAACTCCGAGCTGTAACTAAATACCACCAAAAGAAAGCTCTATTTGTGGGAAAAAAATGATAAAAATGTCATTTGGGTACAGTGTTGTATGCCCGCGCAATTGTCATTCAAAGTGCATCAGCGCTGAAAGCTGAAAATTGGTCTGGGCAGGAGGGGGGGGTTTAAATGCCCAGTAAGCAAGTGGTTAAATAATGTTAAACTGAGGCATGTGCTGCCTGCTGGCCATCCCTCTTGAGATGTGAAGGCTGAGGATGGCGGGCGGCCTCTGGGGGTGGTCTGCCGTATCCTCGGCTGCGGTGGTACTACTGGTCCCAGCATGGAGGGGGCACCACGGTGGGTTCTTACACCTCCACCATGGACACAGCCACTTTCCTGTGGCCAGTTATTATTGTAGAGTTTCTCACCGAAGCTGTACTCAGACAGATAATGATGTAGGTTTTTCCGTAAAGCATTGCAGACTGTTAGGAACGTTCGATGTCTCAAAATTACTTTCATAACGGACCCCATGTGCTTTGTAAGCTACAGACCTTAAATGTTCATTCCGGGTTCCAATCCTTCAACTACTGATCCTGGTAAACGAACCTGTTAGGTGATGGAAGCCGTCTTATTGAAGCCGTCAGTATTGAACCCAAAGCCAAAAATGTTACATATTAGAGGTGGTGGCCGCATTTGTTTTCTTTCTTTTGGCAGTCTGCGTTATAATTCATCCCAAAGGTGTTCTATCAGGTTGAGGTCAGGACTCTGTGCAGGCCAGTCAAGTTCCTCCACCCCAAACTCGCTCCTCCATGGCTTTATGGACCTTGCTTTGTGCACTGGTCCAAATCATTTGGTGGAAGGGGGATTATAGTGTGGGGTTGTTTTTCAGGGGTTGGGCTTGGCCCCTTAGTTCCAGTGAAGGGAACTCTTAAGGTGTCAGCAAACCAAGACATTTTGGACAATTTCATGCTCCAATCGTTGTGAGAACAGTTTGGGGACGGCCCCTTCCTGTTCCAACATGACTGCGCACCAGTGCACAAAACAAGGTCCATAAAGACATGGATAAGTGAGTTTGTGGTGGAGGAATGTGACTGGCCTGCACAGAGTCCTGACCGGGAGCCGCCAGTAACACAACGCTGCTGAAGGAACGGTACGAGCGAGACGTTCCTTCAGTGCGCATGCTCCAATAATGTCGGTGCAAGCATATATGGTAAATATGCAGGTTTAGGAGATATTTCCAGTACTTACAGGTAAGCCTTATTATAGGCCTTGTTTATAGGCTTACCTGTAGGTAACAGTGGTGTAACAGGCTTTACAACCACTTTAAAAACTCTTCGAAAGCGACGCAAAACTGGACTTTTTTCCTTTTTTTTTAAAAACCCGCTAGCCTGAAAAGCACCACAAAAACGCAGTGCAAAAAAAGCGTTAGTGGCGTTGCAGTGTGAAAGGGGTCTCAACGTGATTATAAACGATCATCTTGTAAAACAACACATTCAGTCTAAAATGGAAATAAAAGGCAAAACATTTGTGTATTGATATAAAAAAAAAATATATATATAAATACCCTTTTCATACTTCTTCTTTAGTGCCGGTTCACACTAGCGCGATGCCAGACATTGCATGTAATTCGCAGCGCACTGCTGTTCACATCACATGCGATGTTTGTGCGGTGCGATGTCAGATAGTATGGCTGATATCTTCACCGCATTCAGTCCAAACACTCACAGGACCCTTTTTTCTGTTCGGACCAGAATCGAATCGCATGCGTGTTCACACATATGCGATCCGATTAATGTCCGAACTGTCAGTTCGCAGTGCGATATGCGAGCTGAAATGGGGGCGTCGTTAACATATAATGACACTCCCCATCAGAACGCATATGGCAGTGTGAACTGCCGTGCGTGTCAAGTGCGATGCGGGAACCCCGCAGTCGATTCGCAGGGTTCTCGCATCGCACTAGTGTGAACCGCCACTTATTCACATTCCCTCTGTTCTCAGCTGCATAAGAGGTGCGGGGAGGAGGAGAAGCAGCAGCACACTGAGCTTCCCTGTGCAGGGAAGGAGGTGGGGGGGGGGGGGGGGGTTGGTTCCAGGACAAGTCTGATCTTTGGTGGAGAGCAGGCTGAGTTCCCAGCATAGCTAGAGAACTGACCACTGTGCTCTGCTGCTTAGTGGTCAGTTATTAATAGAAAAGCAGAGGGACTGGCAGGGCACCCAGGGATTTCACACAAAGGAAGCAATACAAAGAGAGCAGGAGACTTTCTTATACAAGTACATGGTACAGCAGGCATTCAGCCAGATGAAGAGAGAAGAAAACCTAAAAAATAAAACGAATGCCGCCGTCACATCTAAGAGTTGTTGGGCTGCAATATACCGGTAATATATTTTTGCTTATGGGTTTTATACTGCTTTAAATGAAACCAATGCTAGGAGATTTATGTTGGCTCGGTATCGCTGTCACGCTTCTGAAAATGCTAATTGCCCGGATGTGGTGCTAATCCGGAGTCTTTAGTACATTCTCAGCGACTGACCCAGAACAAGATGGCATGCCATGTGAAAAGATCATTTGTACGGGAAATGACCTAAATATTGCCCAGATCTTTCCTGCGACAGCAGTCTGCAGCAAGAATCGCATTACTCCAAATCTCTCACAATTTCCCATTGACCAGCCTTTCTTAAAGCGCTAGTTGCACTCATTTTTCCCCAGAGCTTTGTGAGTGAGGTGAAAATTTACTTTCTTAAAAAAAAATAAAAAATACCCAAATCCGGTGCAAATAAAAAAAAAAAAAGGGCATTTTTGCTTGCAACATGATTGGGTGATGGAAATCAGCAGAGCTTTTCCCCACATTCACTAAGCTCTGGGGGAACATTAGTGCAGCTGCCCTTGCAGAGTGCGCCGTCTATTTGCCTTTAGTAAATCCACCGCAAAGCGCGTAACTGGCTGAGTCGCCAAATTTTAACCTTTTTCGCTGCCAGAGCTATTTTTGTGTGGGTTTATTTATTTATTTTCCCACACGATTAAAAACATTTTTAGGCCTGAAGATTACACAAAATCCCCAAACATAATATCTTTTCTGAAAGCAGACACCCTAGAGCAGTGATGGTGAACCTTGGCACCCCAGATGTTTTGGAACTACATTTCCCATGATGCTCCACTACACTGCAGAGTGCATGAGCATCAAGGGAAATGTAGTTCCAAAACATCTGGAGTGCCAAGGTTCACCATCACTGCTCTAGAGAATAAAATAGCAGTAGTTCCAGTTTTTTTATGTCACACTGCAAAGATCTAGGAAACGCAACATTTCAGTAAAAAATAAAAAAACGCACTAAAGTGAATTTTAGAGCAAACAAACTTTTCTTTAAATGGAAAAAAATAACACAGGAGGAGAGGAGAGAGGAAAATCTGCTTTGATTTTTTATTTTTATTTTTTTAAACGTAGTAACAATTGAAATAACTTGGGGATCTCCGGGAACTCCTGATAATAAGTATATCTGCAGCTCATGGTACGTTAGTGTGATGGTCATTGGGAAGAATGCCCTTTACAGATAGGTAAAAAAAAACATTGTTGTCCTTAATTACTTATCTGAAATTGCTCACTGCTCAGAGCCCCAGGCACCCTCTGTAGGATATCTAGTTTAGAGGATCTCCTAGCTCAGGGGTCTCCAAACTTCCTAAGCAAAGCACCAGTTTACTACTTTTTAGACTTTAAGGGGGGCTGGATTGTGGCCAGTAAGAGCAAAAAATTGCCTCAACATCAATGGGTGTCCACAATGTCTCAGGCTTTTGTGGTTATTAGGATTTAAAAAATGTGATCAGTAGGAGGAAGAATAGTGCCCCATCATTGGTATTAGTGGCAGGGACAGTGAACCATCATTGGTGTCAGTGGGAAGAATAGTGCCCCGTCATTGGGAGGAATAGTGCCCCATCATTGGTGTCAGTGGGGAGGAATAGTGCCCCATCATTGGTGCCACTGAGCACCATTATTGATGTCATTAGGAGGAATAGTGCCCCATCATTGGTGTCAGTGGGAGGAATAGTGCCCCATCATTGGTGTCAGTGGGAGGGATAGTACCCCATCATTGGTGTTAGTGGGAGGAATAGTGCCCCATCATTGGTGTCAGTGGGAAGAATAGTGCCCCATCATTGGGAGGAATAGTGCCCCATCATTGGTGCCACTGAGCACCATTATTGATGTCATTAGGAGAAATAGTGCCCCATCATTGGTGTCGGTGGAAGGAATAGTGCCCCCTTATTGGTGTCACTGAGAGGAATAGTGCCCCATCATTGGTGTCAGTGGAAGGAATAATGCTGCCTCATTGGTGTCAATAGAAGGAATAGTGCCCCATCATTGTTTTCACTGGGAGGAATAGCACCCCATCATTGGTATCAGTGGGAGGAATAGTGCCCCTTCATTGGTGTCAATAGAAGGAATGGTGCCCCATCATTGTCAGTGGGGGGAATAGTGCCCCATCACTGGCGTCAGTGGGGAGAATAGTGCCCATCATTGGTATGAGTGGAAGGAATAGTGCCCCATCATTGGTGTCAGTGGAAGGAAAAATTCTGTCTCATTGGTGTCAATAGAAGGAATAGTGCCCCATCATTGGTGTCAGTGGGAGGAATGGTACCCCATCATTGGTGTCAATAGAAGAAATGGTGACCCATAATTGGTGTCAGTGGGAGGAATAATGCCGCCTCATTGGTGTCAATAGAAGGAATAGTGCCCCATCATTGGTGTCAATAGAAGGAATAGTGCCTCATCATTGGTGTCAATAGAAGAAATGGTGACCCATAATTGGTGTCAGTGGGAGGAATAGTGCCTCATCATTGGTGTCAATAGAAGGAATAGTGCCCCATCATTGGTGTCAATAGAAGGAATAGTGCCTCATCATTGGTGTCAATAGAAGGAATAGTGCCTCATCATTGGTGTCAATAGAAGGAATAGTGCCCCATCATTGGTGTCAATAGAAGGAATAGTGCCCCATCATTGGTGTCAATAGAAGGAATAGTGCCTCATCATTGGTGTCAATAGAAGGAATAGTGCCCCATCATTGGTGTCAATAGAAGGAATAGTGCCTCATCATTGGTGTCAATAGAAGGAATAGTGCCCCATCATTGGTGTCAATAGACGGAATAGTGCCCCATCATTGGTGTCAATAGAAGGAATAGTGCCCCATCATTGGTGTCAATAGAAGGAATAGTGCCCCATCATTGGTGTCAATAGAAGGAATAGTGCCCCATCATTGGTGTCAATAGAAGGAATAGTGCCCCATCATTGGTGTCAATAGAAGGAATAGTGCCCCATCATTGGTGTCAATAGAAGGAATAGTGCCCCATCATTGGTGTCAATAGAAGGAATAGTGCCCCATTATTGGTGTCAATAGAGGGAATAGTGCCCCATCATTGGTGTCAATAGAAGGAATAGTGCCCCATTATTGGTGTCAATAGAAGGAATAGTGCCCCATCATTGGTGTCAATAGAAGGAATAGTGCCCCATCATTGGTGTCAATAGAAGGAATAGTGCCCCATCATTGGTGTCAATAGAAGGAATAGTGCCCCATCATTGGTGTCAATAGAAGGAATAGTGCCCCATCATTGGTGTCAATAGAAGGAATAGTGCCCCATCATTGGTGTCAATAGAAGGAATAGTGCCCCATTATTGGTGTCAATAGAAGGAATAGTGCCCCATTATTGGTGTCAATAGAGGGAATAGTGCCCCATCATTGGTGTCAATAGAAGGAATAGTGCCCCATCATTGGTGTCAATAGAAGGAATAGTGCCCCATCATTGGTGTCAATAGAAGGAATAGTGCCCCATTATTGGTGTCAATAGAAGGAATAGTGCCCCATCATTGGTGTCAATAGAAGGAATAGTGCCCCATCATTGGTGTCAATAGAAGGAATAGTGCCCCATCATTGGTGTCAATAGAAGGAATAGTGCCCCATCATTGGTGTCAATAGAAGGAATAGTGCCTCAACACAAAGACCATCAAAGGACCACATCTGGCCCTCGGGCCCCAGTTTGGAGACCCCTATCCTGGATGAACAAATGACTTGATGTTCCCAGAAGAAGATGAGAGAACTGATATGTACTTGTGAGAAAAGGCCAAGAAATCTCGGGGATCTTAGAAGAGCCTTTTAGTAAACGTTTATTGTAAGTGAAGAGAGTTTCTTTTTAGGAAAATCTCATGGAAGGAAGAGTTGGATTTGATTTCGGCGTAGAGGATTAACGGGGTCTGTGGTGAAGCCAAAGCACGCGGTTGGTAACGGTGATCGGCGTGGCACTTTGTCAGGCGCTGTCGGTGGTTGGATGAAGGTCACTGCCAGTTTACTATACACCGCTAATTTGAGGCATTATTAACTCGCCCTGCGCCACGCAGACATGAAACGCGTTGCCAAAAGCCGGGTGCGGCACCTCGCTCTCTGCCGCAATGGATTCTGATGACCTATAAAGCAATTTCTGTTTCTTTTGATGCCGGTGTCGGCTAATCTGGGTTTTCTCCCTTTCTATACAACACCCATTTTTCACTGTAAATTACAAACGTGACTTCGCATCCTAGATTTTTATCCAAGTGAATTTCTTTTAAGCGCCGCGCCGGCAGAACATTGGGGTAGATAAGCAATCATCGCGTCTGCCAAGCTTCCCTCCCAATTACCGTTTTTAAGCGAGAGCCGCCGTGTCACATTCCGCTCAGAAAGATGCTTTGATCAGGTTTTATTTTTCCTTCCTTTGAATAATACTGATTGTAAGTTGGAGGCTCTGCCAGAATTTAAGCAGAAAAAAATGGAAATAAAAGAAGTTTCTGTTTTTTCATCCATTGATGGACGGAGCTTGCTCTATTTTTTTTGTGGATGAAGGTTTTCCACACTTCTCCCCCTCCCCCACCTGGAGTTTTCTTTCCTTCAAGAGATTTCTGGGTGACCATGGGTTGCAAAGCTGGTCTACAGGCTGAAGATACCCATCCCCCCCTCACCCAAAGTGATTCTTCCCCTCCGCTTCTCATCTTAACAACATCTGGCAGATTTACATTGACGGTGCCAGGGGCGGGGAAGCGGGGGGGGGGGGGGGGATGCTCCTGGTTGAATCAAACCTGGAACGATGGGGGTGTAAGTGATTAACCACTTCCGCTCCGGAATATTTGCCCCCCACCTTGCTAACCAGGCCATTTTTTGCGATACGGCACTGCATTAATTTAACCGACAATTGCGTGGTCGTGCGGCGCTGTACACAAATAAAATGAAAGTGGTTGTAAAGGTTCGTGTTTTTTCATTAAGGTGAAAAAACGTGTCAATGACCACTCGCCCAGCCCCCCCCCCCCCTGGTTTTACTTACCTGAACCCTCAAACTTGTCCCACGGGGACACGCTGTCTCTCTGCCCGAGGTTCTCGGCTCTTGATAGGTGAGATTGATAGCAGCGCAGCCATTTGCTCCCACTGCTGTCAATCAAATCCAATGATGAGAGCGCCAGGGGGCGGGGCCAAGTCCCGCATTCGGCCTCTATGGAGTCCGAATCCTGGACTCTGGGAAGAGCTTCTCTGAGGGGGGATGTCTGATGTGGGGAGGAGCTGCCAGAGCCACTGGGGGGACCCCAGGAGAGGATGTTTGGGGCCGTTCTGTGCAAAACGAGCTGCACAGTGGATGTATGATATGTTGTTTAAAAAAAAAAAAAAAAATACCTTTACAATCACTTTAATGTCCCTTTTCCCACAAATAGAGCTTTCCTTTGGTGGTATTTGATCACCTCTGCATTTTTTTTATTTTTTATTTTTTGTTTTGTTTGTTTTTTTGTTTGTTTTTTGCGCTTTAAACAAAAAAAGGCCGACAATTAAAAAAAAAAAAAGATTTTTTTACTTTCTGCAATAAAAAAAATCCAATAAAAATGTAAATAAATATTCTTCATCAATTTAGGTCAATATGTATCCTGTTACATATTTTCAGTAAAAAAAAAAATCCCAATAAGTGTATATTGATTTGGTTTGCGCAATCAAAGTTATAGCGCCTACAAACTATGGGATGTTTTTTTTTTTTTTTTTTTAACTAGTATGGCGGCGATCGGCGACTTATAGCAGGCCTGCGATGTTGCAGGGGATAAATCGGACACTGACACTTTTGACAATTTTTGGAGACCAGTGACACTAATACAGTGATCAGTGCTAAAATATGTACTGATGACACTGGCTGGGAAGGGGTTAAACATCTTGAGCAGGAAGTGTCACCAGAACACCAGGATCTCCAAAATGGGGTCCAAAATATTAATCACATAGTATCAAAAAAATAAATAGAAGCAACGTTTTAGAGCCATGCAGGACCCCTTCATCAGGCATATGTGACACACATGCCTGATCAAGGGGTCCTGTGTGGCTCCAAAACGTTGCTTCTATTTATTTTTTTGATACTATGTGATTAATATTTTGGACCCAATTTTGGAGATCCCGGTGTGCTGGTGACACTTCC
Organism: Lithobates pipiens; assembly: GCF_037356315.1. Taxonomy (NCBI): domain Eukaryota; kingdom Metazoa; phylum Chordata; class Amphibia; order Anura; family Ranidae; genus Lithobates; species Lithobates pipiens. The sequence continues at coordinate 16,192,772 of NW_027507825.1, forward strand.
TTCTCATTGATTGATGTGGGTTCCAGCTGTTGGTCATTTCAGCACCCAATTTAATATACAGCCGTGTGCATTGGGGGTTAAACATCAGGGGCGATTAAAGTGTCAACTGTGTTCCTAACCAGCGTTTGTAGATTGTGGAAGGGGCTTTTTTGTAGGGGAAGGCATCGATCCCTATTTCTGCTTTGCAGGAACACAGGATCACTGCCTTCCTTCCTCGCAGAACGACGATCTGCCTTGTTTGCATAGATCACCATTCTGCCTGTGTACTGAATAATTGGCGGGTTTTCGGTGGACATCAAGTCCGTGGTACCCACCGCTGGGCTCCTGCTGTGTGTGATCACAGCGGGGGGGCGGTGTGCGTCTGCGCCCCAGACCCGGAAGTGTCAGAAACTGCAGGTTTCCTGGACAGTATTTGTAGCTGCTGACTTTTAACTTTTTTTATTTATTTTTTTGCTGGACCTCCTCTTTAATTTACATTGTCCTTTCAATTTATGTATATGGATAATGGCACTGTCATTATTACTTTAATAATAAATAAATAAGTACCTTTTTTTATTTTTTTATATCGATATACAGAGCTCTCTCCCAGCCTTTTTGCAGGGAAACAAAGGTAGGAAGAGCTTCCAGTCCTCTGCTGCTGGTCACATGATCAACATAAAAAAAAAAATAAACAGCCTTTGAAAATAAATAACATCAGACTGTTTTAAATTGTCGTACAAATATACAGTATATGAAAGTAATAAAGTTTTTAGACGCTTTTACTATAACCTTTTGTATAGTATATGTTCTCCCTAATAGGACGTTAAAAAAAAAAGATAAATTATTCATGCAGGCAGATCATGGCTGGTGGGAGGGGCTTCCCGAAAACATCACCCCCCCCCCCCCCGCCTCAGTACTCCTCCCAAGACCCCTCAGCCCGATGCAATCGGTGGGAGGAGTTATGCAAATATTAAAATGGGTGGGTGTCAGTCTGGAGACGTGGGCATTTCTATAAAGGCTGTATTTGCCCAGGTAATGCCTACATGTGATTCTGAGCCTCCATAACTGAAATCCAATGAAAGGGACGGGCCAGGGATAGTCAGGCTGGGAAGGAAAGAGCTAGATGATGATAGATGTCCTCCGGTCAGGAAAAAAGGTGGGCTCCATCTGACTTGCTGCAGTTTCAAGAACCAAAGAGTTTTTCCACTTTACCACATTCTCCGTGTGCAGTGTGTATCCCTATACTTGTTGAAAATACTGTTGTAGGTAATGCGCAGACAATTGCCTTCTCAATATTTCTTCTCATTTTGTGTATTTCTGGGGAGTGTTTTATTGTTGGTAGGATGCTGTAGTTTCTATTCGTTGTGCTCGGTCAGGCTGTGGGATGATAATGTTCATTTTGCACATAGAAGGTAAGGTCCTGTCCTCTAATGGCCTCATGTAATCATAGGAGTCCGGTGGAGGCTGTCTGTAATCATCAAGGGTAAAAATTAATCAATTTTCTCCTAATACAGGAATTTAACACGAGGAGTGAGCAGATTCCGGGAAATCCTGAGGGCTGTAGAGACCAGAACCACACAGAACCTGAGGATGGTGAGAGGAATACTTTGTTGTCCTGTTTAGGCCCCTGTTTGATGTCCCGTACACTGTTATGGTATAGGAGCACCACCTGGAACCCTGGTGCCCAACTCTGTCATCTCTTAGAGCAGGGGTCAGAAACCCTTTTCCACTTGAGGGTTGGGTTCAATGTATGCGAATGCATTTAGGGCAGCATTCACCTGCTTATAAATGAAGATAACATTACACAGCCCCCGCACCTCTGGCCCCCTTTACATTACACAGTCCCTGCACCTTTGGCCCCCTTTACGTTACACAACCCCTACACCTCTTGCCCCCTTTAAAATTACACAGCCCCCACACCTCTGCACCCATTTACATTACACCCCCCCTGCACCCCTTTACTTTACACAGCCCCCGCGCCTCTGGACCCCTTTACCTTACACAGCCCCCTGCACCCCTTTACATTACATAGCCCCCTGTGCCTCAGGACCCCTTTACATTACACAGCCTCCGTACCTATGGACCCCTTTACATTACACAGCCCCCTGCATCCCTTTAACTTACACTTCCCCCACACCTCTGGCCCTTTTTACATTACCCAGCCCCTGCACCTCTGGCCCTCTTTGCATTACACAGCCCCCACAACTCTGGCCCTCTTTAATTTCACAGCCCCCACAACTCTGGCCCTCTTTACATTACACAGCCCCTGCACCTCCTGTCCCCTTTACATTACCCAGCCCCCGTACCTCTGGACTCCTTTACATTACACAGCCCACTGCACCCCTTTACATTACACAGCCCTTGCGCCTCTGTACCCCTTTACATTACACATCCCTCTGCACCCCTGTACATTACACAGCCCCCGCGCCTCTGTACCCCTGTACATTACACAGCCCCTGCGCCTCTGTACCCCTGTACATTACACAGCCCCCGAGCCTTTGTACCCCTTTACGTTACACAGCTCCCTGCACCCCTGGACCCCTTTACATTACACAGCCTCCCCCTGCACATTACACAGCTCCCCCCCGCACATCACCCAGCCCATCTGAAATATTACACAAAAGCCCCCCTCCCAGCGTATTAGACAGTGTCGTCCCTTTTGGAAAAAAAAAATCTGATCACTTTTATTGCTACCGGAAGGAATGTAAACATCCCTAGTGACAGTAATAGGCAGTGACAGGTACTCTTTATGGATGGGTCTGGGGTCTATAAGATTCCAACTCCCTCCTTTGCACTTAAAAGCATTCAAAAAACCAAGTTTTGAATACGGTCACTTTTTTTTTAATTTGGCACCTTCAAGTCTTCTGTAAACCGGAAGTGATGTCATGACATCGCTTCCGGGTTACTAGATTCAAGACTTATTTAAAACCGATTCCAGCTTAGTTTGGGTCTCTGGCCAGCCAGCAGATGTGCCGGCTGGTCTCTTGGGCCTCCCGGTGGGATGGGAGAGCCCGAGGGAGCCGTGGGATGGGGGGCGCATTCCATCCTGCTTGGGCTAGCAGTTGAGTGGCTTCTTAGTTGCATCAGTTGTTATCCCAAGAAAGCCAACCGTGTGCTCTAAAAAAAACTGTTCCGGGATGAGGCCTGCAGCTTCAGGCATCGACTCGATACAACCCCTTCAAGCCAAGGCCACATATTTGCATACAGTCGGCATGAAGGAGTTAAAATGTCCGCTGACTGGGTGCAAAGAATTCATCATGTGCACTGACAGGCCAGACATTTAGCGGTGGCGGGCCGGGAGCGCCGACCCCTGTCCTATAGTATGTCTGCAGACTCTATTTCCTGCAGCATGTCCTCCATCCCTCATCATCTCCTGTAGTATATCTGCAGTCTCTGACCATCTCCTGTAGTATGTCTGCAGTCTCTGACCATCTCCTGTAGTATGTAGTCTCTGACCATCTCCTGTAGTATGTCTGCAGTCTCTGACCATCTACTGTAGTGTGTCTGCAGTCTCTGACCATCTCCTGTAGTATGTATGCAGTCTCTGACTATCTCCTGTAGTATATCTGCAGTCTCTGACCATCTCCTGTAGTATATCTGCAGTCTCTGACCATCTCCTGTAGCATATCTGCAGTCTCTGACCATCTCCTGTAGCATATCTGCAGTCTCTGACCATCTCCTGTAGCATGTCTGCAGTCTCTGACCATCTCCTGTAGTATGTCTGTAGTCTCTGACCATCTCCTGTAGTATGTCTGTAGTCTCTGACCATCTCCTGTAATATGTCTGCAGTCTCTGACCATCTCCTGTAGTATGTCTGCAGTCTCTGACCATCTCCTGTAGTATATCTGCAGTCTCTGACCATCTCCTGTAGCATGTCTGCAGTCTCTGATCATCTCCTGTAGTATGTCTGTAGTCTCTGACCATCTCCTGTAGTATGTCTGTAGTCTCTGACCATCTCCTGTAATATGTCTGCAGTCTCTGACCATCTCCTGTACTATGTCTGCAGTCTCTGACCATCTCCTGTAGTATGTCTGCAGTCTCTGACCATCTCCTGTAGTATATCTGCAGTCTCTGACCATCTCCTGTAGCATGTCTGCAGTCTCTGATCATCTCCTGTAGTATGTCTGCAGTCTCTGACCATCTCCTGTAGTATGTCGGCAGTCTCTGACCATCTCCTGTAGTATGTCTGCAGTCTCTGACCATCTCCTGTAGTATATCTGCAGTCTCTGACCATCTCCTGTAGCATGTCTGCAGTCTCTGATCATCTCCTGTAGTATGTCTGCAGTCTCTGACCATCTCCTGTAGTATGTCGGCAGTCTCTGACCATCTCCTGTAGTATGTCGGCAGTCTCTGACCATCTCCTGTAGTATGTCGGCAGTCTCTGACCATCTCCTGTAGTATGTCTGCAGTCTCTGACCATCTCCTGTAGCATGTCTGCAGTCTCTGACCATCTCCTGTAGTATATCTGCAGTCTCTGACCATCTCCTGTAGTATATCTGCAGTCTCTGACCATCTCCTGTAGCATGTCTGCAGTCTCTGACCATCTCCTGTAGCATGTCTGCAGTCTCTGACCATCTCCTGTAGTTTGTCTGCAGTCTCTGACCATCTCCTGTAGTGTGTCTGCAGTCTCTGACCATCTCCTGTAGTGTGTCTGCAGTCTCTGACCATCTCCTGTAGTATGTCTGCAGTCTCTGACCATCTCTTGTAGTATGTCTGCAGTCTCTGACCATCTTCCTGTAGTATGTCTGCAGTCTCTGACCATCTTCCTGTAGTATGTATGCAGTCTCTGACCATCTTCCTGTAGTATGTCTGTAGTCTCTGACCATCTTCCTGTAGTATGTATGCAGTCTCTGACCATCTCTTGTAGTATGTCTGCAGTCTCTGACCATCTCCTGTAGTATGTCTGCAGTCTCTGACCATCTCCTGTAGTTTGTCTGCAGTCTCTGACCATCTCCTGTAGTGTGTCTGCAGTCTCTGACCATCTCCTGTAGTGTGTCTGCAGTCCCTGACCATCTCCTGTAGTATGTCTGCAGTCTCTGACCATCTCTTGTAGTGTGTCTGCAGTCTCTGACCATCTCTTGTAGTGTGTCTGCAGTCTCTTTTGTCTGCAGTCTCTGACCATCTCCTGTAGTATGTCTGTAGTCTCTGACCATCTTCCTGTAGTATGTATGCAGTCTCTGACCATCTCTTGTAGTATGTGTGCAGTCTCTGACCATCTCCTGTAGTTTGTCTGCAGTCTCTGACCATCTCCTGTAGTTTGTCTGCAGTCTCTGACCATCTCCTGTAGTGTGTCTGCAGTCTCTGACCATCTCCTGTAGTGTGTCTGCAGTCTCTGACCATCTCCTGTAGTGTGTCTGCAGTCTCTGACCATCTCCTGTAGTGTGTCTGCAGTCTCTGACCATCTCTTGTAGTGTGTCTGCAGTCTCTGACCATCTCCTGTAGTGTGTCTGCAGTCTCTGACCATCTCCTGTAGTGTGTCTGCAGTCTCTGACCATCTCCTGTAGTATGTCTGCAGTCTCTGACCATCTCCTGTAGTATGTCTGCAGTCTCTGACCATCTCTTGTAGTGTGTCTGCAGTCTCTTTTGTCTGCAGTCTCTGACCATCTCTTGTAGTGTGTCTGCAGTCTCTTTTGTCTGCAGTCTCTGACCATCTCCTGTATTATGTCTGTAGTCTCTGACCATCTTCCTGTAGTATGTATGCAGTCTCTGACCATCTCTTGTAGTATGTGTGCAGTCTCTGACCATCTCTTGTAGTGTGTCTGCAGTCTCTGACCATCTCCTGTAGTGTGTCTGCAGTCTCTGACCATCTCCTGTAGTATGTCTGCAGTCTCTGACCATCTCCTGTAGTATGTCTGCAGTCTCTGACCATCTCCTGTAGTATGTCTGCAGTCTCTGACCATCTTCTGCAGCGTGTCCTCAGTCTCTCACCGTCTCCTGTAGTAATGCTCTGTCTCTCACCGTCTCCTGTAGTATGCTCTCAGTCTCTCACCGTCTCCTGTAGTATGCTCTCAGTCTCTCACCGTCTCCTGTAGTATGCTCTCAGTCTCTCACCGTCTCCTGTAGTATGCTCTCAGTCTCTCACCGTCTCCTGTAGTATGCTCTCAGTCTCTCACCGTCTCCTGTAGTAATGCTCTCAGTCTCTCACCGTCTCCTGTAGTAATGCTCTCAGTCTCTCAAAATCTCCTATGGTAGGTTAGCAGGCCCTGACAATGTTGTATAACATTAGATTTACTGAATATTATGTGAGCTCCCTGGTGATGTTGGTAGCCCCCAAATTCTTCCCTGTGTCCCAGACTAGTCCACTTCCAGGTCTGCCGAGCCCCAAGCATTCCTTCTGCCTCCTCCCTGATGCGAGTCCCGGCAGTCTGCTCTTCTTGTACTTAAATGTAAAATGTGCTCTTCTGACTCTGGATTAACAGCTTATTGACGGGTGCTGTCTGCTTCCCACACTGTACAGGCTCCAGGGATAGACCAGGCTTGTCATTCCCATTGTAAAATGTCTGGATGTCCCCCCCTCTGTGCATGTTACTGTGATGTGTGGTCTTTATAAAGTTCACTTATATGGAATGTGAATTTCTTCCTTGCAGACGATAGCCAGGCAGCTGGCCGAGATCCTTCTACGAGGGATGTGTGAACAGAGCTACTGGAACCCATTAGAACAACCGCCCAACCAGTCACCCTTAGATGACCCGTTGCATAAAGGTCACAGCACAAAGAGCTATGCACTAAGCCGGAGGCCCTGGATTTATACCGGGGAAAGGTAAGTAGCACATCCCTCTGTGTGTTATAACCTTTCTCTGACCCTCTTCTCCTGCTTTCATCTTATGTCACTCCTAACAGCTTAACCACTTCAGCCCCGGAAGATTTTACCCCCTTCCTAACCAGAGCACTTTTTGCGATTCTGCGCTGTGTCAGTTTTAATGACAATTGTGCGGTCGCACAATGTTGCACCCAAACAAAATTGAACTCCTTTTTTTTCTCCATAATAGAGCTTTCTTTTGGTGGTATTTGATCAACTCTGCGTTTTTTATTTTTTGCGCTATAAACAAAAAAAAGAGCGACAATTTTCTTAAACGCAATATTTTTTTACTTTTTGCTATTATAAATATCCCCCAAAAATATATATACTTTTTTTTTTCCTCAGTTTAGGCCAATATGTATTCTTCTGCATATTTTTGGTAAAAAAAAAATCACAATAAGTGTATGGTTTGTGCAAAAGTTATAGCGTCTACAAAATAGGGGATAGATTTATGGCATTTTTATTATTATTTTTTTTTTATTAGTAATGTCGGTGATCTGCTAGGCGGACACATTGGACACTTTTGACGCTATTTTGGGACCATTGTCGTTTATACAGCGATCAGTGCTATAAAAATGCATGGATTACTGTGTAAATGACACTGGTAGGGAAGGGGTTAACCACTAGGGGGTGATCAAGGGGTTATGTGTGTCCTAGTGAGTGATTCTAACTGTGGGGTGGAGGGGCTACCGAGGACATGACAGCGATCACTGCTCCCGATCACAGGGAGCAGTGGATCTGTCATGAAACAAGGCAGAACGGGGAATTGCATTGTTTACATAGGCACCTCCCATGTTCTACCTCTCCACACTATAGTCACAGGCCGCCAGAGAACATCAAGTTCCCAGGACCCATGGGCATGCTTCCGCTGCAAATTTAAAGGGACGTATCTGTACGCCTATTTGCCTGCCTGTGCCATTGTGCCGACATACATCTGTGTGCGGTGGTCAGCAAGTGGTTAAAGGAGTTGTAATGACAGATATTTTTATTTTTTTTAATCTTCATGCCTTCTATGCATGAAGATAAAAAAAAAAAACCTTCTGTGTGTAGCAGCCTCCCCAGCACCCCCCAATTTACTTTCCTGAGCCCCATCTCTCTCCAGCAATGTCCACGAGTGTCTCAGTCATCTGGGTTGGTTGAGACACAGCAGCGGTGCCATTGGCTCCAGCGGCTGTCAATCAAAGTCAGTCAGCCAATCGGGAGAGAGGGGGCATGGCCAGGCCAAGGCTCCATGTCTGAATGGATACACGGAGCTCTGACTCGGCTTGGGTGCCCCCATAGAGAGCTGCTGGCTGAGAGGCTACTCGATAGGAGGGAGGGGCCCGGAGCAGCAAAGAGGAACCCAAGAAGAGGAGGATGGGGCTGCTCTGTGCAAAACCAACTGCACAGAGGAGGGAAGTATAACATGTTTTACAATCACTTTAAAAGGATATGTTCACCTTTGGGAATGTTGCATGTTCCACCCGATTTTAGGCTGCAACATGTACCCAGTGCTGCAGCTTTCGCCCGCTGCCCCTCCACCCTGTGACAGCAGTATGGGGAGAAGTTCCCCGTACTAGTTGTCACAACGTTTGAAAACAGCGGGGCTTTGTTGGGCTCCACCCACATGGCCATGTCATTCATTCATTCACAAAGCACAGTGTGTTTGAATGAACTAAAAGTCCCAACATCCTTAGCGGCTGTCAGCTTGTAGTTCTCAATGAACTACCACGGGGTAGTTCATTATGTCTTCCTGTCGGGGAGTATTGGCTTGCCCGTACGGGATGTGCGGGCACACAGATACACTGACAGTGTACAGGAGACCTGCATGGCACCAGCTATTTCCTGATCACAGGTGCAATGCTTTACAGGAATAGAGAATAAGTAGGGTGCTAATACCCAATCCAATCAGACAATTGTTTAGAGCTATCTGGGTGCTGAAAGGCAGTCGCACAGCTGCAGTAATAATCATAAGAAAAGATGGTCCGCAACTCCTTAGCAGCTGTAAATGCATTTCAGCCTTGCAGACCTTGTTCACTACCAATGCGTTACAGGCTCCGACTACAAAAAAATAATGCCGGAACCACATCTCTATAGGGCAGGGGTGTCCAAACTTTTTTTTAAAGAGGGCCAATGTGTTCGTCCGAGCACCAATACACGGCCCAACAAGCATTCTCTTGACTTTGTGGCTGTGTGTGGTGAAGAGATGAGCTCGGGCGTGTTATTTGGCTATACCGTATTTATTGGTGTATAACACAAACCTTCACTTTAAGAGGGAAGTTTCAGGAAAAAATCTTGAATTTTAAATAAAGAACTGTGAAGCAAAGTAAGGGTCAGTGCCCATCAATGCAGGCTAATCAGTGCCCATCTGCAGCCCCCCACATTGCCATGTATGCAGCCCCCACCAGTGCCATGCATGCAGCCCCCACCAGTGCCCTGAATTTGGCACCCCCGCGTTGCCCTGAATGTGGCACCCCCCGCGTTGCCCTGAATGTGGCACCCCCCGCGTTGCCCTGAATGTGGCACCCCCCGCGTTGCCCTGAATGTGGCACCCCCCGCGTTGCCCTGAATGTGGCACCCCCCGCGTTGCCCTGAATGTGGCACCCCCCGCGTTGCCCTGAATGTGGCACCCCCCCCGCGTTGCCCTGAATGTGGCACCCCCCCGCGGGTTGCCCTGAATGTGGCACCCCCCCCCCCGCATTGCCCTGAATGTGGCACCCCCCCCCCCCCCCCGCATTGCCCTGAATGTGGCACCCCCCCGCGTTGCCCTGAATGTGGCACCCCCCCGCGTTGCCCTGAATGTGGCACCCCCCCGCGTTGCCCTGAATGTGGCACCCCCCCCGCGTTGCCCTGAATGTGGCACCCCCCCGCGTTGCCCTGAATGTGGCACCCCCCGCGTTGCCCTGAATGTGGCACCCCCCCGCGTTGCCCTGAATGTGGCACCCCCCGTGTTGCCCTGAATGTGGCACCCCCCCGCGTTACCCTGAATGTGGCACCCCCCCGCGTTGCCCTGAATGTGGCACCCCCCCGCGGGTTGCCCTGAATGTGGCACCCCCCCGCGGGTTGCCCTGAATGTGGCACCCCCCGCGGGTTGCCCTGAATGTGGCACCCCCCCGCGGGTTGCCCTGAATGTGGCACCCCCCCGCGGGTTGCCCTGAATGTGGCACCCCCCCCCGCGTTGCCCTGAATGTGGCACCCCCCCGCGTTGCCCTGAATGTGGCACCCCCCCGCGTTGCCCTGAATGTGGCACCCCCCCCCCCCCGCGTTGCCCTGAATGTGGCACCCCCCCCCCCCCGCGTTGCCCTGAATGTGGCACCCCCCCCCCCCGCGTTGCCCTGAATGTGGCACCCCCCCCCCCCCGCGTTGCCCTGAATGTGGCACCCCCCCCGCGTTGCCCTGAATGTGGCACCCCCCCCCCCGCGTTGCCCTGAATGTGGCACCCCCCCCCCCCGCGTTGCCCTGAATGTGGCACCCCCCGCGTTGCCCTGAATGTGGCACCTCCCCCCCGCGTTGCCCTGAATGTGGCACCTCCCCCCCCGCGTTGCCCTGAATGTGGCACCTCCCCCCCGCGTTGCCCTGAATGTGGCACCCCCCCGCGTTGCCCTGAATGTGGCACCCCCCCGCGTTGCCCTGAATGTGGCACCCCCCCGCGTTGCCCTGAATGTGGCACCCCCCCGCGTTGCCCTGAATGTGGCACCCCCCGCGTTGCCCTGAATGTGGCACCCCCCCGCGTTGCCCTGAATGTGGCACCCCCCCGCGTTGCCCTGAATGTGGCACCCCCCCGCGTTGCCCTGAATGTGGCACCCCCCCGCGGGTTGCCCTGAATGTGGCACCCCCCCGCGGGTTGCCCTGAATGTGGCACCCCCCCGCGGGTTGCCCTGAATGTGGCACCCCCCCCCCCCCCGCGTTGCCCTGAATGTGGCACCCCCCCCCCCGCGTTGCCCTGAATGTGGCACCCCCCCCCCCGCGTTGCCCTGAATGTGGCACCCCCCCCCCCGCGTTGCCCTGAATGTGGCACCCCCCCCCGCGTTGCCCTGAATGTGGCGCCCCCCCCCGCGTTGCCCTGAATGTGGCGCCCCCCCCCCCCCCGCGTTGCCCTGAATGTGGCGCCCCCCCCCCCCGCGTTGCCCTGAATGTGGCACCCCCCCCCCCTGCGTTGCCCTGAATGTGGCACCCCCCCCCCCCGCGTTGCCCTGAATGTGGCACCCCCCCCCCCCCCCCGCGTTGCCCTGAATGTGGCACCCCCCCCCGCGTTGCCCTGAGTGTGGCACCCCCCGCGTTGCCCTGAATGTGGCACCCCCCGCGTTGCCCTGAATGTGGCACCTCCCCCCCGCGTTGCCCTGAATGTGGCACCTCCCCCCCGCGTTGCCCTGAATGTGGCACCTCCCCCCCCGCGTTGCCCTGAATGTGGCACCCCCCCCGCATTGCCCTGAATGTGGCACCCCCCCGCGTTGCCCTGAATGTGGCACCCCCCCGCGTTGCCCTGAATGTGGCACCCCCCGCGTTGCCCTGAATGTGGCACCCCCCCCCCCCGCGTTGCCCTGAATGTGGCACCCCCCCCCCCCCCCCCCGCGTTGCCCTGAATGTGGCACCCCCCCCGCGTTGCCCTAAATGTGGCACCCCCCCCCCCCCCGCGTTGCCCTGAATGTGGCACCCCCCCCCCCCGCGTTGCCCTGAATGTGGCACCCCCCCCCCCTGCGTTGCCCTGAATGTGGCACCCCCCCCCCCCCCCGCGTTGCCCTGAATGTGGCACCCCCCCCCCCCGCGTTGCCCTGAATGTGGCACCCCCCCCCCCGCGTTGCCCTGAATGTGGCACCCCCCCCGCGTTGCCCTGAATGTGGCACCCCCCCGCGTTGCCCTGAATGTGGCACCCCCCCGCGTTGCCCTGAATGTGGCACCCCCCGCGTTGCCCTGAATGTGGCACCCCCCCCCCCCCCCGCGTTGCCCTGAATGTGGCACCCCCCCCCCCCGCGTTGCCCTGAATGTGGCACCCCCCCCCCGCGTTGCCCTGAATGTGGCACCCCCCCCCCCCCCGCGTTGCCCTGAATGTGGCACCCCCCCCCGCGTTGCCCTGAATGTGGCACCCCCCCCCCGCGTTGCCCTGAATGTGGCACCCCCCCCGCGTTGCCCTGAATGTGGCACCCCCCCCGCGTTGCCCTGAATGTGGCACCCCCCCCGCGTTGCCCTGAATGTGGCACCCCCCCCGCGTTGCCCTGAATGTGGCACCCCCCCACCCCCCACGTTTCCCTGAATGCGGCACCACCATTGACATCAATGCAGCCTGATTCATGCCCATCTGCAGCCTCAGAGGGAACAGGGAGGGGGCGGTGACGAGCGCCAACAGACATAGAAGAGAAACTCCGGTTTCTCTAGTTGTCTATCCAGGACAGCACTAGAGAGAGATGGGCCCCACCTCTGGGGGCAGGAAACGCAACATTCAGACCCATAAAGGGCGGCTTCCGTCCCTCTTCCCCAGTTTTTGTGTTTCCTCCACCGGAGGAGGAGGCTGGATGGGAGCTCTCCTTCCCCTGAGCCTGGGGCTGCCTAAGGGAGAGGGGGAAGGAGGTCTGCAAGTACCTGATAAGGTTGGCAGGCATCGGAGTCCCCCGGTCAGGCTTCTGAGGGGCTGATACCGGCGTCCTCCTCTATATATATATATATATATATATATATTTTTTTTTTTTTTTTTTTTTTTTTTTTAAAACATCAATTTTGGCTTCGGACAAGTGCATCCTGAAGTTTTGGTTTCAGCACTGAAATGTTCATTTTGGTGCTCCACTAGTTTTGAGGGGTATCCCCTCCTTGTCAGAGAGCCAGAACTGAGCGATCAGCAGTCTTTGGTCACTCAGCTCTCTGTGTAGAACCAGCAGGGGACATCTGTAGCATGGGATCAATGCTGCAGACATCCAGGTGAGCAATAAATGTTTTTTTTTTTTATTATTCCCACACTTCTCTTTGAAAAAGGTCATGGCAGCGCAATTCAAAGCACATGTGCATTATCTGCTTTGTATTTATCATTATACCTTATTACTGCACTCATATCATGTTTTTTCTCCATTGTCTTGCAGCATTTTCTGCCCTCAGGAGAATACGGAAGAGGCCCTGTTACTGCTGCTAATCAGTGAATCTATGGTAATAGGATCTTCCTTGCCAAGGCTCACCCCCCTGTTTAAACCAAAAGATAAAAAAAAGGATGCTGCACACAGTTTTGATGCAGGACTAGAGTTGGCATTCGGGTCCATGCACACTGTGCTTAACTACTTCAGCTCTGGAAAGGTTTATCCCCCTTCATGACCAGGAGAATTTTTGCGATAGCACTGCTTTATGTTAAAGGGATTGTAAAGTGAATTTTTTGTTATACTTACCTCCACTGTGCAGCTCGTTTTGCCCAGAGTGGCCCCGAACCTGCTCTTCTGGGGTCCCTTGGTGGCTGTCTCTGCTTCTTCCCACTGATGCTTCTCACGTTCATGCGAGCTCCCTTGCATGCTATAGCCGCTCGCTGTATCACACGGCCCCGGCGCTCCGCGTCAGTGAATGTGATTGACAGCAGCGCGAGCCAATGGCTGCGCTGCTTTCCATCCATCCATCCACTCCAGCCAATCAGCGGCCAGGCTGAACGGTGGAAAGGATGTCGGGGGGACGAGGGGGCAGGCACTGTCAGATGTTTTTCACCTTAATGCATACAATGCATTAAGGTGAAAAAACATTTACCTTTACAACCCCTTTAACTGACAATTGCACAGTCGTGCAACGTTGTACCCAAATAAAATTGATGTCCCTTTTTTTTTTTTTTTTTTTTGTTTACATAGGCAGATTGTCATTCTTCTCTGTCCTAATCCGTTGGCGCCGGCGGACATCGAGTCCGTGGTGCCCACACTGAGCTCCCACTGTGGTATAATCACAGCGGGATTGGGTCGTCGGCAGTGCATGATCGTGTGCCCCAGACCCCGGCAGTGTCAGATCACATGTTGGTCATGTGATCTGGCACAGAGCGGCCGCCCTGCTGCAGTAAATGTACATGGGGCGGTAGCTAAGCAGTTTGTTTTTTTTGTTTTGTTTTTTTGCCTGTAGAAGCAGTTCAGTGTTATGTCCATGCACATTAGGACATTTAGAGGCGTCTTTTTAACCTCCGTGTTTAGAGGCAGAAAAAAAAAAACTCTTCTGGATTGTGTTTTTGAGAGCATTTTTCTGACACAAAAAAAAAACAACACTAAACACTCCTAAATACCTCTGCAAAAACTCTATATGAGCGTTTTTTTCTGCCGAAAGAATCAGGTTTTTTTTTTTTTTTAGCCCAGTGTGTATGGACCCTTAAACTCCACAGCTAATATTTTATTTGCTGTATAACCCTTTCATGCCTAAGCCTATTTCTGTCATTTGTTGCTTACAAGATAAAATCCATATTTATATTGTATTTACCTTTCTGCCTTTTGGTCTTTCAAACGCAATTTTTTTTTTAGGAAAAGTTAGCCCAATTTTTCATTTTTTTTATAATATGAAAGATCTTACGCAGAGTAAATAGATATCTACCATGTCATGCTTTGAAATTGCGCACGCTTGTGGAATGGCGACGTACTACGGTACCTAAAAATCTCCATAGGCGACGATTTAAAAAAAATGTAACGGTTACCAGGTTAGAATTACAGAGGAGGTCTTTCACTAGGATTATTGCTCTCGCTCTGATAATCGCTGAAATACCTCATGTGTGATTTGTACACAGTTTACATTTGCGGGCGCGACTTACGCATGCGTTTTCTTTGATGCGCAAGCATGCGAGGATAGAGGCACTCTAAAATTTTTATTTATTTTTTCCTGTTTAATTTATTTCATTTTTTTACATTGTACCTTTTAAAACCCCCAAAAAATCTGATCAGTTTTATTGCTGTAAGATTTTTTTTTTTTTTTTTTTTTTTTTTTTGTTAAGGGACAATGTAAAAAAAAAATAGTAATAGGTGGTGAAAGGTACTCTTTATGGAGGAATCAGGGGTCTAAAAGACCCCAAATTTCTCCTTTGCACTTAAAACTATTCAGATCGGCAAAATTGACAATTTCTGAATACTTTTTTTTTTAAATAGGCGTCACTTACGGGACTTTACATCGGAGACCCGATCAGAGCCAAATCTGCCTTTGTTCGGGTCCCAGCCTAGGTGGCTGGTGACTCTGGTCTCCCAGTGGGATGGAAGGCCCGGGAAGAGTGGCGGAGGGGGGGGGGCATGTCCCCTCCTGATCACTGATTAGGGGCTGCAGCTGCCAGAATACACTGATCAGCGTCTGCAGCTGTCGGAATACACTGATCAGCGTACACTGATCAGGGGCTGCAGCTGTCGGAATGCACTGATCAGGGGCTGCAGCTGTCGGAATGCACTGATCAGGGGCTGCAGCTGTCGGAATGCACTGATCAGGGGCTGCAGCTGATTGGCTACTGATCAAGAGACATTTTCCAACATGTCTTTTGGACAGAAGTCAATCAAGCCATATGCTTCTGTCGAATGAGTGTGGTCACACGCTGATTGAAATCTGGCCTATTCAGCGGGGAGTTGTTTTTATTTTGGGCATCTATAGCCCTGTGTAAACGACAACCCCAGTGGCTCCTAGTTTTGTACAGGGACATTCCTTCTCTCCCAGTGGCTGTACATTCCGGCGGGGTCTGAGGCTTGTTTGGACCGCATAGGAAAGTTGGTTCCCTTTTTAAAGTGCTGTATTCATTCTATGTTAAGTGAAATTCTTTGATTAATGACTTCATTGTGTTTAATGATTCGTCTCATTTCATTTCAGGCCAACAGGGACGCAGTACTGAGTCGTATCCCAGAACATAAAAACGATCGTATTATCAGTCTGCAGAGCGCATCTGTGGTCTATGACTTACTGACGATAGCGCTGGGCAGGAGAGGCCAGTATGAAATGCTCTCAGAGGTAAGTGACTTATGTGTAACCACCTACATCAGATCACCCCTGCTTTGATATTTCGCTGCACAGCACGACAAAAGGTGACAACACCTTTTAAACCCTGCAATTCTGAAGCCTCTGTGTCACTGCCTTGCTCCCCCACCATATTGATAATGCTTCCCTCCTGAACCTTATTCACCCCCTTCAATGGTTTCAATCATGTCACTCCACATGTTAACCACTTCAATAACCGGGATCTTTCACCCCCTTCCTGCCCAGGCCATTTTTGATCACACTTTGAATAACTATTGTGCGGTCATCCAACACTGTACTCAAATTACATTTTTATTAATTTTCTTCACACAAATAGAGCTTTCATTTGGTGGTATTTAATCACTGCTGGGTTTTTTTTTTTTTTACAAAAGAAAAAAACAACATTTTGAAAAAGTTTCTGTCAGTAAATTTTGTAAATAAGTAATTTTTCTCCTTCACTGATGGGCACTGATGGGCAACACTGGGCTACACTGGTGGGCAACACTGGGCTACACTGGTGGGCAACACTGGGCTACACTGGTGGGCAACACTGGGCTACACTGGTGGGCACTGATTGGTGGCACTGCAAGGCTTCGTTAATGGGCACTGATTGGTGTCACGATGGGCACTGCTGGGGCTTTCCTTTTAATCAAGGCACTGATGATCAGTGCCCTGATTACCTGCCCTGGTCTCCATTGCAAGGAGATACCGCTGATTGGCACTCGTTGCGCCAAACACTGTCAGTGTGAGGCGATGAAAGCCGATTACCGGAACTTCAATGTTTACATGTGACCGACTGTGATTGGACACAGCCGATCACATGGTTAAAGAGCCGTGGAACACGGAGCGGCCACAATTGTTGTGGGGCGAGCTCTTCATATGATGTCCACCCAGAATGAGAGCAGCAGCGCTTTTCTGTCATTTGACGGTGTGCGGGGGGCGTCAAGCAGTTAAAGTGACATTAGGGTCTTAAAAAAACACAACAAAAAACAAACATGCTTTACCTGCTCTGTGTAATGGTTTTGTCTTGGCTCCTCTTTAGCCAGTGGCCCCCAATGGCAAACCGCTTGCTCTGGGGGGGGGAGGGTGGTCACTGGTGCTGTGGCTGGGCCCCCACCCCCCACTCTCTCCTCATTAGCTGTGATTGGCACAGTAGCAGGAGCCAATGGCTGTCATTGAGGAATGAGAAAGACCCGGGAGAAGCTCGGTTCACATGCACATCGCTGGATCAAGAGGGCATTCAGGTGAGTATTTGTTGGGGGAGGGGGGGTGATTTTTTTTTTTTTTTTTTTTTTATGCATTCTGTCACTTTTTTACTCTTGGTGTCAGGAAAATTTATCAAAAGTGATTCATGCTGATAGCAGAAGAAGGAGGCAGCAGACAGAAATGACACTTAGTGCTCTGTATTGAGACCAGTACACACTATAGAGGGATATGCTTTGTTCAGATTTCATGTCTGAGGTTTACAACCACTTTAATTTCCTGAAGTTCCTCCTGATATGTTTTATCTCTCAGACCTGTCACCATTTTTGTTGCCGGACTTGTTATATCGTCTCAGTAGCTTTTTGTAAGTGAGGTCTCCAGAAGTTAGTTGGCCTATCGCGGATTTGTAGACTTTGCAATAAAATCTATGAATCCGGGCCCCGAATAATACATTCCTGCCTTTCAGCATTCCTTTCCCAACCGCAGGCTCTGCCCCAGAGGCTGTTCACCGGCCCCATTATTCTGCAGAATTTTAATGGCTGCTTTTTAGGAGTCATGTTTATTGTTTCAGAAACAGAAGGGCCCATTCACTCCCATCATCAAATTATTTCCATCTTATAAATTCCCCCAAAAAAATGCATCAGCAACACATTTCAAGAGTTTCGTCTCTTTGGGGTTCAATCTTCCATCAGTTTAGATGGAAATAATGTTGTCTGCGAGTTTGATTTTAAAATGCAGGAAATCCCTTTCACTTCTAAGAAGACGCAAAATGTTCGGCTGAAAGAAAGACATAAATAGTGTGTAAAAGGCGCGGGGCAAAAAAACGGGCAGTGTGAAAACAATGTGTTTTCTCTACAGCAGACGCTCAAATTACATCTGTTTTATTATTTAGTGATGGAGATGTGTTCCGGCCCATTAACCCCAAACTGTAAAATCATTGTAGTGATTAGAACTGGAGATTCGCTGTCCAAGGGCCTCGGCTATGGAATGCTCTACCAATCAACATCCGCCTGGAAGAAAATCACCTGGCTTTTAGGAAGAAACTCAAGACCTTCCTCTTTTAGCAGATGATCAAAGCTCGCCACAGCGCCTAGAGGCGATTCAGTTCGCATTGTGCGCTATACAAGTATTTCATTCATTCAGAACATTCCCAGTGATCCTGTCAGTTGCTTGGATTTTTTTTTTAACCATTTGTTGACTGCCATACATGTGTGTGTATATACGTTGCGGTTTGCAAATGGTTAAGGCCCCTTTCACATTTGTGCGACTTATCCTGCAACTTGGGACTGCAAAGTCCCATGACATGTTGTGCCCCACGATTTCCAATGATAACTATTCATATCTGTGCGACTTCAAGTCGTACCGACTTCATGAGTTCATGAGTAGTCCCTGTACTAATTTGGTCCAACTTCCATGCGAGTTGAGGTCCATAGACTTCAAGTTTTCCCAGGTATTCCCTGAAATCATGGCAAAATCACATGACTTTTAGGTCGCGGCAGTGTGAAAGGGCCCTTACCGAGATTATGGCTGAAGATATCAACCATAACCCCAGGATTGGTTCTTTCCCGCCGGCGGCTGGCTTTCTTATGAGCCACTGGAATGCTTTCTGAATCAGTGGGAGGGGACATCTCCCCTTCCTCCGCTTGCCGGTGTTTTTAAGGCTTACCGTTTCCACCGGTTCGTCTAAGAAACAATCTGACAGTGTGTCTGGCTGCTGCCATAGGCGATCAAAGATTAAGTACTATTTGATCGACTCTATGGCCTTGGAGGACCGGAGCGACAACATGATGCCACTTCCGGTCCAGGCTGGAAGTTCCTTTTTTTTTTTTCAAGCAAAAGATTTTTTTTTCTTTTGTTTTTTTAGGCTCTATTCACACTTCTGCAACTTGTCGTGAAACTGTGGGACATCAAAGTCGGATGACAAGTCATTCCCCATGTTTTCCAATGATAACCATTCATATATGTGCCACTTAAAGTTGCAGGGACTTTAAAGCAGAGTTCCGCACAAAAGTGAAACTTCCGCTTATATGCTCCCCCCCCCCCTCCGGTGTCACATTTGGCACCTTTTGGGGGGGAAGGGGGGGGAACGAGGACCCGTTAATGACTGGTCCCCTTCCTCACTTCCAGGACACGGGCCGTGGCCCGATCTCTCGGAAGTTTGGCCCCCTCCTCCTCCTGCTGCTTGACCAATTGGAAAGCTCAGCAGGCTTCGCACATGCCCAGTAGGGAGGGAGCAATTAGGCCAAAAGTCCTTCACTGCCTGGTTCCATTACCGGGAATGGTGGTGGCAGCACCCGGGAGACGATCCGAAGATTGGCTGAGGGTGTCGACATTGTGGATAGCTAAGTGTCCCAATATTAAAAGTCAGTGGCTACAGTATTACATGATACTACTACATCAGAGTCGCATGACAAGTCGTGCCCCATGATTCCCAATGATAACCATTCATTTAAGTACCGTCGTTTGTCCAGCGGCGCACACACTGCTCAGTGGCTATTGAATAAAATCACGAAGAAGTACGTGATTTGCCGCCTTGCCCCTGTATATGTACAGCACGTGGTCGGGAACTAGTTAAAAAGCTAAACGGTACATTGTGGCTTCAGTATGGGTGAAATATGTTTAAGCTTGATATTTCTTTTGTCTTTCTGCAGTGCTTGGAGCGGGCCATGAAGTTTGCATTTGAAGAATTTCACCTCTGGTATCAGTTTGCTCTCTCTCTGATGGCTGCAGGAAAGGTGACGTCTTTCTTGTCTGCACACGACACACATGGGGCTCCTAACATGCTTACACCCCACATGTAGTTATGGTTTGGTGAACTGAGGAAGATGCATCCAGCGAGCATTTCTTTGTAGGTTCCTCTATACCAATGTTTCTCAACTCCAGTCCTCAAGTACCCCCAACAGGTCATGTTTTCAGGATTTCCCTCAGTAATTACTAAGGCAGGGAAACTGATCAAATTACCTGTGCAAAATGATGGGAAGCCTTAAAACATGACCTGTTTGGGGGTACACGAGGAGTGGAGTTGAGAAACGTTGCTTTATACACTTACATGCACATGCTCTTCAGGATAGCAATGTGGGTACCACAAAGTCATTTATCCTAAATTTTGTATAAAAGAATACAGCGCATCCGGACAGTAGTCACAATGCTTCACTTTTTCCACATTTTGTTATGTTACGGCCTTATTCAAAAATTTATTAAATTCATTATTTTCCTCAAAGTTCAACAAACAATACCCAATAATGACCACATGAAAAAAGTTTTTTTGAAATCATTGCAAATGAAAAAAAAAAAAAAAAGAAAAGCCTGTGTACATAAGTATTCACAACCTTTGCTCAATATTTTGGTGAAGCACCTTTGACACCAATTACAGCCTCAAGTCTTAGTATGATGCTACAAGCTTGGCACACCTATTTTTGGGCAGTTTCTTCATTTCTTTTTTGCGGGATTTCTCAAGCTCCATCAGGTTGGATGGGGAGCGTCGATGCATAGCCATCTTCAGATCTCTCCAGTCGGGTCCAAGTCTGGGCTCTGGCTGGGCAACTCAAGGACATTCACAGAATTGTCCCACAGCCACTCCTTTGTTATCTTGGCTGTGTACTTAGGGTCGTTGTCCTGTTGGAAGATGAACCTTCGCCCCATTCTGAAGTCCAGAGCACTCTGGAGCAGGCTTTCATCAAGGATGTCTCTGTACATTGCTGAATTCATCTTTCCCTCGATTCTGACTAGTCTCCCCAGTTCCTGCTGCTGAAAAACACCCCCACAGTGCGATGCTGCCACCACCATGCTTCGCTGTAGGGATGGTATTGGCCATGTGATGAGCGGTGCCTGGTTTTCTCCAGACATGGCTCTTGCCATTTAGGCCAAAGAGTTCAATCTTTTTTTTCATCACACCAGAGAATTTTGTTTCTCATGGTCTGAGAGTCCTTCAGGTGTCTTTTGGCAAATTCTCCACAGAGAAACGCTGGAGCTCTGTCAGAGTGACCATGGGGTTCTTGGTCACCTCCCTGACTAAGGCCCTTCTCCCTCCATTGCTCAGTTTGGCTGAGCGGCCCGCTCTAGGAAGAGTCCTGCTGGTTCCAAACTTCTTCCATTTACAGATGATGGAGGCCACTGTGCTCATTGGGACCTTCAATGCTTCAGAAATATTTCTGTACCCTTCCCCATTTCTGTGCCTCCATACAATCCTGTCTCGGAGGTCTACAGACAATGCCTTGGACTTCATGTCATGGCTTGGTTTGTGCTCTGACATGCACTGTTAACTGTGGGACCTTATATGTATAATCCCCAATCCTCATTACATTTAATAGGTACAATGCCCAGCGGGTGTGGAGAGGCGACTCGTTGTTCATCTTGCGGCATGTATGCATTCCTTGATCATCCAATTGAGGGTGAATACTGCTGTGCAAAATGTAAGCACATTGTTTCCCTGGAAGCCCAGGTTCTAAATCTGGGGAAACAACTGTCAGCACTGAAAAGTCCCTCCATAGTAAAGGAGAGACAGGAATGTACACGGCAGGGGCCAGCACAAAGGTGGGTGGAAACAAAGAGGTACAGGCACTAGCAAAGAGTAGATGGGTGACAGGGAGGGTAGAAGGAGAAGTGCCCGGGAGGCCGATCCAGGGCTGGAGCATCATAATAAGTACACTCCATTGAGTGACATTGGTGAAACCAGTCAGGGACTTGCACTGCTGGAGCTGAGGGACTCTCCAGGGGGAACTCTTCCAGCCATAGTGGGGGGAAGCGAAGGGCAAGGAAAGACGGATCTAGTGGTATGGGACTCAATTCTTAGGCCAGAGAGGCCAATCTGTAACAAAGACCTGAAGCGCCGAACAGTATGTTGTCTACCGGGTACTTGGATTCGGCACATCACGGATCTAGTGGACAGATTACTGGGAGGGACTGGGGACGGCTCTGCTGTCATGGTGCACGTTGGCACCAATGTCAAAGTCAGAGGCAGATGGAGTGTCCTAAAGAAGGATTTTAGGGACTTGGGAGCTAAATTGAGGAAAAGGAAAGGTAGTATTCTCAGGTACATCGAGCCACACCAGAAAGGCAGAGGGAGATTAAGGAAGTAAACAAGTGGCTGAAGAACTGGTGTAGTAAGGAGGGGTTTGAGTTCCTGGAGTCCTGGACAGACTTCTCAGTCGATAGCCAGTACTATAGAAGGGAGAGACTGCACCTAAATGAGGAGGGTGCAGTTCAGCTTGGATCGAAGATGGCAAAAAAGTGGGGTTTTTAAACTAGGCTATGGGGGGTCCAGAGGTAGAGATAGTCACCACGGAACATATTCCAGAGGGTAGTATTGGAGGCATTAGTGGTAGGTTAACCAAAGCACATAAACCCAAGGTAAGTATAGTAGCAAGTCCTAGTTGCAATCTCGGAACACCCAATAAGAGGATAATATGCGACCGGTCTAAATTATGTGGCATGTTCCCCAATGCTAGGATCCTGGCGGACAAGATGGGTGAACTAGGGATACTGTTGTATGAGGAGGATTTGGATTTTGTGGGAATTTTAGAGACCTGGTTCAAAAGCTCTCATGATTAACTGGCAAACATTCAAGGGTATACACTTTATTGCAAGGATAGAGAGGGTAAAAGAAAAAAAAGCGAGAGAGGTATGCCTATATATCAAGAATAATCTACAAGTGAATGTGAGAGATGCCATCACTAAGGGAGCTAGGGAGGAGGTGGAATCCTGATGGGTAAAGCGCCAAAGCGATGAAGCTATGGGGAAAATAATACTAAGAGTATACTATAGGCCCCCTAACCTGAGGGAGGAAGGGGAGACAGATCTCCAGTTTGGATTAGCAGCAAGGATGGGAATATTCAGACATAGACTGGACGGAGGGAACCGTGCATTCATCTAAGGCTCGCCAGCTCCTAAATGTCTTGCAGGACAATTTTATGGGTCAGATGGTAGACACACCAACTAGAAATACAGCGTTACTGGATCTAATGATTACCAACAACACAGACCTGATCACGGATGTGGAAATACGGGGCAATTTAGGTAACAGCGATCACAGGTCAATTGGCTTCAGTATAAATCACGCAAATAGGGGACATAAGGGGAGTACAAAGACACTGAATTTCAAAAGAGCCAACTTCTCTAAACTACGAACCTTGCTAGAAGGCATAAATTGGGATAAAATCTTAGGAACAAAGAATACGGAGGAGAGATGGGTTTGCTTTAAGAGCATATTAAATAAGAGCATTAGCCAATGCATCCCATTGGGTAATACATTTAAAAGAGCGGGCAAAAGTCCTGGATGGCTTAACTCCGATGTAAAAATGCATACAAAAGCAAAGGAGAAGGCCTTCAAAAAATACAAGGTTGAGGGATCATCATCAGCATTCAGACTTTAGAAAGAATGCAACAAGAAATGTAAGGGTGCAATAAGGACAGCTAAGATAGAACATGAAAGACACATAGCAGAGGAGAGAAAAAAAAATCCCAAGAAATTCTGTAAACATTAAAAAAGGGAGGACAGACCATATTGGGCCCCATAAAGAATGAGGAAGGACATCTGGTTACAAAGGATGGGGAGATGGCAAAGGTATTGAATTTATTCTTCTCCTCAGTCTTCAGGAGGGAATCGGGCCTCAGTAACCAAAACTGCAGTGTTTATCCTCATGACACATCACAGGAAGCACCGCTCGGAAATTCAGATGGTAAAGGTCTGATCGGATTTTATTGTCGGGAAAAAATTTGAGAGCAGGATCTAAAATTTTCCAACAAAAAAAATCTGATCAGACTTTTTCCGATAGTTTGTAGAGAATTCCAACGAACAAAGTGCCACGCATGCTCAGATCAAATTACGAGACCAAAGCTATTGACTACTAGCCTCTACGTAGTCCCGTCGTACGCAACGACCGTCACCACGTTCCGAACTATCGGATTTTCCGACAACTTTGTCCGACCGTGTGTATGCCAGTTTCGGACAAAATCCGTCTGAAAAAATCAGACGGATTTTGTGGTCGGAATTTCCGACCGTGCGTACAAGGCATTAGAATTAGACTTGAGAAACTTAACTAACTAATAAATCACTGGGACCAGATGGCTTGCACCCGAGGGTACTTAGGAAACTCAGTCAAGTAATTGCCAGACCATTGTTCCTAATTTTTACTGACAGTCTAATGACTGGAATGGTACCAGCTGATTGGAGAAAAGCCAATGTACAACCAATATTTAAAAAGGGCCCAAAATACATCCCTGGGAATTAAAGACCAGTTAGCCTAACTTCAATAGTATGTAAACTCTTGGAGGGGATAAGGAACTATATACAAGATTTTAGTAATGAGAATGGTATCAGCAGTAATCAGCATGGATTCATGAAGAATCGTTCTTGCCTAACCAATCTATTAACCTTCTATGAGGAGGTGCGTTGCCATCTAGATAAAGGAAGGCCCGTAGACGTGGTGTATCTGGATTTTGCAAAATCATTTGACGCAGTTCTCCATAAACGTTTACTGTACTAAATAAGGTCCGTTGGCATGGACCATAGGGTGAGTACATGGATTGAAAACTGGCTACAAGGGTGAGTTCAGAGGGTGGTGATAAATGGGGAGTACTCGGAATGGTCAGGGGTGGGTAGTGGGGTCCCCCAGGGTTCTGAGCTGGGACCAATCCTATATAATTTGTTCATAAATGACCTGGAGGATGGGGTAAACAGTTCAATCTCTGTATTTGAGGATGACACTAAGCTAAGCAGGGCAATAACTTCTCCGCAGGATGTGGAAACCTTGCAAAAAGATCTGAACAAATGAATGGTGTGGGCAAATACATGGCAAATGAGGTTCAATGTAGAAAAATCTAAAATAATGCATTTGGGGGGCAAAAATAGGAATGCAATCTATAGACTGGGGGGATAACTTCTGGGGGAATCTAGGATGGAAAAGGACCTGGGGGTCCTAGTAGATGATAGGCTCAATGGCATTCAGTGCCAAGCTGCTGCTAACAAAGCAAACAGAATTTTGGCATGCATTAAAAAGGGGATCGACTCCAGAGATAAAATGATAATTCTCCCGCTCTACAAGACTCTGGTCCGGCCGCACCTGGAGTATGCTGTCCAGTTCTGGGCACCAGTCCTCAGGAAGGATGTACTGGAAATGGAGCGACTACGAAGAAGGGCAACAAAGCTAATAAAGGGTCTGGAGGATATTAGTTATGAGGGAAGGTTGCAAGCACTGAACTTATTCTCTCTAGAGAAGAGATGCGTGAGAGGGGATATGATTTTAATTTATAAATACCGTACTGGTGACCCCACAATAGGGAGAAAACTTTTTCGCAGAAGGGAGTTTAACAAGACTTGTGCCCACTCATTAAAATTTGAAGAAAAGAGGTTTAACCTTCAACTGCGTAGAGGGTTCTTTACTGTAAGAGTGGCAAGGATGTGGAATTCCCTTCCACAGGCAGTGGTCTCAGCGGGGAGCATCAATAGTTTCAAACTATTAGATAAGCACCTGAACGACCACAACATACAGGGATATACAATGTAATACTGACATATAATCACACACATAGGTTGGACTTGATGGACTTGTGTCTTTTTTCAACCTTGCCTACTATATAGACAGGTGTGTGCCTTTCCAAATCCTGTCCAATCAACTGAATTTACCACATATGAACTTCAATCAAGTTGTAGAAACATAAATAAAGATCAGTGGAACCAGGAGGCACCTGAGCTCCATTTTGAGTGTCATGGCAAAGGCTGTGACTACTTATGTACATGGGTTTTTTTTGTTTTTTATTTTTAATAAATCTGCAAAGATTTCTAACAAGCTTCTTTCACGTTGTAATTTTGGGGTGTTTGACAAATTTTTAGGAAAATAATGAATTTAATTTATTTTGGAATAAGGCAGTAACATAACAAAATGTGTAAAAAATGAAGTGCTGTGAATACTTTCCGGATGCACTGTAAATTCACCTTTGGTAACATGCTACATGTCACATCCTTATTTAGAGTGTAACATTACCAAAGAGCACCTCCCGGCACCCCTAACCGCCCTGCAGTGACAGCAGGTGAAGGATCCTCTTCCCGCACCCACTGTCACAATTTAACAAGAGCACGGCAGTGCAGGGCTCCACCAACACGGCTGCGACATTCATTTGTAGTTATCTGTGAATTAGTGAACTACAACTACAATCATGGCAGACGGCAGGTAGTTCTCAATTGTGGGTGCAATGGTTTGAAGACTCCAGGAAAAAAAAAATGCACTTCGCCTTTAAATGTATTTTCTTGAAAGGGAATTTTTGAATAGGTGTCAAAGGCTCATGGTGGAAATGTAGCCAATACAAACATTTGGGAGCCGTTGATGAGGAGGAATTGGATGTGGTGTGACTGAGCATGTCCAGCCAAGGCCTGATTTGAACCCTTCCAATAGAACTCTCATCATTCCTTAGTGTGGAGAGCACTCTCTGCACTCATTAGCCTGATATTTCTTGGATAAATGTCTGGGAATTTTTAGAATTCGTTCCATACTGGATAAACACCAATTGCTGCTAGGGGGACATAAAAAACTAGCGTTTACTGTGTACCCTGTTTACACTGCAGCACACCCCAGAGGTGCAGTGCATTGAGCTGCGGTAAAATACAGACATGTAGTATTTAGCTGCAGCTAGGGCAGCCATCAGAAATTTTTGGACCCCTTACACAGATTTTGGCCTAGGCCCCCCGAGCCTGACCACCAACATTCCCCAGGGCCTGCTTACGGGCCATGCCACCTAATCCGCACACTGGCCCCCCTCACGCCTGTACGCACTCCTCCTTCACGCCTGTACGCACTCAGGCCCCCCCCCCCCCCTCACGCCTGTACGCACTCGGCCCCCCTCCTCACGCCTGTACACACTCGGCCCCCCTCCTCACGCCTGTACGCACTTGGCCCCCCTCCTCACGCCTGTACGCACTTGGCCCCCCTCCTCACGCCTGTACGCACTCGGCCCCCCTCCTCACGCCTGTACGCACTCGGCCCCCCTCCTCACGCCTGTACGCACTTGGCCCCCCTCCTCACGCCTGTACGCACTTGGCCCCCCTCCTCACGCCTGTACGCACTCGGCCCCCCTCCTCACGCCTGTACGCACTCGGCCCCCCTCCTCACGCCTGTATATTTGTTGGCCCTCCCCCACCTGTATACATGTCATCTTTGTGTATCTCCTGAGGCCAGTTATTTTAGTAGGTATATGTAAGGGTTTATAACCACTTTAATGCATTAAGGTAAAAAAAAACTTTCTGTACATGGTATCCCCCTCCCAGCCTCCTTATACTTACCTGACCTCTGACCTCGATCCAGAGCTGTGCCCAAGAGCAGCGTCTTCACTCTGTCCTCACTGGACAGATTGATAGCAGCGAGAGCCATTGGCTGCTGCTCCTGTAAATCACATCCTGTAACGAAGGGGCAGGGCTGAGCCACACTGTCTGTGTCAATGGATGCAGACAGCCTGGCTTGGGATGAAGCCCGCAGGTGTGCCACAATAGGAAGCAGCTTCCTATGGGGGCCCACTAAAAAGCGGAGAATATGGGAACGCCGGCGGGGGGGACCCTAAGAGAAGAGGATTGGGGCTGCTCTATATTTAGGGTGGGGGGGGGGAATCTAATTAGAGAAGGTTTTTTTACTTTATTGTACAGATTGCATGAAGGTAAAAAAAACACCTCTGATCAGACTTTCCCCCCAGCCCCCCTAAATACTTACCTAGGCCCTTATTTAGATTCAGCACTGTGCCTGAAATTAGCATGTCTCCCTGTTCTCTCCATTCTCATTGGGCAGATTGGTAGCAGCAGAAGCCATTGGCTCCTGCTGCTGTCAATCAAATTCTGTGACTAGGGCGCTGGGGGCGAGGCCAAGCCGCACTGTCTGTGTGTATATCAGGGGTCTCAAACTGGCAGCCCTCCAGCTGTTGCAAAAACTATGATTCCCATGAGGCATTGCAAGGCTCACAGCTACAAGCATGACTCCCACAGGCAGAGGCATGATGGGATTTGTAGTTTTGCAACAGCTGGAGGGCTGCCAGTTTGAGACCTCTGGTGTATATAGAAGCAGACATCGGCTCAGGATCAAGCCCACACGAAAGCCCCCATAGAAAGCAGCTTTCTATGGTGGGCACTTTTCGAATAGGAGCCAGGAGTGCTGGCGGGGAACCCTTGAAGAAGAGGATTGGGGCTACTCTGTGCAAAACCATTACACAGAGCAGGTAAATATGACAGGTTTATTTTAATAAAAAATAAATAAATTGAAGCTTTACAAATATATATATATATATATTATATACACACTCTGCATAGCGGAGGATGGATACACTATTTAGCGTCTCCCTCCCTTCAGACTACCCCAGAGTAGACATGTGCACTGACAAAAATTTGTTTTCGTTTTTTTGCTTATTTCAGAAATCCAAAAATTCGGATTTTCGGCTTTCCAAATTTTTTACTTTTCGGAATTCGAAAATCTGAAAAAAGAAAATCAGTAAAATTCTAAATAATAACTATTAAATTATAGGTATTGGAATTTCCTTTCAAATTTGGCTGTTTGTGAACGTAACAAATACAAATTTATCTGAAGTTACAAATTATCCGAAATAACGAATGCCGCAGCTAAAAAAAAATGGAATGGAACAAATAAATAATAATAAAAAGGTTTTATTATTATTTATTATTATTAGATCCTTACATTCCATTCTTTTAGATACAGCATTCGTTATTTCAGATAATTTGTTCACATACGTTCCCTAACAGCCGAAATTGAAAGGAAATTCCAATACCTATAATTTAATATTATTATTTCATATTTTCGAATTTTTCGATTTTCATTATTTTGAATGTTCAGATTTTCATTCTTATTTTTGGATTTCCAAATTTTGGAATTTCCGTATTTCGAAATGACCTAATTTTCCTATTTCCAACATTTTCCAATTTCCGAAAATTCGTAAATTTGAAATTTCGTAAATTGAAAAATTTTAAAAATTAACGAATTTGTCAAAATTTGTTAAACGAATTTGGAACCAAACGTGAAGGAATGTCTTGGTGAAGGAATGCATACATTAACACAAGTCTGCAGGGTTTTTTTTTGTATCTCCCCTATGTACATGAACTAATATGTCTTCTCTGTTTGTATTTCCATCCAGTCTGCAAGAGCAGTCAAAGTTCTAAGAGAATGTATTCGCCTCAAGCCAGAAGATGCCACCATCCCCCTCCTCGCTGCCAAACTGTGTATGGGATCCTTACACTGGGTGAGACTGCCTGGCACAGCCGAGTAGTGCATAGCATGTACTTGTTAATAGGGAAATTCTGTTTGGACCCCTTTATTTAAAATCTCAGTCTATCCAGGCAAGCTGGCGATGCACTCTAATAAGGATAGAATTCGTCCCTGTCCCCAAAATATTAAAGAATATGTAAACCCAACACTACCCATTCCTGATATGTGTCTGCTGTACCATGTACTTATATAAGAAAGTCTCTTGTTCTCTTTGTATCACTTCCTTCCTTCCTTACCTGTGTGAAATACCTGGTGTTCCTGCCAATCCCTCTGCTTTCCTATTAAAAACTGTCCACATCAGGTATGAGAGCACAGCGTGGTCAGTTCTCTAGCTTTGCTGGGAACTCTGCCTGCTCTCCAATGATCAGACTTGTCTTGACACCTCCCCCCCCCAGCACAGCCATTCACTGGGAAGATCAGTGTACTGCTGTTTCTCTTCCCCCAGCTCTTATGTAGCTGAGAACAGAGATTATGTGATCACTTTAAAATCAAAATTGAAAAATTGTATTTTATAAAAAAAAAATTATATTTATATACAAATGTTTTGCCTTTCATTTCTATTTTAAACTGAATGGGTTGTTTTTACAAGGTGATCGTTTACAATCACTTTAATCAGGTGAAAGCTTTCCTTAGGGTTTGATTGTGTATAATAGACTTGAAGGAGATATGTTAGAAAAAGATTATTCTCCAAAATACATCCACTAGTAGATTGTGTCGGTATAGTTCCACTTTCACTGAACAGCATCACGCAAATGAAAGATCCTCAGGGGCGTTGACCACTGTATCCCCTCCCCTGAGGAGCATATAGAGAAGTCCACATAAAAATAGAAAAGGGGTTTTAACCTCTGAGGTAGACAATTCATGTACATGAACCGGTATGTTCTTCTGTATTTCTTTATTATGACCCTCCCTTTGTTTTGTACTGTTATATTGCAGACAACTGCTGGGGCTTTTTGTCTGTAGCCCATGATGTTTATCAGTTTAACTTTTCATAATTGTCTTTGTATTATTCTAAAATAACAATAAATACACATTTGCCTCTAAAAAGAGTAAAGGGCTTTTGATCTCTGTAAAACATACCCTACCGTCTGTTTTGCAAACTGAACACCTTCCCACCCGGCCTATAGCAGAATGAGGGCCAGGCTGTGGCTTTTTCCATCCTGACTGGATACCATATGACATCCTTTGCATAATGCCACTCGGGCATCACCAATCAGGGTAAAGAGCAGATGATGTAGGCTCTTTACCGTGTGATCAGCTGTCTCCAATCACAGCTGATCCTATGTAAACAAATCCATCACTGCAACATATAAGGGCCGCCTATTGGTGCCACCTTATTACTTATTAGAGCAGCCTTGTCAGTGCCACCTTATTAATACAGGCTTGCCAGTGCCCATCAGTGCAGCCTCATGAGTGCCCATCAGTGAAGGAGAAAAATTAACTTATTTGCAAAATTGTATAAGGCCCCTTTCACACTACCGATCCGTTCAGGTCCGCCTGTCAGTTTTTCAGGAGGACCTGAAGGGATGCTCCATAGAGGTCTATGGAGCATCGGATGTCAGCGGTGACATGTCCGCTGACATCTGATCCGCTCCGATCCGAAAAAGTGTGACGGAGGAAAAAGCTATTTTTCCATCCGTCATCGGATCGGGTGACGACAGACACTGCGGTCCCTCGTCACCCGATCTTCCATAGGGGAGAGCGGCGCTGTCTCAGATCCGTCCCTGCGCAGTGTGCAGAGACGGACCTGTCCACTTCCTGCTCAGCGGAGATCGCTCTGGCGATCCCCACTGTGCAAGCGGATATCCACGGGGTGGATCAGCACTGATCCGCCCTGTGTGAAAGGACCCTAACGGAAACAAAGAACCTTTTTTTTTTTCAAAATTTTCTGTTTGTTTTTTATTTTTTTTAAATAAATAAATGTACTAATAAATTTATATAACTTTTTATCTACATTTTTGGTATTTTTTGGTATAAAAGCGCCGCAAAAATCCTCCTTTTTTCTTTTTCTGTATATCTGGGTTTTTTTTTGTTTAGCAAATAATAAAAACCCCAATGGTGATTAAATACCATCAAAAGAAAGCTCTATTTGTGTGGATAAAAATGTCATATGTGTACAGTTTTGCATGACCATGTAATTGTCGTTCAAAGTGTAACAGCGCTGAAAGCTGAAAATTGGCCTGGACAGGAAGAGGGTGAAAGTGCCCTGTATTGAAGTGGTTAACCACTTACGCCTGCTGTCGTTATATGTCGGCATTTTGAAGAGGATTATCGTTGTTATGGCAGCAACTATCTTCAAAATAACCCCAGTATCCTCTTTTTTCAGAGGGCGGCCCTCTTTCAGATAAAAGTGGTCTCTGCGGCGGATTTGCCACAAGATCACTTATATTGGGGCCCTCCGGCCGCTTACCGTGGTCTCCGCCGCTTACCATAGCATCCTCTCCCATCAAAGGCTGGCTGCCAAGTGAGGGGGAAGACTTTTTTTTTTTAAAGGACAGTGTCAAAAAAAGTTAATGCGCAGAAGCGAACGCATACGTGAGTCGCACCCGCATATGAAAATGGTGTTCAAACCACACATGTGAGGTATCGCTGCAATAATTCTAGCCCTAGACCTCCTTTAACTCTATTCTACTTACTTTTTAAGGGTAAAATATTTTCGCCATTCCACGAGCGGGCGCAATTTTGAAGCATGACATGTTGGGTATCGATTTCCTTGGCGTAACATTATCTTTTACAATATAAAAAAAAAAATGAGCTAACTTTACTGTTTTTTAATTCAAAAAAGTGTATTTTTTTTTCCACAAAAAGTGTGCTTGTAAGACTGCTGCGCAAATACGGTTTGACAAAGTATTGCAACGACAGCTATTTTATTCTATAAGGAGTTAGAAAAATATATAATGTTTGGGGGTTCTAAGTAATTTTCTAGAAAAATAAAAGATTTTAACTTGTAAACGCACAGTCTGAAAAAATAGGCCCGGGCCTTAAATGGGTAAAAAATAAAAATAAGTATAATTTTCCCTGGACCTTTGTATTTTTGACTGTTACACCTTTTGCAGATGGATGAAGCTGAACGGTTCGCCAAATTGGTTGTTGACTGCAGTGACAAAACTCCCGAATTTAAAGCCAAAGGTTTCTTAGCCCTCGGACTTGCCTATAGTTTACAAGCATCAGACGGTAATGTACACACAGAATACATGTTGCAGGCTTTTAGTGTATATTTGTTTTTTATTCCTGATTCATGTTTTGGGCTTTAAAAGAAAACTCTTCTAGAGAGCTATATAGGTTGTCACTGTCGCTGTTCAGCTTCTGAAAGTGCTGATTGGTTGGCTGTCTCTGACATCAGAGTTTTCTGAGTCATTGACCCAAGCTAGTATGCAGACAGGGCCCCCATCAGGAAAATACAGCTGTTACAACTGTAAGGGGCCCGCCCGGACCAGAAGAAGGCAGGACGGGTGAAGGGGATCGTTGCTGTGCAGTACAAAAACGATCTCCGTTTCTGCTGTTCTCATGTCATTGACTCAGAAATCAAGCTCTTTACTGCCATCTCTGGCTACTATGTGCATGTGCACCCCTCGTGTGACAGTGATCTGCTTGTACTATGCTTCTCAGCAACATGTCAGCTTTGTGAAAACGAGCCGGGACCAGGTAGGAAGTTACGAGTAGGGGCTGTGAAGGAAAGGGAGGGGGGGCCGTTTGTGTACAGGGAGGGGTCAGAGGCTTGTGTGTGTACAGATTTGTGTATGTGGGGCTGCCATATATATAGCTGTGTGGTGGGGGGGGGGCGTGGGGTGCTGACATATATACAGGTGTGGGGGGGGGGCTGATTTTATTTATATATATATATATATATATATATATATATATATATATATATATATACAGGTGTACAAACAGGAAGCATGTGTCTCTTAGTTCAGATTGTATAGTTTTAATAGACAAAGTGCATTAAAAACACTCACATTTAGGTTTCATTACTCAGGCATAGGTTAGTCCGGTTATACCTGCGATCGATTTTGTGGCAAGATCGATGGTCTATAAGACCCCAAGTACCTCCTTTGCACTTTAATGCATTCATAACACCTAGTTTGGCTGTTTTGAATGCTGTCATTTTTTTAAAATTCGGTGCCTTTAATTCTTCAGTAAACCGGAAGTGATGTCACAACATCGCTTCTCGGTTACTAGACGAGAGGCCGGATCCGATTTGCTCAGGCCTCCTGGTGAGACAGGAGAGCTTTCAAAGGCAACGGGGGGGTGACATCCCCTCAGGCTCCTTAGGATACCAGCAGACCGGCTTTTAGCCCCATCGGTTGTTATCCCAAGAAAGTTGACCATTTACTCTAAAAGAAACAGTACAGGCACCCCCCGGTACAACCCTTTCAAGCTGGGGGGGGAGCATATTTGCATACGCTCGGCGTGAAGGGGTTAAGGGGGGGGGGGGGCATTTTTGAATTGAGCTGTTCTGTGAGCAAAGTAATATCTCCTAGAAACTAAAATATTACCTTTTAATGTCCAAATTCAACATACAAACAAAAAGATGCTTCAGAATACTTGAAAAAATACAGCAAGTTAAAGAAGCGTTGATCACATCACTAATTTTTTTGGTAAATATATTTGTAGAGGTGCTATTGACCAGAAATTTTCACTACACGTCGGTAACAACCCAAGCAGTCTGTACATACAAAGACACCAAAACAAATAAGTTCAAAAATAAAGTTCTGGGTAATAAAATGTAATGACACAGGGAAAAGGTATTGAACACATGAAGAAAGGGAGATGCAAAAAGGCATGGAAAGCCAAGACACCAACTGAAATCTATCAGTAATTAGCAATCCTGCCCATTGTCAGTGCAAATTAATATCAGCTGGTTCAGTCTCAACTGATGGACTATGAAAAGGTGTCACCCAAGAAGCATCTCATGATGGGTAAAAGCAAAGCACTGTCTCAAGGCCTTCACAACCTCATTGTTGCAAATCATAATGATTGCATTGATTACAGAAGGATTTCTAAACTTCTGAATGTTCCAGTGAGCACTGTTGGGGCCCTAATCCGGAAGTGGAAAGAACCTAATTTCACCATAAACCGGCCACGACCAGGTGCTCCTCACAAGATTTCTGACAGAGGAGGGAACAGAATTATCAGAAGAGTTGACCAAGAAACACTTGTGGAGAGCTTCAGAATGACCTAAAATTAGCAGGTACAATTATTTCAAAGAAAACCGTAAGTAATGCACTCACCTGTCCTGGCCTGTATGAACGCTCACCACACAACACTCTATTGCTGAAGAAAAAGCATGGTGAATCTCGTTTAAAGTTTGCTGCACAACATTTAGAGAAATGTAAAATACTGGGAGAATACAGTGTGGTCAGATGAGGCCAAAATTGAACTCTTTGGATGCCATGATGCACACCATGTTTGGAGGTCAAATGGCACATCACCCCAAAAACACCCCCATACCAATATTGAGGTTTGGGGGTGGGAACATCATGTTGTGGGGCTGTTTTTCAGCATACTATAGTGGCAAACTTCATATCATTGAAAGATGAATTGAAAAATTCTTGATAAAAATCTGCTGCCATCTATAAGGATGATGAAGATGAAACGAGGGCGGACATTTCAGCAAGACAATCATCCCAAACACAAAGCCAAGGAAACTCTCCATTGGTTTCAAAGAAAGAAAGAAAATAAACCTGCTAGAATGGCCCAACCAATCGCCGGACTTGAATCTAATAGAAAATCTGTGGAAAGAACTAAAATAATTACTATCAAAGGATTTTGTACCAAGTATTAAATACATTTCAGTTAGCTTGTTCAGTACTTTTTCCCTGTGTCTTTCCATTTTATTACATAGAACTTCATTTCTGAGCTTATTTGTTTTGGTTTCTTTGTATGTATGGATTGTTACCGACATGTGCTGAAGATTTCATGTCAGTAGCACCTTTACCAATATATTTACCTAGAAAAATGATGACGTGTTCAACAGTATGTTCATAAAGTGTAATATTATATTGTAAATGGCTGCCCAAAATTTTGGTGCAATATAAATCCTGCATGTTACACAATATGATCCATAAACAAATAAATATCTAAAAATAATTATTATCTAAAGATAATTAGTCCTATATAGATCAAGCAGCGCTATTTCATTCAGTGAATCATGATGTTAATAAGTACTCGTTGACATAAATAAATAAAATAAATAAATCAATATATCGATGCATCAACATAAAACTCCAGGAGGAACTCTATTCAAAATCAAAGTCCATCACTCATATAGACACAGCTGAATTAGTCCTTTCTTGTGCTGGGATCTATTTCACCACCACCCGTCTCTCCACACGTGCAGAAAATACACTCGAAGGGGGTTTGTGATAAGTGAAGAGCCCCCCTTTGGTAATATTCTTACCAGAGCACACTGGTGTAGTCAGCGTTTTACAATTCAAAACTGGCTAGTCCACATTAGTTCTCATTCCTCCTCCTTCCACATTTCATTTCATTACCTTAAAGTCTCCCACAATGACAATGAATGTGCAGAAAAAGAAAACCGCATATAGTGTAATTGCATAAAACCATATGCTTTTATTTATGTTCAAACAACAAATTTTCCACTCACAAACATCAAATCTTCATTAGGCATCAATATAGCTCACAACAGGATATTCAGGTATATGTAGATCGTCCTACCGCTCTCCCATCCCTGGGATCTGTATTGTTCCTCAGACCGACCTTTCCTGATCTCACCGATGCGGCTGCTATTGTCTCTATTGTACGGTACCATCCTGACGCGTTTCGTCGTAATGACATCATCTGAGGGTGGCGACCACACTATATGCGGTTCTTTTTTTGCACATTCATTGTCTGGGAGACTTTAAGGCAGTGTTTCTCAATTCCAGTCCTCATGGCCCACTAACAGGTCATGTTTTTAGGCTTTCCATTATTTTGCACAGGTGATTTGATCAGTTTCACTGCCTTAGTAATTACCCCAGCTGTTCCATCTGAGGGAAATCCTGAAAACATGACCTGTTAGTGGGCCATTAGGACTGGAATTGAGAAACACTGCTTTAAAGGAAATGAAATGTGGAAGGAGGAGGAATGAGAACTAATGTGGACTAGCCAGTTTTGAATTGTGAAACGCTGACTACACCAGTGTGCTCTGGTAATATTACCAAAGGGGGCTCTTTACTTATCACAAACCCCCTTCGAGTGTATTTTCTGCACGTGTGGAGAGACGGGTGGTGGTGAAATAGATCCCAGCACAAGAAAGGACTAATTCAGCTGTGTCTATATGAGTGATGGACTTTGATTTTGAGTAGAGTTCCTCCTGGAGTTTTAAGTTGATGCATTGATATATTGATTGATTTATTTTATTTATTTATGTCAACAAGTACTTATTAGGCTCGGTTCACACAGGGGCGACTTGTCCAGGCGACTTAGCCGCCTGACAAGTCGCGCTCCGTTCTGTACAACGGAACCGTTCTAATAGGAGCGACTCAAGTCGCTCCGACTTAGAAAAAAGGTTCCTGTACTATTTTTGGGGCGACTTCAGACGGCTTGCATTGACTTCTATACAGAAGTCGTTTTGCAAGTCGCCGCTGAAGTAGTTTGCAGGTTGCGTCTGTGAGTCGCGCTGCAAGTCGTGCCGCCCCTGTGTGAACCGAGCCTAAACATCATGATTCACTGAATGAAATAGCGCTGCTTGATCTATATAGGACTAATTATCTTTAGATGATTATTTTTAGATATTTATTTGTTTATGGATCATATTGTGTAATTAATGAAATTTATTCCTGTGAGGAATAAATATAAGCAGCTGCTAGATTAGATATTCTACTCCTTCCAATATACGCACACGCTGGTTAGTGTGTGAGCGCTTGCGTTTATACGAGTTGGTGGCAAAGGGCGTTTGAGTATAAACTTTGTTTGAATAAATCCTGCATAAGTATTATAATAATTCTTTGATAAATACTTTGATTTTCCTAAATGCGCATGACAGAAATCTAGTCTGTGCGTGGCATTTGCCAGCTCTGCTGGTGTGGGCGGGTCGTGGATTTTCCCCAGGAAGAGTCGTTTGTTTTTCTGACATTGCACAGCAGTCGCTTCATGTGGACAGTTAAGATGTAAATTACTCTGAGCGGGGGGGTTCACCTAGAATTGTTTATAGCTGAGCCGCAATGAAATGTCAGCTTAGCGGCACAGCCTCCTAATTCATATCTGGAAATGTTATGTGTGGATGATGGATGTACAATTGGGTGATGCTGTTCTCATTCCTGTACACAATTATCTTGCAGCATCTCTGCGTGGGATGCAGGAGGATCTACAGAGGAAAGCCCTCCTCGCCTTCCAGCGGTAAGTGTGTTGGCAGATTCTTTAAAAGAAACTGAAAGGTTTAAAAAAAAAAAAATCATTTTTATTTTATTATTATTATTATATTTATTATTATTTTATTTTTTATTATTATATTATTTATTATTATTTCTCTTTCGTTCACTGACACCACTCCATTAATCTTGACCATAGGGTTGTTACGCCACCTTCAGGAGAGGACTAGGCGGAACATGTGATACATGTGAAAAAACAGAACTTTACAGTTCTGCCCAGGGGGCGGTCCCACCAGTAACGTCCCCTCAGAAAGCCTCCTGCAGCTCAGTTTTTTTCTGCCTAGTGAAGGAGATGGACATAGGAACCCTGAGGGACCATCAGTCCTGGGATTTTTTTTTTTGCAGAAGTTTGCCTTTTGCGCAAGATTTTTGGATCCTGTGATCTACTATCAACAGCCGGCTGGGTGACAGGCTGGATACCCTTATCCTTGTAGGCTCCCCAGCCTGGCCATCCAGCGTGTGCAGATCATAGCTACGCGCTGGGTCGGCCACGACATGCCCCTCAGGCTCCAGGGGAGGCCGGTGAGCACAACGCTCCGGGGCACACATATGACTGGGCTACTGATGTCTGTGTCACAGTGTACCGTGGCCAGCAGCCACCCTGTACTCTTTGGGAGTGGGTCTATGATGGGATGTTCCCAGCAGGTCCAGATGGTAAATACAGCTCTCCCTGCCTCGGCAGGGTTGAGCAGCTGGGAATTCCCTGGGAGGTAGATTTGGGGGTCCCTCTCCTCCCTCTTTTCTCTTCCTGCATGATGGGCTGCTGACCGGTGTGTGCCTATAGCCAGGGGTTCCCTGAGGGTTCTCACCTGGATGGTGGGCTGCGTTGGGTGGCTGTGTTCCTGGGTGTCTGTGGTCTCCCCGGTGGGTGTCTGGAGGTCTGCATATGCTGATTGGCATAGCGCTGTTCTGCCGCCATTTTTACTGTCTTTTCCCTTTGTACAGTTGTTTGCCGGCCATGTTTGGTGTGCCTCAGTGGAAAGCATGGTCAGGAGCCATTTTGCTGTAGTTCGACGGCCATTTTCCCTGAGATTATGTCCCTTATACTGGGTGGCCGGTGGCCATTTTGTTGTAGCCCAGCGTGGTTTTTATGCTCAGCGCTGGTGCCTGCTGCTCAGTGGGGTTTCTCACTCAGGACACCTGGGAGCTGACACAGGACGCAGGCACTTGTAGCTGAATGGCACAGAACTCGGTCAGGGTGGTGAGTTCTGTGATGGGGGCCCCTCAGTCTGCAGCAGCTAGGAGGGTGGGACTGTGCACCTGTCCTAAGTCCCCAATGGTGGCAGACAGGGTGGGTTAGCATGGCTTCAGAAACTAATGTTTCTTTCCCCGAACTCCCTGCAGTTGCAACCGGCTCGTCTGCAAACAGTGCAGTGCCTTTGGACGCTTTGTCGGCGGCCCTTAAAAGTTTGTTGCCAGGGTGGAGGCAGTGTTTGTGCGGTCCCTTTTGTGTCCCATAAGCCAGCCCGGACACCTAAGGTGTTTCCATATCTGACTAATTTCGATAAGTTCATATACAAGGAATGGGAGCGACCACAACTGACCTTTTCGGTCCCAAAAAGCATGGCGGTGCGTTACCTCTTTGTGGAGAGCCTTCTTAAATAATGGTCGGCTCTTCTGATCATGGACCCCCCCCCCCCCCACTATCCAGGTTAACTAAAGTAACCACAATCCCGGTAGAGGGGACCCCATGGGCAGTGACCCGTTCCTTGTTTGCGGTTGTGGGGTCAGCAATACGACCAGTACTGGCCACAGCACTTGTGTTGCAGACACTTGCTGAATGGGCAAAACTTTTGCACCACGAATGGAGGAGCAGCAGGCTACTCCTGTCTGCATGGAACTAGCAGACCAGTTAGTGCTTGGCCTTAAGTATGTTTGTGACGTGGCTCTGGATACGCTTCCTCTGCTAAGCCCACTACCAGTTTGTGACTCTCCCTTTTGGCTAGGCTTCAGCACCCTAAGTCTTTACCAAGGTATTGGCTCCAATTTTGGCGTTGTTGCGATAACGCGGGATCGCAATCCTAAGTTACCTGGACGATCTCCTTCTGGGAGCAGCCTCTGCCTCAGAATTAAGAGGATGTGGTGATCACCATGCAAACTCTGCATGAATTTTGGTGGCTGTTGAACCTGTAAGAAGTTGGTGCTCATACCGACTCAGCTTAGAGTACCTAGGCTTACTGCTGGACTCCATGGAAGCGAGAGTTTTTCTCCCTTCAGAGCCGTGGTAAAACTATTGATGAACCGCAGAGGTCGTTGCTGCTCTTCTGCATGCAAGTTCTGGGCCTCATGGTGGCCTCCTTGGAGGTGGTACCGTATGCCCAGTTTCACACCAGAGTCTTGCAGAAGGAGATATTGACAAAATGGGCAAATCCCTGGATCGGCAGATCGGGTGAGCCAGTCAGTCAGAGACTCCCTGCTCTGGTGGCTGACATCCCCGGCACTTCGGTACGGGAAGTCGTTCCTACCTCTACATTGGACCGTGATCACAACAGACGCCAGCCTGACCAGCTGGGGTGGAGTACTGAGAGTACAGTCAACCCAGGGCCTCTGGTTGGGGGAGGAATCCAAGTTGCTGATCAATGTGCTTGAACTCCGAGCAATCAGGCTATTAGTCTCCACATGGTCAGTGAGACTACGAGGGCGTTTGATCAGGATCCAGTCAGACAACCCCACGGCAGTGGCATATGTCAACCATCAAGGAGGAACAAGAAGCTTGGCTGCAGCATGGGAGGTCGCTCACATCCTTCAGTGGACAGAGTGACATGTACCGGCCTTGTCGGCCGTTTACATCCTGGGAGTAGAAAACTGGCAGGTGGACTGCCTAAGTCACCAGATGCTGGACCCAGGTGAATGGGCGTTGCATCCGGAGGTGTTCAGGCTACTGTGCCTGCGGTGGGGCTCACCATATGTGGATCTTCTGGCCTTCCGTCTCAATCGGAAGGTGCCAAGATTCGTATCCAGGACAAGAGATCCTTGGGCAGATGTGTCAGACGCGCTGGTGGCTCCATGGGATCAGTACAGGCTGATCTACGCCTTTTCTCCGCTAAAGCTGCTACCACGTCTGCTCTGCAGAGTGGAGGCCTAGGAGATTCCAGTAATACTGATTGTCTCAATTGGCCTCAGCGTCCCTGACACGCCGACTTAGTACGCCTGGTTGCGGATGCTCCCTGGCGACTAGCGTTGCGAGAGGACCATCTGTGTCAAGGTCCGATTCTCCATCCTGCTTTACCATCGCTGGTTTTGACGACATGACTGTTGAGAGCCAGGTGCTAAGAAACCGGGGCCTGTTGGACTCTGTGATTTCAACTGTTGAGAGCATGAAAATCTTTTTCTCAGAAGATATACCATCGTACCTGGAAGGCCTACATCTCCATGTGTGAAGAGAAAGGATGGCGTCTGCGCACCTATTCCGTTTCCAGGATCCTGCTGTTTCTACAGCGAGGAGTAGACCAGAAATTGCTTTTAAGCACCATTGAGGGACAAATATGAGCCTTGGCTGTTTTTTTCCAATGACCCTGGGGCTTCTCACTCTCTAGTGAGCACTTTTATTCAAGGGGTCCAGCATGTATTCCCTCCGGTGCATGCACCTTTTACCCCCGTGGGATCTGAACCTGGTATTATTGACGCTTCAGAAACTGCCGTTGGAGAACATCCGGAAAATTTTTGTTGACTCTTTCTCAGAAAGTGGTAGTCCTACTGGCCATTACTTCGGCCAGGAGGGTTTCGGAACTGGCGGCCTTGTTATCCATAAGGATAAGATGGTGTTGCGTTTGCAACTTTCTTTTCTGCCGAAGGTGGTTTCAGCATTTCACATCAATGAAGACATTGTTATCTCTGTGTCCTAAACCGACACATTCTAAGCCCTTGTACACATGATCGGAGACTCTGACGGAATGTGTCCGATCGGAGCGTTTTGTCGGATATTCCGACTGTGTGTGGTCTGCATCAGACTGTTTCCGTCGGAATATCCGTCGGACCAACTTTTCCAACTTGCCGGAAATATTTTCCGACAAAATGCTCCGATCGGACATACTCCGATCATGTGTAGAGAATTCCGATCGGACAAAGTGCCACACATGCTCAGATCAAATTCCTACATCAAAGCTATTGGCTACTAGCGTGAACGTAGTCCCATCGTAACGAAATTACGTCATCAGGTTCTGAAAGATCGGATTTTCCGACAACTTTGTCCGACCGTGTGTATGCAACAGTTTCGGACAAGATCCGACTGATTTGGTTGTCGGAATCTCCGACCGTGTGTACAAGGGCTTAAGAGGGGGTCCTTTATTCCCTGGACATAGTCAGGGCCCTAAGGGTGTATTTGTCTGCCACGGCTCCCTTTCGGGAGTCAGACTCTCTGTTCGTTTCAGTAGCTGGCCTGAAGAAAGGTATGGTGGTCTTGTCGGCCACCATTTCTAAGTGGGTCAGACAGATTGTATTACAGGCCTACGCCTTGAAGGGGCAGGTGCCTCCCCTTTCCTGTCACGGCCCATTCCGCCAGGGCAAGTGGAACCTCTTGGGCTTCCAACATCGAGCGTCAGTCGCTCAAGTGTGTGAGGAGGCGACGTGGTTGTCCATTCATACTTTTACCAAATTCTACAAAGTGGATGTAAGCGCATCGTCTGATGCCTGCTTTGGCCATAAAAGTTTTGCAGGAGGCCATGTAATATTGCAATTCTGCACTCTTTTTTTTTTTGTTTAAAGAAAATAGTTACTTTTGCGTATAATGCACTGTTGCATTGTTGACCGCAAGTTCTGATGCGGTTAGATAAGGTGGTGACTCCCTTGTTTAGGGAGCACTTCTGGTTGTGGGTGAAGTTTTTTTACG
The DNA here is from genome assembly GCF_037356315.1 of Lithobates pipiens. Classification (NCBI taxonomy): domain Eukaryota; kingdom Metazoa; phylum Chordata; class Amphibia; order Anura; family Ranidae; genus Lithobates; species Lithobates pipiens. The sequence continues at coordinate 16,235,105 of NW_027507825.1, forward strand.
CTGTTCCTACCCCTCGTTAGGACACTGCTTGGGGGGTCCCTATGGTCAAGATTAATGGAGCTGTGTCAGTCAGTGAACGAAAGAGAAAATGGGATTTTTGTAGTCACCGTAAAATCCTTTTCTCTGAAGTTCACTGACTGACACAGCACCCTCCCCTCCTATTGGTTTACGTTATACTGCTTGTTAACGTACTGAGCAGCAGGACGCAGGCTGAGGGTATGCTACTGGAGGGACCGCCCCCTGGGCAGAACTGTAAAGTTCTGTTTTTTCACATGTATAACATGTTCTGTCTAGCCCTCTCCTGAAGGTGGCGTAACAACCCTATGGTCGAGATTAATGGAGCTGTGTCAGTGAGTGAACTTCAGAGAAAAGGATTTTATGGTGAGTACAAAAATCCTATTTTTTTCCTTAATTCATTTTATTTTTGCCAGTTTTTAAAATCTGAAGCTGTTTTGTATCTGATATTATATTGGGGCCAAAAAATGGATAGATGGATAACTAAAAACTTTAAAACTGGATTATGGGTATTTTTTTTCCGGGGGTTAATCATACACCCCCCTTGCTCTAAAACTGGTAACCGAGCGATCAAACAACACTGGTCACTCGGTTCTCACAGCTCCCTGAGCAGAGAGCTTGCGACTTTCAGTCACTGGGTCTCTGGTCTGCCCCCTCCTTGGTCACTGGAGCATTGAGCCGTGGGGGGGGGGGGGTGGATCACTGAGAGGCTGAGCCATGTGCCGTTCCAGGTATGTGGATGGATCCCGACCATAGTACCGCAATCTTTCCCTAACCTGGACTGGCTCCTAGACGTCAGCTGACAGCAAGCTTCAGTCTGCTGCAAATTGGTTGCAGGAGTGCAGAACAAACTGCACTCCTGTGATCCACTGTGGAGAAGTACAGCCAAACGAGCTTTGGCTGTACTCCTTTAAATCCCTGGAAGGATTTACCCCCTTAATGATTAGGCCATTTTTTGTGATACTGCACTGCGTTGCTTTAACTGACAATTATGTGGTCATGCGGCACAGTACCCAATTTTTTTTGCGCTATAAACAAAAAAAGACCGTCAATTTTGAAAAAACTACAATATTTTTTACTCTCTGCTAGAAATGACTTGAATTGTTTATGATTAATTAAATAATAATTAAATGAATTATTCATCAGTTTAAGTCGGGGTGTGTGTATATATATATATATATAATTTATTCTTCTACATATGTTTGGTAAAGAAAAATCGTAATAAGAGTATATTGATTGGTTTGTGCAAAGGTTATTGCGTCTACAAACGATGGGTTAGATTTATGGACTTTTATTTTATTTTTTTACTGGTAATGGTGGCGATCCGTGATTTTTAGAGGGACTTTGACATTGCGACGGACAAAACTGACCCCAACTTTTTTGGGGACCGGTAACATTAATACAGTGATCAGTGCTAAAAAAAAAAATGCACTGATCAATGTATGAATGACACTAGCAAGGAAGAAGAGGTTAACACTAGGGGGTGATCACGCTGTTCCCTGGATGTGTGCTAACTGTGTGGGGGATGGGTTTACTGGGACATGACAGAGATCACTGTTCCTGATCAGTAGAAACAGTGATGTCAGTAGTGTCCCCTGTCAGAACTGGGAACCCCCCCGTCTCTGTTCCACGGACGTGGGTGGCCAGCGGTCATCGAGTCTGCCAGACCCGCGGGTGCGCACGCCCACTGTATCTCATGCATGGTGCATGGACCAACTTACAGGTATGTTGGTTAACGCAGCCCGGCCACCCCTCCGCAGTTTGTGCGGTGGGTGGTCCAGAAGTGGTTAAAGTGCTTGTAAACTCTTCTCTATGCCCAGTGAAAAAAAAATCCTCCTACATAAGTTTTACATGTTTATCTGGTGTCTTCTTTTCTCTACATCAGCTCAAAGTCCATAATTTACAGCTTGTCTGAGAGTTCAGAAAAAAGGGGTTGCGGAAAACTGAAGTTGCAGTCTGCTCTCGGTGAGGAGTGCTATAAGAGCTGATTGGAGGGAAGGCACACACCCCTCTTCACACAGGAACGGAGCTGAGGCTGTCCATCACAGGCTGTGTGCTGGAGTTCCCTCCCCATTTTTCTCTTGGTGTCGAGAAAACTTGTCAAAAGTGACTGGTGCTGATAGCAGAGGAAAGAAGCAGCAGACAGAAATTATGTTTAGTGCTCTGGATTAAGACAAGTACACGCTATAGAGGGGGATATGCTTTATTCATATTTCATGTCTGGGGTTTACAAGCACTTTAAATCGGACCTTCAGTAATTTTTTCATCTTTCCATCTAATAAATCGTCTGCCCTGGTTGTTTTAAATCTGGATTGTAAAACATTTTTTTCTCTCAGTAAATACCTTATACAGCCCACTTCTTGTTTCTTGTCTGGTCATTAGCCTAGGCCAGGGATATGCAATTAGTGGACCTCCAGCTGTGGCAGAACTACAACTCCCATCAGGCATAGCAAGACTCTGACAGCCACAAGCATGACTCCCAGAGGCAGAGGCATGTTGGAACTTGTAGTTTTGCAACAGCTGGAGGTCCGCTAATTGCATATCCCTGGCCCAGGTTAATGACAACATACACAGCGCTCTCTCTCTCTCCTGAGAGTTTTCCAGGAAGGGAGGAGGGGTGAGTCATAAGTGGGCCAATGAGAGCTGCAGAGCTGGAGGTGTGTCTCTGTGTAAATCTAGGAAATGAACAGGCAGCAGCTTCAGCTGCCCACAGTTAAAATGGCTGCAGCCAGACTCAGTGGATGGAGATATCTGCAGCAGTACAAAATCGCAGTATATATATAAAAAAAAAACTATGCAAAGTGGTTGGAGGGAAGTTTCAGAATGGCAAAGATGTTTTATTACAAATTATGTGAGCAGAATTCAGTTCCTTGTTAAGTATGGGTACCTGACAGTCTTGGCATCAACTTCCTGTAACCACCTGCACAGCAGCAGCCGGGCGGCATGAGCGCATCGAGATTGCGCCGTTGCACGGTCATGCGCGCACACACAATCCCCCTCCTGAGTAACGTTCCTGAATGTGTACTCAGAAGGAGGAAGCGCCCTCCTGGCCGTATATATGTAGTGGCCAGGTGGGAGGTGGTTAAAAATTGTTAGTAGGTAGAATATTTTGGAAGGAGAGGCTTTGTGTGTCTCACCCCCTTTTCTCCTAGCAATTTTTTATTTTTATTTTTTTGGTGCATGCAATGTGCAGTGTACACTCCGTGCATGCTGTCAGCCTTTGTAAGGTGTTGAAAGTGGAGCCAAGTGCTGGGATTAGGCATTTCCTCTGCACATATGTGGGAGTTACATCAAGGAAAATGCCAGATGAGGAAGAAGTGGCACAAAAGATGGCAGAGACGGAGAGATGATGGGAGCGCTGAGCTGTCATTGCTGGTAGAGAGCAAACCAAGAGGTAAGTTAGTCATAATGTGCAAGTATATCGTGAAAATAAAGGGAAAAAAGCCAGAAAAAGAAAACCAATGTAGCCGTCACATCTAAGGACCGGTAAGCTACAATATCTTACATTTATGTTCCCGGGTTTAGATATACTTTAAGGTATTTCTGTCTTTCTGCAGCCATTCATTTAAAGGGAAAGCATACTCCGTGGCACAGTGTTAGACATGTTATTGACTGTTTTGATTCTTGTCTCCTCAGGGCTCACAGCCTAACGCCAACAGACCATCAGGCGGCATTCTACCTCGCTCTGCAGCTGGCAATATCTCGGCAGGTAAGGTGACCTGATAGTTTGTTTTTCCAAACTATGCTTTAGACCCCCTTGGTGCCCTTTGTTAAATTGCAACATCATTATTGTATTATACAGGATTTATATATAGCGCCAGCAGTTTGCACAGCGCTTTACTACTGAAAAGGGAGACAATACAGTTACAATACAATAAAATACAGGAGGGTTAAGAGGGCCCTGCTCAGAAGAGCTTACAATCTAATATAAAGTTAAAAAAAAGCGTCTAGCTCATATTACCTCATCAGAAGCATTCACTGGGCTTAATTTTCTAAAGATATAAAGGCTGTTTACTTAGCAAAGTGTTAATTTTAGTAAATGAACCCCGATATATCAGCTTCTGACTAGCAGAGACCAAGTGCATGCAAGTGGGGTAACAACACAAGAATTTCCCTTCAGTCAATCTTGCTAACCAAACCCGAAACCCTACCTATAAAATAGTTCAAATTTCAGTGTGAATGCCGGGTCGTCATACTAATCCAGTGGCCTCAATTCTCTCTGGAGCTGTGGCCTTTTAATCTGCATGCCAGATAAATAGGAAAGAAAGTAAGATATTTTTTCCCTTCCTTTCTCTCTCTCCTTCCTCCTTTCTTCTTTTCTTGCGCTCTCCTTTCTTCTTTTCTTGCGCTCTCCTTTCTTCTTTTCTTGCGCTCTCCTTTCTTCTTTTCTTGCGCTCTCCTTTCTTCTTTTCTTGCGCTCTCCTTGCTTCCTTACTTGCTCTCTCATGCCCTGCTTCCTCGTCACTTCTCCCTTGCTTCCTCGTCACTTCTCCCTTGCTTCCTCGTCTTTTCTCCCTTGCTTCCTCGTCTTTTCTCCCTTGCTTCCTCGTCTCTTCTCCCTTGCTTCCTCGTCTCTTCTCCCTTGCTTCCTCGTCTCTTCTCCCTTGCTTCCTCGTCTCTTCTCCCTTGCTTCCTCGTCTCTTCTCCCTTGCTTCCTCGTCTCTTCTCCCTTGCTTCCTCTTCTTTTCTCCCTTGCTTCCTCATCTATCCTTGCTTGCTTCCTCGTCTCTTCTCCCTTGCTTCCTTGTCTCTTCTCCCTTGCTTCCTTGTCTCTTCTCCCTTGCTTCCTTGTCTCTTCTCCCTTGCTTCCTCGTCTCTTCTCCCTTGCTTCCTCGTCTCTTCTCCCTTGCTTCCTCGTCTCTTCTCCCTTGCTTCCTCGTCTATCCTTGCTTGCTTCCTCGTCTCTTCTCCCTTGCTTCCTCGTCTCTTCTCCCTTGCTTCCTCGTCTCTTCTCCCTTCCTCGTCTCTTCTCCCTTGCTTCCTCATCTCTTCTCCCTTGCTTCTGTGTCTATCCTTGCTTCCTCGTCTCTTCTCCCTTGCTTCCTCGTCTCTCCTTGCTTGCTTCCTCGTCTCTTCTCCCTTGACTCCTCTTCTCTTCTCCCTTGACTCCTCGTCTCTTCTCCCTTGACTCCTCGTCTCTTCTCCCTTGACTCCTCGTCTCTTCTCCCTTGACTCCTCGTCTCTTCTCCCTTGACTCCTCGTCTCTTCTCCCTTGACTCCTCGTCTCTTCTCCCTTGCACTTCTCCTTTGACTCCACGTCTCTTCTCCCTTGACTCCACGTCTCTTCTCCCTTGACTCCACGTCTCTTCTCCCTTGACTCCACGTCTCTTCTCCCTTGACTCCACGTCTCTTCTCCCTTGACTCCACGTCTCTTCTCCCTTGACTCCACGTCTCTTCTCCCTTGCTTCCTCGTCTCTTCTCCCTTGCTTCCTTCATTTTCCCTCTTGCTTCCTCATCTCTCCTTTCTTGCTTCCTTCATTTCTCCTTTCTTGCTTCCTTCATTTCTCCTTTCTTGCTTCCTTCATTTCTCCTTTCTTGCTTCCTTCATTTCTCCTTTCTTGCTTCCTTCATTTCTCCTTTCTTGCTTCCTTCATTTCTCCTTCCTTGCTTCCTTCATTTTTCTTTCCTTGGTTGTCTCTCCTTCCTTCCTTCCTTCCTTCCTTTGTCTCTCCTTTCCTTTCTTCCTTTGTCTCTCCTTTCCTTGCTTCCTTTGTCTCTCCTTTCTTTGCATCCGTCATCTTTTTCCTTCCTTCATTCCTTACTTCCTCCTCCCTTGCTTCCTTCTTTTTCCATCTCGTATACTTAAAATGGGGAAAAAAAGGGCTAATTATAGGTTTCCTGACTCCCCCATCCTCCTACCTATTCTTCATAGCCTGTATAATCTATGTATCTGTATACATTCCTTTTTTTAAGCAGCTCCCTTGTGGTCATGTGATCTAGTATCTCCAGCTCCCTTGTTGTCATGTGATCTAGTATCTCCAGCTCCCTTGTGGTCATGTGATCTAGTATCTCCAGCTCCCTTGTTGTCATGTGATCTAGTATCTCCAGCTCCCTTGTGGTCATGTGATCTAGTATCTCCAGCTCCCTTGTGTCAGAAATCGACTGCTGCAGGAAAATGAGGGTGTGCCGACAACAGAGAGGCGATTGGAGCATGGGGGTGACATCAGAGCTCTTAGGAGCTGGAGCATGTGACAAGTGGATTTAAATGTGTGTGTGTATATATATATATATATATATATATATATATATATATATATATATATATATATATATATATATATATATATATATATATATATATATATATATATATATATATATACATTTATTTTTTATACAGGCTATACAGCTTAAATAGGAAGAATAACTTAATTAGACTTTCCTATAACTTTAACACGTGTTCTCCTTTACCTTCCTCCCCTGCTTCCCTTTCTGACTGCCCATCATTTTTCTGACGCAGTAGGAGTGGTTTTGGCCAAAGCACTCGCTGCCTCACTCAGAACAGTATTTGCATGAGAGAGATCCCCAAGGCACTTCAGAACCAATGTTCAGGTGTACGCAGTCTCTTCTAGGTGCTGGTATTTTATTTCTAATACCAATCTTGCATGTGTTAGAGCAGTGACAGGTTTGGTTTAGGGTAAATATTTCAGCACTATGTTTGTTTGCAGATGCCCAGTTCCCGGTGTATCCGTATTTAGAGCAGTTGCTTTGCATATCTTGTTTTTGTGTGACTTTCCTGAGCACCACCATTATGACTTGGCTAGTTTGCATAGTCTGAATAGCTAGGAATTGCCTCCTGGCTTGTACTGCTTGTTTAAGGCTTAACAGCTGCGTTACAGGAACCCGGGGCTCAGTGCCAGGTGACACTCCTCTGCAGAGGGGCCATTCATTAGCAGCGTCTTGCTGCATGCTGGACCTTCCTGGTATGTTTAATTGCCCGCTCTGTGAGAGTAGATTGTAGGTGGAGACAAATACCATTCATTTAAGTACTGAGGACACAAAATCATCTACTCCCAGATTATAACCATCTGTTTATTTTACTGGAAAATGGTGTATATGCAGTTCTCCTCCAGGCCCTTTTCTGACACTTTGTTTTCATGTAAAAATCTGTATTTTTTTGCTTGAAAATTAGATAGATAGAAAATGAATGCAGAGGCCCTAGAACAAAGGTAGGTAACCCTTTTAGCACAGTGTGACCATTTATTTTTTCAAAAAAATTTAAAATGCAGATTTTATAACAAAAAAATGTCAACTTCACACTCTCAATCACGAAAAGGATTTTTTATAAAGTAAATGCTGTAAACTTCTTTAGTAGTGAGAAATTAACATCCTGCACTCTCGGGTCACAGATCAGCCCCAATTCATGCGTCTCCACACCTCAGACCACTGTACTACCTTGCTCATCTGCCCCACCACTGTTCTCTCCTGCACATCTGCCCCACCACTGTACTACCTTGCTCATCTGCCCCACCACTGTACTACCTTGCTCATCTGCCCCACCACTGTACTCTCCTGCACATCTGCCCCACCACTGTACTCTCCTGCACATCTGCCCCACCACTGTACTCTCCTGCACATCTGCCCCACCACTGTACTCTCCTGCACATCTGCCCCACCACTGTAACCCCCTGCACATCTGCCCCACCACTGTAACCCCCTGCACATCTGCCCCACCACTGTAACCCCCTGCACATCTGCCCCACCACTGTAACCCCCTGCACATCTGCCCCACCACTGTAACCCCCTGCACATCTGCCCCACCACTGTAACCCCCTGCACATCTGCCCCACCACTGTAACCCCCTGCACATCTGCCCCACCACTGTAACCCCCTGCACATCTGCCCCACCACTGTAACCCCCTGCACATCTGCCCCACCACTGTAACCCCCTGCACATCTGCCCCACCACTGTAACCCCCTGCACATCTGCCCCACCACTGTAACCCCCTGCACATCTGCCCCACCACTGTAACCCCCTGCACATCTGCCCCACCACTGTAACCCCCTGCACATGTGCCCCACCACTGTAACCCCCTGCACATGTGCCCCACCACTGTAACCCCCTGCACATGTGCCCCACCACTGTAACCCCCTGCACATGTGCCCCACCACTGTAACCCCCTGCACATGTGCCCCACCACTGTAACCCCCTGCACATCTGCCCCACCACTGTAACCCCCTGCACATTTGCTCCACCACTGTAACCCCCTGCACATCTGGTCCACCACTGTAACCCCCTGCACATCTGGTCCACCTCTGTAACCCCCTGCACATCTGGTCCACCTCTGTAAGCCCCTGCTCATCTGTCCCACCAATGTCCCCCCTTTCTCATCGGTCCCACCACTGTACCTCCATGCACATTTGCTCCACCAATGAACTCCCTGCTCTTCTCATCTGTCCTAACACTGAACTTATCTGCTCATCTGCCCCACCACTGTAACCCCCTTTCTCATCTGCCCCACAACTGTACCTCCTGTACATCTGTCCCACCTCTGTTCACCTGCTCCTCTGCCCCACCGCTGTAACCCCCTGCTCCTCTGCTCCACCGCTGTAACCCCCTGCTCCTCTGCCCCACCGCTGTAACCCCCTGCTCATCTGTTCCACCAATGTACCTCCTTTCTCCTCCCACTGTAACCCCCTGCCTTTCTGTCCCATCGCTGAACCCCCTTCTCATTCCTCCCACCACTGTACCTCCTGCCCATCTGCCCCACCACTGGTATCCCCTTGCTATTCTGTCCTACCACTGTAAACCCCCTGGCTCCACTGCCGCATCCCCATGTTCTTCTGTCTCACTACTGAATTACCTTCTCATCTGTCTCTACACTGAACCCATCTGCTAATCTGCCCCACCACTGTAACAAGCTTTCTCACCTGCTTAACCATTGTACCTCCTCCACACCTGTCTCGCCTCTGTATACCCCTGCTCTTCTAGCCCACCACTGTATCCCCCTACTCATATGTCCCACCAATACACCTCCTTTCACATCTGCCCCACTGCTCTACCCCCTGCTCATCTGGCCCAACACTGAACCCTGCTGCTCTTCTGTTCAATCCCTGAACCCCTCCTGCTCATTTTCCTCGCTGCAGTACCCTCTTCTCATCTATGATATGTGTGATATGTAAAGTGGTGAAAGTAAGCAGAGATGAGACACATCTACCTGTCCTGGCACACTCATCCTGCTGATCCACCTCTCGCATCCAGCATATGGGATGTATGTGATGTCACATACAAGCATATGGAATGGGTGCGCAATGATGAGCTCACGTCAGGGGCATTTTCTGAAAGCAGTGGGCCTGTGTGCAGGATCATAAGTTCTGTCCCCGTAGCTGAGAAAAAGTGGCTGGGTGTGATTTTCATTGCGCTGAACACTGGCTGTGGCATAAAGGGACACAGAGTGTGGGGGGTCAGTAATAAGTGACACAAAGGTTCAGGAATAATTTCAACAAAGTTCCCAGAAGCTCAACAGTAATTCCACAAACTGTCGCCTGATTGGGGTTTTCTCAATCGCAATGAAATCCCTTCTTTCTGTGATTGGTAGTGGCAACCAAGCGAGTCATCTTCCTCCCAGATGGTGGGCGGGGCTAACAGGACTCTGATTGGCTTTAGCAGTGGCCACTGACAGTCCTCTTCCTGGAAACAGGGACCGCCCCCTGCCCCCCCCCCAGCAGAACTGCACCCAATCTCTTCCCCCATCACAAAAGCTGACGATCGCAGCTACAGCAAAGTTAGAGAACCAAACAATGTTTCCCATCTTTACAATGTGTGGAGCGCAGTGCCTCGCCCTCAGTGCAGGTGTGGTGTGGGGAATTGTGAGATTGGAATGCATTAGTGTCTCACTGACACTTTTTCCTGTGCTGCTTTGTTGATGGAGGGAGTTGAGTGCCGGCAAAAGAGGCTTCGCGTGCCGCTTCCATCACCAGTGCCGGGGGTTGCCTACTCCTGCCTTAGAGAATAAAATGGTGGGTTTTACAATTTACAATGTAATTTTTCTATGTAACACAGTATCTGTACAGCGGGCATTCAGATGCATTGTTTTTAGAAAAAAAAATACTTTTTAAAATTTTAATACAAACAAACACAATATATAACCGATGAGGACGTTATGCCGAGTAAATAAATACCAAACATGTCCCGCTTTAAAATTGCACACGCCCGTTCAATGGCGGCAAATGATGTAAATTTTACTCTCCATTGGCGTCGCTTTAAAAGCCTTTACAAGTTACCACTTTATATCTACAGAGGAAGTCTAGTGCTAGAATTACTGCCCATGATCTGACGTTTGCGGTGATACTTCACATGTGTGTGATGATCGCTGTTTGTGTGCGCGTGGAACCGACGCACGTGTTAACCTTTGCGTGGGGGGACGGAGCACTATAAAAATAATATATCTTTATTTTTCGTTACACTGTTGCTTTGATTATTTTTTTTTTTAATCACTTTTATTGCTGTTACAAGGAATGTGACCGCAATAAACATCCCTTGTGACAGTAATAGTGACAGGTACTCTTTATGGAGAGATCTGGGCCCCCCCCCCCCTCCTCAAATCTCTGCTCTGCCCTTAAAGTGGATGTAAACCCTCACATACAGCCTCAGATGATGCACAGGGATGAAACAAATCTCTTTACATAAGTTTTACATATATATCTTCTGTCTTCAGCTTTATATACTGTTTAGAAAGTGTACTTCCTGTTAAAGCATTCTCTTCCTGATTCACCTGTGGGTGTGGATTCTTGTCATACACTGTGAGACAGCTGATTGGAGGAAAGGCACCCCCCCCCCCCCCCCTCGCCACAAAAAAGGAAGAGACCAGCTCTCTGATTATTTATTTATAACACCCACCCTGGCACAAAATTCAGCCTTGTTTTATCACAGTTGACAGAGAACTTGTCAGAAGATATCATTCTGATAACAGAAGAACAGAGCAGGAGAAATCCACAGGATAAGAAAACACTGCAGATATGTACCCAGCTCAAATTTCATCAATGGGGTTTACATCCACTTTAAAAGCATTTGATCACACCATGGTCGGTGTTTTAAAATGTTTTCGAAGCCGATATCCGATCCGATCCGGCTCTCTGATCAGCCGGTGAAAGTGCCAGCCGGGCAACTGGGATTCCCAGTGGGATGGGATACATGATAAAGCTGCAGAAGGTGGCTGGAGGGAGGGGACTCCCCTTTCCCGCTGCTTGTAAAAGCAATCCAGTGGCTAATTAGCCTCAAGAGAGCTGATCAGAGGCGCTAAAAAAACGGTACCTGGATGATGCCTGCAGCTTTGGTCATCATCCCGATATAGCCACTTGAAGTCTAGCGTACGTCGCTAGTCTTCAAGTGGATATTGACTGTCTCTGAATGGTTTGCTTTCATGGAGACTTTCCTGGTCATATGTTATAGTATATATCTAGCCTATTGAAGGACAGTTCAAAAAAGTGGAGATTTAAAAGGCTCGTTTAAAAAATAAAAATAAAAATTAACATTTTATACTTCCTCTGTGCAGTTGCTTTTGCACAGAGCAGCCTGGATCCTCCTCTTCTTGGGTCCCTCTGTTGCTGCTCCTGGCCCCTCCCTCCTTTGAGTACGCTTCAGCCAGCAGCTTGCCACAGGGGGCATCCAAGCTGAGTCAGAGTTCCATGTATCCATTCAGACACGGAGCCCTGACCCGGCCCCGCCCCTTCTTTGCCCTGATTAGCTGACTGACTTTGAGTGGCAGCCAATGGCGCCCCTGCTCTGTCTCAGCCTATCAGGAGGAGTGTCTGTACCCATCATCGCAGCCTCATCCGCGCCCATCAGCGCCGCCTCATCCGCGCCCGTCAGCGCCGCCTCATCCGCGCCCGTCAAGCCCGGCCTCATCCGCGCCCGTCAAGCCCGGCCTCATCCGCGCCCGTCAAGCCCGGCCTCATCCGCGCCCGTCAAGCCCGGCCTCATCCGCGCCCGTCAAGCCCGGCCTCATCCGCGCCCGTCAAGCCCGGCCTCATCCACGCCGCCTCATCCGCGCCCATCAGCGGCGCCTCATCCGCGCCCATCAGCGCCGCCTCATCCACGCCCATCAGCGCCGCCTCATCCGCGCCCATCAGCGCCGCCTCATCCGCGCCCATCAGGGCCGCCTCATCCGCGCCCATCAGGGCCGCCTCAGCTTATTGCTGCATGGAGATTACCGGGAGGAATCGCAAGGCGAGCCGGCCAGGTCACACAGAGGACCTGAAACGCCGCCGCTATCAAAGTCCTGCCTCCTGGACTGGTTCCTATGATAGATATCACACTACCTCAATTTCCCGTCATTGGATCAGTGTGCTGTCTAGCATAGGAGCCGGTCCAGGAGGCGGGACTTTGACAGCGGTCGGCGTTTCAAATCCAAGCTGTGTCACAGAAGAAGTTCCCCCTCTCTGTGTGATCCAGCCGGCTCACCTCTTCCTCTACGCTCCCTTCCCCACAGTTTCCTGGCCGATCACTGAGAGTAGAATTGGTGCCCGCTCCCCTCCGATGCGGCTCTTTGCTCTCTCTCAGCTTATTTCCACTCACCAAGCAGGTAACTGCCAATCTTGAGGGCTGGTGTAGTGGTCCGTTGTAGGCAGAAGCTTGATAAGTGTCTCACCAGACTAGGGGATGATGCTGCCTAATATGTTTGAGAGATTGTTTGGGAGTCGTGTGAAACTAGGATTAGCGCTTTTTTTTTTGTTTCTGATCATGTAATGTGATTACTCTCCGCAGATCCCGGAGGCTCTGGGTTATGTGCGACAGGCCCTCCAGCTGCAAGGTGATGACTCCAATTCCCTCCACTTGTTGTCGCTCCTGCTCTCTGCTCAGAAACACTACCACGATGCCCTGAATATCATTGACATGGCACTCAGCGAATACCCAGAGAACTTTATGTGAGTAAACTATGCTAGCATTTGACGCTTAAAGAGTAACTCCACTGTTGTTGAGTAAACCCCCAGCCCCCCACCCTGGGGGAGATCTATGTACAAGACCAGGATTTCAACAGCCTTGGTTGCAGATACCTACCTTTAGTTATTCTGAAGAAATAGCGGTTTGTGTCCACGTGCAAAATGAACGTGAATGGGAGTGATTTTATAATTATTGATCAGCTGCTGCACCTGCAGTGGCAGGGTCTGCATCCCACTATACATTTTTCTTTGGGAGTATCTCACTAAAGATGACATTTGTGTTGCACGGGATGCTCAAATGCTGACTTGTATCTTAGACCCCTTTCAGACTGGGGTGTTTTTCAGGTGTTTTTCAAGCGCTTTAGCGTTAAAAAAAAGCGCCTGTAAAGCGCTTGAAAGAAGCCTCATCTGCAGTCCCAATGTGAAAGCCTGAGTGCTTTAAGAGCCCTTTCACAATGTCAGCGCCTGAAAAACCTTTGTAAAGCGCTGCTTAAACTAGCAGCGCTTTACCAGCGTTTTTCAAGCGTTATTCGGGCGCTTTTAACCCCTGCTAGTGGCCAAATAAAGGGTTAAAAGCGCCCACAAAACGCTGCTGCCAATAGCGTTTTTCAGGCGCTTTTCAAGCGTTTTGCAGGTGCTTCCCATTGATTTCAATGGGAAGGGGCGCTTTAGGAGCCGTGTATTCACCGCTCCAAAAGCGCTGCAAAGAAGCTGCTTGCAGGACTTTTTTTGACGCCCTGGCAGCGCAGCGCCTCAGTGTGAAAGCACTCGGGCTTTTACATTGGGATTGCAGTTGCAGCTTCTTTCATGCGCTTTTTTTAACGCTAAAGCGCCTGAAAAATGCCTGAAAAACGCCCCAGTGTGAAAGGGGTCTTAGTGCAGACTTCTGGGAAAATCAGAGCCAATCGCACAAGAAGTAAATGACACTTCGGGGGGGGGGGGGGGGGTGTTCTTTATACAAAACACCTCCAGGCTGCCATATTGCATTTGACAGAAAATGACAGAGCTACAGTTTGAAAAGGAAAGGTCATTTTTTTAATAACATTCAATTACAATATGACTTGTGTTGTAATTGCATATGCTAGATATTTTATTTTATTTGCTATATTTTTCCCACAAAAATGGAGTTAGCCTTTAGTGACGGTTCACACTATTGTAATGCGAGAACCCTGCGAATCAACTGCGGGTTCCCGCATCGCACTCGACACGCACAGCGGGTCACACTGCCATATGCGAACTGCTGGAGAGTGTCGTCATATGTTAACGACACCCTCATTTTAGCTCGCATATCGCACTGCGAACTGACAGTTTGGACATGAATCGGATCGCATATGTGTGAACACACATGCAATCCGATTCTGGTCCAAACAGAAAAAATCGTCCTGTGCGCGTTTTTGTACTGAATGCGGTGCGATATCGGCCATACTATCTGTATGTCTGTCATCGCAATAGTGTAAACCGGCACTTAAAGTAGATGTAAACCATAACTGAATGACATTTAACTTACTAAAAAAAACAAAAAAAAAAACACTGAGTATCATAAACAAAGACTGTGTTTTTGTTTTTTCCATAAATTAAGTTTTTGTAGTCTCCACCAGGGGGCGCATGGGACAGGGTTGACAACACAGGAGCATTGTTGGGAGACAGGAACGGAGTGTTGCCATTCTATAATGGGAAGTGCCGGGACCAAGACCTTCATGGCAATATCTCCAGGGATTATTTTAATGAAAACTGCAGATTTAAAAAGGCTGCAACCTTAAAGGGTTTGTAAACCTCAGACATGAAATTTGTCTAAAACATATCCCTCTATTGCAGGGATATGCAACTAGCGGACATCCAGCTGTTGCAAAACTACAAGTCCTATCATGCCTCTGCCTCTGGGTGTCATGCTTGTTGCTGTCAAAGTCTTGCTATGCCTCATGGGACTTGTAGTTATACAACAGCTGGAGGTCCACTAGTTGCATATCCCTGCTCTATAATGTGCACTTGTCTCAATCCAGGGCTGTGTCATTTCTGTCTACTGCCTCCTTCCTCTGCTATCCAAGTCACTTCTAACAAATTTTCCTCCTGATACCAGAGAAAAAAAGGTGACACGGGAGGGAGCTCCAGCACACAGCCTGTGATTGACTGCCTCAGCTCTGTTCCTGTGTGCGGCTTGAAAGGGTGGGGGGGGGTCTTTTCCCTCCAATCAGCTCTGAGCTCTCCTCACTGAGCTCTGCAGAGTGTAACTTCAGCTCTCCAGCTCCTTTTTCTGGCAGTTCAGACAAACTTTCAATGGATGTAGAGAAGAGAGGACAGCAGATAGAGGTACAACTTATGTAGGAGGATTTGTTTCATCTTTGTGTATTACCTGCGGCCAGTCGCGTCCAGTCTGAGGCCAGTCGAGTCACAACCACTTTCATTTTTATCATCCATCGAGAGACACAGAATGTCTTTAATCTTTGAGTTATACTTTCCTCTTATAGGAGGTGTCATGTACCTTGGAGGTGAGCCTGATGTGCAGAGGGAGACCTCTCGTACGGCTCTGGTTCCGGGATCTCTGGAGTGGGAACAGTGACCCTCGGAGCACAGTGGGATATGAGAGCCTGCAGGGTTTGCTTGGCTGAAGATGATGTCCGCTTGACAGGGACAGGAACAGGCTTGGTTTCTGTGGATGCAGGAGCGATGAGAAGCTGCAGGCAGATGCAGGACTAAAAACAGGTGCAGCCGCAGGCAGGTGCGCACGAATGCAGCCGCAGGCAGGTGCCCACGGATGCAGCCACAGGCAGATGCCCACGGATGCAGCCGCAGGCAGGTGCCCACGGATGCAGGACGCACAAGTGCGCACAAGGAGGCAAGTGCGCACAAGGAGGCAAGTGCGCACAAGCGCAGGACAGCAGGCAGGAGCAGGGTCAGACAAGCCAGGTCGTAAGAGCGGATCAATCAGGCAGAAGCGGCAGGCAGAGAATGGTCAAAGTTCAGGCAGGATCGGCAACAGGAGATCAGACAAACAGGTACACAGAGCAGGTCTAAGGCAAGCCAAGGGGTCAGGATTGGAGACAGCAGCAAGGTCAGGAGTTCCGGGTTAACACTGGAGCAGATGCAGGATCAGGTTACAGGATAAGCTGCAGATCAGACAGCAAGAGTGTATTCTGAAGTGGCCCCTTTTAAAGTTCACTGGGCGCCAAAGCTGCGTTACTGTGCAAGCGTGCACGATCTGCGCATGCGCATTGGCGCACGTCTATTCACCGCTGGATGCCTTTGAATCGAAACACATCTCGATGAACCCATGTGCCTGTGGCCAGCGTCATACGCAGTGCGTCCATGACAGGAGGATAGGACACTGGCAAACAAACTGTAGGCAAGCCCAGGATAACACCACCTACTACCAACATACCTCACTGGCACTGAATTTGAGTGCCACAAACCAAAAATGCTTTTTAGTTTATTTGTAATATTCAAATCAAAATCCCCCATCCATCCATGTCTCCATGTTTTTGCCTAAAAAAAAATCACTTTGAAAAACCCTCCCTCCCCACCAGCATTTCTAGCATTGGCCATCTTGAGTAAGGCAGATGATTCATGTAGCAATTTACTTCCTGGAATCCATCTGCCTTTAGCTCAGGCATGCAGACAGGAGGGTGTGTTTAGTTGTGAAAAAGCCCCTCCTCCCCCCTTAAACTCTCCTATATCTATATATAATTTCTAGTAGTAGTAGGAGCAGTGGCGGTGCCCTCTCTTGTGCACCGCTCTAATCACCATAGATAGATTCATTAATTGCATGAATCTATGGTCGCTGCTGACACCCCCCTATTCAGGTGCCTGGCCCATGTTCGGGGTAGTGTTTTTTTTTTTTTTAAAAAGCACCGGATTAGAGCCATAGGCTCTAATAGGTGCCCAAAAAGGTGAACAGCGGGCGTAATGCTGTGCATTTGCCGTTCACTCTGCTGTGTGATAGCAAAGAAAATTCCTTCGCTTTGCTAACACTGAATCTCAGCCAATCAGGTTGCCGGGTCTGTTACTGGTCACCTGATTGTCTGAAATGTCAGGCGCTGTGTTTGGACGCCTGAGAGAGGACGGAAGAAGACATGGAGGACATGCAGGAGACCGCTGCCGACCCACTCCGAGACAAGCAAGTGCCGGGCAGCATCTGGTGGGGCCCGCTGGCGGCATCTGGTGGGGCCCGCTGGCGGCATCTGGTGGGGCCCGCTGGCGGCATCTGGTGGGGCCCGCTGGCGGCATCTGGTGGGGCCCGCTGGCGGCATCTGGTGGGGCCCGCTGGCGGCATCTGGTGGGGCACAGCAACGGCATCTGATGGGGCACAGCAACGGCATCTGATGGGGCACAGCAACGGCAATTGATGGGGCACAGTAACGGCAATTGATGGGTACAGTGGCTGCGTTGGGCACAGTGGCTGCAATTTATGTTGTTTTTTTTTTCCGTTTGTTTGCGCCCCCCAAAAATTTTTTTGAGAACCAGCAGCCACTGCACTGATTAAAAATAGCCATTGTTGATTGAGAGTGAAGTTCCACCTTAAAGACTAACCTATTTTTCTAGCATTTTTCCTTTCATCAGTCAAGACTCATTTCTATATGACTGCTGCAGCTTTGTCTCTTCCATTGCAGCTATTGGAAGCAGTCACCCTTAGGCTGGCTTTTGGAGGACTATGTTTGGACACCGACAGACATTGTGGGCATAACATGGAAGTTCCTTTCTGGGTTCAGACTCCATTCTGGTAAAAGCTGTAGAGTGCTTTCCCAGATCCACAGGCACTGGGCTTCTTTATTCCTGGTTTCCGTAGATTTTTCTGCATAAGGCAATGATACTGTGGGACTGAGTGCTGACATCATCTGCTAGATGGTTGCATGCAGGGGTGGGCAGAAGGGGTTGCTGCCCTCGGCACTGTGGTATTATGTGAAGTGGGGGGGGCACTGCAAGGAGCGGGGGGGGCAGCAGGGGGTAATAATGGTTCTAGGTAGGTAAATCTGGGGAGGTGTGCTGAAAGTGGTGATCTGGGGGAGTCGTGTTGGGAGAGGGTGGAAGAGGATATGTGCTAGGAGGGGGGATTTTTTTTTGGAGGGGGTAATTTGGGATAGTAGAAGGGGGGGGTATTTGTGCTAGGAGGGGGCCATTTGAAGAGGGGGGGTGTTGTGCTAGGATGGGGTAATGGGGGAGTTAAATATGTGCTGGGAGGTGGGGGGGCACCACAAGGGGCTTGGGGGGTAGAGGATTTGTGCTGGGGGTCAGCAGAGGGTAATAGTAGTTCTAGGTGGGTAAACCTGGGGAGGTGTGCTGGGAGTGGTGATTTGGAGGGAGGGGGGTTGTGTTGGGGGATTGATGGGTGAAGAGGAATTGTGCTAGGAGGGGGGATTTGGGGGGTTTCTGCTAGAAAATGTAATATGGTAGAGGTCAGGGGATTTTTTGGGGGGGGGGGTGGTATTTGGGCTAGTAGGGATGATTAGGGGTGTATTTGTGCTAGGAGGGACAATTTGGAGGGGGGATTTGTGCTAGTGTGGGGTAATGGGGAGCTTTAAATTTGTGCTTGGCGATGGGGGCACCACAAGGAGCTTGGGGAGGAGGTGTTTTTTTTTGGGGGGGGGGGGGCAGCAGAGAGTAATAGTTGTTGCTGGTGGGTAAATCTGAGGAGGTGTGCAGGGAGTGGTGATTTGAGGGGGGGGGTGTTATGGGGGAGGGATGGGGGAAGAGCAATTGTGCTAGGTGGGGGGGGGGGTTTAGGGGGGTTTCTACTAGAAAATGTGATATGGTGGGGGGGGGGTACTTTGGGCTAGTAGGGATGATTAGGGGTGTAATTTTGCTAGAAGTGGCAATTTGGAGGTGGGGGTTGTGCTAGTTTGAAGTAATGGGTCAGTTAAATTTTTTTTTTGCTGGGAGATGGGGGCACCACAAGGAGCTTGGAGGGGGGGGGGGGGGGTTCTGTTGGGGGCAGCAGAGGGTAATAGTAATTCTAGGTGGGTAGATCTGGGGAGTGTCCCCCTGGGATTTAGGTGACCTTCTCCCAGCACTTTTTTTTTCCTGCCATACAATTTTTGGGAAGCATCTTCCCGCTGCGTTTTCTTGCCAAGAGCCACGTGCGACTTCGATCTGTTCCTCTCCTGCGTTTTTTTTTTTTTTTTTTTATCTGATTTGCCTTCGGCATTAGCAGCTTCCGAGTCACCCGCCACTGTGACTGATTCTGAGTCGCTTCAGTCCTCGACTAATGAGCTTACCCCTGAGGAGTCGCAGTCAACTTGCTATTAATCCCAAGTTAAAGGAGATCGTTTTGGTCCTTAATTGATGCATCGTGCACCTCTCTGAAACTAGAAGATTTGCTTGTTGATTCGAACAGTGCTGCTTCCAGCCTTGCATTGTTGAAAACTCCTAAGGCTTGCAAAAGAATTTTCCCTGATTTTCTTTTTCTCTATGAAGATTGGAAACCTCGCGGTAAGTTTTTTATTTATTTAGCTCTCCAGGCGCTTATTGACCATGTGGATCCCGCCATTTTCCATCTTAACAAGACTTAGACCGGTGAAGGATGTATTGGTTTTCAAGGACCCATCTGATAAGAGCTAGAAGGCCTTTTCTAGAGCTCTGGTCCAGGTCTTCCAGCTCTTCATCAGATTCTGACTGCAGATTTGTTGAAGCATGTTTAATTGATCAGAATCCCTTAAAAAGAGATCAACCACTACTGTGGTTAGACCTTCGCTTTGTATTCAGCACATAGAGCAGGTGACTGTAGGGTAAAAGTCCAAGTGTGTCGGTTTGCTGGAAGCCCCATTGTCTCTTTTTCTGCATATTTTTCATGTTAAAATTAGAAAGTGGCCACATCTAATCGCGGAATTGGTATTTTTATTAATAAGCACTTGTACATTTTAGCGTGTGTGGTTAGAATAATAAAATGATGTATACAGTTTTACACGGAGTCTTCCTGATTTTGTCACGGTGGACTATTCTAGGTTACTGGATGTGATACAATGGTGATTTTATATGGAGATTTGGAGGTGATACCAGGTTCCCCACAGACGATATATTAAACTACATGCTCATGTGAATCCTTTTTTTTATTTTTTTAAACTGCTTTAAGTCCACCCAACAACAGTTCTACTGCTACGGGGCGGCACCTGTGCGCCGGATCATGTGTGTGTATATATATATATATATATATATATACATACGTGATCCTACCTTAACGGATAAGGGGCGTGCACACGCGCCACCAACAGCTTCGCTTCCGCTGTGATTACACACAGCAGAAGCCGATCGGCAGTTGCAGGGTACATGATGTCCTCCGGCACCACGCTGATCATCGGACACAGAATTGCAGTCTGCCTATGTAAACAAGGAAGAATCCCGTTCTGACAGAGGAGGGAAGGGATGACGTTTTTGTCCCTGCAAAGCAAGAAATAAATTCCATCTCTTCCCCTAGTAAAAGCACCTTCCACAATATAGTAAACACGTTATTAATACAAAAAGCCTAAGGAAGAGACCGCAGTCTCTTCTCCCTCTTTGCAACAAAGGAAAAGAAACGCAACGCCTCTAAGTGCAGTTTTGGTAAACCATTTAATCAGTCAAAAGTAAAACTACTCACAAAGGGAGCATAACCACAAGCATGATAGTAATCCTGCAGCAAAATCCGGAGGTGGTTTTTCTCCTAAACATCCGTGTCTCTGAAGTGCAGCTGACAGTTCATGTAGGTGGATTCCAGGATTCGCAGCCTATGAGAACAGCAGGGAACACAGGGGCGATCGGAGATTACGTCACTTCCGGGTGCAGGGTGAGAGGAGGTGGCTTTGCGTTCGGCGCATGCTTGCTCCTTCCTCAGGCCATGGCAAGTCTCCAGGAGGGGCTTTCTTAGCTAAGCACACCCTCCTTCCTGCATGCTTTCTATGAAGTAAATGCTGCCTGAATTATCTGCCCCTACTCAAAATGGCCAAAGCTAAAAATGCTGGGGGGGGGGGGGGGGTATTTTTAAAAAAATAAAGGATGAAGAAATGGATGACCGTGTAGTTCTGCTTTAAATTACATTTTAGAAATGTAGGTTTACATCTAATTTCATGGAAACTTTATTACGATTGGTTTATTGATATAAAAAAAATCTCAACAGTCTGTGTTAACCACTTCCAGCCCACGCCCTAAAGATGGCTACAGCGCTGGCTCAAATAATCCCACTTCCCATGCCCCCTTCATCTCCAGGGATCTGTGATCGCTGTGTGCCCTTCAAACACATCTGATCACAGATTAGGGTAAAGAGCCAATCACATTGGCTCTTTACCATGTGACCAGCTGTGTCCAATCACAGCTGATCATAGTGTAAACCGTATTTGTATTTGCTGGTTATCGGCAGAGAGGGGAGCCGATAACCGGCAAATCTATGCCGATAATCAGAAAGATGATCATAAGCGTCCTAATAATTAGTGCTACCTCATCGGTGCCCATCAGAGCGGCCTCTTCGGTGCCCATCAGTGCGGCCTCTTCGGTGCCCATCAATGCGGCCTCTTCGGTGCCCATCAATGCGGCCTCTTCGGTGCCCATCAGTGCGGCCTCTTCGGTGCCCATCAGTGCGGCCTCTTCGGTGCCCATCAGTGCGGCCTCTTCGGTGCCCATCAGTGCGGCCTCTTCGGTGCCCATCAGTGCGGCCTCATTGGTGCCCATCAGTGCGGCCTCATTGGTGCCCATCAGTGCTGGCCTCATCGGTGCCCATCAGTGCTGGCCTCATCGGTGCCCATCAGTGCTGGCCTCATCGGTGCCCATCAGTGCTGGCCTCATCGGTGCCCATCAGTGCTGGCCTCATCGGTGCCCATCAGTGAAGGAGAAAAATTACTTCTTTAAAAAGAGAGAGGAGAGCCGATAACCGGCAAATCCACACAGAGGAACATCTACACCGACAATCAGAAAAATGATCATAGGTGTCCTGATAACTAGTGCAGCTCCAACAGTGCCCATCAGTGTAGCCACATCAGTGCTCATCAGTGAATGAGAAAAATTACTTCTTTAGAATATTTTATAACCGAAACTAAATAAAACGTTTTATTTTTTTTTTCGGTCCTTTTTCCTCTAGCCAAAAAAATAAAAATAAAAACCCAGTGGCAATTAAATACCACCAGAAGAAAGGTCTGTCTCAAAAATGCTAAAAAAATTCATTTTTATGTACAGTGTTGCATGACCACGCAATTGTCATTCAAAGTGCGTCAGTGCAGGAAGGGGGCGACAGTGACCGGTAGGCAAGTGCCTTTAAAAAAAAAAAAATTAAAAAATTTGAGATGTTCTTTTCAGTTTTTTTTTTCACATATTCATTGCTCTGCTTCCACCTTGGTGATTACAGTACTAAATACTAAAGTACTTTGTCAGGTATTTACCGTATATACTCGAGTATAAGCCGAGATTTTCAGCCCCTTTTTTTAGGCTGAAAGTACCCCCCTCGGCTTATACTCGAGTCACGCAGATCAGGTAGGCAGACGGCGGCCATTCCACTATTCAAAAGCCGCGCCTCCCTGTCTGTGATAGGCGGAACACTCAATTTCCCAGCAGTCAGTGTTCCGCCTATCACGGACATCCGCTCATTCTCATACTACGGACGAGGATGAGAGGATGTCCGTGATAGGCGGAACACTGACTGCTGGGAAATTGAGTGTTCCGCCTATCACAGACAGAGAGGCGCGGCTTTTGAACAGTGGAATGGCCGCCGTCTGTCAGACGAGGAGGAGAGGTGCGGCATGGCACACAGAGGCTGCAGAAGGCAAAGAGGCTGCAGATTGGCACAGGTAGGCTGCGATGGACACAGGGAGGGACGGGACATAGGGATGGACACAGGGAGGGACGGGACACAGGGATGGACACAGGGAGGGACGGGACACAGGGAGGGACGGGACACAGGGAGGGACGGGACACAGGGAGGGACGGGACACAGGGAGGGACGGGACACAGGGAGGGACGGGACACAGGGATGGACACAGGGAGCGACGGGACACAGGGATGGACACAGGGAGGGACGGGACACAGGGATGGACACAGGGAGGGACGGGACACAGGGATGGACACAGGGAGGGATGGGACACAGGGAAGGACACAGGGAGGGATGAGACACAGGGAAGGACGGGACACAGGGATGGACACAGGGAGGGACGGGACACAGGGATGGACACAGGGAGGGACGGGACACAGGGATGGACACAGGGAGGGACGGGACACAGGGATGGACACAGGGAGGGACGGGACACAGGGATGGACACAGGGAGGGACGGGACACAGGGATGGACACAGGGAGGGACGGGACACAGGGATGGACGGGACACAGGGAGGGATGAGACACAGGGAGGGACGGGACACAGGGATGGACACAGGGAGGGACGGGACACAGGGATGGACACAGGGAGGGACGGGACACAGGGATGGACACAGGGAGGGACGGGACACAGGGATGGACGGGACACAGGGAGGGATGAGACACAGGGAAGGACGGGACACAGGGATGGACACAGGGAGGGACGGGACACAGGGATGGACACAGGGAGGGACG
Organism: Lithobates pipiens; assembly: GCF_037356315.1. NCBI lineage: Eukaryota > Metazoa > Chordata > Amphibia > Anura > Ranidae > Lithobates > Lithobates pipiens. The sequence continues at coordinate 16,258,494 of NW_027507825.1, forward strand.
GGACACAGGGATGGACACAGGGAGGGACGGGACACAGGGATGGACACAGGGAGGGACGGGACACAGGGATGGACGGGACACAGGGAGGGATGAGACACAGGGAGGGACGGGACACAGGGAGGGACGGGACACAGGGATGGACACAGGGAGGGACGGGACACAGGGATGGACACAGGGATGGACGGGACACAGGGATGGACACAGGGAGGTATGCAGCTGCAGATGGGCATTGTTGACCCTCTTTTCCAATCTTTTAAGCTGTAACAGTAGCTGCTGCATGTCTCACCCTCGGCTTATACACGAGTCAATACGTTTTCCCAGTTTTTTTGTGGTAAATTAGGGGCCTCGGCTTATATTCGGATCGACCTATACTCGAGTATATACGGTAAGTCAGAATCCACTATACCTGCTATATGGCCTTTCCTGCATTTGGCTTTGTTTCATCATCGGTGAGAATTGCATTGTCTGGTATACAGCTGTCTTCTAGTATATAAACATCAGCAGAAGATGTTGGCGCTACAGAACAATGCTGCACCTGGATGCGATCTGTCACCCTTTATTAATCACTCATTTGATGCCCCTCTGTCTCTCTCTGACCACCTGTCGCCGTAGAGTTGTGTTTCCCTATGAAATATTAAGCATCTCCTTTTTTACTTATTATGTTAGCGTTGCCTCACGGTATCAATATACTTATGTTACCTGAGCCGAGAGCTTTAAATAATGAATAATAAGCATCTGCCTGAAATGGGTCCTGCAGATTATTCAGAATCCACCATCTGACGCTAAAGGCAGAGCGTGGAAATAGAACTCCCCGCTGCCTTCCAGCATGAAATGGATGTCAAGGCTTTATGTACCAGGTGATGGGCCCACCAGGAGACCTACTAAAACTGTGACTTCGTGGTACAGCACTGTGCAAAAGTTTTAGGTAGCCGTGAAAAAATGCTGTAAATGAAGAATGATTTCAGTAGTTTGTTAACAAAATGGAAAGTAAATGAACAGAAGAGAAATCCAAATCCAGCCACAATTTGGTTTGACCACCCTTTGCATTCAAACCATCATCAATTCCTCTAGGTAGACTTGGACGCCGTTTTTTGAAGGAACTCGGCAGGTAGGTCGTTCCAAATATCTTGGAGAACTAAGCACAGATCTTCTGTGGATGTCGGCTGCCTCAAATCCTTCTGGTCTTTATCATCCCAGACAGCCTCCATGATGGTGAGATCAGGGCTCTATGGGGGCCAAACCATAACTTCCAGGACTCCTTGTTCTTCTTCTTTACACTGAAGATAGTTTTTAACAACATTGGCTGTATATTTGGGGTGATTGTCCTGCTGCAAAATAAATTTGGGGCCAATCGCATGCCTCCCTGATGGTATCTGCCTTTATTTCTGAGCATTGAGGACACCATTGAATATGATAAGACTATGGCGCTACTGTGACTCCCAAGTGAAAGAACAGGAAATAGGCAGGGAGTGAGGATGGATAAAACAAACTCCGTGAGATTGATGGTGGCTGCTCCTCTATAAACAGGTCCTGAGTAACCTACAGTGGTAAAAAGTATTAGATCCCCTGCTGATTTTGTACGTTTGCCCACTGACAAAGAAATGAACAGTCTGTAATTTTAATGGTCAGTTTATTATAATAGTGAGAGACAGAATAACAACAAAAATATCTAGAAAAATGCATTTAAAAAAAGTTATACATTGATTTGCATTTTAAAGCGGAGGTCCACCCTAAAGTGGACCTTCCGCTCATCGGAACCCTCCCCCCCTCCGGCGCCACAATTGGCACCTTTCAGGGGGGAGGGGGGTGCAGATACCTGTACAGTACAGGTATCTGTACCCACTTCTGGGCTAGCTCTCTGCGGAAAGGGGCATAGATTACGCCCCTTTCCGCAAGTGCCCCGCTGCCTGCTGGGAAACACACAGATCCCAGAGGCAGCGGGGACCGTCCTTATTGCGCAGCGCGGCTCGCGCATGCGCAGTAGGGAACCGGGAAATTAAGCCGAAAGGCTCCATTTCCTGATTCCCATACCCAAGATGGCGCCGGCAGCACCTGAGATATGATCTACAGATCAGCTTCGGGTGCCGACATCGCGGGCACGCTGGACAGGTAAGTGTCACTATTTTAAAAGTCAGCAGCTGCAGTATTTGTAGCTGCTGGCTTTTAAAAAAAAAAAAAAACGCGGACTCCCGGTGGACTCCCGCTTTAATGAGTGAAATAAATATTTGAACCCCTTCGCAAAGCATGGCTTAGTACTTGGTGGTAAAACCCTTATTGGCAATCACAGGGTCAAACTTTTTCGCCACCAGGTTTGGACACATCTCAGGAGGGATTTTGTCCCACTCCTCTTTGCAGAATCTCTCCAAGTCATTAAGGTTTCGAAGTAGAAAAGATGTAGCTGGATAGCCGCACTCCGAATTATTCAACTTTATTTAAAAAATGTAATTAAAATCACGCTATGACTAAGCACCGTGTTCAGTGTGAAACATGTCAGCGGGCTGTGCAGTTAGTCTGTTTACCAGCCTAGATGCTATGATTTTAATTACGTTTTTGAAATAAAGTTGAATAATTCGGAGTGCGGCTATCCAGCTACATCTTTTCTACTTCAGTTCCTGTTGCAAACAGAGCCAGCACCCTGTGGGATTGTGGAGACAGCTGTTTTGGGAGAAGTCATTACCTTAGAGCGGTAATTCTTTGTATCATTAAGGTTTTCGAGGCTGGTAACTCAAACCTTCAGCTCCCTCCACATATTTACTATAGGATTAGGGTCAGGAGACTGGCTAGGCCACTCCAGCACCTTTTAATGTGCTTCTTCTTGAGCCACTCCTTTGTTGCCTTGGCTGTGTGTTTTGGGTCATTGTCAAGCTGGAATACCCATCCATGACAGAGTATAAGGCCCTGGCTGAGGGAAGGAGGTTCTCGCCCAAGATTTGACAGTACATGACCCCTTCCATCGTCCCTTTGATGCAGTGAAGTTGTTCTGTCCCCTCAGCAGAAAAACTCCCCCAAAGCATAATGTTTCCACCTCCTTGTTTGAAGGTGGGCATGGTGTTCTTGGGGTTATAGGCAGCATTCCTCCTCCAAACACAGCTAGTTGAGTTGATGCTAAAAAGCTTGATATTGGTCTCGTCTGACCACAACATTTTCACCTAGTTCTCCTCTGAATCATTCAGATGTTTATTAGCAACCTTCAGACAATCTGTTACATGTGTTTTCTTGAGCAGGGGGACCTTGCGGGCTCTGTAGGATTTCAGTCCTTCCCAGCGTAGTGTGTTACCAATTGTTTTCTTGGAGACTATGGTCCCAGCTGCCTTGAGATCATTGACAAGATTCTCCTGTGCAGTTCTGGGCTGATTCCTCACCGTTTTCATGATCATTGAAACTCCACGAGGGTGAGACCTTTCATGGAGCCCCAGACCGAGGGAGATTGACAGTTATTTTGTGTTTCTTAAATTTGTGAATAATCGCACCAACTGTTGTCATCCTCTCACCAAGCCGCTTGGCGATGGTCTTGTAGCCCATTCCAGCCTTGTGTAGGTCTACAATCTTGTCTTTGACATCCTTGGACAGCTCTTTGGTTTTGGCCATGGTGGAGAGATTGTAATTGGATAGATTGCTTCTGTAGAGAGGTCCCTTTTAAGAGAGTGCGCCTAATCTCAGCTCGTTACCTTTATAGAAGACACATGGGAGCCAGAAATCTTGCTGATATGGTATCAACTTATATCTGGTGAGTGCAATATGTTTGTTCCTTGTTACTAATTCTTATGGTTTACACTCAGATGCAGGCACCCTCGTGTACTTGCTTTGTTAAGGACATTGATCCTAACCAAATCTCCAACTTCATTTGCAGAAATGCAGCCCCAAACTTGCAAGGAACCTCCACCATGCTTCACAGTAGCCTGCAGACACTCATTATTGTACCGCTCTCCAGGCCACCAACAAACTGCCTCCTGATAGATCCAAATATTTCAAGTTTTGACTCATCAGTCCAAAGCAACTGCTGCCATTTTTTTGCACCCCAGTTCCTATGTTTTCATTCATAGTTGGCTTAGCCTTGTTTCCATATCCGCTTTCTGGACACAATTCTTCCACGAAGGCCACTTCTGGCCAGACTTCTCCAGGCAGTAGATGGTTGTACCTGGGTTCCACTGATTTCCACCAGTTCTGTGCTGATGGCACTGCTTGACATCATCCGATGTGGAAGGGAAATGAGCATGATGTGTCATCTGATGTGTCCTTCATCTGCTGCATTAAAGCATTTGTCACCCCAGCATTTCAAATTCCTGATATTTGGCCACTGTTCCATGTACTTGTATGACAATGTCTCCTGTTCTCTTTGTATTGCTTCCTTTGTTTGAAAGCCCTGGGGTTCCTGCCAGTCATTCTACTTTCCTGTTAAAATCTGACCACACTAAGCAGGAGAACACACTGTGGTCAGTTCTCTAGCTATGCTGGGAACTCTGGCAGCTCTCCAATGATCAGACTTGTCCTGACACTGACTCCCCCCTCCCCCTGCCTTTCACTGGGAAGCTTAGTGTGCCGCTGCTTCTCCTTCCCCAGCTCATATGCAGCTGAGAACAGAGGGTATGTGATCACTTATATCTATACACACATTTTGCCTTTCATTTAAATTTAAAACTGAATGGGTTGTTTTACAAGGAGATCGTTTGCAGTCACTTTGTTTTCTTCACCATCCACTACGTCTACGCTCCTCAGCGTTGCCTGACTTTGTGCAAGTCTGACAGTGTAAGAACTGATGCTGCTTTGAACCCAAAGGGTAGTCGCACCAAATATTGATTTCGATTTTTCTTCTGTTTGCTCACTTTGCATCTTGTAAATTGCTAAAAAAAAATAAACAATTAAAATCTTTATTTTTGAAAGCATTCATACTTTTCAACATTTTTCACAGTGCTGCATGTTGTGTATTTAGTTATTTGATAGCAGATTACTTGAAAGAATTAGACCCTTCTCACACTGGGGTCGTGTTAGCGCTAAAGCGCCGCTCGTTTTAATGGCACTTTAGCGCTGTTTTAGTGGCTTTTTTCGACCTATAGCGGGGTGCTTTTAACTCCAAAGAAGGGGTTAAAAAGGCCTGTGTTGCTCTTCTGAAGCACTTTTCATTTATTATTTTCAATGGGCAGGGCGTTTTTGGAGCGATCCCAAACCACTCCAAAGATGCTGCTTGCAGGACTTTTCCTAAAGTCCCACAAGCGCACCGCCCCAGTGTGAAAAGACACAGTGAAATGAATGGGAGACGGGTTTCAGGCACTATTTAGAGGCCATTTCCAGTGCCTGAAAACTAAAGAAAGGGGTCTTAAAGTTTTATCCTGGCCTATCAAGTTTACACACAAGACCCCTTTCACACTGAGGCAGTTTTCAGGCGTTTTAGCGCTGGAAATAGCTCCTGAAAACTGCCTCCAATGCTCTGCAATGAGTGCTTTCACACTGGGGCGGTGCGTTTGCGGGGCGTTAGAAAAGGTCCTGCAAGCAGCATCTTTGGGGGCGGTTTGGGAGCGTTGTATATACCACTTGCAAAACACCCCTGGCCATTGCAATGAATGGGCAGCGCTTCAGAAGCACCTGAAAAGCACTTTGGAAGCGCAGCAACATGGGAGTTTTTAAACCCCTTCTTTGGGGTTAAAAGCACCGCTTAAACATCGGTAAAGCACCGCTAAAAGGAAGCTGCACTTTACCGATAATACCCGGCACTTTAATGGTGAAAGCAGCCTTCAAAGGTACTGGATATTGCATCTGAACTCTCCATAGCAGAAGAGAAAAGTTGCAATCAAGTGCACTTCCTTAGAAAATAATTACAAGCCTGGAATCGGTGTCAGTTGAAGTGCGATAGCCCACCGCACAGGCCCAGCAATTCCACAGTCACGCTGCTAATGAAAATCATATCCAGAGGCGGACGAGGTGCAGGAATGACAATTACACGGGCCCCGGGGCATTTTTATACAGGCAGCTAACATCCCCCATGTTTTTCAAGTCTCGTTGTGTTCCCACAGGCTTGTGTCTGCCTTGCGGGGTGATGAATATTTTTATTTTTTAATATGTGTATTAAAAACAGAAAAGCACGTTTGTCCAGAGGGAACAAATTTTGGTTTCTTTCCGAGCAGCATTGCATTTATTTTGGCTGTGACTAGCTAATATTTCTGTACTGCCATAAATCTATCCCAATAGCCTGTTGTGGACCCCCTTCGTTAAAGCGGGGCTTTGATTCTCCCTGCTGGATATTTAAATAAGTGTCTGTGTTGTGTACAGCTGCAGATATATTGGAGTGGGAATATTATCCCGGGCTCAGTACAGTGCGTATCTTAGACACTTCCATAAATATAGCATCTTGTAGTGCTCATACACTCCACTCCCCTACCGCCACCCTCCGGTGCTTCTGCCAGCTCGCCCATGCGATCTGCATTTGGAAATATGGGAAGCCGAGACCCTTTTTTTGGGGGCGGGGGGGGGGGGGGGGATTTCAGGCTTACCAGCCGAGGGGCGAGATCTGGGGACTATCGACCTCAGATCTCACAGTAAAGAGGACCTGTCATGCCCTGTTCCCCTGTTCCTATTACAAGGGATGTTAACATTTCTTGTAATAGTGATAAAATTAATTTTAAAAAAAAGTAAAAAGAAAGGGTCAAAATAGAAGAAGAAAAAAAAATTGAAAGCGCCCCCGTCCCCGCATACATAGGTCGTGCCCACATATGTAAACGGTGTTCAAACTCTAATCTGGTAACCTGTAGGAAAAAAAATTAAATGCATCACCTATGGGGATTTTTTTAAGTACCGAAGTTTGGCACCATTTTACAGGGGGTGCGCAATATTAAAGTATGACATGTTGGGTATCTATTTACTCTGCGTAAAATCATCTTTTACTTTATGCAAAAAAATTGGGCTAACTTTCCTTTTCTTTTTTTTTTTTTTTTTTTTTTTTTTGTTATGCATGAAATTTTTTATTTTATTTTTTTAAACGCATTTGAAAAATTGCTGCCCAAATACCATGCAAGATAAAAAGGTGCAACGACTACCATTTTATTCCCTAGGTTCTCTGCTAAAAAAAAAAATATATATATATATATATATATATATATATATATATATATATATATATATATATATATATATATATATATATATATATATATATATATATATATATAACATTTGGGGGTTCTGAGTAATTTTTTAGCAAAGAAATAATGACTTTTACATGTAGGAGAGACGTGTCAGAATTGGCCTGGTAGGCAAGTGGTTAAGCAGACTGTCATTCATCCAGGAGCTTACTATTTGTATATATATATTTTTTTTTTCAGATTATTGTTCACAAAAGCAAAACTGGAATCACTTTGTCGGGGTCCTGATGAGGCATTGCTAACCTGTAAACATATGCTGCAGATCTGGAAGTCTTGCTACAATCTTGCCAACCCCAGGTATCAACTGCATGGAGATATGATGTGGAGTAAATGTATACTTAAATTGGGTTGTAAACCCACTTTATCATTTTCTGGCAATCCCCTGTGTTAAAAACCGAAATGTGTCCAGTGTCTGTGCTTTATTGAAAAAAATGGCCCTGTATACCTTATTTCTGAGCGCCACTTAGCGCTCACGCTACTGCCCGCCATTCCCTCACCAGATCTGACAGCTATGGCAGGAGGGGCCAAGAATGCCCCGCTGTCTTCAGCGGGGAGGAGGAGAGAGGCAGCCAGTTACGCGAGCGCAGAATGAAGCTTAGAAATTGGGTATAATGGGGCATTTTTTTAAATGAAGAACTGACACTGGAGACATTGCATTATCCAACTGCCAGAAAATGAAAAAGTTATAATAGCAACAGGAGGGGAGGGACAGGCACTGTCATTGGCTGACCGGGGGGGGGGGGGGGGGGGTGACATAGGACAGAGCGGATGACGGATGCACGTAAACGGACCACAGTGTCCAGGCTCAGCAGCCATGATAAACCGTGGTCAGTTTACAGAAAGACCAGAAACTGGCAGGATCAGCCAGGTAATTCAGGTGGACAAATGACACTGCACAAGCACTGTGCTGTTATTCATGCTTTAAAGGGACAGTATAGGTTTTTTTTTTTTTTTAGGGTAATACAGTACCTTGAAAAAGTATTCATACCCCTTGAAATTTTCCACATTTTGTCATGTTACAACCAAAAATGTAAATGTATTTTATTGGACTTTTATGTGATGGAGAAACAAAGTGGTTTCAAATTTTTTTTACAAATAAATATGTTAAAAGTGTGGGGTGCATTTGTATGGAGCTCCCCCTGTGTCAATACTTTGTAGAAGCCCCTTTCACTGCAATTACAGCTGCAAGACTTTTTGGGGATTTCTCTACCAGCTTTGGACATCTAGAGAGGGACATTTTTGCCCATTCTTCTTTGCAAAATATCTCAGGCTCTGTCAGATTGGATGGAGAACGCCTGTGATCAGCAATTTTCAATTCTTGCCACAGATTCTCAATTGGATTTAAGTCTGGACTTTGACTGGGCCATTCTAACACATGAATATGCTTTGATCTAAACCATTCCATTGTAGCTCTGGCTGTATGTTTGGGGACGTTGTCCTGCTTGAAGGTGAACCTCCCCCCCGGTCTCAAGTGTTTTGCAGACTCTAACAGGTTTTCTTCTAAGATTGCCCTGTATTTGGCTCCATCCATCTTCCCATCAACTCTGATCAGCTTCTCTGTCCCTGCAGAGGAAAGGCATCCCTACAACATGATGCTGCCACCACCATGTTTCACAGTGGGTATGGTGTGTTCAGGGTGATGTGCAATGTTATTTTTCCGCCACACATAATATTTTGCTTTTAGGCCAAAAAGTAAAATTTTCGTCTCATCTGACCAGAGCACCTTCTTCCACATGTTTGCGTCCCCCCCCCCCCATGGCTTCTCGCAAACAGGACTTCTTATGGCTTTCATTCAACAATTACTTTCTTCTTGCCACTCTTCCATAAAGGGCAGATTTGTGGAGTGCATGGCTAATGGTTGTCCTGTGGATTAAGTTACATACAGGTGGACTCGATTTACTAATTAGGTGACTTCTGAAGGCAATTGGCTCCACCTAGATTTTAGTTGGGGGTATCAGTAAAGGGGGCTGAATACAAATGCCCCCCACACTTTTCACATATTTATTTGTAAAAAAAATGTTGACAACCATTTCTCATTTTCCTTCCACTTTACAATTATGTGCCACTTTGTGTTGGTCTATCACAGTGATGGTGAACCTTGCCACCCCAGATGTTTTGGAACTACATTTCCCATGATGCTCCACTACACTGCAGAGTGCAGGAGCATCATGGGAAATGTAGTTCTAAAACATCTGGGGTGCCAAGGTTCGCCATCACTGGTCTATCACATAAAATCCCAATAAAATACGTTTACGTTTTTGGTTGTAACATGAGAAAATGTGGAAAATCTTAAGTGGTATGAATACTTTTTCAAGGCTCTGTAAACAATTTACCGTGCTGAGAGCGTACTCCCAGAAGCAGCTGTCCCTGATATACGCATACTTGCCTAATCTCCATAAATGATGCACCACTGATTTTGCACTCACTGCTTGGACACAAAGGGGGTTATTTTACTAAAAACTGAAGAGTTCGAAATCTGGTGTAGCTGTGCATCAGGTTTAATTGCCAAAGCTTAAAGTGGAGGGCCACCCTGAAAAAAAAAAAAAAAATACATAAAAATGTTGAAAAAAAATCAGAAAAATAAATTTTTTTTTTTAACTTACCAGAAATGCCTGTTGCTAGGTGATGTGCCTAGCAACAGGCATTTCTGGTAAGTTAAAAAAAAAAAAAAATAATAAAAAAATTTATTTTTCTGATTTTTTTTTTTTCAACATTTTTATGTATTGTTTTTTTTTTTCAGGGTGGCCCTCCACTAATCTGCCTCTTCCTAACCTGCCTCTTCCTCCTCCGTGGTGATCTTCTGTCTTCTCTCCTCTGTGCGGCGTCTTCTGGCTAATGGGAACTGTGTGTCCCAGAACACAGCGCGCCCCATTCACAAAGAGCTGCGCAACTCGCGCGTGCACAGTAGAAAACGGGCAGTGAAGCCGCAAGGCTCCACTGCCTGTTTCCCTTAGCCAAAATGGGGGCGCCGAGGGACAGGTCAGCCTCGGGCGGCCGACATCGCAGGCGCCCTGGACAGGTAAGTGTGCTTATTAAAAGTCAGCAGCTACAGTGTTTGCAGCTGCTGACTTTAAAAAAAAAAAAAATTTTTAAACCGGCCCTCCTCTTTAAGTGAACAAGCTGAAGTTAAAAGCCGATTGGCTACCATGCACAGCTGCACCAGATTCTGGGTGCTCCAGTTTTAGTAAATCAACCCCAAACATTCGATGTAAGGTGGAGAGCAGATCTGAAGAATAGTCTTCAGAGGGCAAGATGGATGCTAATGAATCGCACTGGCCAGTAGTGTCTCTGTGGAAGGTCATACAGATGTCCTGGGTGTTGAAGGGAGCTCAAACCTCCATTCTACTCTAGGACCTCCTTGTAGTCCTGCAGTTGATAGAAAGGTATTGTTCACAGTTACTATTGACACTAAAATGCATTTTCATTATATAATCAGAACATTGTCTTATGTGATCTCACAGTGACTCGGGACGTGGCAGCAGCCTATTGGACAGAGCCATTGCCGACCGCCGACAAATGAACGCCATGTCTCTGCCAGACTTTAGTGACCCGGATACAGGTGAGCTTTATCTTTCTGGGCACAACTCTACTGGCCTACAGCCTGGTTCTCTGAGTGGACTGTTGACAGGTTGAGTAAAGTCGAAGAGTGTCCCCTAGTTGTTTTGGTTTGTCTCTTAGGAAATATTTCTGATTCTGTTTGCGAGTCTTGAATAAGATCGCCAGTCTCCAGTACTTGCCAGGAACCCGCTGTGTGCTGTTGGCAAGTAAACTAAAATACAAATGTGTCTCGGGGAGCTCGTTAAGTGTTGAACTATATAAACCATTTAAGATACGCTCCAACAGAAGTAAAAATGTTGCTTTTGGATTATCTCAGGTAGCTTTGTCACCCGCTGGCTTCCTATACCTCCTGGAGAGAGTTTGTCTCGCCTCTGCTTCACGGGGCCAGACGAAGGAGTACCTCTCTTACTTTTGAATCAATCAGAGAACGGGACACCCTCGTTTGGCTTTGTAATGCAATCGGACAAAACTGTTATGGTGACTACACCTCATCACTGCAATCCTTGAGAGACATAAGAATCCAGCAATGAATTCCATTTACCAGCAGCCATATTAGTCTGCAATGTTATGTTTGAGTGAAGTTGGCTTTTTCTGATGCTGTATATGAATTATCCTTCTCTATTTTTAAAGTCCACCATCACTCTGAGAGGTTTTCTCTCTCGGTGTATTCCCTCTGTTTCATTTGCTATCTTCTCCTGGCAACTATTTTCTGCATCGTTTCATGTGGAGCACCTTTACTCTTATATACGATTCATAACATATAAGTGTTACTGATTAGATCTTTTATTGTGTGTTCAAAGAATGTGGTCAACCCCATGGATAGGCCGCCTGCAGCAGAACAGGAGGTTCTTCCTGTCTGGGCCTCCCCATCAATTGAAAAGCCGGCCGTAGACTGTTTGAATCTTGGCCAGTTCAGCAGGAGCCGGCCGAAATTCAAACCATGAATGGGCAGGCTGAATGTACCCAAGTTGATCTATCGATTAGCCAGTGTTAATTTTGACATCAAATTTCGATTTAGTTGTAGTACTTTGTTGGGTTTTAGTCACCTGAATTGTTCTAGTTTTAGTCATATTATAGTCTACTAAAATCCCTAGTACATTCTAGTCTATAGTATATTATTATATTTGAACGATGCCTCAAATCACGGTGCGGATCTGCCGCGATTGTCAAGCTGCAGTCGGAGCAACCTGCATTGAGGGATGCATGCCACCCCAAAGTAGCTCCTAAACTATTTTTGGGCATCGTGCGTCCCGAGATTGCACCACATTTTATCACAGTTAGACCTAATCAGCGATTTGAGGTGTCATTCAAATGAATGGCATCTCAAATGCGAGTTCCGCGATTTGTTATTCACACATCAGCGCTGTCAAATAGTGGGCAGATCCATGCCAGGTGGCATGGATGAATTTTGTATGGACTGAAATAACACCGTGCAAAAAAGTATCGGTTTTAGTATTGGAGCTTTTGCACGAGTACATGTACTTGTCCAAACACTTAGTATCAGCATCAAAATCGGTATCAGTGCAAACGTAGAGGTCAGACAGCAATCTATTTTTTAAAGCGGAGGTCCACCCTAAAGTGGACCTTCCGCTAATCGGAACCCTTCCCCCCTCCGGCGCCACAATTGGCACCTTTCAGGGGGGAAGGGGGTGCAGATACCTGTACAGTACAGGTATCTGCACCCACTTCCGGGATAGCTCTCTGCGGAAAGGGGCGTAGATTACGCCCCCTTCCGCAAGTGCCCCCGCTGCCTGCTGGGAAAACACACAGATCCCAGAGGCAGCGGGGACCGTCCTTATTGCGCAGCGCGGCTCGCGCATGCGCAGTAGGGAACCGGGAAATGAAGCCGAAAGGCTCCATTTCCTGATTCCCATACCCAAGATGGCAACGGCAGCACCCGAGAAACGATCTACAGATCGGCTTCGGGTGCCGACATCGCGGGCGCGCTGGACAGGTAAGTGTCACTATTTTAAAAGTCAGCAGCTGCAGTATTTGTAGCTGCTGGCTTTAAAAAAAAAAAAAAAAAACGCGGAGTCCCGGCGGACTCCCGCTTTAAGCCGTAGGGAGATACATCATTAGGGAAGACCAAGACTTGGTCTAAATATACGGCCATTTATTCCAAACTTCATACAGTTACCAGGTTGTTGGCCATCATCAGAGCAGTGCATAAAAAACCATAGCACAATGATGGAGAACCTTGGCACCCCAGATGTTTTGGAACTACATTTCCCATGATGCTCAACTACACCGCAGAGTGCCAGAGCATCATGGGAAATGTAGTTCCTAAACATCTGGGGTGCCAAAGTTCACCATCATTGCCATAGCATTTATAGAGAACGGCTAGGGGAGCAACAAGGAAGTATACCTGGCCATGGGGCTTAACGGAATTATTTTCATGGCCCTGCCTATTCTAAATGAAGGAATAACCCCCGTATATTTGACATTTGTGAAGCAATTAGATATGTTAAAATATTCTCTTCTAAGAAGGTTTTAATGTTCTTTGCACTGGTTCAGTGAAACCTTTTAGTTCCTTTTTGGCCCGTTTCACCAGAACTGGTTAAGTGTTGCCTTCCTACTAGATAAGACCCCTTTCACATGGACAGACCGATTGGGTCCACCTGTCAGTTTTTCAAGTGGACCTGATTGGACCATCAATTGCTCTCTATGGAGCGGCAAATGTCAACGGACGTGGCCATTGACACCCGCCGTCATGACAGTTGAATGGAACGGACAGGCACTCAGCGAGGATCAATCTGCTGCCCGTCTGAAAGGGGCCTAAAAAGAAGGTCATCTGCTATACCCACTACAATGGCCCCACAGTCTGCTCCAGGGATTCTATGAATGAAAGCTGGTCCATATTTTCCCAAACTTAGTCCATCACAGTGTTGGTTACCCAGCATTCCATGCAACGGGAAATGCCATGGATGGTAAAATGCAGGCAAGGGCTTTATATAGCCAAGGGACCATATCACACACGGCACAACCGGTGTGGACCGAGATCCTTAGAAAGCAGACTCCCAGCAGACATTCTCCTGGAATCTTGGGTGATGTGTATTTCCTAGATGGGCAGTGGTGCAAGTTCACACTCCTATTGGAGCAGTGCTTCTCCTGTGTGCTATTCACTGGGAAGATCACATCAGAATCTCCCAATTTGTTTGCACATCTCTACGCCTGCTTATTGTGTATATGGGGGGGGGGTCTCATTGTCCTCATTGTCTCGGTCTCTCCATCCTCCATGTTTTTTTTTTTTTGGCTTCATCCTTTTCTTTTGCTTTGTTTTTTTTTTTTTTCTAGCCTCTGAATCCTCTTCCCTCTGCTCAAGACCAGAATCTCCTCTTCACCTGTTTGTCACCTCTCATCTCCCTTCCTCTTCTAAACCTGACCCCATAACAAGGGCCCCAGCTGAGCCCCCCACGGGGCCCGAACCTCCTTTGTGTAAAACTGGTTTCCTGCTGTGAATGATGGAGCTTGAATTCTGACAATCTGCAAACACTTCCCCAATCCCAACCGAGGAAATGACTGAACTAGAGCAAGTTAAAGTCGCACTATAGGCAAAACTTTTATTTTTTCCCATTTTGGATAGAGTTCAGGCAGTCTTATAACTAGGGTTGCACCGATATGTTTTTTTTTTTTTTATCGGCGAGTACCAATATTTGTACTCGACGATATCAGTCCACCGATACCTTTGCGGAGCAATTTGAGCTCATACAATGGATGGACTTACATTGCATTGCAAAAAATCGCATGCGCTTTGAACAGGAATGTGGTGCAGTTCCTGTCTGAATCTCATGCAGTTTCCTGCATTGCTCCTGTGAACCCAAGCTGAAGTTGCTATGACCAGGGGTTCACACGGGAGCATTGAGGGGAAACCTCATATGATTCGAACAGGAATCGCATTTCATTTCAGCTCAAATCGCATGCCATTCTTTGCAGTGCGATTTGAGCACATTCATTTTGTATGGGCTCAAATCACAAAGGTATCGGTTTAGGTATTGGAGCATTTGCACAAGTACGTGTGCGAATGTTTGGTATTGGCATCAGTTATGACCCCCCCCTTTTTTTTTTTTCCACTATCTGTGCCCACATTGGCTACTGGACAGGAAGTGAAGGGAAATCTACCCAAACAGGAAGTGAAAGGAAATCCCTGAAATGTGAGGGAATTTCTTGTGGTCCCCCCAGGTCACCAGAACACTATAGTGTCCCCATTGGAAGAGTTCCCCGCTGTTACTTTTTTAGAGACAACCCAAAATTTGGGATTTTCTTTTACTTTCACTTTTCAATGATAATAGTACACAGGACAAATAGAGTGAATCTCACTAACAGGGACACGGCAATAAAAGCTGACGGGGGTTCTAATTCCTCTCCAGATGTCAAATATCTACATACGATTATTGCCAGTGGCTATAGTCGCTAGCAATAATCATTGTCTTTTTCCAAGCCGGGATGACATCAGGCCTGAAAGGACGATTGGATAAATAAAGCCGATTACCTTTGGAATTCATACAAATGAGTTGCTGCAGATTGCAGAACAAAGAAAATAAATAAATTGGCCAAATGGGCAAGCTGCGATTTAGGGAGGTGCTGCTTATCCATAAGAGACCCTGTCATTTCATATGTCCATAGCTTCCTATGGAGTATACTTCATAGAATCCAGACTGAGCTGAAGCCGCTAGTCTTCACATTTTTACTAATCATTCAGAAGTGATCCGGTGTCTTATCATATAAGGTCCCTACGGGGCGGACGCTATATGATGGCCGGACTGAATATGCCAGAACACCGGCCACCCAAGTTTTTAGTGTCGGTTAGAAAAGAAACTCAGCTGATTAGTTAGGCCAGTCGTTATGCAATTTTCTTCTTTTTTTTTTTTTTTAATCGACCACGGGTTGAAGGAAAGAAAACTGATCGATTCCTCCAACAGAACAGTGTTAATTTGAACATCAAAAATTTTGATTTAGTTTGAGGATGGGTTCACATATGTGCGCATTGGATCCTGGGTTTCCCCACATCCAATTTGAAGGACGTTGCGAGTGTGAGCGACTCTCAATGAGGGCGGTTCACACAGGTGTGGGGCGACCGCGGAAAACACATTTCAAAAGGGTCCTGTGCGTGTTTGGGCCTGGTCCAGGTGCGAATTCAGGCAAAAAAAATAAAAATAAAATTCGGATCTGAATCGCACCTGCCCTGATCCCAGGCATGAACCCATGGCCACGCATATGTGAACCCGGCCTTAGTCATAGTCTTTTGACTAAAATGCCATTTTAGTTTGTCGTATTTTAGGCCCCTTTCGCGCGATCGGCTCTGCTCGGATCCACCTGACTGTTTTTTTTTTTTTTTAGGCGATTCCGAACGGGCCACCCATTGACTTCTATGGTGCAGGCAGATGTCAGCGGAGATGTGTTCGCTGACACCCACCTGCCATCCATCCAGCAGATCGGATCGCATGGGATCGGATGAAATTGGACAGGCAGTCCATTTTTCGTCCGATCTCCCCATAGAGAACAGCGGGGCTCTGACAGGTTCGTCTCTGCACAGTGATCGGAGACGGACCTTTCATCCGCTTGCTCAGCGGAGATAAAGAGCGTGATCCCCCGTTGAGCAAAGCGGAGTCCATCCAGTGGTTCTGCCACCCGTGTGAAAGAGGCCTAAGTCATCTGAATTGAAACTGAATTACATTTTCGTCACTGAAAACATATATAATATTTTTGGCGACAAAATTACCGATACTACACAGTCAGTGTTGATGGGGGAATCCCTCCCGCAGTGCTGTTTTGTTCTAGCAGCAAGGAGCCTTCCCCACTGGCAGAATACAATGATCACTGCTGGCAGCTATAGCCGCAGGCAGTGATAGGGTGAAAAAAAACACCAGGCTGGTTGGACAGATGTTGATCAGTGGGTCAACTTCAGCATAACCAGCCTGCCCATAGACAGATTGAAACCAATTTCGATCCGGCTTCTATTCATCAGGAGTGCAATACGATTTCCTGGGTGATGCTGTCACTACATATCTGGGGAAACACAGCTGCTATGAAGGGTCTCACGCAGATGTTTTGCATTCTGACAGATTGGTCCCCCCCGAGTTTGCAGATTCTCAGAAAGGGTTTGTTACATTTTGTGGGTGGCGCTTGTGTTTTATTTGCAGTGACGCTTTGTGCATTTTGTTTTCGTCTTGTGATTTTTGTACCCAGCGTTTGAAGGCCGCTCTCCAGACTTGCCCTTCTCTCATGGTTTTGACTCCATGTTTTCTGTTTGTAAGTAACCCGGTTGCAATCTGAGGCTTTGCTTTTGGAATTCCTCACGCCTGGGTCACATGGGGTGCCACAAAATCACTGCTGTCTGCCTTCATTAACTGCGGGGTTGGGGTTGTGTAGCTAAAACTCTTCATAGCAATTTAGGCGTTAAGGCCTGGTTTACACCTATTGCATTTTTTGTGTTTTTTTTTTTAATTTTGCAGATTTGCACTACAGAACGTTTTCCATAGGAAACCATGTTAAATGGACTGTAGTGCAAGTCTGCAAAATTCACTAAAAAGCACAAAAAAAATGCACTAAAAAGCACTAAAAATGCATAGGTGGGAATCCGGCCTTAAAAGAAAGGTCCTGCTGACTGCACAAGGTAATTAGGAAGCCATTCTTTACTTGTACTTGACCTTTAATTATTAAAGAGGCAGTATTCTTTTTCTGGAAGCGCTGCATCACTTCTGTATTAGGAGATTAGAGCCTTTTGTGTTAGAGGTGTGTTTTCTGTCGCATTGTTCAGATTTCTTCAGTAGGCAAGTACACCATTCTGAACAGAAGCACTTAGGGGTGGGGAAGGGCCACTGTGGTATGAATTTGCATTGCCTACAATGGCTACGTGATGTATAGAAGCCACAGAGTCAAAACATTTTGGGGCCAGGATGATCGATGAGAAGTCCAAACCTGCCTGAGCAGGAAGTCAAAGCTGACAGCCAGTCATAGGGGGCAGAGGCATTCCCCCCAGCCACGTCTATTCATGCCCCTTGCATATGTGCAAATGCCGGTGTTCTGCCGTTTAGTGTCCGGCCATCAAATAGCGTCCGACCAGACAAGGCTTCGGAAAATCTCCGAAGCTGAACGGCGCCTGTGCGGTGAGTGGAGGTGGTAGCCCCACCATCCAAGCGGACATAGGGGTTGTGAATATTAGAGGGCCCCTCGCGGGCGAGCTTCGCTCGCCGCGTTTCGGGCTCGGCCTCGCTGCGCTCGGCTCTTTTTTTATTCCTACTCCATGTCCACTTGGATGGTGGGGATAGAACCTGGACTCACGGCGCAGGCACCGTTCATCCTCGGCAATTTTCGGAATCTGTGTTGCTGTGTACTGCGCATGCGCAGTACGCAGCGGACACTATCGGATGGAGGACGTTATATGACAAGACACTGGCAAAGAATAACTCCGCTGCCTATAATTGGCTGTTGGCTTTGACAGCTTCCCAGATTCTCCCATCCTCCTCGATTGTGTGGATGGGAGCTGGGTTCAGTTCAAAACTGAACCATGCAGGCCAGCTTTAATTTGGCATCCATCAGAGGAGCGTGGTCCCGTTATTTGGATCTATAATAGTTGCAGCATTTAGCTGAGCTTCGTGTTTGGTCACAGCAATCGCGTAGTACAAAGGCCAATCACAGTGGCCCTGTGCCATGTGATAGCTTTGACCAATTACAGCATCACAATGGTCAACAAGGTTTCACAAATGATGCCGGACGTGAGGCGTGTGGGCGTGGCGTCGACGCACAGCGAGGGCGAGCCCCCCTCCCACTGAGACCTGACGGCCAGGCGGGTGGGGGATAGCCACGGTGTGCATTGCAACTCCCGGAAGTAGATGGGACAACCCCCCCAGAAGGGCTGCTGCCCCCTCGTTGTCCCTTTTTTCCCTTCCTTTTGTCTAAATATCAGGGATGGAGCTCTGTGTACCGGATGGTTACGGCTCATATAAAGTCCCACCTGTATCTACTCTATGACTGAGTAATTGTCATTCAAAGTTTGACGGCCATGAAATCTGAAAACTGTCCTGGGCAGGAAGGGGGTAAAAGTGTCCGGTATTGAAGTGGTTAAACTCTTCCTTAGGATGTATACTCTGGGTAGAAATGTGTACGGTCTCTTTATTGAACAATAACTCAGGTGTGGCCACTGCAGAGTGTCCTGGGAAGGATGCAGTCAGCAGAGTACAAAGCAGCGGGTAAGCTCACACTGGCAGTTTTTACACACGGGGTGCTCATTAACATGCCTGGTGTGCCTCCCCACTGCCCGATTTTCTGCTTTATTCAGATATAAAATGATGATCGTGGTCCTCCCATCCCTGAAAACCTGGCGGATAGCTTCCATAATTAGCTGCATGCAGCAGTGATCGCTGACTGTAAAAGCGCCCGTGTGACCCCCTGTGGATGCCATGATGTGCATGGGAGGTCTAGTGTGTTTCTTTTTGTTTTTTTGCTTGCAGACCTTCAGCATGTGTTTGCCGCTCTTCTCCCTGCTGTGTGCCGTGCCTCTCCCTCCATGAGTACAATGTCCTGTTGTGTGATTAATCCCACCAGATTTTTGATCAGATTTGCTGTAGTGACTTCTGCATTCGTTTTTCAGGCAGCTGGTATTGCTCTGTTCATTTTGGAACCCTGTGCCCTGTGGCATGCTGGGCATTTACTTTTTGCAAAAATAACTAGAGGGCTTTGAGGTTTCTTGTTTTTTGTTTTTTTGCATTGCAGGATGCCATCTATAATTCAAAGCGAGAAAATGTCATGTGCATACAGCTGGATTTACTGACTCACCACGGTATAGAGGAGATGCAGAAGTTCTGATTTGTTCCTACTATGGAGCTTCATAGTCAGCCAGTCCTTAAAACCAACCGCGGGTGGAACTACAAGGCTCAGCATGCTCTGCTGTCCTATATTTTTTGCACGGGCATCCAACACGCAGTGGTTTTAAAAAAAAACTATTTATATCATCCCCGGAAGCTGTGAACTACAAGTCTCTTTATGACCCTCCGAGCAGAGTTAAAGGGCTAGGACACCCATTTCTACAGGGTCAGAACAAAGAAAAACCTGGTGCATGAAGCACGGTAAACCCCCTCATGGATTTAATAGGCAGACCAATATATTAGTTAAAAAACAATTTTATTAGGACCAGTGGCGGGGGCGCAAACAAACTGAAAAATTCAGAAAAAACCCCCCATAAAACGCCGCCACTGTGACCCATAAAATTCCGCCACTGTGCCAAATGCTGGTAGTGTGCCCCCAGCTGTCTGCACTTACCCCTGTCTCAGTGGGACAGCTCCTCGATGTCTTCTCCCGTCCTCTCTTCCCATCCTCTGGCGTCCAGTTACAGCGCCTGTCGTTTCAGCCAATCAGGTAACAGATCCGAGCACCTGCATGGCGGAGAGGCGGTTTAGTGTTAGAAAAGCGAATGAATATTGGCTTTCCTAACACAGATGAGTGACCTGCAAGCGCCCAGCATGGTGCTCGCAGGTCACCTTTTTTGACGTCTATTAGAGCCTATGGCTCTAAATAGGGGCTTCAAACCCCCCCCCCCCCCCCTGCTGTAATTCAGGCACCCTGCACCCTAAAAGGGGTAATTCATGCACCCTGCGCCCTAAAAGGGGCCAAGTGCCTGAATAGGGGTTGGCAGCGATGGCTATAGATAGATTCACGCATTGCATAAATCTATCTATTGGTGCTAGAGAGGGTGGTCGGAGAGAGGGGGCGCCCTTATGGATGCACCGCTACTGATTAGGACATAATAGTTAAAGACATACAGTATCTAACATGTTTGTAAATATTTTATCTTTTCATGTGACAACACTGAAGAAATGACACTTGTCTACAATGTAAAGTAGTGAGTGTACAGCTTGTATAACAGTGTAAATTTGCTGTCCCCTCAATATAACTCAACACACAGCCATTAATGTCTAAACCGATGGCAACAAAAGTGAGTACACCCCTAAGTGAAAATGTCCAAATTGGGCCCAATTAGCCATTTTTCCTCCTTGGTGTCATGTGACTCATTAGTGTCACAAGGTCTCAGGTGTGAATGGGGAGCAGGTGTGTTAAATTTGGTGTTATCACTCTCACTCTCTCATACTGGTCACTGGAAGTTCAACATGGCACCTCATGGCAAAGAGATCACTGAGGATCTGAAAAAAAAAAAAATTGTTGCTCTACATAAAGATGGCCTAGGCTATAAGAAAATTGCCAGGACCCTGAAACTGAGCTGCAGCACGGTGGCCAAGACCTCATATCCAGAGGTTGTCTTTGGGAAATAGACATACGAGTGCTGCCAGAATTTCTGCAGAGGTTGAAGGGGTGGGGGGTCAGCCTGTCAGTGCTCAGACCATACGCCGCACACTGCATTAACTTGGTCTGCATGGCTGTCATCCCAGAAGGAAGCCTCTTCTAAAGATGATGCACAAGAAAGCCTGCAAACAGTTTGCTGAAGACAAGCAGACTAATGACATGGATTACTGGAATCATGTCTTGTGGTCTGATAAGACCAAGATAAACTTATTTGGTTCAGATGGTGACAAGCGTGTGTGTCAGCGACCAGGTGAGGAGGACAAAGACAAGTGTGTCTCGTCTACAGTCAGGCATGGTGGGGGGGAGGGGAGTGTCACGGTCTGGGGCTGCATGAGTGCTGCCGGTGTTCTGCCTAATAGAGTCCGGCCATCAATATGTGTCCGCTCCGTACTGCGCATGCGCAGTAAGGAGCAGACGAAGCTTTGGAAAAAGTCCGAAGCTGAACGGCGCCTGCGCCGTGAGTGGAGGTGGTAGCCCCACCATCCAAGTGGATATAGGGTTGAGAATTTTAGAGGGCCCCTCGCGGGCGAGCTTCGCTCGCCACGCTTCGGGCTCGGCCTCGCTGCGCTCGGCTCTTTTTTATTCTAACTCTATGTCCACTTGGATAGTGGGGATAGAACCTGGACTCACGGCGCAGGCGCCATTCATCCTCGGCAATTTTTGGAATCTCTGTTCCTGTGTACTGCGCATGCGCAGTACGCAGGGGACAGCATCTGATGGAGGACCCTATTTGACAAGACACCGGCACTGGGGAGCTACAGATCATTGAGGGAATCATGAATGCCAACATGTACTGTGACATACTGCAGCAGAGCATGATCCCCTCCCTTCAGAGACTGGGCCGCAGGGCAG
Source organism: Lithobates pipiens (assembly GCF_037356315.1). Taxonomy (NCBI): domain Eukaryota; kingdom Metazoa; phylum Chordata; class Amphibia; order Anura; family Ranidae; genus Lithobates; species Lithobates pipiens. The sequence goes on from NW_027507825.1 coordinate 16,280,333, forward strand.
CATTCCAACATGATAACCACCCCAAACACACCTCCAAGATGATCACTGCCTAAAGAAGCTGAGGGTAAAGGTGATGGATTGACCAAGCATGTCTCCAGACCTAAACCCTATTGAGCATCTGTGGGGCATCCTCAAGCATAAGGTGGAGGAGCGCAAGGTCTCTAACAGCCACCAGCTCTGTGATGTCATCATGGAGGAGGGGAAGAGGACTCCAGTGGTGACCTGTGAAGCTCTGGTGACCTCCATGTCCAAGAGGGTTAAGGCGGTGCTGTAAAATGGTGACCACACAAAATATTGACACTTTGGGCCCAATTTGGACCTTTTCACTTAGGGGTTTACTCACTTTTGCTGGCAGCGGTTTAGACATTAATGGCTGTGTGTTGAGTTATTTTGAGGGGACAGCAAATTTACACTGTTATACAAGCTGTACACTCACTACTTTACATTGTAGACAAGTGTCATTTCTTCAGTGTTGTCACATGAAAAGAGAGAATAAAATATTTACACAAATGTGAGGGGTGTACTCACTTTCGTGAGATACTGTGAGTAAATATATATGACATAACTGGTAATTTCATGAATTCATAACATATGATACCCCAGACACCGCATTATATATATCAAAAATTACATATGTTCAAGGTTGCAATATGCAGTTATATTAATACTTCTTTCTTACTAATTGTTTATACATACAATCATGTTACTGTATTAGTAATATTATATACTTATATTGTAGCATTACTGTTACCAATATGATAAGAATCTCTGAAGAACGGCTCTAACCAGTCCGAAACGTGTAAGGTGTCTACACCGGTATGCATGACCGCTAACCTGCCATAATCCCACCATTGGCAGATATTGTTTGATATGTATCATGCCGTGTCTGGGGTATCATATGTTATGAAATTACCAGTTATGTCATATATGTTTACTTCCATATGTCTTACTATGATGTCTTAATAAAATGCTTTTTACTGATATATTAAGAGGAACTGTAGTCTGCTCACACATAAAAACATCTTTGCCATTCTGAAGCTTCCCTCCAACCACTTTGCATATTATTTTTATATATACTGTGACTCTATACTTGCCAAATATGCTGCAGAAATCTCCCTCCACGGAGTCTGGCTGCTGCCTGTTCACTTCCTGGATTTACACAGACACACATAGGCACGCCTGCAGCTCTCATTGGCCCTCTTATGACTTACCCCCAGCAGACTCTCACCGGAGAGCTGTGCATGATGTCATAAGCCTGATCTAATGGCCAGACAAGGAAGTGGGCTGTATAAGGGATTTACTGGGAGAAAAAAGGTATTTTACTATCCAAAGTTAAAACGACAACAAGGGCAGAAGATTTAATAGATGGAAAGATGAAAAATGACATTCCGCTTTAAAGCGGGAGTCCGCCGGGACTCCGCGTTTTTTTTTTTTTTTTTTTAAAGCCAGCAGCTACAAATACTGCAGCTGCTGACTTTTAAAATAGTGACACTTACCTGTCCAGCGCACCCGCGATGTCAGCACCCGAAGCCGATCTCTAGATCGTCTCTCGGGTGCTTCCGCCGCCATCTTGGGTATGGGAATCAGGAAGTGGAGCCTTTCGGCTTCATTTCCCGGTTCCCTACTGCGCATGCGCGAGTTGCGCTGCGCAATAAGGACGGTCCCCGCTGCCTCTGGGATCTGTGTGTTTCCCAGCAGGCAGCGGGGCACTTGCGGAAAGGGGTGGGCACTTGCGGAAAGGGGTGTAATCTACGCCCCTTTCCGCAGATAGCTATCCCGGAAGTGGGTGCAGATACCTGTACTGTACAGGTATCTGCACCCCCCTCCCCCCTGAAAGGTGCCAATTGTGGCGCCGGAGGGGGGGGGAGGGTTTCGATGAGCGGAAGGTCCACTTTAGGGTCAAAGCGGCACAGTTGTGTTTTGTTTTTTTCGACAGTTTTTTCTTTCTTACCTGTATAGGCAGTTTTTTGGTACAGGTGAACTAACCCTTTAAGAAAACCCAAACAGGTCTCAGACACTGCCAGTTAATTCTAAGAAATCCCAAACTGCATTGCCTAGCAGTGTGATGGCGAACCTTGGCACCCCAGATGTTTTAGAACTACATTTCCCATGATGCTCATGCACTCTCCAGCATATGATGAGCATCATGGGAAACGTAGTTCCAAAACATGTGGGGTGCCAAGGTTGGCCATCACTGGCCCTAGCAGATCTGAGGTTGCTACAGCTTGGTGCTCGTTGGCTTTGTTTGGTGCAGTCTGAGTAAGCAACCCAGCATTCAACTTTTTGTGGTGTTGGCCTTTAAGACCACTTCCTCCCCGGAGTGTAGCCCACCTACAATAAATCATCCTAGGTAGGTTCTTGCCTACCTTGCATGCACGCTACAGCCCCCCATTCATTTCTGTAGATGAGCTGTGCTCTGCTTGAGGCTCTTGAAAACCGGAAAGGGCGGCCCACAATGACGGTGACACCATAACCATAGATTTCTTGACGCACTTGCCCTTACATTATTATTGCTTTTCAAGCTAGCAGTGTTCCTCTTTAGAGGCCATGTTTAGGAACAAAGCCTTCAGAGAACTCTTAAGGCTGGAAGAAGAATTGATTGGAGGCTGGTAGAGTTTGTGTCTGATCATGGGGGGGGGGGGGGGGAGAGAGTTGATTTCCTCAGACAGTTGATCAGGTAAGGTCACAGCTAAATCACCACCAAGCTTTCTCCTCTGGCACGTTTGAGGGCCTCGTGTCTGGCTGCTGTGTTCTATGTTTGCTCATGCCTTGATCTGGCTACTGCACGTCTTGCCCACACAGTTGTGTCCGTCAGGCAGGAAAAAAAAATGGCATTTAACCACACGCAGGCTGGCGGCACCGCTTCTGGTTGACATTGTGGAATTCGTGCGGTTTACACTTCTTATAATGATGTCTCCTTTTCTAGGTTCCGTCCACGCAACATCCATTGCGGCATCACGCGTTGAACAGGCGTTGTCTGAGGTAGCCTCTTCTCTGCAGAGCAGTGCTCCGAAGCAAGGCCCTATGCACCCCTGGATGACACTGGCACAAATCTGGCTTCATGCAGGTAAGTGGGCCAGATGGATTATGTATACCTGTGGTCTCCAAACTGTAGTCCTTTGCTTGCTTTTATTGGGCCCTTGGGGCATTATTCCTCTCACTGTCAACAACAGTGAGGCATAGGTCGTGCCACTGATACAATGAGGCACTATTCCTCCCGCTGACACCAGTGATGGGGCACTATTCCTTCCACTGACACCAATGATGGGGCACTATTCCTCCCACTGACACCAATGATGGGGCACTATTCCTCCCACTGACACCAATGATGGGGCACTATTCCTCCCACTGACACCAATGATGGGGCACTATTCCTCCCACTGACACCAGTGATGGGACACTATTCCTCCCACTGACACCAATGATGGGGCACTATTCCTCCCAGTGATGGGGCACTATTCCTCCCACTGACACCAATGATGGGGCACTATTCCTCCCACTTCCTCCCAGTGATGGGACACTATTCCTCCCACCGACACCAGTGATGGGGCACTATTCCTCCCACGGACACCAGTGATGGGGCACTATTCCTCCCACGGACACCAGTGATGGGCACTATTCCTCCCACGGACACCAGTGATGGGGCACTATTCCTCCCACTGACACCAGTGATGGGGCACTATTCCTCCCACTGACACCAGTGATGGGGGCACTATTCCTCCCACTGACACCAGTGATGGGACACTATTCCTCCCACTGACACCAGTTATGGGGCGCTATTCCTCCCACTGACACCAATGATGGGGCGCTATTCCTCCCACTGACACCAATGATGGGGCACTATTCCTCCCACTGACACCAATGATGGGGCACTATTCCTAATACGAGACATTGTTTACTGCCACAGGACGTTTTCTAGTCTTCCTGGCCACAGTCTTGCCCCCCCCCCCAAAGATTGAAGGACAGCAAACTAGCCCTTTCCTTAGAAGGTTTGTAGTGCATATTGGTGCCGCTGTATACACCTCTCCTAAAGCACCCCAAAGATGCTGCTTGCATGAATTTTCCTAACATCCCACAAGCGCACGGCCCCAGTGTGAAAGCACTTTGGCTTTCATATTCAGCAGCATGGGGGGGGGGGGGGGGGGGCGGCAGTGTTCAGGTGCTATTTCTAGCACTAAAACTCCTGAAAACTGCCTCAGTGTGTGAGGGGTATTATTGGGTTTCTTTCTTTTATTTATTTTTATTTTTACCAAAGACATGTAGCAAAATACATTTTGGCCTGAATTTTTTAAGAATATTGATTGATTTATTTATTTATTTATTTTTATAGCAGCAGAAAATATTGTTTTTGTTATAAAAAAAATTAATAAATAAATCGGTCTAGAATTAAAATTTTTTAAAAAACAGTGGTGACCAAATACCACCAAAAGAAAGCTCTATTTGTCTAAGGGCCAGTTCACACCATTTTTTTTTGCATTTTTTTTTTTTTGTTTTTGTAAACACACAGATCGCCTGTTCCTAGTAATTAGGAACAGCAATCTGTCTCCTCCTCCAGTCAGTCCCCACCCACAGTTAGAAACACACATGAGCTATAATTGGAACCATAAGCTATTGCCGACCCCTTAGATATATATCTATTCGGGTCATTTTCATCCGGGTAAGCCTGCGCTTCTTAAGGTGGTGGGAGTTACACCGCGGTGGAATTTCTTATGGTCACATCAGATTGGGATCCTTGTTTTTCACCAATATTTGTTGGGACTCACATCTACACATTTATTTTTACAAAATATGGACTTTATTGTCATCATATATGTTTATACATTTCTCTTTTGAAGTTTATATCCTCATATTTGGGGTCAAGCTTCACAGAAACACACATGAGGGAACACGGTTAACCCCCTTGATCGCCCCCTAATGTTAACCCCTTCCCTGCCAGTGACATTTATACAGTAATCAGTGGCTATTTATAGCTCTGATCGCTTTATAAATGCCAATGGTCCCAATAATGTGTCAGAAGTGTCCGATCTGTACGCCGCAATGTCGCAGTCCCGCTAAAAATCGCAGATCGCTGCCATTACTAGTATTAAAAAAAAAAAAAAGAAATGCCATAAATATCTCCCCCCCCTCCCCCCCCCCCCATTTTGTAGACACAATAACTTTTGGTGCAAACCAATCAATAAACGCCTATTGCGATTTTTATTACCAAAAGTATGTAGAAGAATACATATTGGCCTAAACTGATGAAGATTACATTTTTTTTATTTGGGTGGATATTTATTATAGCAAAAAAAAATTTTTTTTTTTCAAAATTGTCAGTCATTTTTTGTTTATAGCACAAAAAATAAAAACTGGAGAGATGACCAAATACCACCAAACGAAAGCTCTATTTGTGGGGGGGGAAAAAGGCATCAATTTTGTTTGGCTACATCGTCACACAATTGTCAGTTAAAGTGACGCAGTGCCGAATTGCAAAAATGGCCTGGTCATTAAGGGGGAAAATCTCCTGGGGCTGAAGTGGTTAAAGTAGTGCAGTGCTGAACAGAAAAAAAAAATGCCCTGGTCATGAAGAGGGTAAAATCTTCTGGAAGTCAAGTGGTTACTACAATGTAAAAAAAAAAAAAAATAAAAAAAAAAAAAGCAAAGGCTTTTTGTAATTTTCTTGTCTTGTGATAAAAATCATGAGCTTGGGAATTTATTAAAATTGACAAATAAAAGCCAAAAGGTAGGTTGGAGTGATTGTCATATTAACCAAATAGTGATTCTGCTATGCTTAGCGTGGGCATCCAGACTTCCGGTCATGAAAGTGTTAAAGATACCCCTGCCCCTCTAAGCTTTCCCGTAGCACTCTTAGGTCTGCCTCCTGGGTGCGTCCAGGTGCAAGGGCTCCTGACCCAGCCTGTGAAATAAGAACTCGGACTAATTATGTCATTCATCAGCTCTGATGACGTCAAGGGCTGCCCCCCTCGTGCACTGGGGGGGGGGGGAGATGGATCCTTCTTGCTGTGTCCGGCCCCCATATCCTCCAGTTTCCATAGATAGAATATCACCGGACGGCTTTATCTGACGGGCTGACCTTGTTCCAGTGACACAGACCTGTTCGGAAACAATGAGCGGAGAGGGCCCAGGGGTAGCTGAAATTTCACCCCTGCTAACTCTTTAGCGCGCTGCGACCTCCCGACCCGCCTTCCTCCTGATGGAATTAACACAGAGATCGCATGGCTGCCAGTCTCGGGGATGGGGGGGTCACACAAATCAGAAGAAGAAATCATCATGTCTGCTTGTGTCATGTCACTCGGAGGCTGTTGCAGCCAATCAGATGACATCATTCAGGGAACGCTTACTGCAGCTGTGATAATGTCAGAACAACTGCTTGGGCATTGTACAGTGATATAGGAATTCATGGGGAAGAATGGACACTGCAAGATACCATTCTGCTTTATTTAGAAAAATCTCCATTGTGTGCTTCTCTGAAACTAGCTGAGCCCAGCCCAGTGTCATTCCTCTGTCCACTCATAGGGATACATTTGTGAAGGGGGGGGAGGGGGGGTCACCAGAGGAAATTGCCTCTTTGCAGATCCATGATCCAGTAGTCTGAATGTTGACTACCAACACCGTACCAGGTGGTGGGTTTACAGAGATCCAGAATTTCCTGTGTGGTGTTTTGTTTGTGTTGCATTTTGTTTTTGTTTTTTTTAATATCAGTTATATTTAATTTTTCTTTCCCTTATTCAGATTATTCCCCTCCCCCCGTTTTTCTGACCCCATGCACTTATTTTTCCCCTGCTGACATCAGTGATGGGGCGCTATTCCCCCACCGACACCAATGATGGGGCACTATTCCCCCCGCCGACACCAATGATGGGGCGCTATTCCTCCCCCACAGACACCAATGATGGGGCGCTATTCCTCCCCCACAGACACCAATGATGGGGCGCTATTCCTCCCCCACAGACACCAATGATGGGGCGCTATTCCCCCCCCACCGACACCAATGATGGGGCGCTATTCCCCCCCACCGCCACCAATGATGGGGCGCTATTCCCCCCCACCGACACCAATGATGGGGCGCTATTCCCCCCCCCCACCGCCACCAATGATGGGGCCCTATTCCCCCCCACCGACACCAATGATGGGGCGCTATTCCCCCCCACCGACACCAATGATGGGGCGATTCCCCCCCCACCGACACCAATGATGGGGCCCTATTTCCCCCCCACCGACACCAATGATGGGGGCGCTATTCCCCCACCGACACCAATGATGGGGCGCTATTCCCCCCCCACCGACACCAATGATGGGGCCCTATTCCCCCCCCACCGACACCAATGATGGGGCGCTATTCCCCCCCACCGACACCAATGATGGGGCGATTCCCCCCCCACCGACACCAATGATGGGGCCCTATTTCCTCCCACCGACACCAATGATGGGGGCGCTATTCCCCCCACCGACACCAATGATGGGGCGCTATTCCCCCCCCCACAGACACCGATGATGGGACGCTATTCCCCCCCCCCACCGACACCGATGATGGGACGCTATTCCCCCCCACCGACACCAATGATGGGGCGCTATTCCCCCCACCAACCACCAATTATGGGGCCCTATTCCCCCCGCCGACACCAATGATGGGGGCGATTCCCCTCCAGCGACACCAGTGATGGGGCCCTATTCCCCCCGCCGACACCAATGATGGGGGCGCTATTCCCCCCCCCCCCCGCCACCAATGATGGGGCGCTATTCCCCCCGCCGACACCAGTGATGGGGCGCTATTCCCCCCCCCCCCCCCCGCCACCAATGATGGGGCCCTATTCCCCCCGCCGACACCAATGATGGGGGCGCTATTCCCCCCCCCCCCCCCCCGCCACCAATGATGGGGCGCTATTCCCCCCGCCGACACCAGTGATGGGGGCGCTATTCCCCCTTGCTGACACCAGTGATGGGGGGGCGCTATTCCTCCCGCTGACACCATGATGGGGCGCTATTCCCCCCGCCGACACCAGTGATGGGGGCGCTATTCCCCTTGCTGACACCTGTGATGGGGGGGCGCTATTCCTCCCGCTGACACCTTGATGGTTGCGAGGAAGAATGTTCCTTATTGAGGACATTTAGCAGAACTTCCCCTGACAGAAAGCTAGTATCAGTGGTCGGCAGAAGTTACTAATTGCTCAAGAAACCCCTAGAAACCTCCGGAAGAATCCTGGTTGAGAAAGGCTGCCTTTAAGCAGAAGTAAACTCATCAATTTAAGTTTCAAAAAACAGTTAGGCCCCTTTCCACACTAACGTCCCGTTCAGGTCCGCCTGTCAGTTTTTCAGGCGGACCTGAACGGGTGCTCCATAGAGCTCTATGGAGCGTCGGATGTCAGCGGTGACATGTCCGCTGACATCCGACCCGCTCCGATCCGAAAAAAGTGTGACGGAGGAAAAAGCTATTTTCCATCCGTCTGCGGATCGGATCGGATGACGACGGCACTGCGGTCCGTCGTCATCCGATCTCCCATAGGGGAGAGCGGCGCTGTGACAGGTCCGTCCCTGCACAGTGTGCGGAGACAGACCTGTCATCTCCCTGCTCAGCGGGGATCGGCGGAGTGATCCCCGCTGAGCAAACGGACATCCACGGGGCGGATCAGAACTGATCCGCCCCGTGTGAAAGGACCCTTACGCTCCCGACACATGCACATTCCATGGAATGTAACTGTCACATTGGTTGCGCTCTCAACCAAACTGGCAAACCATCCAATGGCCGATGTCATAACTTATAACGTGCAGCCATCATGGCAGCTGAAGATTAACCGCTTGCCAAATGCATAATGTATTGTTACACTGTGCCAAAGCGTCTCCCCTGTGCCAGATCACATACTAGGTACTGGATCTGGCACTGCTGGGTAGGGAGCGCACGCGTGCCATGGCTGTACTTTGATTTGACACAGCACAAGCTGATTTAGCGGGTTCCAGACAATGGCTGCTTGTCGGCACCAGCTGATTGGTGAGGAAAGACACAGAACAGAGCTTTGTCTATGTAAACAATGCAGAGCTCTGTTCTGTCCCTGCTAAACAGGGAATAAAATTGATCAGATCCCTTAGTAAAAACAGCACACACAGTACAGAAAAACACTGGTTAGGCACACAGTTAACCCTTTGATCGCCCTAGACATTTAACCCCTTACCAGCCAGTATCATTAGTACAGTGACAGTGCATATTTTTAGCACCGATCACTGTATTGGTGTCACTGGTTTCTGCAGTGTCATTTAGTGTCAGACTGTCCGCCGCAATATTACAGTCCTGATATAAGTCACTTATCGCCATTATTAGTATAAAAGAAAAACAATAATCCAATATATATCCCATACTTTGTAGATACTATAACTTTTGCACAAACGACTCGAAAATATTTAGCAGAATAGATATTGGCCCAAATTTATGAAGATATTTTATTTTTCCAATTTTTTTAATTGGATACGTTTTAGACCCCTTTAACACGAGGCATTTTTCAGATGCTAAAGCAGTGATGGCAAACCCTGGCACCCCAGATGTTTTGGAACTACAATTCCCATAATGTTCCACTACACTGCAGAGTGCTTGAGCATCATGTAGTTCCAAAACAATCTGGGGTGCCAAGGTTTGCCATCACTGTGCTAAAGGGGTCTTCTAGCAGAAAGTAAAAAATGTTGTTGGGGGGGGGGGGGGGGACGACTACATCAAAATTGTATTTCTGTACAGCGTTGCATGACCCTGCAATTGTCAGTTAAAGTAGCGCAGTGCCATATATGGCCTGGTCATGAAGGGGGGGGAGGGGTGTCCAGATGTGAAGTGGTTAAACAGAGGCCAAGATGGATTGAAATTCAACCAGTTCAGTAGTTAGCAGTCAAATTTCAATCCATTTATGGGCAGGCTGTATGCACTGAAGGAAGTCAATCTATCGATCGACTTCAGTACAACCAGCCCATGTTTTGTTTTGTTTTTTTGTTGGTATCGCTGCCGGCGGCTATAGCCACCAGTAGCGATCATGGTATTCTAATGATGGGGAATCTCCCACTGTTGAATACAATAGGAGGGGTTCCCCCATCAACACTGTCAGTAATAAAGTGATTTTCTTTCCCTCAACCTGTGGTTGAGGAAAAGAAAATTGCATAATCCAAGGCCTGCCTTAGACTGATGGACCGTTCTGCACAATGTAGCTCACTGCAACCTCAGGAGGTTTATAGACTAGGTGCTCTTTTAGGTCTGACTGCTTAGCCACTTCAATACCGGGCACTTAGACACCTTCCTGCCCAAGACAATTTTCAGCTTTCAGTGCTGTCACAAATTGAATGACAATTGCGCGGTCATCCACACTGTACCCAAACAAATTTTAGAGCATTTTGTTCCCACAAATAGAGCTTTCTTTTGGTGGTATTTGATCACCTCTGCAATTTTTATTTCTTGCGCAATAAATGAAAAGACCAAAAGTGTTGAAAAAAAAAGTTTTTTTTTTATTGTTTCTGTTAAAATTTTTTGTAAATAAGTACGTTTTCTTCTTCAATGACGGGCACCGATATGGCTGCACTGATGGACACTGATAAGGCACTGATCAGGTGGCACTGATTGGTGGCACTCATGGGCGGCACTGGTGGGCACTCATGGGCGGCACTGGTGGGCACTCATGGGCGGCACTGGTGGGCACTCATGGGTGGCACTGGTGGGCACTCATGGGTGGCACTGGTGGGCACTCATGGGCGGCACTGGTGGGCACTCATGGGCAGCACTGGTGGGCACTTATGAGTGTCACGGATAGGAGGGCACAGATGGGCATTCATAGGTGGCACTGATGACACTGATGGGTAGCATTGCTGGGCATCACTAATTGTAGTGCCATAGAGGTGCCAGTCAGTACCCATTTGTGGGCATTGATTGGCATATGTTAGCATTGATTTTCACATGTGGATGGCCATGGGGGATGTACCTGGCCATCCACATGTTAGGAGCTTCCCTGGTGTTCCTGCTGGCTTCTATTGTGGTCCAGTGTGGGCATCCAAGGGGGAGCTGTACTAATAAACAAATCAGCGCAGGACCCCCCCCCCCGCGCGCGCCGATCGGCTCTCCTCTACTCGCGTCTGTCAGACGCGAGAAAGGAAAAGTTCCATCACCGGCTCTTCCTATTTACATTGTGATCAGCAGTGATTGGACACAGCTGATCACATGGTAAAGAGGCTCTTTCCCAAGATTGGGGTAGCGGTTTGTCAGACTGACACACCACACCACGCGCAACGGCTGTTATCATGCAGGACGTCTCATGACACCCAGTCAGGATAACTGAACCACCGCCCGACCATCATTCTGCTATAGGCCGGGCAGGAATTGGTTAAAGGAGAAGTACAGCCAAAGCTCTTTTGGCTATACTTCCTGTGGTTTACAGAGGTGCACTTTGTTCTGCACTCCTCTGACCCAGATGAAGCTGACAACAGGCTGACAGCTAGTTCAGGCTCTGTGGGGATCCTGACAATTATGTCAGGATCCACCCCGATTTCTGACCAGCAGCACACTGCCGAGAGCCTGAGCCAGCCACCCCCTCCCCAGCTCAACGTTCCCGCGAGCGCCGGAGAGGCAGATCAGAGAGTTGAGTGACAGCCGCCATTCTCTGTTTACTAAAGACCAAGACGCAAGCGATCAGGGGTCACATTTGTATGTTTGTTTTTTGTATCCTATAATTCTCTTCCTTTTTTTTTTTTTATATTGATTTTCACAAGTACAGAATTTCACCCATGCAGAGGTACTATACTTCTCCTTTAACACCAGATTTAGAGAAAATGGTTAACAAAGAATAATGTAAGAAATTGAGTGATTGGAATGGTGAGGTATGTATCATTTTAGGGGTCAAAGGTTGGAATGAGGCAAGACGGGTTGGTCCTGAATTTTCGGGCAGGGTGTCCAGAGCTGGCAGGACCTGCTGACGTGTGGCACATCCCTCGAAGGGCAGCTAAAAATTGCTTTGAAGTGGGTGGTTAATTTCTGCTTGTTACTCACTTGTGATTACAGCTTTCATGTTGGCACCTTCCGCAGTCAAAACTACGAGCTATTCATAGCGCCCCCCACTATCCGCGTTCTGCCACTTCCAGCACAGCGTGTAACCCCTTCAGGAGTAATTCAGGATTGGACTGGGAGGTGAAGGTAACAGACATACTTGTCTGTATTATTCTCTATGACATTGGTAACCCATCTATAAGCACAGGACTCGTCCGTTCTTAACCAAACTTTGTTGCTACTGCAGAGCACTTGGCTTTGCTGTCTGGCAGGACTTCCTGGATCACAAGACAGCACAGAATTGCAGATCCCCGTAATGTAAAACCCTTATGTATTTATCCATTCGGTCTTCCTGTATCTGCAATGTGGACAAAGATAAAAACACAGTGGTTCAAAATTTTTGGGGGGGTGCAAACAAACTGAAAACTACTGAACCCCCCCCCCCCCCCCATCGTTTGCAGCCACTGTGCCTATCAAATGCAGCCAGGCACGCCCCCCAGCTCGGCTGTCACTTCACTATTGAATTTGACGCCCCTGGGTTAGAACCTCTGAAAGCTGTTTGGCGTGACAGATGCTCCATGTTGAGCAAAGGATGGATCACATGAAGCTGCACATCAATGCAAACCCACTGGTATTGGAATGAATGGCAGGCCACACCCCCAGCGTGTTTCGCTCCACCCCTCAGAGCTTAATTATGGGGATCCCCATGATTAAAGCATTTGTCACCCCAAAACTTCATATTCCTGATATGTGCCTGCTGTAAAATGTACTGCTTGAGAAAATATCCTGTTCACTTTGTACTGCTTCCTTTATGTGAAATCCCTGGTGTTCCTACTAGTCCCTCTGCTTTGCTATGAAAAACTGACCACACTAACCAGGAGCACACACCATGATCAGTTCTCTAGCTATGCTGGGAACTCGGTGTACTCTCCGCAAATGATCAGACCTTTCCTTAAACACACCCCTGCTGTACAGTCATTAACTGGGAAGCTCAGTGGACTGCTGTTTCTCCTCCCTGCAACTACACAAACATGATTTTGCCTTTCATTTCTATTTTAAACCACTTCAACCATGGAAAGGATTTAACCCCTTAATGACCAGGCCATTTTATGCGATACAGCACTGCGTTACTTTAACTGACAATTGCACGGTCTTGCAATGCTGTATCCAAATTAGAGGACCTTTTTTTCCCACAAATAGAGCTTTCTTTTGGGTGGTATTTTATCACCTCCAAAAAAAAAAACAATTTTGAAAAAAAAAAAACCTATTTTTTACTTTCTGCTATAATACATATCCAAAAAAAAAAAATTAAAAAAAAAAAAATTCTACCTCAGTTTATTCCAATATGTATTCTGCTACATATTTTTGGGTAAAAATCCCAATAAGCGTATATTGATTGGTTTGCACAAATGTTATAGCGTCTACAAACTATGAGATAGATTTATGGACTTTTAATTTTTGATTTTTTTTTTTTACTAGTAATGGCGGCAATCAGTGATTTTTAGCAGGACTGCGACATTGTGATGGACAAATCTGACCCTAGGTGACACTTTTTGGGGACCAGTGACACCAATTAGAGTGATTAGTGCTAAAAAATAAAATAAAAAAAAATTATGCACCGATAACTGAATAAATGACACTGGCAGGGAAGGGGTTAACAGGGTGAGGAAAAGGTTAAATGTGTTCCCTCAGTGTGTTTTCTTACTGTGTGGGGGAAGTGCCAACAGGAACACCACAGAGATCCCTGGTACTAATCACTAGGAACAGCAGATCTCCATGTTCGCTGTCAGAACAGGGATCCCCGTCCTGCCTCTCTGTACCCTGTTAGCGGGTGGCCAGTGGTCACCGGGTCTGCTGGGCATGCACATCAGCTCCTCCTTCGTGCAGGTACGTCGTTTCACGCAATAGAGCCGCCCTGCCTCCGTATATATGCGAGGGGCGGTCTTTAAGTGGTTAAACGGAACGGGTTGTTTTACAAGGTGATCGTTTACAATCACTTTAGCCCCCTTGGCACTGGCTTCCATGCAGGGTTTATGGCCACGTGACCAAACGTGATTAGCTGTCAATGGCGGCCACATGATCAGAAACAGTGATTGGGAACTTTCCGTGAGCCGCCGGTCACTGTACCGGGAGCACACAAGGCACTATTGCGCGTAAATATGTGGCCACTGAACTGAGGCCTGGCCGCCAAGAGGCTGCATGTTTGCCAGCGCTCGGTGCCAAGAGGTTAAAGTGGTTGTTAAGGCAGTGCACACCGCCCCTCTGCTAGGATTATATGATTGATTGATAGATATATAGATATATATATATATATCTATCAATCAATCAATTACACTATATGGCATTTTCTAAAATTCTTCTTTATAAATACCGTTTTTCTTCTCCCCGATCAGCGGTGATGTGACCACCCGGCACTGTCTTTCTCCCCTGTATGTATTACAGAAAAAGGGACTGAGCTCTCCCTCTGAAGTCTGCCGGGTGGTCACATGACCTCCCTCTGTAATACAAACATCGGAGGAAGGCAGCACCAGGAGGTCATGTGACCAATGGTTGGGGATGAGAAAAAATGGTATTTATAAGAAGAACAATCCTAGCAGAGGGGCTGGCAGTGATTGGGAGCAGTGAATGTGCGAGCTGCTCGGAACGATGATAGAAGGGGAGGGGCGGCTCACACACAGAGCTGACAGGCAGGGAGGGGGGGGGAGTGGGAGGACACAGGAGCAGAGAGGAGAGCTGCAGATAGTAGGCTGTGGATTTCAGGGCTCAGCAGCCATGAGGCACCTCGGTCAGTTTACATGGTGGGAGGGCAGAAACTTGGAGGATCAGCCAGGTATTCAAGGTGTTACAGTGGGCCAAATCACACAGCACAAGTACTGTGCTATAAAACATGCTTTAACAACTTGAGCCCAGAAGGATTTGCCCCCTTCCTGACCAGAGCACTTTTTGAGATTCGGCACTCCGTCACTGACAACTGACAATTGCGCGGTCGTGCAACGTTGCACCCAAAGTTGACGTCCTTTTTTTCCCACAAATAGAGCTTTTTTTGGTGGTATTTGATCACCCCTGCGGTTTTTATTTTTTGCGCTATAAACAAAAAAAGTGCGACAATTTTGAAAAAAAAAAGCTAGATTTTTTACTTTTTGCTATAATAGATATTCCCCAAAAAAAAAATATATATATATATATATATATAAAATTCTTCCTCAGTTTAGGCCGATACGTATTCTTCTACATATTTAAAAAAAAAAAAAAAGAAAAAATCGGAAGTGTATATTGATTGGTTTGCGCAAAAGTTATATCGTCTACAAAATAGGGGATAGATTTATGACATTTGTGTTATTAATTTGATTTTCATTAGTAATGGCGGTGACCTGCAATTTCTATTGTGACTGCAACATTATGGTGGACGCATCGGACACTTTTGACACTATTTTGGGACCATTGTCATTTATACAGCGATCAGTGCTATAAAAATGCACTGATTACACTGGCAGGAAAGGGGTTAAACACTAGGGGGCGATCAAGGGGTTATGTGTGTCTTAAGGAGTGATTCTAACTTTGGAGTGGGGGGGGGGTGGGCTTCCACTGACATGACAGAGATCACTGCTCCCGATGACAGGGAACAGTAGATCCCTGTCATGTCGTTATGCAGAATGGGCAAATGCCTTGTTTGCATCTCCC
Organism: Lithobates pipiens; assembly: GCF_037356315.1. Lineage (NCBI taxonomy): Eukaryota > Metazoa > Chordata > Amphibia > Anura > Ranidae > Lithobates > Lithobates pipiens. Next base: position 16,296,015 of record NW_027507825.1, read on the forward strand.
CGTTCTTCCGCTCCGTGACACAATCGCGGGCCCCCGGCGGACATAGAGTCCGCAGGACCCACAGTCACGGAGCATACGGGGGGCACGCGCCCACAATGCCGCGTCTTAAAGGGGATGTACCTGTACGCCCATTTGTCCAGCCGTGCCATTCTGCTGGCGTATATCATCGTGCACTGGTTGGCTAGTGGTTAAGGAAACGGGATCAATTTTTTTTTTTTTTTTTGGTTTTACAAAACGCTGTGAGCTCTGAGGGGCGGAGTAGCCTGGCTGGAGCCCAAGCTGAGACTGCCATTTATTCCAAAACCAGCGGGTTTGCATTGATGTGTGGCTTTATGGGATCTGTCCTTTGCTCAACAGTTGTTTGGACCCGAGACGAGCGCCTTCCCCGCCTGCACTCACAGTGGTGGACACAGGGTTGCTTATCCTTGTAGCCTGCCCACAGTAGGTATTCCTTCCTGCCTCACTCTTCCCGCAGACTACACCGCCATTAAGCATTGCAGGTGCAGAACACAGCGAAGGGGCATCAACGCAATGATGTGCATTAACTGTATTTAAAATGCACATATAACGATCGTTCTCATAAATACATAACTGGATTAAATAAAGGTTATCTGATTGTTTAGCTCAGCGGTGAAGCTGGCTGTCTCTCCCCCCCCCCCCCCGCAGGTGATGGGAGCGCTGGCACCTTGATTGCAGCCGGCGTGGTGTAGATAACAAGTTAAGATCAGTCACTCTGAATGTGAACAGATCCCCTTTCTTCCTACTTACCGGGACTTAGCCAGAATGTATTATTCATATAACCTCGGGGTTACCAGATAAACCGCGCACATCGGAACAAGCTCCAAACGCTGGCAGCGATGTTTTCCAAGATTAGCAGATTAATCGGCAAATACCGTTCCCTGATTTGCATGCCGTGATTGTCACATTCGGGCACATGGCACTCAGGCAGCCATGGCAGGAACAGCTCAATGGTTTTAAGGCCATAAGTCTTATAATGGGTAACAAAACCTGCATATGTGCAACGTATGAAGACTGCAGGTGCCACCATATAGGAAAGAAATGGATGGGACTGCAGAGAAAATCTTTCAAAGAATTTATTTCCATGTTGCATTACAAGATAAAATGATCACAATATAAACAGATCTCTGATCGATTTTACTTAAAACTGCTCCATGATCCGCTGCAGTGGCGCAAACAAACTGGGAAAAATAAAACATCAATTTCAGCCATCTAGCGCAGCTACTGTGCCCATTAATTGCCGCTACTGTGCCCCATCAAATGCTGCCAGTGTGCATTGCCCAGGAGTCAGGACTTGCCTGTCTCACAGCGGGTCATGGTGGCATCGTCCACGTCCATGCTCCTCGATATCTCCAATCCTCTCTATCAGGCGTCCATTCACAGTGCCTGTTTCAGCCAATCAGGTGACAGGTAACCAGACCTGAGTGCCTGATTGGCTGACAGGCGGGTCAGTGTTAGAAAAGCGATTTATTTGCTTTCCTAACCCAACACTGAGCAAACAGCGAACACACAGCATTGCATCCGCTGTTTAAAATTTTGGAAGCGTATTAGAGCCTGCGGCTCTAATCAGGACGCATATTAGAGCCCACGGCTCTAATCAGGCGCTTCCAAAAAAATGCCACTGTAATTCAGGTGCCAGCGCCCAACAAGGGGCCGGACAATGGAATAGGCGGCGGCAGCAGCAGCAACCATAGATTCATGCAAAACATGAATCTATCTATAGTGGGGGGGTGGCACTCCTGTGCCCTTTATGGATACACCACCACTGATCGGCTGTTTCTAAAGTGGTTCTAAAGCTAAAAAGTTTTTTGTTTTTTTTGTTTTTTACCTTTTAATGTGTTCCCTGCTAAATATTTTACAACCTCCAGTAATACTTCCTCAATCCATGCAGCACTGTGCATGGCTGCATCTCTCCTCTCACCTCTCCCTCTACTAACAGGGGACTGAGGCAGCAGTGGGGTTGCCATTGGTTCCTGTTGCTGTCAATCATATGCTATGAGGCGGGGCGGGGGGTATGGCTGAGATGCGCTGTGTGTGTGTGTGTGTGTGTGTGTGTGTGTGTGTGTGTGTGTGTCTATGGACACACAAAGCCTGGCTCGGGATCGAGCCCACACATCTGCCGCCATAGCAATTTTTTTTGCTATGGGGGCAGATGGAGAAGAGGTGGGGGAGACGGGGCTGGCAGGGGACCCCAGAAGATTGCGCAGAGCAGGTAAGTACAACATAGTTGTTTTAATTTAAAAAATATATATTTAAATGTTTTAAAACACATCGGTGAGATCACAGGCTTCAAGCAATCTTCTATAGATTATTCACTTGTCTAATGGGCACTTTTACTCCCTTTTTGCCCAGGCCAAATTTCAGCGCTGTCGCTCTTTGAATGACAATTGCGCTGTCATACAACACTGTACCCATTTGACATTTTTGAGCTTTTTTTTTCACAGAAATTGAGCTTTCTTTTGGTGGTATTTAATTACCACTGGGGTTTTTACTTTTTGCTAAACAAATGAAAAAAGACTGAGAATTTCACTGGTGGGCACTGATTGGCAGCACTGGTAATCAGTGCCCTGGTTATCGGTGCACATGTCCCTAACACAAACCAATTATCGTCTCTCTCCTAATGAGGAGGGAAAAGCCGATTGGCTTGTGTTTACATCCTGTGATCATCTGTCAATGACTGACAGCTAATCATGTGGTAAAGGGCCTCTGTGATTGGCCCTTTACCCTGATCTGTGACCAAAGGACTCGGCAACCACAGAGTGCAGCCCGCGGGCAGCGTGATCACAGGAGGACATCCATGTATGCCCTTCTGGCTTTCAGCTATGGCGCGGGCAGCAAGCGGTTAAAAGGATAAGTTTGCCTTTCAGAAAAAAATAATAAATACACCTATTCTTGTAGGGAAAAAAAGTGTGGTGATTTTTTTATTTTATTTTTTTTCTGCAGGAGCCTGCGGGCCATTGCACCCATGATAAGTGGACTACAGGTTCAAGGTCAGGCTCCTGCAGACACATCCTCAAGATTTCTACTCATATATCTACATTGGCTTTCTGTTGGAAAGCTGGAGGAAAGATGTGTGGATTAGGAGGATGCTCACCAGCGCCCTCGCAGTCCACACACAACTACAAACCACAAACTACAAACCTGTCTGCCATGGTGGAAGGCAGGAATTGTAGTTTCTTAGGGTCCTGCACAGCCGCACCAAAATTTGCTGGTGAGAAGAACCCTTGCCCACTTTCATGGGTGAGGAAAAGGGTTGTGGGGGGGGGGGGGGGGGGGGTGCTGGAACAACTTTATAAATATGGGTATAACATGTTCCAAAGGTGAACTTGGCCTTTAAATATTCAACATTTGCGCTCCATTAGAGAAAAGGCGAGGAGCTTAGGTGGTGTGATCCAGGTTCTAGGGGGGCCTGGGCCCACAAGACGGTATGAACCAATATGCTGGCATGTGTAGGCACCGCGCTGTTTTAAGTTGCCCGATGTTGTATAAAGGAAGGTAATGACAGTCGTAGTAAATATCTCCCAGTTGCTCAGACAAACGGCAGCCTTACATTCCGAAGAGAACGTTAAAATAACACCTAAAGTGACTAATGACTGAGCAATGCAGAACAGCGAGCAGATTATTGACCTTCCTAATGCACGGCATGCGAGTGTGACTGTACAGCAGAGCTTCAGGCAAATATAGAAAGTGCTTTTTAGTTCAATTATTTTTTCCCTTCACTTTCTTTCTCTGTGGTCAATAGGACAAATAAAGAGAGCTGATCTCTACAACAGAGACACAGGCAGCAATAAAACTCCGATCTGCAGATGAATCAGTTACTTTGTATCTATCTTATCTATGAACAGGTTTTAGGCCCCTTTCACACCAATGGACAGATCGGACCACACATTGTCCTCTATGGAAGAGCAGATTTCAGCGAACGTGTCCAGTGACACCCACCTGGAATCCGATCCAAAATCCAATCCAATGTTTACATCTGACCGCCTCATAGAGGAGAGCAAGACGTGCCCATGTCCGCTCCGCTATGCAGAGCCTGTAATCTGCCTGTTCAGTGGGGATCAATGGAGAGGTTCCCCCCGCTGAGCAGGCGGATTCTGCTTGGATCTGCCCCATGTGAAAGGGGGCCTTTTAAGTGCTGTGTCAGGTGGTCAGTTTTTTTACATCAACTGCTGTAAATGGCTGCTTTATTTACACTGCAACTCCTGGCTGTGATTTTGACGGCTGGGAATTGCTAGCAAAAGCCAGACAGGGTGTGCACTCTGGATGTTGTGCAGCAAGCACGATATCTTCCAGTGGTTAAAGTGATTGTAAAATCTTGTGCAGTTAGTTTTGCACCAAGCAGCCCAGATCCTCCTCTTCTTGGGTCCCTCTTTACTGCTCCTGGTCCCTCCTCCTATCAAGTGCCTCCAACTTCCTATGGGGACACTGGAGCCGAGTCACAGCTCTGTATGTCCATTCAGACATGGAGCCCTGACCCGTCCCCGCCCTCTCTCTCCCCTGAATGAATGACTGACTTTGATTGACAGCCAATGGTGTAGCTGCTGTGTCTCAGTCAATCAGGAGGATCCTTCTGGACAGCTTAGACATTCGTGGACATCGCTAGAGAGAGAAGGGGCTCAGGTAAGTAATTAGGGGGTGCTGGGGAGGCTGCTGCGCACAAAAGATTTTTTATCCTAATGCATAGAACGCATTAGGATAAAAAACCTTCTGCCTTTACGAAGTGGTTTATAATGCTGGATACAGGGCGAGGCTTAAGATCACGTGACTGCCGTGATTGGCTGTCACGGCGGTCATGTGGTGCGAAAACTCCCAATTGCAGGGAGCTTTCGCTAAAGTGATAGTAACTGTGTGGTGTGCACGCTCTCAGCACAGGGGCATTGGGGGGCAGTTAATGCAAATATGCAGACCCTCAGTGCTAAGAACCAGGCGCAGAGAGGCCGCATGTTTGCATATGGCCGGCGCCAAGGGGTTAAAGTAGAACTGCGGGCTACACCAAACTACTATGGTGTGTGTGTATATATACACACACCATAGTTTTGTAGACCCTATAACTTTCACACATACCAATCGATACACGCTTATTGGTATTTTTGGTTTTCCGAAGACATGTAGCAACGTTAAAGCTGACCAAGCGTATCACGCGTGAGAACCCCTTACAAGAGGACAGACCAGTCCTATACTGCACGAACTAGACTGCGGACTGGGATTACTCAGCCCAACAATCAGTTGACCTATCGTGCTGACCCGTCACCTGGTAAATACTCTCTTAATAACCTGATCAGTACGAAGTTAATTTATGACTGTTGACTATTCATGTTCTTGTTCCCACTACAAGTGAAAAACGAAAAAGGAACGACTGGAGTATTACGTATCAGCATTACCTGCAGCAAATGTTTATCCTGTTTATTTTCATTTTTTTTCATTCTTTTACTGTATATCATGCTGTAATACCCTATCTCCTATAAATAAAGATTGTTTAAAAAAAAAAAAAAAAAAAATTACATAAATTTTAATTTGGGTACAGAATTGCCTAACCGCATAATTGCCATTTAAAGTAGCACAGCGCCAAATAGCAAAAAATGGCCTGGCATTGAAGTGGATAAATAATATAATATATTGTGGATATAATAAATTATAAATAGTGGATATAATAGAAATATCATCCTATTATTTATTTTATTGTAATCGTGGGGGGTCAATCTTTTCCTTAATGGAGGTCATCATTTTTTATTTTTTTACAGCAGTGTAGGTTGGATGGTAAGTGTTGTAGCCTGCACCGTTTGGGGCGGCATGATTTGTTCTAATTTGTGTCTTGCTGTTCATTGGTCGGGTCATTGTGCCGCACTGGCGGTATCAGTAATGGGCATGAAATATGCTCCTTAGTTTGCAGGAGGTGGAGTTGCATGCAGAGAAGGGTTAAACGAGGACAGCATTGTGTGACATCACACCGCCCGAGATGCTTCGGATTGTGTACCCCCCCCCCCCCCCCACGGGCACAGCGATGATCTCTCCATATATAGACACTGTGCCATGCCAGCCGGTGTACAGAACATGTCATCTGTCTGTACATCCCTATTAGTGTGCTGGGCACCTGATACATGGCAGACCTCGTCCTGATCAGTGTGGACGATGCACAGGCCTGGCAATCGCACTGTCCACCAATTCATTCACTGAGATCAGAGCGAGATCAACCCCCCCCCCCCCCGCCTCCCCATCCTTTCACAAGCTGTCTGTATTTTCTTTCTGTATCTCTCTCCCCCTCCCTTCCCTCGCTTTCTCTCTTTCTTCCATCTCTATGCTTTTTCTCCCCCTCCCCCCTCTCTCACTCCTGTGTTTGAACAATGTCATTAATTTGAAGCTGTATTTTGTTGTTCTCTATAATATGTAATAATAGTATACTAAAATACAATGAAACTTTTGTGTACATAAAAGATACGATCTTTAAATTGAAAATACACATACCACTATACTGGCACTTTCCCAGACTTTCACATTGGGGTTTTAACTTGCCAACCAGCCAATAGAAAAAAAAACTTTGACGTTAAAGTGACACTAAAGGTTTTTTTTTTTTTTTTTTTAATTGACAAACATGTCATACTTACCTTCACTGTGCAGTAATTTTGCACAGAGTGGCCCCGAACCCGCTCTTCTGGGGTCCCTCGGCAGCTCTCACAGCTCCTCCCCACATCAGATAACCCCCCTAGGAGAAGCACTCTCCCGGGGGGGGGGGGGGAGTTACTTTGCGGGCGCGCTCCCGAGTCTAGCTTTCGCCACCGTAGACAGCGAATGAAGGACTCAGCCCTGCCCCCTGCGTCATTGGATTTGATTGACAGCAGTGGGAGCCAATGGCTGCGCTGCTATCAATCTATCCAATCAAGAGCCCAAAACCCTGGGCACAGACAGCACATCCCCGTCAGGACAAGTTTAAGGGTTCAGGTAAGTAGAACAGGGGGGCTGGGGGGGCCGGTCACTGACAGGTGTTTTTCCACGAACCTTTACAACCCCTTTAAATATCAGGGCTAGCTGCTGCCATAACCCTGTTTTTTTAGTATTTTACTATGATCCTGTGGTCCAAATTTTCCACAGGATCACTGGGGGGTTTGGGGGCGCATGGACTGGAGGGTCGTTACCAGGTTTACCTATCAGATCGGTAAAGCCCGGTGCAGCCATTCACTGGGCATAGAGAAAAGCGAGGCCAAGATGGCCACCATTTGTCTCTATGCCTTTAGACCAGTGGTCATCAACCCTGTCCTCAGGGCCCACTAACAGGCCAGGTTTGCAAGATAACTGAAATACATCACAGGTGATATCATTTGCTTCTCAGTGATTGCAGTATTCTAGTCTGCATCTCCCCAAGGTAATACTTAAAACCTGGCCTGTTAGTGGGCCCTGAGGACAGGGTTGATGACCACTGCTTTAGAGGACCAGAGCAACATGTGACATCCCTTCTGGTTCCCAGGCCATAGTATTTTTATTTATTTATTTTTTTACCAAAAGATACAAACTTTTTTATTTATTTTGCTTTTAAAAAGGTAAATTTAGAGGTTTTTTTTTTTTTTTTTTAGAGGACCTGTCATCCTTACTTCTATTATAAGGGATGGTTAAAGTCCTTGTAATAGAAATAAAAGTGATTTTTAAAAAAATGGGCCGAGTAAAAAAAAAAGTGAAAAGAAAAATGTAAGGGCCCCCATCCCTCACGAACGCATATGTAAACAGTGTTAAAACTACACATGAGGTATCACTGTGATCATTACAGCAAAAAAATAATAATTCTAGTGCAAGACCTCCTATGTAACGCTAACCGGGCAACCTGGTATGATTTTTTTTTTTTAAAGCGTCACCTATGGAGATTTTTAAGTACCGTAGCTTGTCGCCATTCCACGAGCGTGCACAATTTTAAAGCATGACATGTTGGCTATCTATTTACTTGGCGTAACATCATCTTTTACAATATACAAAAAATTGGGGTAAATATTGTGTGTTGTTTTTGGTATACACAGTGTGCATTAAAACATACACTATATTACCAAAAGTATTGGGACACCTGCCTTTACATGAACTTTAATGGTGTCTTAGTCCGTGGGGTTTAATATTGAGTTGGCCCACCCATTGTAGCTATAACAGCTTCAACTCTTCTGGGAAGGCCGTCCATAAGGTTTAGGAGCGTCTATGGGAATGTTTGACCATTCTGGGCGAGAAGGCCTGGCTCACAGTCTCCACTCTAATTCATCCCAAAGGTGTTCTATGGGGTGGAAGTCAGGACTATGTGCAGGCCAGTCAAGTTCCTCCACCCACAAACTGCTCTAGTGACTGTAGATGGCATTGTAACCTGTAGTTCTCTGTATCTCATTACAGCGGAGGTATACATCGGCATAGGAAAACCATCAGAAGCCACCGCCTGTATCCAGGAAGCTGCCAACCTGTTCCCGATGTCACACAATGTGCTGTACATGAGAGGTCAGGTGTCCGAGCTGCGAGGCAATATTGACGATGCCAAGAGATGGTATGAAGAGGCCCTGTCTATCAGTCCCACCCATGTGAAGAGCATGCAGAGACTGGTGAGTGTGCAAACTTATCTATGATTACGTTCTGTAGATCAATGTTTTCTCCAAGAGCAAATTTGCCCTGGATCAACGTCATGAGTTGCCCTGCTCTGGGTGGGCTGGCCACCAGCACCATAACAACCAGTGTTGTACAGAGCGCAAGTCCATTTAAGTGTATATTTCAGGGATATGCAATTAGTGGACCTCCAGCTGTTGCAAAACTACAAGTCCCATCATGCCCCTGCCTCATGGTGTCAGGCTTGAGTCTTGCTATGCCTCATGGGAGTTGTAGTTCTGCAGGAGCTGGAGGTCCGCTAATTGCATATCCCAGGTATATTTGAACATTTATTTTTTGTGTTGCAAAACTGCTTGCTTACCAATAGGGATCTCTGTACACCTGTCTGGTACTATTTATGTATGAGACTATTTGGGAGTATTTTACTCCAGAATTGATGTCAGCGGCGGTTCCCAGGTTTGTGGAGTAGCAAGCGAGTTTATGAGCGCAAATTGTGGACATTCATTTTCTTTACACCAGACAGTGGTGATTCCTACCTGTTTCCTTTATATTTTGAATGTGTGACCATTGATTATTTTTTTTTGGTTTGATGCAATTAATTTCAGTTGCATATTGTTAGCACTATATCTCGCTATTTAATCTGGGGGGGGGGTTATATTTTAATCTTCATTTTTTATTTTGGACTGGTCAATTTAGGTATTTTGCACTGGTATGTCTGTCCTTTAATTAGGGACCCATTGTTTGAGCACTGTATTTTAGCACTTCCCTTATATATGGTGGGATATTGATTTTTAGCGCACCAATATTTTATACTACAAATTTCGGTGACTGAGCACTGTTAATTGGTTGCAGCTTTTATTGAGGTGCGTCTCACTAGTTATCCATATTTGCGCTTTAGTACTTGTATTTTTATTTTTATCATAACAACCAGTGACGCTCTAGGGCAGGGATCTGCAATTAGCGGACCTCCAGCTGTTACAGAACTACAAATCCCATAAGGCATAGCAAGACTCTGATAGCCACAAGCATGACACCTAAAGGCTGAGGCATGGGACTTGTAGTTTTGCAACAGCTGGAGGTCCGCTAATTGCAGATCCCTGCTCTAGGGAAAGGCATATGGCATCATTCATTGCTATGGTGGTAGCGGTCTAGCCATGGCAACACATGATGTAGATTCAGGGCAGACAGCATGCAGGGCCACCCCCAGACTTCCGGAGAGGACAGAAGAGCCCCTTCTCCAGACATCTACCCCGGTCCTGCAGCTAAAAGGTCGGGCTCTTATGTGATGGAGGGGCCTCTGATATCTCAAGGTATGAAGACTCTGATGTGTTATTAGGACTCTGCCATTGGGATATTATAATGTAATGGGGGGCTTCTGATGCGATGGGAGGACCTATGATGCAATGGGGTGCCAATGATGGTATTGGGGGGGGGGGGGGCGGGCTCTCCAGATCTTGCATATATTTGATAATTCTGGAGAGATTTCCTGCGGATTTCTGTTTTCCTTCTATGATGGTTGTAGTACGCAGCGACTCTCTGACGTTCTCTGTGAACACGGGGAGTGGCTGAAACTCTTCTGATGGTGTGAAAGGTTTATCGTCAGACATGCAGGAAGTATTTATCAAATTTAGGGGATCTGTAGTGCGTTTAATCAAGTCGTCATTCAACATTACCAAAAGCATTTTTCAATTTGACTTTCAAATACTTGCTGTATGTTCACTTTCAAGATCTGAACCTAGCGGGATTCCCCCTTAGGTGACCAAGTTGGTAGGCCTATTTGCATTGTCCCCTGTCGCATACAGGAAAATGTTTGTAGTATACATTCTAATAGTAATAGTGCATAACCCAAGCTTGCAAATAAAATACGGTAATCCCTTTACAACCGCTCAATACATATGTGCAGAGGCAAAAGGGGTGGGCTTTAATGCCGACACACTGCACATACATGTCCCTGAGCGGCCATTACTTGAGTGCCGAAAGTGCTCACTGTGCACCCTCAGCATCAAGACCACTCTTGGCCCAGGTGGTAGCCTGACATCACGTGACCACTGTGACAGCAGTCAGTCACATGATCATCCTTCCCGTCCCCAAGCATATCAAACTATTTAAAGGGACACTGTGTTGGGTGAGAAGTGGTTAATGGTCAACGCCACCAAAAACGAGCTTCGGTTTTAACCACTTCAGCTCCAGAAGGTTTTACCCCCTTCATGACCAGAGCATTTTTTGTTATTCAGCACTGCACTACTTTAACTGGCAATTGCACGGTCATGGAACCTGCATTGCGGCCGCCAATCTGACGTTTTTGACACTTTTTTGGGGGACCAGTGACACTAATACAGTGATCACTGCTAAAAATATGCAGTCACTGTACGAATGGCACTGGCTGGGAAGGGGGTTAAACATCTAGGACAGTCAAAGGTTTAAATGCGTGCTCAACCAGTGTTTTTGTGTACTTTGTGAGGTGCTTTTACGATTTTATGCCTTGCTTCGCAGGGACACGAAATCCATCAAATCCCTGCTGTCAAAACGGAGCTCTGCCTTGTTTACATAGGCAGAGCTCTGTCCAGCGTCTCTATATGACGATCGGTGGGAACCAGCGGACATCCATAGGCCCGGCAACCTCTGATCAGCTTCTACTGTGGCTAATCACAGCACCCCCTAGGCAGAAGTGCAGAATCACATATGTATCCATCACTTAGAGAGATCTATATATATATATAGATAGATAGATAGATAGATAGATATAGTCAATTTGTAAACAAATGGCTGACCGGAATCTACACCAACATTCTGAAACGAACCTATCTAGCCCTGAAAAAAATAAATAAAAATCAGTAAACATACCTTTCCTGCAGGCGACTCAACCCAATCTCCAGTGGCGGAAGCTTCAATCCCACGCTGAGCTGTCAGCCGCGGCTTCGCTGTGTGAGCGGGTGCAGAGGACACGTCTGTCAACGGAATCACCTATAGTAACTATGTGTGACGTCACTTCCCATTCCATTCACAGCCATTGTCGGTCGTGTCCTCTGCAGAGCTTCCACCGCTGGAGATCGAATCGCCTGTAGAAAAAGGTATGTATTTTGATTTTTACTTTTCAGGGCTAGAGAGGTTAGTGTTAGAATGCTAATGTTAATGACAGAAGAGACCCTATTGGTCTCTTCTGCCTGTCAGCTGAGCAGCACATGCGCAGCTTAGCGAACATTTATGGCCCAGATCTGTGCTGCAGGCGATGTGACTCCTGTGACACGATTACGGCCTGGCCTATCAAATGGCCGAAGGAAGACCAGGCTAAGATGGAAGCACCGGGGCCTAGCAGATCGATCCCTCTGCAGCCCCGGAGGACACCATATGCCAGGTAATTCTACCATAATGTACGAGTATGCTCTGCATACCAACACATTATGGGCACAAAAAAAAAAAAAATTATTTTATAGCAAAGTTTACTTCCACTTCAAGGGGATACAGATCTGGCTGTAGTCTTTCCTTGATGTCAGTTCTGAAAGGTGACTGATAGGGAGAAACACAGCCTGATTCTGTTTTTTTGTTCCCATACAGCCAAAATGATTGGCTGTAACCTGCTGACAAACTGGTGCTGTGTACAATCACAGGACATATTAGTCAGGGGCACGCACATGCCTGACCCTAAACCAGGGGGTTCACTGCGTTGTATGCAGGGCTGGACTTACCATTGGGCTTGACTGGGCTCAAGCCCATGGGCCCCGCCGAGATGCATGGCTGAGTGTATTCGGCTCGGCTCCGCTCACAGTCATGCCCAGTCCCGCCCTATGATGGACATAACACAGGGACTGGGCGTGACTGTGAGCCGAGCCGAGTACACGCGGCTACTCTCAGCTCCGCTCGGGACTGCCAGAGGACCCGAGAGCCGCCAAGAGGACACGAGAGCCACTGAGAGGACCCAAGAGCTGCCGAGAGGACCCGAGAGCCACCGAGATACACCGAGAGGACCCGAGAGCCACCGAGATACACCGAGAGGACCCGAGAGCCGACGAGATACACCGAGAGGACCCGAGAGCCGCCGAGATACACCGGACTCTGTATCTCTGCGGCGCCATTTTTAAACTTTAAGACTGCAATGACAAGGCTGCAAATGACAAGGCTGCAATGACACTGGACAAGGCTGCAGATGGACACTGATAAGCCTGCATTGATGGGCATTTAAATGTAATTTTTTTTCCTTAAACTTCATTCCTAAAAGTTTTTTTCCTTAAAATTCCCTCCTTGGGGTGAGTGTTATACACCGGCGCGTGTCATATGCTGATAAATGCGGTAATGTATAGAAGGCAGGGCCCGAAAGTGACTCAAGCCCAGGGGCCCCCACCACCCTAAGTCCTGCCCTGGTTGTATGGGTTCATCGTGGTACCTGGGGGAGCCGCCTGCCAGCAGTACATGTACTCCTGGCAGTCGGCAAGCGTGTACCAATGCTTTGTGTCAGACTCCACTGTGGATTATGTGCCTCAGCTACAGAGCCACAATGAAAGTGCCACCGCTTTACTATAAGGACAGATGCCCATGGTTCTGATTTTCTGTCTTGTGCACATGATTACTGATCTATTCCCATGTAATATCTTCTGGCCCTTCAGCAGGGTGTGCAGGTGAATAAGGCAGAGGCCTCCTCTCCAGGGTCACCCTTTATATAAAGCATTGCAGCCCCTCCTGTCTTGTCATTGTAGCTCTCTGGCTCCTTTTGTGAAGCTCCAGCATGGAAAGCAATGCAGGCCGGGGATTTGGAGCGCACTAAAAAGCTTTAGACAAAGGCGCATAGCTGCAGGCTACATTACTCCATCTCCGGCAACTGACCTAAAATCCCTCATTGAACCAACCGGACGAGGAGCTTCTGGCTGCACCATCGTGAGGGGGGGGGGGGGGGGTCTTTACCATATCATCATATGGAATGGAATAGTCTTGGGAGTCAGAATTAGAGGCGTTTTTAAAAACATACTACTTAACATGGCATGCCTGTGAAATGGCGAAACACTACGACACTCACAATGTATATAAGAAATGTTTTAAAAACCTTTAGTCATTCGTTTAGTGTTACCGGTAAATTATGACCCTAGAATTATTACTCTCACTCCGGTGTGCATGGCGATTCCTGAATCATACAGATTCAATCATTTTTGTATAGGTGCATACGCAAAATGCATGCTTGTGCAAATGGGGGCTTTGGCATTTTTTTTTTTTTTGGGAGGGTTCGTTTATTTTTTAAATTTTTTTTTATTTTTTACTTTTTTTTCAATTTGACTTTATTGCTATCAAAGGGGGGCTGATAAGCCCTCTGTGTAATAGCATGGTGAAGGTCACAGGCTATCTTTAAAGGAGACATCATAGTCTATTAAAGTCATAATGTCACCTCTGCTCTCTTTTCAAATGAATTAACCTCTTTATGACTACCTAACATATGCAACAGCAAACGGGGGTTTTTACAGTCAGAGCAGTCATGGTATAGAAACTGCTATTATATGATGACAACATTGTACAGGATCATTTCCCTGTCTCAAAGGGGAGATGTCAAAGGGCTGTTTAGACCCCTGATATCTCACCAAAGCCCCCCAACAGGGCTGATAAATAATAATTAAAGGTTAAATTGTAAAAATAATAAATAAAAACAAAAACTGACACCATCCACTCCCCCCTCCCTCTAATAAAGTATTGGTAATTGAAAAAAAATATCAGTACTACTTACAAAAGTAGTATCAGTGCAACCCTATCAGCCACAGTATTGTACTGTAGCAGCTGACTTTTGATAAAAGGCCCCATACACACTATCAGATTTTCTGCTGATTTTTTTTTTCCCTTCAGATTTACCAAAACCATATAATAGGAGGTCAAATCTTAGGAGAATGTGTATGCAATCAGGCAGGCCCTTGCACTACATGGTTTTGTCCAAGGATCCAGCAGTGTCCTCACCTGGGCTGTTTTTTCCCTGTTCTTCAGGTCCCTGTCGCCACCATGTTATCTGTGGGAATTTGGCTGTGACTCAAATGACTTCACAGCCAGCTCCCCACTGCACGTGCACAAGCTGCACTGCACCCTGTAAATGGTCCCGCAGCCTCCTGGGACTTGTGATGTGTCTCAAGAGGCTGCAGGCGGAGGGGGGTTTGGCCTAGCCGATTCAAGCAGAAGTGGGAAAATCAGGTACCCACTCTCAAAAAAAAAAAATAGTTGAAGAGGAGGCAGAAAATCAGAACTTCCCTTCAGGGGTGAAGTTGTGCTTTAACATCCATACACCAGTGGCAGCTGGTGCTCACATATTTTTTTTTTGGGGGGGGGGGGGGGGGAGGGCGGCAAACTGGAAAACAGAAAGAAACATAAATTGCCACCACTGTGATCATCAAACACAGCCATTGTACCCATAAATTGCCACCACTGTGCCCATCAAACTCAGCCACTGTGCCCAAACGCAGCCAGTCTGCCAAACTTAGCTTCTGAATCCATAAATTGCCGCCACTGTGCCATCAAACGCAGCCACTGTACCCATAAATTGCCACCACTGTGCCCATCAAACTCAGCCACTGTGCCCATCAAACGCAACCACTGTGCCAAATGCCGCCACTGTACCCATAAATTGCCACCACTGTGCCCCATCAGTTGCCGCCAGTGTCGTTTCTCCTCTCCCCCCCCCACCACCTGTGCCCAACACTTGCCTGTCTTGGGTCAGCGCATTCCTCCACAAGTCCTCAGTGTCTTCTCCCGTCCTCTTCTGCTATGATTGGACGCCCGATAGACATCCAATCACATCGCCTGTCGCTTCATCTGATCAGGTGACAGGTAACCAGACCCGGTGCACCTGATTGGCTGAGAGGCAGGTCAGTGTTAGGGAATTGAATAAATCGCTTCCCTAACACATTACTGCGTAAGCAGCGAACGCACAGCAGTGCCCCCGCTGTTTACCAATTTGGAAGCCTATTAGAGCCGACAGGTCTAATCAGGCACTTCCAAAAACACCCCCTCCACTGTAATTCAGACGCCCGGTGCCCAACAAACGGCCTGACACCTGAATAGGAGGCGGCGACATCACATAGATAAATGCAATGCATGAATCTATCTATTGAAGATTGACGGGTGCAGGAGAGAGGGAGCGCCCTCTATGGACGCACCGCCACTGCCACACACGCGTTGCAGGGTGGCCATTGTTTGTGCTGAGTGCGCTCCGGAAGACCGAGCTGCTGCAGGCAACCCTCAGTTCAGCACAAATCGGTAGCCGATGAGATCAGCTTCCAGTCATGTGACCACTGTGTGGTCACATGTTCGCCGATCCTCCCCGCTCATTCTGAACTATTTAAAGGAACGCTGGAGGGGCAGGAAGGAGGTTAATGATGGATAATGTGTTTTAGAAAAAAAAAATACATACATACATACATATATATATATATATAAAAAAATTTTTTAGGATTCTGTACAATGTTGTCCTATAATAGCAGTTTCTATACCACAACTGCTCTGACTGTAAAGATCCCCTTCCTATATGGATGGTGGTCTTTTCTCCATGCACAGAAGATATTTGCCTCTCTGTTGATTATACTCATGACAGTTATTCCGATGACTATCAATAGATGTCCGATCTCTTGCAATATCGGTCTGACCATTCTGAGTTGGCAGATATCTGTCTGTGCTGGGGGAGATGGTGGGACGTTGATGGTGAGGGAAGGGAAGCTGCCACCGCTGTGGAGTAAATAGATTATTCCTGAAGAATGAGCTTAATAAGCATTTCAGTAAACATGTCTGTGGATGATCCGTTCTCCTTTCATCTTATTATAAGCATCAATTCTAATATTCTGTGATGTCTTATGATGTTGCAGAAGGACTGTGTCCCCCCCCCAGGCCTGGAGGGTACGGACACCCCACTCAGATTAGGACAGTGATAGATCTTTGTGCATTGGACGGGTTATTGGCTTTTGCAAACTGTGCATTGCTATTTTCCCTAATATTAACCAAAAGTTTTTTTTTTTTTTGTTTTTTATCCGTTCAGAATTCATTTCCAGTGTGGCCTTTGTCGTTTCTGCACTTTTTTCATCAAATTAAAACCATTGCATTTCTATCATATGGATTTATAGTGCAGAATAATAGAAAATTGAGTGCATTCTGCATGGACAGACCTTGAATGATTCTCTGTCAGCCTTTTTCAACCAGGGTACCTTCAGGGGTGCCTTGGCAAAATGCCTAAAAATTGCCCAAAAATTTTATACAAGCCAGCGAGTGAATCAAGCCTGCCTTTTAGTTAGAGAAAGCCACGGGTTTTCATTGAGGAGCATTACAACCTTCTAGCGGCTGGCATCCTAACAGTCATTGGTTGATGAGGACGCTGGACGCCTGCAGAGCATCATTGTTTGGCCCACCCCTGCCCCCTCTCCATCAGCACTGGGGTCATATTAGCTGAGTGAGGGAGAAGAGAAACATTGGAAAACTAGTGAGTTCCAGTGTGCAAAAGTGTATTTACTTTGGAAGAATAAATCTCCTCTAATGTTGGGTGTCCTACGTGTGTGGCTGTTGCTGCGTTATAAAAAAAACTATTACATTTTAGAATGGGGTGCCTGGAGATTGTGCATAATTTAAAAGGGTGCCTTGACTGAAAAAAGATTGAGAAACACTGGTCTATATACCCTGTGAAATGTACAAGACGGAACGTGGAGCCAACAGCAAAGTTTGATTCACTGGTGACATCACTGAAATACTGTCTGGTGCACCTATGACATCACTGTAGTGTACTGTCTGGTGACCAGTGGCGAAACTACCACCATAGCGACCTACGCAGGTCGCTGTGGGGCCCGCGGGGAGGATGAGGAATGCACTGCCCGCACGGTCCCCCAGCCAGGGGAAGTGAGGAGAGGAAGAGGCAAGCTGTCCCTACGAGCTGAAAGCTGTAATAGCTTCTTTTAAATTTTCTGTGTTCTTGGGGCTCACCGTCGCATAGCTCCACCTCTTGGCCCGGCGCCTTGGATAGACAGAACACCAGTCCAATGCGGGACGTGTGACGTCATCAAAGGTGCCGGGCCAAGAGATGGGGGCTATGTGACGGTGAGCCCCCGGAACTCTGGAAATTCATATGAAAGCTATTACAGCTCTCTGCTCGTACAGAAAGTTTGCCTCTTCCTCTCCTCACTTCCCCTGGCTGGGGGACCGTGCGGGTGGTGCTCGCCCGCTCGCCAACAGCCATTTGAGGGCTGCAGTATGCATTGGTGAGGCTAAATTGTGCACGTGTCACGCTGCATTGGGCACAGGTGAGGCAGTATTGGGCACAGGCACGCCATATTGGGCACGGCAGGCCACGCTGCATTGGGAACAAGCAGGCCACATTAGGCACTGGTCACGCTGCATTGGGCACAGGTGAGGATGATTGAAGCGCTAACACCAGGTGTTTGGAGTATCTTTATCTGTTGATTGTTAAACTTTCTGGAATACATATATTGCTATTGTGCTGTAGAATCTGGGCCTGTTGTCCCTCCATCTCTTCTCCCTCCTTCTCTCTCTTTCTTTCACCCCTCATTCATCTTAGACTCGAACCACACCCCCTTTGAGCCACACCCACTATTTAATTTAAGCCCTGCCATTTTTTTGTGGGGGGGGGGGGGGGGGACGGCATACAACATTTTGCTATCGGGCCCTGTGATTTCTAGTTACGCCACTGCCTGTGACATCCCTGGAGTGTACTGTCTTGTGCACCTGTGACATCACTGGGGGGTACTATTGTCTGGTGCCCCTGTGACATCACCGGAGTGTACCATTGTCTGGTGCCCCTGTGACATCACCGGAGTGTACCATTGTCTGGTGCCCCTGTGACATCACCGGAGTGTACCATTGTCTGGTGCCCCTGTGACATCACCGGAGTGTACCATTGTCTGGTGCCCCTGTGACATCACCGGAGTGTACTACTGTCTGGTGCCCCTGTGACATCACTGAAATGCTTCATGTTCTGCTAGTGAGGTCACTGGGGTGACACGGGGTTCTTGGAAGTTTTTTTTATATATACGATATTGAGGCAAATTGGACTATATCTCAGCTATAGGTTGAAGCTTTTATTTCTGTCATTATTGCCTATGTGTGATGGTCAGATGTCCAGAAACTTTTGCCAATATATTATATATCGTCCATGCACTCAGGATTTTTTTTTCTTTCCTCTTTTACAGAGTCTCATCCTCCACCACCTGGGCCGGTTTAGCCTGGCAGAGAAGATCCTGAGAGATGCAGTCCAGGTGAACTCCACAGCCCATGAAGTGTGGAATAGCCTGGGCGAGGTGCTCCAGGCTCAGGGGAATGACGATTCCGCAACTGAATGCTTTCTGACAGCCCTGGAACTGGAGGCCAGCAATCCAATAGTCCCCTTCACCATAATCCCCCGTGCTCTGTGAGAAGAGATCAAATCCGGTGTCATGCACAGAGCAATGGTGGCAACACCAATCAAACCTCATCCTTACGGTTGTATTTCACTGATCACAGGTGGCCCTAGATGATGGCACATTTCTTTATATTTTCTGTCTGAACATGGTGAGCGGCTAGCCAGTGGTTTTAGTGTTTCTTGCTGAATGTACGCAGACCAAGTGCAGGCAGAATTGGGTTGGGTTTCAGGTCTATGAGGTCACAGAAAGCCATCTACAAAGATGCAAACCCAGCAGTAGGGACCAGTCTGAATTTCTGGATGCCCGATACATTGCAAAAGTTAACCAGTCCAGAATCTTTTCCTGGGCATTCCTATGGTCAGTATCCTTCAGTCATCCGAGTCTAAGGATAGAGCAGCACATACATGTAGATATGGGTGCCACTTTCTTGTCCATTGAAGAGCATGGGAAGTCTTTAGCCTTCAGGTTTCACTGCTACCTACATGAGGATTGGGTGTTGGCAAACAAAAATGGTGGGCCAGCCTAGGATTGTTTCTACTACCAGTATGTCTCGTTTTTTCTTTCTACTCGTGTGCTAGTAGGACAGACATGTTTTCATATCCTCCACTGCTGTAAAGTACTGTATCTGGACCCTGGATGACTGAACTTTGCATGGATAGCCTGCGGGGAGCACTAGGTTCCATGTGAGGGAGCTTTCCAGTTCTGGTAAAAGTTAGACGCAGAGTTGTTTCCAGGTACTGTCTCAGTGTTTTTCCTCTCTCTGAAGACTCGCACCGAGTAGGCCAGTCAGGTCGAGCACTGGAAACTATGACATTTTTGTTATAGAGTGCCATTATTTCCTCCTTCTGGCTTTTTTTTTTTGCTGCAAAAGCAGCTGAGGCCAACATTGTTGGGTCAAATGTCACACATGCTCTCCCGTCATACAGTATAGAGGAAACATCTTTATCTCTGCTTCTGGTGCAAGGAGCAACATGGAACTTTGATCCATTCATGCTGCCTACCTACAGTGACTTTGGCTGTGTCTGGTCATCCAAACTTCACCTGCTATCAGCTCTCCAGATTTGATGGGTTTTTGAAGCCTTTCCATTGCCACACCTGAAACATGTCCAAATCTTGGCACAGGTAAGAGGGTAGTGCAGATGCAGTCCCATCTACTAACTTTATCATGACTACTAATGGTGCCAATGGCTGTAGCCTGGAGTCATGTTATTATCTGCTGTTATAATGTCTTACATCTTCAGAGTCCTCTCCAGCTCTGCCCTTTTGGCAAATTACCCAGTTATTTGCAGACTTGGATCACAGAGACCACAAGCGTGCTTCAGCATCCTCTGCAGCAGATTCTGCCCTTGCAGCTTCTGAGCCATTGAGTTGCTGAAGTCCTTGACAAATCAGGTTACCCTTGAGGATTCCCAGTCATCCTGCTATTACTCCCAACTTATAGGAGACTGTGACAGCTCTTAATGATGCAGCGTGCACCACTCTGAAACTAGAGGCTCAGCCTGTTTGGTCTACTAGTACTGCTTCTAGTCTTGTACTCATTTGCACCTGCTTTTCCTATTTTTTATTTTTTTTATTTAGGTGATTAGTAGCACCTTGATAACTTGTTTGCTTCCTCCATGCGCTTGCTGATGTATCCATTTTGTGGAAATTCCTTCAGAAATGGTCTGCTCCTAAGAAGTGTTATCTTCCACCAGTATTGCAAGTGCCTTGTTAAGACGAGACATGACCGGATCCAGTCTTTAGCAGATCCAACTGATAACCGGGCGGATTGTGAGTAACATATGTCTTAAGTATTGATTTGTCATCCCGTTCCTCTCTACTCCCACCAACAAGGTGGTTTTCCTTGTAGCCTTCACCTCTGTGAAGCCAAGGTCTTGTACCAGGAGGCTTTATTTCCAAAAACCCTTTTTGGTCTTGCAAGGGAACACATTGATGTTGGTCTGCCTTTACCTCAACTAGAACATCGCTTCCCTGTCCTTTTTGGCTCATCCAAAAGGAAGTTTTCCTTCTTTTTCTGGATGTGATTCGAGCTTTGAGAATATCTCAGCTACTCTTTTTTTTTTTTTTTTTTTCAGGAAGACCTATTCCCTTTTTGTCATTATGGATAGACCCTGGAATGCTTCACCAGGTTCTTGTTCCACCATGTCTAAGGTGGCTCAGGCAGACCATCCAAGCTTATAGGTCTCAAAAGATCGAGCTCCACCCTTACCTGCCAAGGCACACTCTGCTAGGGCTGTTAGTGCTTTATGGCAACAGGCAACTGGTTCCCCAGAATTGCAAGCTTCTTGACACATTCTCTAAGTTCTACCAGGTGGACATTTAAGCTGCATCTAATGCCAGCCTCAGGCAGCCCTTTGTGCTGCAGACATTTCCAAGTTTTCTGTTGTTAGTCTTGGGCCTGTTGGTAATTGTTTGGTGTGTTGCTCACCCCCGCAGCTGAACTGCTTTTGGACTTATTGGTTATAAAAAAGAAAGAAATGGCTTTTGTACTCCTATTGGAGGACACAGGTCCCCCCCTGTGTGTATGGTCATGCTCTTGGTACCCACTTTGCTAGGGAATTGATGCATGTAGGAAGGATTATCCTGGGCTACCCTACAATTTGTTGGTATCCTATCCTCCTGGCGGTAGAGTAGGATTTTACTGTGAGTGCAAAAGACCAGTTTTACTTAACTTTCAGCCAGCTACAACTATCTTTGTAGAAGTGTTTAATTTTCCCTATTGGGGGTGCTGATCGTCCCTTTAAACAAGGTGCTCGCAGACTACAGCACTATTTGAAGCTGCTTGAAAGCCTACCAACTGCTTGTGGTAAGGTATACTCAGCACTACCATTAAGGCTGCTTTCACACTGCAGCGGGAGCGGCGTTGGCGGTAAAGTGCCGCTATTTTTAGCGGCGCTTTACCATCGTTTTAGCGGCGGTGTGCGGGCGCTAGCGGGGTGGTTTTAACCCCCGCTAGCGGCCGAAAAGGGGTTAAACCCGCCCGCAAAGCGCCGCTGCAGCGGCGCTTTGCCGGCGGTATTGCCGCGGTGTCCCATTGATTTCAATGGGTAGGAGCGGTGAATACACCGCTCCTTCACCGCTGCAAAGATGCGGCTAGCAGGACTTTTTTTCACTGTCCTGCCAGCGCATCGCTCCAGTGTGAAAGCCCTCCGGCTTTCACACTGGAGTTAAAGGGGCCGGTTTTTTTCAGGCGTTACACAGGCGCTATTTTTAGCGCTGTAACGCCTGAATACCGCCCCAGTGTGAAAGCAGCCTAAGTGCACCAGGGGTAGTGTGAAAGCGTCCTAAGAGAACTATATTACCTTATTCATCATCCCCTTAGCCAGTGCTGGCAAAACTTGTAGTTCCAAAATATCTGGGGTGCCATTTCCCATGATGCTCATTCACTCTGCAGTGTAGTGAAGCATCATGGGAAATGTGGTGCCAAGGTTCACCATCACTGCCCTAGGCAAAATGAACAGACCACCCTTACAATGAAGAGGGGGAACCCACCAAAAGGGTAGAGTGTTTTTTGTTTGTTTTTTCCTCCCCGGAGTTCAGCTTAGGGTGGACTTGTACTCTGGCAGTATGCTTCCTATACTCTGAGTGCCCACTTGCTCTCTAAATTCAGATGAAGAGCGCAGTACTGGAGGTGGGATTGCTTTACAGTGTGTATGGCCCAACATTGCATTTCCTTAGAGAACAAACTCATTCCTCGTCCATTCATACAACACTGGGGGGAACATTTAAAACTGTGAACGCTAAACAATTGCTGCACCTGGCCTGTCGGTGAGTTTTGGTTCCCCCCCCCCCCCCCCAAGTACATATTATGTGTAATGCGCAGATTTGCTATCTTTACAGTTTTGCAAGATAAATTGCTGAATGAGTTTTGTTTTTATATAAAATACACACACACAGTGCAGAAATTACTCTGTTTCATCCTGAGTATGGTTTATAAATGTATCTTCTTATTGCATTACAAATAAAAAAAAAAAAAAAAAAAAAAAGCTCCAGGAAACTTTCACCTGATCCTGGAACAGCGCTGCCTGGCAGACAATGCATTTCGCCTGGCCTCGTCCTCATTTGAATCACCGTCACTGTAAGCCAGACATTAGTAAAGAGAGAGATATATCTATATATATATATTTTGAAACTGAATGCCTGTTACAAGATTTTGAGCAAATACTGTTTAATTTAACTTTTTTTTATGTGAATTCAGAGATTATTTATCAAAAACAGTATGTAAAGCCAGATGTTACAGTCGGACATTTTCCTCATGTAGTACATGAATTATGTGAACTTTACATATGTCAATAAAGTGATTTTTAAAAGAGTTTTGGTGACGGAGTGGCAATTACTGCAGGTGGGTACTGAAGAGCACCCAGATCACTTCAGGGCCTTTTTTTTTTTTTTTTTTAATGTTGGTTAAGAGCATCAAATACAGCCAACTCATTTCTGGGAAGGACCCCTCCTCCCTCTTCTTCAGGGCTTGAGCATTACATGTTAGAATCAGCATGAAAGGCTGGCCATTGTAAGTGTGTTGAGAGGATAGTTTGTATCAAACCTTAAATTAGAGATGCACTGAAATATATTGTCTGAAAATTGTGTTTTATTTTCTTACATCCGGGGACACAGAGCCATAGTACTTACTATGTGGGTTATAGGGCCACTGATAGGTGATAGACACTGGCACGACCTGAGGCAAGATGTATACTCCCTTTATAATCCCTCCCACTACTGGGAGTCCTCAGTTTTTTCACCAGTGTCTAAGGTGTTGGTCACGAGTAAAGATGTGCTGTGCTCCACTGGAAGCTTCCATGCTGGGGCTATCCATGCTGACCAGATCCGTTCTGATGTCCTTTCATGGGCTAAATGGAAGGTACCCAGGCCTCGTGTCTGAAGAAACAATGTTTTGCTTGGGAATGATTCTCTTTAGAGAGCTGGACCCTGGGATCCAGTGCTTTTTGGTAGTAAGGCCATAACGTTTTTACTGGCAGGGTGCTGTCACAGGTCCAGGATTGTGGGTAACCTGAGGTTCCCCTGTTCCTGAAGGTTTCCTAAAGGTCTCGGAGCACACTGTGAAGGGTGAAGAGTGGGTTTTTATCTCAGATAACCCTGCTGCAAGGAAAAGGTAAGGGAGAATTTCTCCTTATGTATTGAGCACTCACCGCCTGATGCTGGAAACAGCGCAGAAGCCTTTTCATTTCTCATCTCCTCCGGCCACAACAGATCCTCCGGTAAGAAAGGAGGGGTCTGGTTCTCCTCCTGCGCCCCAATATTGGTCCTTTTTCCCCTTCGGATGATTGATATACCAAAAGCAGGGACAGAACGCGCAGCCGCTCAGCGGAAGATTTACACCCCAAAACCCCCCCCCCCCCCCCCCACTCCCGGCCATGTCTGCTGTTTTACAGGATGCCTGAGCCGACACTTTCGCGCAAAAACAAACACTTTCCTTTGAAAGGTGGGGGGGGGGCGTAATTTGCGTGGTGGGGCATGGCTAACGGCATCACACGCCGGCCACACGTGAAGGAAGTGTTAAAGAGCTGTGTATTGTGTAGCTGCTGCTGGCTGTGGAGGGACAGAGCAGGAGGATGGCTTGTTCAGGTTAGTGACACAGGCATTTCCCTTTGACACATTATACTTTACCAGGCTAGGATTAATAGCAGCTTACAGCGCTGGACTATAGCCTAGCAGTGTACATTCTTTTGCTGGTAGTGCCTTAGCTTTAAGCTTCAGGCTATGAGTGGTAATTGGACCAGGAACTCCTCTAAGGGGTCAATGGTTTTCACTATAAACTAAATCCATTTCCAAAAGAATGTCATCCTCTTCTGAGAGGGATGCGGCTGGTCAGATTGAGCCATCTGGGGAAACTGTTGTTGCATAAACACTTCAGTCCCTGTATATATCATACAAGAGATTTTTTTTCCTTCTACCATTTGTAATTTGGAAAGAAGATTGATGCTATGATGTCTCTCCATAGTGGGGCTAAACATGGCACATTCCCATCTAGCGGGACCCTCTTATTGAGGTGCAAGAGGCTGGGGATCAGGTAGATCTTCCCAAATATTTGGAAGATGCTTATTTATCCTCTTCTGAGGATCTTAATATGGAAAGAGTAGCATCACAAGACAGGTTGCTTGTGTACTCCCTTTACTCAACCTTTTTGCTGCCTGAAGTGCTAGCTCTTGAGGAACCCACCTCCTAATTGGGTTCATTAGAACCTTCCCCATCTGGGGATGTTTTTTCCTATTCATGCATGGCTAAAAAAAAAAGTATGTATTCTGAATAGGAACATCCGGATAAACTATTTTATCCTCCCAAGAAATTCTCCACACTTTATCCTATGGAAGAGGATTTCTATGAAAGAAAATAGGGGGTTCCAGCAATTGCCTCAGTGAGCAAGAATCGCACATGTCCGGTGAATAATGCACTGATGTTAAGGGATCCAACTGATAAAAAGTTGGAACTTCTTTGTAAAAGCCATATGTCTCTAGCAAGTTCAGTAGCGCAGCCAGTTCTTGCTGCAATTGGTGTATCTCAGTCCATTAAGGAACAGTTTGTGGAGATACTTAAAATTCTGCCTGATCAGCAGGCTCAGCAATGGGCTGGTGTATCAGACGCACTATGTTTCACAGTAGATGCTATGAAAGACTATCATTTAAGCCTCATGGCTTATGCTTGGACTAGTGCATTCTCGCTGAGTTCTGTGGCTGAAAAATTGGTCAGCCGAAGCACTGTGTAAAAAGCTCTTAGCCAGTTTTCCCTTTCATGGTGAATGGCTATTTAGAGACGATCTGGATAAGTACATCCAAAAGATCTCTAATGGGAAAGCTCTCTTTTACCAGTAAGAAGTTCAAATATTTATTCTTTAATCATGCTGCCTCTCCTGTGCCAGGGGCATTAGCCTCTAGGCAGTCTCGACAGCCTCAACCGCCAGGTTCAAGGGGAAGTCCCCAAGGGCAGCACCAGGGTCAGAAGAGATCTTGGGGCAGAAAGCCCACAAAGCAGAATACTAAAGCCTCCTCGAGAAGGGGCACCCCCGCTCACTGGGGGGGGGGGGGGCTCCTGTAATTCTCAAGATCTGGCAGGAACAATGTCAAGATGGGTGGCTTCTGCAGATTTTCTCTAGGTTACGACTAGAGTTCTGAGAGTTTCCGTCTCTTCGTTTTTTTCTAAAGGAAAATGTTCCCAAGGATCCAGAGAAAAAGAAGTCTCTCTCTTTCTGGCTCTGAATCATCTATTATCCCAGTCGGTGATATCAGAGGTTCCCTTAGTGGAACAGGGCACAGGGTTTGATTCAAACCTTTCACGGTTCCAGAACCAAACCGAGAGGTAAGACCCATTCTAAATCTCAAAGATCTGAATTTGGCACTTAAACATGCGATCCTTTTGCGCAATCCAATTGGTTGTGTCCATCCTGCAAGGAGGGGAGTTTTTAGCTTTAATCGATATTAAAGATGCATATCTCCATGTGCCAAATTTTCCCACTCACCAGATATTACTGTGCTTTGAAATATAATATTGTTTCAGTTGTGGCCCTGCCATTTGGTTTAGCCACAGCACCACGGGTGTTCTGAAAGATTCTGGCACCTCCTTGAGCCAGATTAAATGGCTCAAGGCATAACAGTCCTAGCCTATTTAGACGATCTACCTTTAATAGATCTAAAAATCAATAAATGGTGTTGCGCTATTAAATTAAAGTGCCTAGTGCATAAATATAAATCACGTGTGTGCGCAAAACTATACCCCACTAAAATAAATGATATCATAAATATAGCAGTCCCTCAAAAAAAGGAATAAATGCAAATAATCAAAGCGCCTAAATAAACACAATAAAACTATATCATACTTGCATATTAAAATCTGTAGATCAAATATTATAAAACTCCATATGTGCAATAGGAAAGTGCAAAAAAATTAATCAATAGGCAGATCCAATCAAATGCATTAAAAAAACAAGTGAAATCAAGCAAAAAATAGATGAATTAAAAAACCGTGGATCACACAGTGCAAACAAGCAAATTCATAAAGTCCATAAACAGGATGAAGTTTGCTGATATTCAGTGACTTATTTCGGTGCTTCTCCAGTGAAAATATAAGTGAAAAATAACCCTCCTGTGCCTCTTCAGTGTTCACAGCACACCAGGTGAAATGGCCCCTTAGGCTGCTTTCACACTGGGGCGGTATTCAGGCGCTACAGCGCTAAAAATAGCGCCTGTGTAGCGCCTGAAAAAAGGCCCCTTTCACTCCAGTGTGAAAGCCGGAGGG
The DNA here is from genome assembly GCF_037356315.1 of Lithobates pipiens. Lineage (NCBI taxonomy): Eukaryota > Metazoa > Chordata > Amphibia > Anura > Ranidae > Lithobates > Lithobates pipiens. The sequence continues at coordinate 16,323,194 of NW_027507825.1, forward strand.
TTTTCACACTGGAGCGGTGCGCTGGCAGGACAGTGAAAAAAGTCCTGCTAGCCGCATCTTTGGAGCGCCTGTCTTCGGGCAAATATCTCCTAAACCATATAGGTTTAGGAGATATTTCTTGGACCTACAGGTAAGCCTTAATCTAGGCTTACCTGTAGGTCAAAGTGGTTTGTAAGGGTTTACAACCACTTTAATGCACTTGATTGGATCTGCCTATTGATTAATTTTTTTGCACTTTACTATTGCACATATGGAGTTTGCTATTTATAATAATTTGATCTACAGATTTTATTATGCACGTGTGATATAGTTTTATTGTGTTTATTTAGGCGCTAGGCACTTTGAATATTTGCATTCATTCCTTTTTTTTGAGGGACTGCTATATTTATGATATCATTTATTTTAGTGGGGTCTGTTCCCCCTGCAATATAGTTTTGCACATACACACGTGATTTATATTTTATGCACTAGGCACTTTAATTATTTGGTAGCGCAACACCATTTATTGATTTTTTTTTACATTTATTTACCCTGGTGGGGTTTGCAACTCTGTCGGTGGTTTGCTGCAAACTTTTTTTGGGTTACATAGTAGCTTTGTTTATGGTAGCGAGGGGATATTCTAATATTTCTTTATTACCTTTAATAGATCATTCAGTCTCAGGTCTAAACCAGAGTCTGATCTCAGAATCTCTGGGTTGGATACTCATCCTAGAAAAATCCTCCTTAAAACCATCAAAGAGATTACAGTACTTGGGGCTGGTTATGGATACCGTACAGAAGAAGGTATTCTTACCCCAGAAGAGAATTGGTTCCATTGTAGAACGAATTCACCTTATCAAAACAAAGAAAAATCCTTCCATTCGGCTGGGTAGGAGATTGTTGGGGGAAAGGGTGGCTTCCTTTTAGGCTGTCCCTTACACGCAGTTTTCACTCAGCACTGCTTCAAGACACCATCCTGTCAGTCTGGAATAAAAGGATTCAAGTCTTTGTTTTTTTTTTCCCAAATACGCTTGGCTCCTGGCGTCAGTCAGAGCCTAAAATTGGTGGTTGTTTATCCGCAAAAGGGAAAATCTTTTCTACCTGTATCATGTTAACAGATGCCAGCCTTCTAGGCTGGGGAGCAACCCTGTAAGAAAATTCTGTCCAGGGGAGATGGTCCAGGTTAGAGTACCTTGCCTATCAACATTTTGGAAAATTCGGGCAGTACGTCTGGCGCTAGAATCTGGGACGGTCAGACTACGGGACTGTTCTGTCAGGAATCAGTACAAGGCCACAGCCGTGGCTTACGTCAATCACTAGGGGGGCATGAGAAGTCATGCAGCCCAAAAAGAGGCAAATCATGTTCTAGCTTGGGCTGAACACAACATTCCTTGCCTATCGGAAACTTTCATTCCAGGAATAGAGAGTTGGCAGGCGGACTACTTGAGTCGCCAACAATTATTTCCGTGAGAATGGTCTCTTCGCCCCGACATCTTCCTAGCGGTATGTCAGAGATGCGGTGTTCCAAACATGGACATATTCACGTCCAGATTCAACAACAAAGTCGCCAACTTTGTGTCAGGAACAAGGGATCCGCTAGCCGCCGGAACAGACGCATTAGTCCTCCCATGGGATCAGTTTTTTACTGATCTATGCATTTCCTTCAGTTCTGCTACTTTAGCGCCTTCTCCGCAGGATCAAGCAGGAATGAAAGGAGGTGATTGTGGTGACCCCAGTGGGCCCCAGAAGATCTTGATTTACCGAGATCATAAATATGGCAGTAGGAGTCTTTGCCATTAATGCCAGACCTTCTCGCACAGGGTCCGGTATTCCATCCTGCCTTATGGATGAAAAATTTAACAGGTTTGATTGTTGAATCCCAATTTATAAAGGACTGTGGGTGATGTCCTTTAGGTAGTGTCTACTTCGAGTAATGTCAGGAAGCTGGCTTCCAGAATCATTTACTATAGAGTCTGGAAGGTATAGGTTTCTTGGTGTGGATCCAGGGGTTGGCACCCCAGGAAGTATGTCATAGGCAGTATCCTTTATTTCCTGCAAATGGGATCTGAAATTAAGTTGGCCTTGACTTCCATCAAGGGCCAGATCCAGGCCTTGTCAGTGTTTCCTTTCAATGGCCTCTTGCTTCCCAATCTTGGTGCGTAGCCTATTCAGGGGGTAACACGGATTAATCCCCTTATCAAGGCACCTCGAATCCTTGGGAATTGAATTTGGTCTTATCGGCTTTGATGAATCACCCGTTTGAGCCTTTACAAGAAATTCCCTTGGTCCTTTTTGACAAGAAAGATAATCTGATTGCCATTTCTTCTGCTAGAAGAGTATCGGAACTAGCAGCTCTGTCTTGTAAAGAGCCATATTTGATCATGGATGAGGTGGTTTTATGTCCTCATCCTGAATACCAACCAAAAGTGGCAACAGGTTTTCATTTAAACCAAGATATTCTTCCTCCTTTCTTCCCAGAGCCTCAATCTAGGGAAGAGAAGGCACTATATTCCCTTGCTGTAGTACGAGCGATCTGAATCAAGTTAAAGGCGACCACTCAGGTTCACAAAACACATGTTTTGTTTGTACTGCCAGACGGTCCAAAATGTGGACAGGCAGCGTCAAAATCCACTATTTTCCAAATGGATTCGTCATCAAGTGATTGTTCAAGCTTCAGCTTAAAGAAGAAAATTCTTCCTTCTTACGTTAGCGCACACTCATCCAGGGCGATTATTGCCTCTTGGGTGGTGCATCATCAGGCCTCTATGGCTCAGATCTGTAAGGCCGTGACTGGGTCTTCGGTTCATATGTTTAATATTGATTTGATAAAATCTGATAAAGGTCATGAGGATATTGCCTTTGGGCGCACTATACTGCAGGCTACAGTACGAGTCCTCTGGCCTCCTGTTTTTTGTTGCGTCTCCCTCCCTTCAGTTGCCATTGCTATGGGATATCCCCACATAGTAACTACTATGGCTCTGTGTCCCATGATGTAAGGGAAAAAAAAAAACAGGATTTTTAAAAACGGCTTACCTGGAAAATCCTTTTCCTTGATGTACATCAAGGGACACAGAGATCCCTCCTTTCTTGGTATACACTTGTATTGCTTGACTACAAAACTGAGGACTCCCAGTAGTGGGAGTGGGTTATATAGGGAGAACACTTCTTGCCTTAGGGCGTGCCAGTGTCCATCACCTATCAGTGGTCCTATAACCCACATAGTAAGTACTATGGCTCAAGAAAAGGATTTTACAGACAGTGATGTAAGTAACTCCGTTAAAATAAACTGAGTTATTTAACGCAGTTACTTTAGAGGGTAACGAGTAATCTGATTACTCTTCCCCTCATGGTAATGTCGTTCCCATTACTTGGGCGGCGTTACCGCAATTACATCTCCCGCCCGGGACCAGGTAGACTGGACTAGCGAAGGAAGTGAATGTCGCCACCTCCATCAGCGAGATTGAAACCTTGCGAGCCCCGTCGCCTGGTATGGATTTAAGGGAGAACCCCTACACAAAAAAACTGCGTGGGGGTCCCCCCAAAGTCCATAGCAGACCCTTATCCGAGCACACAGCCCGGCCAGTCAGGAAAGGGGGTGGGGACGAACAAGTGCCCCCCGAACCGTACCAGGCCACGTGCCCTCAACATGGGGGGGTGCTTTAGGGAACGGGGGGCCCTGCTGCCCCCCTACCCCAAAGCACCATTTCCCCATGTTGATGAGGACAAGGGCCTCTTCCCGACAACCCTGGCCGTTGGTTGTCGGGGTCTGCAGGCTTAGCAGAATCTGGGAGCCCCCTTTAATAAGAGGGCCCCCAGATTCCGGCCCCCCATCCTATGTGAATGAGTATGGGGTATGATGTACCCCTACCCATTCACCTGGGGGGAAAAAAGTGTTAATAAAAAACAAAAAAAAACAAACACGAGGAAGATTCTAATAAAGTACTTTAAAAACCTTGTGTTTTTTTTATTATTAGACTCTTCCTCTTCTTGTGTTTTTTTTTTTTTTTTTTATTAACACCTTTTTTCCCCCAGGTGAATAGGTAGGGGTACATCATACCCCATACTCGTTCACATAAGGGGGCCCCCCGCCCGCAGACCCCAACAACCAGGGTCGTCGGAAAGAGGCCCCTGTGCTAATCAACATGGGGACAATGTGCTTTGGGGTGGGGGGCCACAGGGCTGCTTGCTCGGATAAGGGTTTGCTATAGACTTTGGGGGGGGCCCACACCGTTTTTTTTCAACGTAGGGGTTCCCCTTTAAATCCATACCAGACGACAGGGCTCGCGAGATGCAAGTCCAGTCTATAGAATATAAAAAAAAATAAAAAATTTCCAATGTAGTAACCGATTTACTAACACAATTTTTGTGAGAAGTAATTTGTAACTTAAAGCGGGGTTCCACCCTAAAGTGGAACTTCCGCTCATCGGAACCCCCCCTCCCCCCGTCACAGTTGGCACCTTTATAGGTGGGAGGGTGGGTGCAGATACCTGTCTAAGACAGGTATTTGCACCCACTTCCAGGCATAGACTTCCACGGGAGTTTATGCCTCTTCCTGTCCCGGCGTGCTGTCTGCTGGGGGACAAACGGGTCCCAGAGACAGCGCGAACCATCCCTACTGCGCTGCGCGTCTTGCACATGCGCACTAGGGAACTGGGAAGTGAAGCCGCAAAGCTTCACTTCCTGATTCCCTCACCTAGAATGGCGGCGGCAGCAGCCGAGCGATCGATCAGCCTCGGCTGCCGACATCGCTGGATCTTGGGACAGGTGAGTGTCCATTGATTAAAAGTCAGCAGCTGCAATATTTGTAGCTGATGGCTTTTAATATATTTAATTTTTTTTACAGTAAAATCCCTCTTTAAATAATTACTTTTTTAAAGTAAGATGGTGTGTTTTTAGGTGACATAGGTGCATTATTGATGCATTTTTTTTTTTTTTTTTTAAAGATGGGTTTTCTTTACTGGCCAAAAATGCAACAAGCAAGATTTTTAACACCACGAACAGAAGCACAACGGACCAGTGTGAAGACATACATAGAATTTAAAGGGATGCGTTTTCTTGTGCTAAAGGTGCCAATAAATTCACATTCATTTAAATTCTTGATATTAACCACTAGGTGTCTGCGCTATAGCTGAAAGACGGCTGCAGCGTGGACGCCAATTGCCGGGAGGCCGTCCCTGGACATCCTCCTGTTTACTTGCGCGCTCCCTCGTCAATCAGTGCTATACAAATGCACTGATTCCTGTGTAAATGACACTGGCAGTGAAGGGGTTAAGTGTGTCCTAGGGGTGTGTTACTGTGGGGGGCTGGGCTTTGTGTTAGTGAACACTGATCTCTGCTCCAATCACAGAAAGCAGAGATCAGTGTCACTTGTTGCTAGGCAGAACGGGGAGATGCTTTTTTACATCAGCATCTCCCCGTTCAGCCTCCCCGTGGCGCTAGAGTCCACGGAACCCGTGACAGGGCTCGCGGGGATCCCGACCGGCGCGCGCATGTGATGGCAGCGCGGCAATTTCAAATGGACGTACCTGTACGCCAATTTGCCTGCCCGTGCCATTCTGCCGACGTACATCGTTGTGCGCCGGTCGAGAAGTGGTTAATGAAAACCTGCCCCAGAGCGCTCTGGACCTCAGACGGGTGAAGATTCATCTTCCAACAGGACAACCACCCTAAGTACACAGCCAAGATAACAAAAGGAGTGGCTACGAGAAAACTCTGAATGTCGTTGAGTAACCCAGACTTGAACCCGATAGAACAGTGATGGCGAACCTTGGCACTCCAGATGTTTTGGAACTACATTTCCCATGATGCTCAACTACACTGCAGAGTGCATGACCATCATAGGAAAGGTAGTTCCAAAACATCTGGGGTGCCAAGGTTTACCAACACTGCGATAGAACTTATCTGATGAGATTTGAAAATGGCTGTGCACCGACACTCCTCATCCAACCTGATGGAGCACGAGAGGTCCTGCGAAGAAGAATGGGAGAAACTGCCCAAAAATAGGTGTGCCACGCTTGTAGCATCCAATAGGGAAGGAACAGAGCAGGCAGGAAGCTGGGCGAGGAACCTGGTGAAAGCCGTCGTCTCTTCTCCCTGACAGGAGAAAGGAGGGGGTGACCGGGGTAAACCTGATAGCACCGCTGCCGAGTTCTCTGCTGGACTGAGCACGGAAAAGAGCCGGCAGTCACGCTACACTGATAGGGGGGCTTGGCAGAACCTTGATGGTGTCACCCCACTGGCGGGTTGCACATGGGTGTGGGCTGCCCGCACCCCGATAGGTATGGAACTGTGTTGAATTTAAGATCTCATTCCTTATTCCAGGGGGGGGCACTTGACCCCCCTTGCCCCTACCTGCGGACGCCCATGTCTGCTACATGTTTTTGGTAAAAAAAAATCCGTTAAGTGTATAATAATTGGTTTGTGTGATCACGGACAAATGTACACAAATGATCATGTACATATGTGTGCAGATAATCATTGGACATGTGTTTTTTTATTTGGGGACATGTCTTTATTATTTGGTGACATGTGTGTTTACACTAGACTGATGATCAGTGAGTAAAAAGCTGTAAAAAGCAGCTCATACTCACTGATCACCAGCCGGCTGCAGCGTTCTGCTCTCCTCTCCTCAGCGATGACTTCTGTGTGAGGAGAGGAGAGCCGATTGTCTAGCAACCGGCTGTTTGTTTACATCACATGACGGCCGTGATTGGACACGGCCGTAATGTGATCAGGAGGGCCAATCACAGAGCCCTCCTGCCGATCCGAGATGCGCCGTGTCCAAGTGACACGAGCACATCGGGATCGCGCCGCTGCGCGGGCACGCGCGATCCCCCTCCTTCTGAAGGACGTTCCTGAACGTCCTCTCAGAAATAGAGAGCTCCCACCCAGCCGTATATGTACATTGGCCGGGTGGGAAGTGGTTAAAAATGGCAATGATTTTTCCATAGGTAATAATCCATGAGATCTCCCCCCCCCCCTTGACTGCATGGAGGACAGCGAGGGTTGTTTCCTGGCCTTCACAGTGATCATTTTGCCACCCAGTAGGATATATAAAAAAAATAAAAAATATATATATTTATTTATTTTATAACAACCGTTGAGATCTTTTAAATGGGCTTGTTAAGAAGAGAAATTTGAGGAATTTGCAGCACAGGATCACCAGGGTACCAGTTCTACAAAGCAAAGATATAATGCCAAAAGCCCCGGTTCCTGGGACATTCCCTCCCTACATAATACATTGGGGTTCATTTACTAAGGACAAATAGACTGTGCAATTTGCAAAGTGCAGTTGCTCCAGAGCAAAAAGCTTTGCTGACTTCCATCATGCAATCAAAAATGCTTCCCTCCTTTCATGTGATTGGGTATTCTTTGCAAATTGAAGCTTTACCTCATTTACTAAGCTCTGGGGCAACTGCACTTCTGAATGCACAGTCTGCCTTTAGTAAATTAACCCCACTGAGTCTTTAACCATTTGCCAACCGCACTATAGCCAAAAGGTTCTGGGAGGGCGCCCGTAGACATGTTCCAGGAAACCTGCCTCCTGCGGCGCACACTGGGCGTGCTCTGTGACCATGCTTTCCTTCAGACACAGCCAATCACAGAAGCCCTTTACCATGTGATCAGCTGTGCCGTTAATTGGCAAGCCTGTCGGCATATCTTTTATAATGATTATTGGTGCATACCAGTGAAAAAGAATAAATATAAAAATTTTGCAATAAGACTTTTTGTTTTCATTTTTTAGCTTATTTATTTAGCAAAAAATGTGGTTATTAAATACCACCAAAAAGAAAGCTTTGTCTCAAGAAAAATAAAAATTAAAAGTCATTTTGGGTACAGCGGTTGCATAGCCACACAATTGTCATTCAAAGTGTGACAACTCTAAAAGCTGAAAATTGGCATGAGCAGGAATATATAATACACACACACCAAAAGTATTGGGACGCCTGCCTTTACACACATGAACTTTAATGGCATCCCAGTCTTTAGTCCGTAGGGTTCAATATTGCGTCGGCCCACCTTTTGCAACTATAACAGCTTCAACTCTTCTGGGAAGGCCGTCCACAAGGTTTAGGAGTGTGTCTATGGGAATGTTTGACCATTCTTCCAGAGATGCATTTGTGAGCTCAGGCACTGATGTTGGATGAGAAGGCCTGGCTTGTAGTCTCTGCTCCAATTCATCCCAAAAGTCAGTCAAGTTCCTCCACCCCAAACTCAGTCATCCATGTCTTTATGGAGCTTGATTTGTGCACTGGTCCGAATCATTTGGTGGAGGGGGGATTATGGTGTGGGGGTTGTTTTTCAAGGGTTGAGCTTGGCCTTTTAGTTCCAGTGAAGGGAACTCTTAAAGTGGTTGTAAACCCTTACAAACCACTTTGACCTACAGGTAAGCCTAGATTAAGGCTTACCTGTAGGTCCAAGAAATATCTCCCAAACCTATACGGTTTAGGAGATATTTGCCCAAAGACAGGCACCGCTGTCTACGGCGCATGCGCTGTAGACAGCGGCGCGCAGGCGCACTGAGCGCGGCATTTACAACAATGGAGCTGCCGCGCGTGTCGGCTCCCGTGCGCATGCGCGGGAGTGACGTCATCGCGGCTTCGCCGAATGACAGTGGCGGAGCTGCAAGACCCCACCGAGAAGATGGATGCGCCGGACTACAGGGGACAGCGGTGACATTGCTGGCTCCTGTGTCAGGTAAGTGACACATAATGGACTGCGATGCGATGCGATGCATAGTAGTCCATTATGCTTTACCTTTGCAGAGAATGAAAGAGGAAGTAAACTCATCAGGGTTTACTTCCTCTTTAAGGCGTCAGCATACCAAGACATTTTGGGCAATCTCAGGCCCCCAACTTTGTGGGAACAGTTTGGAGATGGCCCCTTCCTGTTCCAACATGACTGCGCACAACAAAGCAAGGTCCATAAAAGACATGGATGAGCGAGTTTGGGTTGGAGGATCTCCACTGGCCTGCACAGAATCCTGACCTCAACCTAACAGAACACCTTTGGGATGAATTAGAGTGGAGACTGCGAGCCAGGCCTTCTCGTCCAACATCAGTGCCTGACCTCACAAATGTGGACAGCCTTCCCAGAAGGGTTGGAAGCTGTTGCAGCAGTTTAGTAAACCGTAGAGACATTTTAATCGTTTTTAACCCGAAACTGAATACAGTTTGATTTGCTCTATATCTGTAAAACAACTGTTTATATTTTATTTTACGTCTGAGGAGCCGGACACCAGGGTGACAACACAGGTGCACAAGTGGGAGACAAAGAGGAAGTGTTGTCACCCTATAACAAGAAGCACCTGCAGATTTAGCTTATCTGATATTTCAGTCTACTTTATAACTATACAGCAGGATGTAACTGCCATGGGATTTCATAAAGCAATGGCAGTTTATGACACAGGGTGGTTTTAGCAAACTGTCACCCAGTTAAGGGTTAAAACAGATCGACTAGAAAAAAAAAAAAAAAAGACTTTGCTGGGATTGTCCGTTGTGACCAAACGTTAGGTCTGCAGTTGGTCCGGAGAAGTGTCAGCGCTCTAAACGAAGCCGGCTGGGTGGGCCGCGATGCAATCCTGTATTTAACACTCAGCGCTAATGTGTGCCCCCTGAAGGCTCCAGCCCACGCAGTGACCTACATTTCCTGCACGCCGTGTGCGTTTATTAATGAACATACGGTGTAATCTCCCAGGTCTTCCCAGCGCAGCTGAAATGCACAGATATTTAGGTCTGGACTTCTGAGGATTCTCGGCGGAGGGGGCAGAAACGCTGACAAAAAAAATAAAATAAAATAAAAACCGAAAAAAACACACAATAGGACAAGACGAGCTGCAAATAACTAGGGCGAGATTAATAGCAGCACCGCTGTCCGTCCTCCATCGGGGGGCAGAGCGCAATCGAAGAAATTCAAAGTCCGCTTCCAGAAACGGGATGTGAAATAACAGCGGCTTTAATTAGAATTGCTGATACTTGTGAGTGCGGCGCGAGACGGCGCTCGCCTGTTGGGGGTCCACAAATGCCCAATAATAGCAGCAAACACTTCACACAATCCAGAACAACAACTTGCATCTGATGAGCAGTATGTGCCAATAATACTTATTTATACTACTAAGACGTGATGTCATGGGACAATCATTCTTCTATCAGAGCTGGGAGTAGTAGAGTCTGTTTACACGATGATTGCTGTGATTGGACACAGCTGATTACATGGTAAAGGGCCACTGTGATTGGCCCTTTACCTTGATCTGCTCTGTCCAAAGCACACAGTAGTCACCAGTGGTGGCTGGTGCTCAAAATTTTTTGCTGCCCCCCCCCCCCCCCCAATCATCAATTGCAGCCTCACTGTGCCCATCATATGCAGCCTGGCGCATCCCCCGGCTAGGCTATCCCCCCCCCCCCCGCTGTGGCCGGTCCACCTGCACTTATCACAGGGGCTCTCCTCCTTGGCGGGAAGCAGCGGCTGTGGCTTTCGTGTCCGCTAAGCTCCTCCGGCTTCCTCCGCCGTGTCTCCTCTTCCGCCAAAGCATTAGGGATCCAATAGGATCTCCTAATGCTTTGGCCAATCGGGAGACAGGTCTCACTGACCTGCCTGCTGATTGGCAGGGAGGAACGTTCGTGTGAAAATAGGGAAAAATTAATTTGCTGTGCCGCACAACAGGGCGGGATCAGGACGCAGTGCTCTAATATTACTCACAATACACACCCCCCGCCATAGTATTTGATGTGTCCGGCGTCCTGAAAGGGGCTGGCACATAAATAGGGAGGACGGCGGAGGTGTCAGGGGGTAGCGCCTGTGCACCCACAATGCACGGCCACCACTGGCAGTCACAGAGTGCTCCCGATGCGCATACATGGGAGGACGTCCAGGGATGCCCCATCAGAACTGGAGAGCTGCACTGTAGCCGTATATCGGCTATAGCACAGCGAGGAACCCCTGCTAAAACATGACTATATCTACAACTCATGGTACATTATTAGTGTGATGGTCAGTGGGAAGAATGCCCCTTACATTTGTGGTTATTGGGAAGAAATACCCTCTTATAGTTAGCTATAAACATCAATGGTATCAGTGAGAACTTCTCTGAGAAGCAGAAATTGCTCAAGGAACCCCCTAGGAACCTCTGCAGGATCCCTAGTGGAGAAACCCTGGGGGTGGGGGTGGGGGGAGCCCTGAGAACTGAAAATTATTTCAAGGGTTCCTCCATTTTAAAAAGGTTGGGAAAGGCTCTGGAGCAGAATGGTCAACACTGAGGAACCCTCTAAACATTTTTCTAGTCTCGGAGAACCCCTGATAAAAAAATGACAATATATCTACAGCTCCTGATACATTAGTGTGATGGCCGAATCACAAAAAGTGCTCTGGTCTTTGGCCAGCCAAATGGTCCCTAAGTGGTTGGTGGGCTTAAGTGGTTAATGAAGAGTTATATCCAAGGGAAACGTTAAAGCGGAGGTCCACCCTAAAGTGGACCTTCCGCTCATCGGAACCCTCCCCCCCTCCGGCGCCACAATTGGCACCTTTCAGGGGGGAGGGGGGTGCAGGTACCTGTACAGTACAGGTATCTGCACCCACTTCCGGGATAGCTCTCTGCGGAAAGGGGTGTAGATTACGCCCCTTTCCGCAAGTGCCCCGCTGCCTGCTGGGAAACACACAGATCCCAGAGGCAGCGGGGACCTTCCTTATTGCGCAGCGCGATTCGCGCATGCGCAGTAGGGAACCGGGAAATGAAGCTGAAAGGCTCCATTTCCTGATTCCCATACCCAAGATGGCGGCGGCAGCACCCGAGAGACGATCTAGAGATCGGCTTCGGGTGCCGACATCGCGGGCGCGCTGGACAGGTAAGTGTCACTATTTTAAAAGTCAGCAGCTGCAGTATTTGTAGCTGCTGGCTTTAAAAAAAAAAAAAAAACGCGGAGTCCCGGCGGACTCCCGCTTTAATACCAATTGGTCGATTATTATTTATAGCTCGTAGTAGTATACCAGTATTTGAGGAATGGTGTTCCCAGGTAAATGATACAATAATGGAACAACAGGTTTATCAGAATAGGGGAACACTGGATATATAACTAGGCTGTGGGGACCCTGGTTACCAGCTCCAGGACTGGCTTTATTCTCCTTGGCCCCTTCTAGATCATTATAGAATGATCTACGAGGTAATAGATAGGCAAATATGGGCCGGATATGACGCTTTGAACTGTATGGGGAGGACTAATAGTAGTGGTCTGGGGAGGTGGAGGAGGGGGGTGATGGTGTTTTTATTTTTATTAAATTTTTTTGTGTGTGGTATATTGATATTTTGGAGATTGTCCAAAATAAGAGATTGGGATTCAAAAATATATAAAAATTGTACAATTAGGGCCATTTCACACAGGGGGCGACACGAGGCGACACGACTTGCCGTGCCGCGACCTGACAAGTCGCCCCCGTTCTGTACAATGGAACCGTTCTGAGAGGAGCGACTCGAGTCGCTCAGTCTTAGAAAAAAGGTTCCTGTACTACTTTTGGGCGACCTCGGGGCGACTTGCATTGACTTCTATACAGAAGTCATTTGCAAGTCGCCGCTGAGGTCGCGGCGAGGCAAGTCGTGTCGCCTCGCATCGCCCCCAGTGTGAACCGGCCCTTAGTGTCTTGTTTTGGTGTAATGGTTGTATGTTGTAAAAACTGTAAAAAATAAATAAATAAATAAATAAAAAATAAATTGAATAAAAAAGTTAAGGATGGAAAAACAAAAATAAAATTAAGAAGGAGGCGGCAGAAATTATATCTACAACTCCTGGTACATCAGTGTGATGGTCAGTGGGAAGAAATACCCTTTAACAGATCGCTAAAAACATCAATGGTGTCAGTGGGAACTTAACTGAGAAGCAAAAATCGCTCATTGCTAAAAGGACCCCCCCCCCCCCCCCCCAGCAACCTCTGGAGGAGCCCTGGTTGAGAAACTCTGCTCTAGATCCTAGGATGCTTCCCAAGTCTATTGACCATCAACTCAAGCCATTAAAGCGGGAGTCCGCCGGGACTCTGCGTTTTTTTTTTTTTAAAGCCAGCAGCTACAAATACTGCAGCTGCTGACTTTTAAAATAGTGACACTTACCTGTCCAGCGCGCCCGCGATGTCGGCACCCGAAGACGATCTCTCGATCGTCTCTCGGGTGCTGCCGCCCCCATCTTGGGTATGGGAATCAGGAAGTGGAGCCTTTCGGCTTCATTTCCCGGTTCCCTACTGCGCATGCGCGAGTCGCGCTGCGCAATAAGGATGGTCCCGCTGCCTCTGGGATCCGTGTGTTTCCCAGCAGGCAGCGGGGGGACTTTCGGAAAGGGGCGTAATCTACGCCCCTTTCCGCAGAGAGCTATCCCGGAAGTGGGTGCAGATACCTGTACTGTACAGGTACCTGCACCCCCTACCCCCTGAAAGGTGCCAATTGTGGCGCCGGAGGGGGGGAGGGTTCCGATGAGCGGAAGGTCCACTTTAGGGTGGACCCCCGCTTTAAGATGTAATCCTAAATTGTACACTACAAGTGTGAGGAGCATTCTTCCCACTGACCATCACACTAATGTCCCGGGAGTTGTAGATATATTGGAATTTTTTAGCAGGGGTTCCCTGAGACTAGAAGAATGTTTCAAGGGTCCCAACCTTTTTTTTTTTTAAATGGAGGAACCTTTGAAATAATTTTCAGTTCTCAGGGAACCCCTGACAATGAATGTTAAATCTACAATTCACAGAAATTTAGCGTGGTGGTCAGTGATCATGGGTGTCCGTGGTTACTTATCCAGGGGGCAAAGATGGCCCATTGCTCATGGAACCCCAAACAACCCTGGTTGAGAAAGGCTGATCTTCAATATATAAAACACTCCAGTTCTTTGGTGGGTAGCGTACAATGCAGACCGTTCTTCACTGGTGGTGAGTACACAGTGCAGACCTCAAATTCTCTGACGGCCATTGAACAATGCAGGCCCTCATTCTTCGATAGTACATAGAACTAAGGCTTCCACCTTGGCTTGTAATGCAGAATCACATTCACAATCTTTATTTTCAGTACGAAATAAGCAGCAGACACACAGATTTTTCAGTTTCCTCACCACTACATATACACTATATTACCAAAAGTATTGGGACACCTGACTTTACACACGTGAACTTTAAAAGGCATCCCAGTCTTAGTCCGTAGGGTTCAATATTGAGTTGGCCCACCCTTTGCAGCTATAACAGCTTCAACTCTTCTGGGAAGGCCGTCCACAAGGATTGACGTCCTTTTTTCCCCACAAATAGAGCTTTCTTTTGGTGGTATTTGATCACCCCTGCGGTTTTTATATTTTTTGCGCTATAAACAAAAATAGAGCGACCATTTAAAAAAAAAAAATGCATTCTTTTTTACTTTTTGTTATAATAAATATCCCCCAAAAATATATAAAAAAAACATTTTTTCCCTCAGTTTAGGCCGATACGTATTCTTCTACATATTTTTGGTAAAAAAAAAAAATCGCAATAAGCGATTATTGATTGGTTTGCGAAAAAGTTATAGCGTTTACAAAATAGGGGATGGTTTTATGGCATTTTTATGAATAATTTTTTTTTCTACTAGTAATGGCGGCGATCAGCGATTTTTTATTTTTATTTTTCTGTGACTGCGACATTACGACGGACACATCGGAAATTTTTGACACATTTTTGGGACCATTGTCATTTATACAGCAATCACTGCTATACAAATGCAGCGATTCCTGTGTAAATGACACTGGCAGTAAAGGGGCTCCAATCACATGGAGCATAGATCAGCGTCACTTGTTGCTAGGCAGAATGGGGAAATGCTGTTTACAAAACGGCATCTCTCCGATCGGGGGTATGCCCACGGCGATGGGATGCCATTAAAGTTTATGTGCGTGTGAAAGGCAGGCATCCCAATACTATACTATACTATACTATACATACAACACTATACTATACTATAGTGTGTGTGTGTGTGTGTGTGTGAGAAATATAT